>NC_080428.1:86271447-87471447 GCF_029873635.1 Malania oleifera | reverse complement strand
ATGCCATCTGATTCAACCAGAATTTACACTTCTTCAGTTTAGCATACAACTTCTTCTCTCGTAGAATCTGTAGTACCAACCTCAAATGACTTTCATACTCTTCCGAACTCCTCGAGTATACCAGAATATCATCAATAAACACCACCACAAACTGGTCCAGGTATTCATGGAAAACCATGTTCATCAGATCCATAAATATCGTCGGAGCATTCGTCAACCCAAAAGGCATGACTAAGAACTTCTAGTAGTCGTATCCGGTATGGAAAGCAGTCTTCGCTACATCCTCAGATCAAACCCTCACTTGATGATATCCTGACCACAGGTTAATCTTTGAAAAGACTTGAGTCCCCTACATCTAGTTGAAGAGATCATCAATACGAGGTAACGGGTAGCGATTCTTCACAGTCACCTTATTGATCTCACGATAATCAATGCACATACGCATCGACCCGTCCTTCCTCTTCACAAACAGGACTGAAGCACCCCAAGGCGAAACACTAGGTCAAATGAAACCCTTGTCTAGTAATTCTTACAACTACCTACTCCTTCAACTCCTAAAGTTCTGCTGGAGCCATCCAGTACAAAGCTTTAGAGATCGGTGCCTTGTTAGGCAGCAACTCTATCGCGAACTCCACCTCACGATTCCGAGGTAAACCGAGTAAATCATCTGTAAACACATTCGGGAACTCGCTAACTACCCGAATATCCTCGAGTCTCAATTCATCCCGTGGCGACTTCACACAAGCTAGGTACCCCTGACATCCGTCCAAGAGTAGGTTCCTCGCCTGTAGTGCCAATAGAATCTGCGGCGTCGAACGCACACACGATCCTACAAACTCGTACTCCTGCTCCCTAGGAGGTCTGAACACTACCACCTTCCTGCGACAATCGATCACAACATAACTAGAGAATAACCAATCCATCCCAAATATGATATCAAACCCTGGTAGCAACTTCCCCTGGATCACCACTGGACAGTCCTCCAACATCCTTTTACAGAATGATATACTCCCAAATGGTGTGGCTACAAACAACCCCTCTTCCATGACTTGGGTCTCCACCCCACACAATTTCACAAAATTAATAGATATAAAGGAGTAGGTCGCACCCAAATCAAATAAAACCACAGCTCTATTTAAAAGCAACACCATAGTACCTGTCACCACATTCCCCACGTGCTCAGCATCCACTGGAGTAAGCAAGTACACCCTCGCTGGAGTTGTGTTCGTCTAGTGGGTTCCCCGGGATACCTGATTACTCTCCTGATTTTGACTTGAAGAAGGCGTACCCCTCTTCGGTGCATGACAATCCCGAGCCATATGACCTAACTGACCACAGTTGTAGCAGTTACCCCCAAATGGCTGGCACTCACCGCTATACCATCTGTGACACCTGGTACAACGATCACCCACCTAGCTCATCTAAGAACCCTGATGCTCGGTATTCTGTCGGTAACCCAAGCCCCTGTTCCTCTTCTTCCACGATCCCTGAATAGATCCAGACTGACAACCAGAAGGTACTGGCCTCTTCTTCGGCTTTTGATCCACCTCGTCTTCTCGGATACCAGTCTTAATCACAGTGGCTTTGTAAACCAAAATCGTGAACTCATGGATCTGAAGCATACCTACCAATCTGCGGATGTCCTTGCTCAAGCCCTTCTCGAACCTCCGAGTCTTCCAGTACTCATTCGAGATCAAACACGACGCAAACCGGGATAACTCTATATACCGAGCAACATACCCCTACACCGACATACTCCAATGAGTTAGAGCAGAAAACTCATCCGCCTTAGCGTAGCTTACAGTAGCCGGGAAGTATCTGTCAAATAACGCTCCCTTGAAACAACTCCAAGACACCTCCACAGAACCGGCCCTTTGCTTCTCCAACAAACTCACAATAGTCCACCAACGCCCTGCCTCCCCAAATAAGAGAACTCTCTACCTATCCGTGTAGTGTAGGACCTCAAAAATCCTCTCAATCTTCTCAATCTAGTCCTCTGCTATCGTTGGGTCGTGTCCCCTTAAGAACGTCGGAGGATGCAAGCGTGTGAACCTCTCAATGGTGCACCCTGCAGACGTAGAAGAATGTTCACGTCTCCTGACACTCCGCCCGATCTTTCGTAGGACCTATCTCGTCAGTCCTCGAGGCACAGTAGAAGACTCATCACTCATCGTCTCCTTGAAGCCACTTCCCAGGTTATTATCCTTGGGCTCCGTTCAGAAAACACAAAAAAGTTCTATCAAGACTCCTACAACATGTACTGTTAACACAATTATCTAACCCTAATTATGTTAGCTACCACCTGTCAGGTCCAGGTTTGTCCTATCACACCAACACAAAAGTCACCAATGGTTTGCCATGATTTTAATGAAATCGTCATTCTAGGAAAAACACGGAACATTGCCGACGAGTTTCGGTCTAACAACAAAACATCCCTCAACCAACTCTACCCATATCCAACCTCCTATGTTCTGGTATGTATACACAGCTATACTTAACCAAGTTTACAAGACCTAACAACCTGGTTAGCTCTGATACCAAGTTGTCATGCCCCGAACCCAATAATTGAACCCGAGGGTGAATAAGTAACCTAACCTGTCCCTGTATTATACAGAATCAAGATACAATACACGAATAAGGGTTCAACCTTGTGGGGTTCCTAGGCACCCTATGCATATCCACATACACAACATGTAACGACCCGGCACTTTATACGGACCCAGGTGTCACTCATTACTGATGCAGCTTGATGTATCACCAGCCTTTGTTTATAACATTCTCAGTATAACAAATTTGGAACTTCGTTCCCATATTCTATATCAATAGTATAGAAAATCCATTCATTCCCATATCAACATATATCACACAAGTTTGATACAAAAACCCGCTAAATGATAGAAATTCAATATACATAGTTTAACTGAATAAATAAAGGATTCGAGCCTCTCCTACTATAGTATAACCACAAATAAACAATGTTTGTAAAATTAGGAGATTACACGTCGAAATCCTCGTTTTTACCAAAAATCGTAAAATTGTCAAACCGGCATTTCTACTCGGTAGAATTTCACAAATAAGCAGTTAAATCATACATAATAACATAATCTAACTTTTTAGCGGTTTAGTTTTCCAAAATAATTGTTGTAATCAAATTCCCCTTACCTTATACTCAAAATGAAATTTTGTACGAAAACGGTCCAAATTGACAACCCGAGATCCCGAAAACCTAAAACCATAGAACATAATCTTACTATCTATTCTATTACTATCCAAATATACGATCAAAACTAAGATAAGATCCCTACCTTGATTTTTGAGAAAAACCCAAAACTCTCCAAAACAACGATCTGCTCCACTAAAAGTGTAGAGTTTCCTCTTCTGATCCACGCAGTACCCTTCGTTTTTGAAAACGCATGACGAACAGCGAAGAATCCTATAGAGAGAGAGAGAGAGATTCGAAGCTTAGAGAGAGAGAGAGAGAGCGTTTGGATGAAACTTAGCCCTTAAGCAACTCAAATGGGATATTTATAGGACCTTTGACCCAGTCCAATTCGTCGACGAGACCCTGAATTTTGTTGATGAGTATTTCCCGAGGACCCCCAAAAACCCCTCGGCATTCTCTCGTCGACCAGGCTCTGAATTTTGTCAACGAGTTTCTGAAGGACTTCGTTGACGAATGTAATCCTTCGTCAACGAACCTAGTTTATGAAGGTTCGAGTCTCTACACAATAGGTACACACCGGAAGATAAATCTTTCTATACACAACCTGTACCATACAAGAGTCTGTACAAAGGAGTCAAACTCCATGAAATACAACACAACCCCGGGTGTTAGCCAAAACCACCAAAAACCACCTAGTACATTCCTAGTACTTAACTAAGTACCTCTCGCAATACACCGACCACTACGCTCCCACACCAGGATGCTAGTTTCGGTTACTCGAAGGACTTGAAAAATATGTACGTACAGCAAGGGTGAGACACCTCTCAGTAAGGCAGATACAGGTTATATCGGTGTGTGGCATTTGAGTGCTATCATGACAGAAAACATACACAATTAAATGCAATTTCCAGTACTTCCATAAACGGTTTCAAAACAGTGCATACACGCACACACACATGATCAAGTAACCCGGTATTGTCACACCCTTCGGCCCGAAGTCGGCCCGCGATATCCGGTGTCAGCCAGTAGTTGACCCACGAAACACAGTGTCCTCGGCACATGGCGAGCCCCAGGCTCCCATGGCATCGTACCGGTACAAACTGGATCCACACCCTTCGGTGATCAACCAGTAAGGCTCACGCCCTTGGATATAGAGCCGCACACTCTTTAGTGCCTGGAATAACTTGGAACCCAATTCCTATTGCATTTCATCAAAACACAACCATGCATGCTCATATAACCAAACAAACCATACCCATTTGGTAGTCTATAAATCATGATTTTTCAAACGTACACAATTTAACAAAGTTAAGGCACGTCCATCCCTATCACAGTACATAACACAATATATCAAAGGTTTTCCAAAAAAATCAGGGAATGCAGCCCAATACCCCATTTTTCCAAAAACTGTTACATGAAAAACCCACAATTTTACCCGTTAGATTTCCCCAAATGAGTAACCAAAACACACGCAGGACCGTGAACCATAGTTCTACCGAGTCCGATTTCAAAAATAACCGACATAAACTAAATCTCTTTACCTTTTCCCAAATGAAAAATCTCGAACTCCAAGGCCCCTAAATAGTGAATCGAGTTCCAAAACCTACATACCATAATACAAAATATGCTCACAAACCTATACTCTATACAACTACCAGATCAGAATTAAAAACCGAGTCTTACCTCGATTCCAAGCCAAAACCCAAAAATACCTGAATCAACGATCCGATTCGTAGAACTTGCAGAGAATCCTTCCCTGATCCTCGTGGTAACGTCAGATCAGCGATTCCCTCAATGTATGACGCAGAAATCTAGAGAGACAGAGAGTAGGTTGAGTTTCTAGAGAGATAGAGAGGGATGTTATGATTTCTTAGCTGAGAAATAATTTAAAACACTATTTATAGCCCTTTGACCCGGCCATTCCTCGTCGACGAGCCCTAAAGACATCTCGTCAACGAGCCTGATATTTTTGGTTTTTCTGAAACCCCTCGGCTTCTCAGCGAGACTCTGCACTTCGTCGCCAAGAATTACAAAGACTTCATCGATGAACTCCAGCTTCATCGAAAAAGGTTGCTTAATTACCATTCTACCCCTCTCTTAATTAATTAATTCCCTATATCACGGTTCGGGTTCTTACAGATGCAACCCAATGCCCCTTTTTTTCCCAAAACTGTAACATGAAAAATTCATAATTTTACTCGTTAGATTTCCCAAAATAAGTAGTCAAAATACACACAAGACCGTGAACCACAATTCTACCGAGTCCGATTTTGAAAATAACCGATATAAATAGAATCCCCTTACCTTTTCCCAAATAGCCAAACCCAAACTCTACGGCTCTTAAACAGCGAACCGAGTTCCCAAAACTTATAAATCATAGTACAAAATATACTTACAATTCCATTCCCTACAGAACTACCAAAATGGAAATAAAAACCGAGGCTTACCTCAATTTTAAGTCAAAACCCGAAGACGCTTGAAACGAAGATCCGTTCCACAAATCTCGAAGAGAATCCTTCTTTGATCCTTGTAGTAACGTCGGATCGTCAATTCTAACAATGTATGGCGAAGAAATCTAGAGAGCGAGAGTGAGCTTCGAGTTCTTAGAGAGAGAGAGAGAGAGAGAGAGAGAGAGGATTTTGATTTCTTAGCTAAGAAGTAACCTAAATGGATATTTATAACTCCTTTGACTCGGTCAACCTCGTTGATGCGGCGGTGCCTTCGTCGATGAGTCAATGTAGACAGTTCGTCGACGAAGCGGTGGCCTCGTCGACGAGCCTGAGATTTCTGAATTTTCTGAAACCTCTCGGCTTCTCCTCGTCGACGAGCACCTGCATTTCGTCGCCGAATAGCAAAAGGGCCTTCATCGACGAATTCTGGCTTTGTTGACGAAGCTTACTAAATTTTCTGTTGTGCCATTTCCTTACTTATTTATTCCAGATCCCACGGATTAGGTTCTTACACTTTGTGCAAACGTGGGCTAGCTGTGTAAGGTTGGAACGAATGGGCATTCGTGAAGGAGGCGTTGGACAAACAAAGTCGTTGTAATGACCCGAAGAATAATAGTATTTAAATAATAACGAGGGAGAGTGATGGAAACAATAATAGAAGGAAGCAGCTGACTTCGTCAATGACATTGCATTTTGGATGGAATAACCCGAAAGATTTTCCATATGGCCTCGTCGACGAACATAGGGAGTTCGTCGACGAGTGCATAAGAGGACCTCGTCAACGAAGTTACGACTCGTCGACGAGAAGATACCGAGAGGGATTTTTGGACAGTTTGAATTTCGTCGACAAGGAGGTAAGGTTCGTCGATGAAATTACTTAAGGACTCATCGACGAGGTGACGTGTATCGTCAACGAATTCGGCTCTATAAATAGTGAAAACTCATATTTTTTATCAGATTTTCAGCACAATTACTTCCTCTCTCTCTCTTCTACGGTCTCTCCTCCTTCTCTCTTTAATTTCGACCCCGTCAGTCACCGAATCGACGATCTGAAGCCACCACGACACTCCTAGCAAAGTTTTCTTCAAGTTTGCTGGGGCGAATCGTCGGTGGGATCGAGTTGGATTTCATCACAAATTCAGGGTACGACCTTTTAGTCAATTTTTGGCCTTCTGACAGTTGTAGGAAATGATGTAGGCAAAGAAATTCTGATATTCTCTTATGGCGAATGTTATTTTCAAGGTGTTGTGTAGGAAGTCCTACGGGTGTTAGGCCAGTATACCATAGGGGCTTTCCAGAAATCAGGTAGGGGAAATATGCTATGTTAGGTAGTTCTAAAATGGTTTCCAGTATGAAATGTATATTTTTACCAATTTATTATTCACAGCAGGACATTATACAGATTATTAATTATGAATATTATGTATTAAATCACTGTGTGGCTTGAGAATATAAATATAGTACAGAAGTATGTTTTACAGTATTTTCATGGTATGTTTTACAGAATATACAGTCAGTGGTTATGTTTTATAGTAATTACAGAATACTATGATTATACAGTTTCCAAGTACCATGACTTACAGATTACAGTTCAGTTCAGAAATACAGTTGATACAGATACAGTTTATTTCAATATCATGGTTATTACAGTTATTTCAGAATCATGGTAAATCAGATAATTGTATATAGAAATGTATTTTATAGTATCAGACCCTGTTGGACCATACACTTATAGAGCACGGTACCGTAGCTACATACAGTTTACAGAGTGCAACCACCTATTCAGATAATACGTGGTAGTAGGTCGATCGTGTAACACCCCCAAAACTTCTCTCTATATATATATTTTTTATATCTATATATCTATTTTCATACCTAAGCAGCGGAACACAAATCACATAACCATATATATATATATATATATATATATATATGTATGTAAATACTACCATAGCCATACAAAACAAATCCCGCTAACATCATCTACCCCAAAAATATAAAACTCTGTCAAAAACTCACCCTATAACCAGGGTAATCAAAATACTTTTTATTCACGAGCCTAATCTGCTCGCCCAGCTGACTCACCTTAAAAATGTTAAATTCATGGGGTGAGTCGACGCTCAGTAAGTGGAAATATGCTATTACTAGTGTGTGACAACTAAGTTAGGAATACTGTTTAAATAACGACTGAACTATAATACAATAGTAAATCTGTAAAACACATCTTTCTTTTCACAATTTAAAATATAACTGAATCATCTGTGTTTTTTACTCTTCATATTGCTAATATCATACTATGCCCATCATATATTATAAAAACTGTATACGTATATATAACTATGCTTTATCCCTGAAAATTTGTATGTCATGATTTGACCCCTCATGACAGGGTTGTGCGGCCCGTAGGCGGGACTTAATTTGGTCGGCCCTCCAGATAAGTCAATATACTCTACACTACCTCAGTTCGGCCAAACTGCATCCACTCCTATGCTCGGGACTGGCTATTACCTCATCAAACCGGCCCCCTCCACCTAGCGAACTGGGGAGCTGCATACTCTCCGAGCACGGTCGACGGTACCCACACGCTATCTGAGATATGTGGTTGCACTCTATCTGTATCTAGCAACGGTACCGTGCTTTACATTCTTTATCTGTATCTGTCTGTAATCTTTCCTCAGGGATCTGATACTATATATATACATATATACTCTTTTACTATTTTCATCAAGTTTCCAAAATTACCATAACGCTACTTTCTGTACTGTAAATACTGTAATCTCTGTACATATCTATAGCATCTTGATACTATCTTTGTATATCTATCTATATACTCTGTTTATATACTCTATCTGTATTTTTTGTATGTTATGGTAATAGGAAACATGACATATTATCAATACTGTATATACTGTTCTGAATAAAGCTGTAATATACTGATCTGAGTAAAACTGTATACATTTATATGTATATATATCTGTTTTATGAAACTATTCGTATAAAAGCTGTATATGCATGCATATCTTTCTGTATAATCTCTACGAATATATAACTATATCCATATATTCTGTATAACTCCATATACTGGAAAAACTATATAAACTGTATATATTGTCTATATTTGTGTATTCAGTATAGTATGATACACTGTAAAAATTATATAAGTTCTTCATCACATAAATATCCACTCAGGCCACACAAGCATTTAAAACTCATATTTTGTAAAACTAGGTAATAAGTTGTGGCCCCTACTAACTTCTAGCCCTATACCCACAGAGTTCTTCACTCAACACCTTGAAAATCAATTCCCCCATAACAAAACATCAGTATTTTCTTACCTATAACATTACTTATAACTATGAGAAAGGCATAATCTAAATAAAATGTCTTACCCTAAATTTGGGATGATTTTCAAATCGACTTCCCCCACGATCAGCTCCGGCAGACTTGCAAAGAACTTCGCCAAAAGCGTCGTGGTAGTCTCAGATCTTCAATTCGGCGAGAAACAGAGCCGGAATCAAAGAGAGAAGGGGTGGAAGATGTTTTTAGAGAGAGAGAGAGAGGAGTTTCTTGCGCCAATTCTCATAAAAAATTCGGGTTTTGGCAATTTATAGCCCTGGGTTCGTCGACGAGACACATCATCTCGTCAACGAGTCTTTAAGGAATTTTGTCAACGAACTTCCTCCCTCGTTGACGAATTTCAGGCTGCCCAATGAACTCCCTGTGTTCGTCGACAAGGCCTACTTATGCGCTCATCGACGAACTCCCTGTGTTCGTCGACGAAGCCTGTTGCCTCCTTCCGTTTCTGCTTCCATTTTCCTCTCTCTTTAATATTTAAATATCATTATTTTTTGGGTCGTTACAGATCGTATAGTGCCTTGACATGGACAGGCTCCCCATCAGATATGGGTTGAGGAGGACAAATCAGACCGAGGGAGTATAGTGGTTTACCCTGGTCGGCCAGTCAGGGTAGATCCCGCCTACGGGCCGCACAACCCTATCATGAGGGGTTAAATCATGACACACAGTTATCCATAGGGAAGTTTTCAGTTATTATTATGTATATACATATTTACATAGACAAAGAATATACTTATGTACGTTAGAAGTATTTTAAATAGTAACCTAAAATACTAATATGTTAAGTAACATGGAAATTGTGGTGGTTTCTATTACTTGTACTGTATTTATAGACCTAGTTATACATGATTATATAGCAACCGTTTTTCATAATATCGTAACTCATTTGCCACACACTAGAGATAGAATATTTCGTCTTACTGAGCATTGACTCATCTCAATTACTTTAACATTTTTCAGGTGATCCAGGTAGGCGAGTAGATCAGACTCGCAAATAGAGGGGCCTCAGTATTGTCCTGATATTAGAGTGAGTATTTTTGGGAGTATTTTTGTATAGCCCTAGCCAGTTGAGGATACTTTTGGGGAACAGTTATACATGTATATTTTAGAAAACAATTTAGCACTCTGGTATTGTGTATAATTATATATGGTTATGTTCATTTGATTTCCGCTTCTCACTGCTTAGGTTGATAGTTGGGTTTAATTCAGTTTGGTATCAGAGCATTGTAAATGTTATAGTATAGAGAAAAAAAAAACCCCATTTAAATAGCAGGTCATTACAGTCGTGCCTGGGAGCTTGAAGGAATTAAAAATGCTTTTGGAGGGCATTTAAATAAAAGAATGGAAAAGTCAAAAAGGGGGGCTGTAGGGTTTTCGTGTGGGGGGTTTTTTTTCTTGCCTGGGTATTTGCGCCGCAGCAAGGCAGCAACGTTGTTGCTTGAGGACCCGAGCTGTAGTAACCCATAAAATAATAATAATAATAATAATAATAATAATAAATAAATAAATAAATAAATATGAATTATTAAATAAATTATTAATTAAATATTATTGAAGAAATTAATTAAATTAGGAAATCTGAGGGTTATGTGTATATATATGTTTAAATATATAAGTATAAGTTATTTTATATATATATATATATATATATATATATATAAGTATATAATAATGGATAAAGTAAAGAAAAAAAAGAGAAAGAAAAAAAAATATTGGAAGCTTAATGTTTAAGCTTCTAGGAAGGCTAATAGAACAGAAAGAAAAGGAAACAATTTAGAGGTTCTCTCATGCTCACTCACGTCTCTCCTCACACCACCTCCTTCTCTCTTTAAAATTTCTCGGCAAATATTCGGCAGATCGAAAATCGGAGAATACCATTAGGCTTCATTTTTCGCCACCGACATTTCTATCGAAGTGGATTTGTCATAGGAGCGACGTAGGCATATCTCCTGGGGTAAGGCAAATTCTCACTCTTACCTCAATTTTTCTTAAATTTTAAGCTAAATTGACTATAGGACACCACCACAAGAATCTAGGGATGATTCTCTACAAGTCTAGAGGAGCGGATTTCTCGTGGGATCGTTGTAAGCATAGCCCCAAAACTATGATAAATGAGTTATTTAGAAATTAATTGTTATCCAATTATTGAAGATTAGGAAATATTAAAATAATTAAACCGACACTTTTACCTAGTAGAATTTTGCAAACAAACAGTCATAATGTACATAATAGTATACACTACAGTTTTACCAGTTTACTTTTCAAAATAAACTGATGTAAACAAATCCCCTTACCTTAAACCTGAAACCGAAACATGAACGAATTGATCCAAAACAACAACTCGGAGTCCCCAAAACCTAAAAACCGAATAACAATACTTCAATATAATTTCCTAAACTACCGATCTACCGAACCAAAACCGAATTCAGACCCTTAACCCGATTTTAGGAAAAATCCCGAAATTCCACAAACGAAGATCCGTTCCACAATAAACGTAGAGATTCTCCTCCTGATCTACGTGGTAACAACAGATCATGGATTTTGACAATGGACGACATGAAATCTGAGAGAGAGAGAGAGAGAGAGAGAGAGAGAGAGAGAGAGAGAGAGAGAGAGAGAGAGAGAGAGAGAGAGAGAGAGAGATAATGAGAGTTTATAAAATAAAACCTAACTTACCCTTTAAGTAATCAAAAGAAATATCTCCTCCAAGATATTTATATATAAATATCTCAAAATATATCCTTTCAAAATATCTTCTCCAAAATATCTTCTCCAAAATATCTCCTCCAAAATATTTATTTATTTATTTATTTACTTATTTATTTATTTATTTTTTGGGTCGGGTTACTACATACATCAAATTTTCTTTTCCAACAACCTAAAATCCATCTGGCTGAGTCATATAGATTTTATCTTCCAAATCGCCATTTAAAAATTCATTTTTTACATTGAGCTGAACTAGTTCAAGATCAAATTGTGCTACTAAAGCCAACAAATTTCGAATGGAATAATGTTTAACAACTCGAGAAAATACCTCATTATAATCAATGCCTTCCTTCTGTACGTAACCCTTAGCTACAAATCTAACTTTAAAGCGAACATTATTTGCATCTGGAAATCCTTTTTTCTTTACGTAAACCCATTTGCAACCAATTGCTTTCTTACCCTTGGGCAATTGGGTTAGCTCCCAAGTCTGATTCTGATGAAGAGACTGCATTTCTTCATTCATCACTTTTTTCCACTTATCTGATTTAGAGTTCCTCACTGTTTCTTTGAAAGTGCAAGGAACATCACCATCTACAACTCGAAGTGCATAGGCCACTATATCAATATACCGAGTAGGTTTTCGAATTTCTTGTACACTATTCCCCACCGTAACTAGAGAGTTACATTGTGTAGTTTCATTTCTCACTGGATTTCCCATAATTTTCTTAACCTCCACCTGTTGTTGAGTACCACTGGTATTTTCTTCAATTAGTGACTTATTGAGTATTGTTTTCTTCATCATCGCAAGTTCATCAAAAGTCACATCCTTGTTTAAAATCATTTTTTTTTCGTCTCTAAACACCAAATATGGTATCCTTTGACTCCTACACTAATCCCCAAGAGTATTGTTTTTTTTGACTCTTGGATCCAACTTAAATTCTTTAACATGATAATAAGTCATGGTACCAAATACATGTAAAGAATCATAATCACTAGCAAACTTTCCAGACCATACCTCATAGAGTGTTTTTCCCCCTATTGCAGATGATGGTAGACGGTTGATGAGATGACACGCATATCTAATAGTCTCAACCCAAAACCTTTTGTCCAACCCAACATTAGACAATATACATCGAACTTTCGTCAGCAAAGTCCGATTCATGCGCTCTGCCACCCCATTCTTCTGTGGTGTATTTCTATCTATGAAATGTCGAAAAATACCTTTTGTAAGGCCCCGAACCCTTAAACCCGTGTTCGGCATGTTATACCTGATAAAATCCCTGATAATCCATAATCCATAATATACGCAGCGGAAAACATAACCATAGTCTCCACATAACATAATATCAGAGTTTACTAATTCTAACTACCAATCATAATAAATTAATCATTCACCAGTATTCAAATATATACATGTCTCCAAAATATTATCCACTAATACCAGTAAGTTTCACAACTATCCTTTCATAACTGACTTAAAATACAAAGACATAAAACATAAAATATACATATCAGAATTAACATAAAAATATACCCTTTTTTCTTATATCTTCCAAAAATTTTATAAAATCTCCAGCTCTCAAAGCTCGATCCTGAGAAATCCTGAAAAAAAGATGAATTCATATTTGGGTGAGACACATCTCAGTAAGGGAAGAAACAATATATTAAACTCAGCGTGTGGCCAACATGAGATAGATAGATATCATTTTTATTTCATATGCAAATCATCATATAATATTGAAATCATTTTCTGAATCTAAACAATCACATACAAATGTTTAACCCATGAGATTACCCAAGGATAGGGGTGATTACCCGCCCATACAAGTAGCACCCCTCTGCTCTGATACTTAGGTAACCTTAAGGTCACAATTAAAACATACCAGAGTACTCACCTTACTCAGTAAGCCCTCAAGTGTTAAATTGATCTCGTACTCACGTATTCAACAATAGTTTATCGGCAAAGGCCCTAAGGATAGGGAATTCTACCCGCCCATACAAGTAGGTTCCCTCTGTCCTAGTGCGTTATGCAGCTACTGCCACATCTGAAGCTATTAGTGCACTCGCCTTACTCAGCAAGCCCTCAGGTGAAAGGTACGCCTTGCCCAATTGTAACATGTTCTATGTACATACATACTTCTAATATCATAATACATCATTATTTTTTGTCATTATACATTCATGCACATTCATTCCTGTTCATAACTTAACTTTGCATTTCGTTTCACTTTAAGTGACTCTTTCCCATTTACATCATTTACCTTTGTCATTTCATTTCATTGTCTTTATCGTCATTTCATTGCATAATATTTCATTTCATTACTTCGTACTACAGCTGGTCTTTAGCCATCATCAGTTAGTCTACGTAGAAACGTGCTAAATCTGCTAACACAGCTCCTTTTAGCTGTCATCAGTTAGTGTACACAGAAGTGTGCTAGATTTGCTAACATGGCTATCTTTCAGCTGTCTTACATTTACATGGTTGCATTTAACATACACAGGCAGCATTGTCCATATCATATTTTATTTTCATTGCTTTACTTACTTAGCCTGCATCTCATATATTTAACGTATATTTGCATAGAATCTCATGTCATACAATTTAACAGTAAAATTCATACATTGCCCGTAAAATAAGCCAACCAACATTTAATGTTTATATATTAAAAATACATTTCATTTCTTACTTATTATCCTGAAAATATTTCCCACTTTCATCAGTTCGTTTTTGCATATACATATCTAATAAATAGCCCTAAACTCGAAAAAAATATAATTTAAACAGTTGACATTTTACCCATACTAGAACATATACACGTACATATAATACAATTTATTTTTCCATTAAATTCATAAAAATTCTGATTTAATATATATATTTCCCCTTACCTGATTTCTTGAACTACGCCAACAGGGACTCCGAAAAATACCTGCGGCGCTCACCCGGATCCTGAAATTAAATCCCTAGTTCCAATAAATTATTTTTGAATAAAATATTATTTAAATATTTCCTAGGGTTATAATTCCTAAATAAATAAATATACCCTTAAATTTAGCCAAATTGCCAAAATTTTCAAATCCCACTTTCGCTTTGGAGTAGGGTTTAGAAAATCCCAATTAAAAAGTTACCTATGCCAAAATGACGACAACGACGATTAGGATCCGGTGGTGGTGCCTGATCGTTGATTTCACAGCAAATTTAACTAGAAATTGAGAAATTGAGGAAAAATTACCTTTCCCCAGGAGCAGTGCTTAAGTCGTTCCCACGACAAATCTGCTATAGTAGAAATGTCAGTGACGGAGTTACGAATCCAACGGCACCTTCCATTTTCTGATCTACTATAAACTTGTCGAGAAATAAAGGAAGAGAGATAGAGGCATTCACGAAGACGACGATAAATTCCAAGGGGGGGGGCGCAACTCTCTGCAACTCTGAAACAGATTTCAATTTGAAATCTGAAGAAGCTTCTAGCTTCCTTTTTTTTTTTTTTTATTTACTTATTTAAACTTAAATATCATATCCTTATATATATACATATATATATATATATATATATATATATATATATATATATCTTATCCTTATACATTCATATATGTATATATATATAATCACCGTTTTACTTACATTAATTAATTCAAGTTAATCATGTTTAACTAATTAATTACTAATAAATAATTTTAATTAAATATATTTTTTTCTATTTTATTTATTTGTTTATTTAATACATTAATTTAATAATATTTAACTGATTAACTAATCAATAATTACTTTTAATTTTAATTAATTTTTTTAATTAATTAATTATTATTTTTTTTCGGGTTATTATTTTCGGGGTATTACACCTTCATCCTGACATACCTTCATAAATGGGTCACTCGTATATTCACCACTATTATCTGATTTGAACCGTTTAATCTTTCTGCCAGTTTGAGTTTCAACTAATTTTTTCCACTTAAGGAAAATATCACACTTCATTTTTATGCTTCATAGAATACATCTAAACTCTTCTGAAAAAATTATCAATAAAAGTGACAAAATTATGCATACCACTTAATAAAGCAGTTTTAGTAGGTCCCTATACATCTGTATGGATGTAATTTAAAATACCTTCAGTCTGGTGGATTGCAGTGCCAAATTTCATTCTAGTATGTTTCTCTATAATACAATGCTCACAAAATTCAAATTTGCACACCTTTGTACCTTTTAAAAAATTTCGCTTAACTAATTGCTGCAAAGATTTTTCTCCTGCATGTGCCAATTGCATATGTCATAACCTGATTGTATCTGAACCTGCATTTTTCTTAGAAACAACATCTGCTGAGCCAATAACTGTACTACCTTATAAATAATACAAATTATTTTTCCTTATTCCTTTCATCACCACCAGCGCACCTGATTTAATCTTTAAGGTTTCATCTTTCAAAGTGATAGTGAACCCTTTAGATTTTAAGAAACCCAATGAAATCATATTTTTTTTAAGCTTGAAACATACCTAACATCAGTCAAGATTTTAATAGTTTCATCTTGACATTTCAACTATATTGATCATATTCCAGTTATTTTATAAGTATTATCATTTCCCACTTGGAATATAATCCAAGACACGTACGACATAGTGGTAAGACTCACTTGAGCAAACTATCGAAGAATTAGTCTTATAAAGGAGAAAATGACTTCCGTTCAAGGGGGAGCAGTTAGAACTCATGAGTGGTGGAACTTCCGTTCAAGGAGGAGTAGTTGGAACTCACAAGTGAGGAGGAAATTATTGAGAATTCCACTTGTGAATTTATCGCGCATTGAAAAAAAGTGAATTGTTGCGGGGTAAAAAAATAGTTGGGATGCTCCTTCGACTCTCGTTGACCTGAAAGAAGAAAAGAACTAAGGTTTGGAGGACCCGGGGTGTACTTCGGGGGATCACTCTGATGCCTAAGTAAGAGGAAGACTTTTAGGAAGGCTAAATGCAACAGTAGAATAGTATTATGTCACTTACCTTTGCCTGTACTCCCAATCCCTTCTTATAGGGGCTTGAGTTGACCACTGGTTGGCTCAGATTTATTGCGTGGGGGCGCGAATCGCTCTCTGGCCATAAGTGCGTGCGCCTATTACTCGGTTTTTAAGGGCGTCGGCGTGAATCTCTCCTCCTTTTCATTAGGTTGGAGCTAATCACTCTTCAGAAAGTCAGACCTGGAGAAAGTATGGCACAGGCGTTGACCTGCCCTTAT
The DNA here is from genome assembly GCF_029873635.1 of Malania oleifera. Taxonomy (NCBI): domain Eukaryota; kingdom Viridiplantae; phylum Streptophyta; class Magnoliopsida; order Santalales; family Ximeniaceae; genus Malania; species Malania oleifera. Next base: position 87,454,545 of record NC_080428.1, on the reverse strand, counting down.
TAGCGTGATTTATTATGGGCATATCAGTTGTCCCCCCCTCAATTTCAAATTTCTGGATAGAATTTTGAATAATTATTTGTGTTTGCATCTTTCCATTTAGAAGTTTTAACACTTCCTCGTGTTCTCCTCGTGTTCTCCTCTTTTTCTTCTTCTTCCTTTTTTTTTTTTTTTAGGAAGAATAATTGAGCAGCTCGTGCCGACTGTTTGCGCCGAGCTGCTTTGTCCGAGCTCTTTCAAGAAGGACTTGTGCTGAGCTGAGTTTGTCCGAGCTATTTTGTGCAGAGCTGTTTTGTCCGAGCTGTTTGGGCCGAGCTGTTTTGTCCGAGCTCTTTGAAGTAGGACTCGTGCCGAGCTGTTAGGGCCGAGCTCTTCGAGGAATGACTCGTGCCGAGCTCTGCGAAGAAGGATTCGTGCCGAGCTGTTTCTGCCGAGCTGTTCGGGCCGAGCTCTTTTGTCCGAGCTCTTTGAAGCAGGACTCGTGCCGAGCTATTTCTGTCGAGCTGTTCAGGCCAAGCTCTTTTGTCAGAGCTCTTTGAAGCAGGACTCGTGCCGAGCTGTTTCTGCCGAGCTGTTCGGGCCGAGCTTTTCGAGGAAGGATTCGTGCCGAGCTGTTCCTGCCGAGCTTGTCCGGGCCGGGCTCTATTTGTCCGAGCTCTTCGAAGAGGATTCGTGCCGAGCTTTTTGAAGAGAGACTCGCGCAGAGCTCTTCTCGCCGAGCTCCTCGAAGAGAGACTCGGGCCGAGCTCTTCATGCCGAGCTCTTTGAAGTGAGACTTGGGCGAGCTCTTCATGCCGAGCTCTTTGAAGAGTGACTCGTGCCGAGTTGTCTGAGAATGACTCGTGCCGAACTCTTCGTGCCGAGCTCTTTGAAGAGAGACTCGGGCCGAGGTGCTTCTTCTGAGCTTTTTGAATAATCAGGCCAAGCTAACCAACCTACTCGGCTATGTGGCACTACAAATAATGCTCATTGCTTGGGCTTTCCGCGTGATGAGTCGTGCTCATCTGTTGGGTTGTTCTGGCCTTACGAGTCGTGCTCGTCAGTTCGGGCCATCCTCCTGATGAGTCGTGCTCATCTGTTGGTTGGTCTGGCCTCACGAGTCGTGCTCGTCATTTTGGGCCGTTCGTGTGATGAGTCGTGCTCATCTATTGGGTTGCTCTGGCCTCACGAGTCGTGCTCGTCAGTTCGGGCCATCCTCCTGATGAGTCGTGCTCATCTGTTGGTTGGTCTGGCCTCACGAGTCGTGCTCGTCATTTTAGGCCGTCCGCGTGATGAGTCGTGCTCATCTGTTGGGTTGCTCTGGCCTCACGAGTCATGCTCGTCAGTTCGGGCCATCCTCCTGATGAGTCGTGCTCATCTGTTGGTTGGTCTGGCCTCACGAGTCGTGCTCGTCATTTTGGGCCGTCCGCGTGATGAGTCGTGCTCATCTGTTGGGTCGTCATTCGCGTCTATCTCACTTTCCCGAGGCATCGTTGCATGCTTTTGTCCTGCGAGAGATACAAAAAAGCAGGTTTTAAATGCGTTCTACCTCGGAAAGTGGGTTGGAGGAAAGCATTATTGATGGCCATCCGTCCAACGTTGTGTCCGAGGCAACTTGGTGTTTCCGAGGTGGCGTTTGTCCTCGGGAAGCCTCGTCTGTGCACTTGTCAGAGATTTTCTGTGTCCTTTGCCTCCCTCGAGATGCAATCCTTCTCGTAAATGAAAATTCTTGAGATTCCCGCCAAAGGGATTCATGCCCTCCTCTCTATATAAAGGCCAGTGGACTCCTTCATTCCACACTCGTCTTCATTCCAAGAGAACTGCTTCCTTCTCTACTCTCCTCCATTCCACAAGTCCCTTATTTGGTGATAGGTATGCTTTCCCTTTCTATAGCATTTTTTTCTTGTTGTTCTTCATGTTCTTCATTGTTCTTGCGCTAGTTTTGTATGTTTGATCTTGTCTTGTAAGATTGCCTAGTTGTTTGTGTGAAATTTTACTGTCTTGATCTGTCTTGGCCTCCTTTCTTCTTGATTTTCGCTGTTGCTTGCTCGTTTGACCCTTAGGTTTAAGTAGTGTTTCCTTCAGGCTTGTTTTTTCCTATGGAGACCTCCTCACAGCCATTAAGAGTACCTACAACAGTTCAGAGCGCTCGTTGTGAGCTCACCTCTTCCGACCTGCAAAATGTTCGTTATTTTTTAGCCATACCATCCAATGTCACTGTTAGGTTACCCACTGCTTCCGAATCAACCCTTGACCAAAAATCCGAGGAGCTCTGCCTATATACCGATTATCTAGATTTGGGTCTTAGGCTCCTTTTTTCCTCCTTTGTTTCTAATGTATTGCATTTTTATCGCATAGCACCATCTCAACTTGTTCCGAACTCTTATCTTTCGCTCACCTGTTTTGCTGTGCTTCTGCTCCGCTTGGGCCATCAGCCTACCGTCCCCCTCTTCAGAAGTTGTTTCCAAATGCGATCTCAATCTGCAGAGAAAGAGCTATATTATTTCAACTCTCTACCAGGTAATAAGCTCTTCTCACCAGGTAGTTCTTCCATCCATAACTGGAAGACCCGTTACTTCTTTGTGTCGGGAGAGTTGGATTACACAGGCTCCTTTGTCTGGTCTTATCCTCTTGATGGTAACGTGGTTATCTTTTTCTACCCCTTTTTGCTGGGCTTACACGTAGGTGATCCGTCTAACTCATCTTTTCTCCTTTCACCCCTTTTTCCTTTGTAGTTCGGGTGCGCCATCTCCTCCCCAGACTTTCCCCCGAAGAGCAAGCCATCCTTAAAGAACTTTGTGCCCTCGGTGAACAGGGGATTATCCCTCACGAGGAGCTGCTCCAGGAGCGTGTCCTCGTGCAGTGAGGAATCAGCCCCGTTTCTTCAAGTCATTCTCCCCCCTTGTTATGTATATGTGTGTATGTTTGGTTGTCGTCTTTACTATTGGTGTTCTTACTTCTTGTCTCTTTTATCCTTGCAGACATGGACTTCAACAGGTATGAATCTCTCATGGGAGAGGCTAGAAAGCAAAGGGTTAGCAGGAGCAGGAAGAAGAGAAGGGAGGTTGAAGGAGAATCCTCTCACAGGGATGCACCCGCAGTAAGGGATTCCGGCGCCCTTACTGATGAGGTCCATGCTGTTGCTCCTACGAACTCTCAGGCTCAAGTTGAAGCCATCTTCCACGAGCCGACCCGTTCTGCCTCTGCTCTCCGTCGGGCTGTGCATGCTGAGGATTTTGTGCAAGCCCAGTGTACCCTTCCTGACGCCCTCTCGGCGAAAATCCGCCATACTTCGTACCAGGTGCCTATTCAAAGTGGGCTTTATACTTTTGGACTTATGCATAGCCTTGCTAACTTCCTTATTGGTATTCTCTGCAGCTGGCGACGATGGCTCTAATCCAGGAGGAGAAGGTCGCGGAGATGTACCGCCAGACCCTCGATGCCCGGGAAAAATATGTCCTTGCGCAGAACGAACTGCACAAGGCCGAGGCCCGCGAGCGGGCTCTGCAGGCAAAGATCGATCACCTTCGTAGGGAGGAACTTCCTTCCAGAGAGGCTGCTGCTGCTGCTTCTGCTTCTCGAACTGCGGTGAAGAAGTGCAAAGAGTCGAACCAATTTGTTATCGACACCTCCAAAGCTTATCGAATTGGTTTCAGAAGGTGTCGGGATCAAGTAAGGACTAAACATCCTGAGATTCCTCTTGACGGTGTAAGCTCTCATGGTTATGGCGACGAGAGTCCCGAGTCTGCAGAGGACCTAGAGGAGGATGAAGAAGGGGAGGAGGTGGAAGTTGGAGAGGGGAGTAAAGCAAACTAGCATGTAGGAGCCGAACATGTATTTTGAATTTTTCAACCTTTATTGTTGTAATGCAACTTTTTGTAAAAGACACTTTTATTACAGCGCTACAAAAAGCGGTTCTTAAGAATAATATTTCTTTAACATTTCGGAATTCCACGTGTTCTTGATTTCTTTCCCCCCTACCTCTTCCAACTTGTAGGTCCCGGGTTTTATCTCAGTGGTGACCTTGTATGGGCCCTCCCAGTTAGGCTTTAGCTTGTGCGACCCTGGCTCGGACGGGTTGTTTCGCCTCTTCCTCAGGACTAAGTCTCCTGGCTAAAAATTTCATACTTTCACGCGGTGGTTGTAGTACTTTGCTACCCTCTGCTGGTATGCGGCAACTTTTACACTCGCATGATCCTGTCTCTTTTCTAGTAGGTCTATTTCTGATCTGAGCTCTTCGCTATTGGTCTGCTCATTAAAGTATTGCCTTCGCCAAGAGGGTATCCCCACCTCTGCTGGGATGACTGCTTCTGCGCCGAAGACAAGCATGAACGGGGTTTCCCCTGTTGCTGTTATCTTGGTGGTGTGGTATGCCCACACAAGGGAAGGGAGTTCCTCTGTCCATTTACCTTGCATGGATTCGAGTCGGTCCTCAATCCGTGCAGAATCGTCCGATTCATGTTCTCTACTTGTCCATTGCTCTGGGGGTGCACCACCGACGCGAAGAGAAGTTTAATAGATAGATCCGAACAGAACTTCTTGAAGCGATCGTTGTCGAACTGCTTCCCGTGGTCTGTAACTATCGCTGAGGGAATGCCATAACGGCAAACCAATGAGGTCCACATGAAGCGTGTAATATTCTGCTCTATTATGGTGGCTAGGGGTTCGGCCTCTACCCACTTAGTGAAATAATCTATTGCTACCAACAAGAATTTTTTCTGGCCAGTCGTCTGTGGAAGAGGTCCGAGGATATCTATCCCCCACTAAGCAAAAGGGCAGGGACTGGTTAGAGGGGAGAGTAGACTAGAGGGTGCGTGTGGTACCACTGCACACCTTTGAAATATGTCACATTTTTTGACGAGCTCCACCGCGTCCTTCTTCATTGTAGGCCAGAAAAATCCCTGTCGCATAGCTTTGTGAGCTAGAGCCCTACTGGCAAGGTGGTTTTTGCATACTCCTTCGTGGATTTCCCGTAGTATGTATTCCCCTTCGTCTTTACTTAAACATCGAAGGTAGGGCAATGTTAATGAGCGCCTGTAAAGCTCCTGACCCATCAACGTATATCTTGCCGCTTTCCTCCTCACCTTTTGAGCCTCCTTATTATCTTCTGGTAAGGATCCGTCCTGGAGGTATAGGAATAAGGACACTCTCCAATCGTCCTTGTTGAATTCGGACGTCACTGAGTTAATTATGTCCTCCTCGTATGAGGGTTTCCCTATGTGTTCAAGATAGATAGTGTCTTTCCATTCCGAACCGGTTGCCGAGGCTAACTTCGCGAGTGCGTCCGCCTTTTTATTCTCTGCTCTCGGTACGTGTTCTATGTCGAACTGGGCGAATGCCTCTATGCACTCTCTTGCCTTGGAGAGATATTTTTTCATTCTTGGATCCCTAGCCTCGAATTCTCCTTTAAGATGCTCTACCACCAGTTGGGAATCACTCAGTACTTTGATCTGTGCCACCTCTAATGCTTCCGCCAGGCGCAGGCCGGCTAACAGGGCTTCGTACTCCGCCTCGTTGTTGGTTGCTATGAACTCCAGTTTTAGGGAGAAGAGAGTTTCATTGCCCTCTAGGTCAGAAAGGATGAATCCGGCTCCCCCCTCAGCAGCACTAGAGGACCCATCAACGTGCAATGTCCACTCCTCCGACTTGGTGGATGACTCGGGGAGCCTTTCTGCTGTAAAATCTGCGAGTACCTGAGCCTTGACTGCGGGCCTCGGTTGATACTGTAGGTTGAATTCACTTAATTCTATCGACCACCTCGTCATCCTTCCCGAACTCTCCGGTCGCTGTAGAATTTGTCTCATGGGCAGGTTTGTTAACACGACAACCCTATGAGCTTGAAAATAGGGTCTTAATTTCCACGCTGCACAGATGATGGAGAAGGCGGCTTTTTCCACCATACCATAGTTCTTCTCGGCGCCACTTAACACCTTACTTGTGTAATATATAGGCTGATGCTTCCTACCCTCTTCCCGGACCAAGACCAAGCTGACGGCATTCTCCGTGGAAGCTATATATAGATAGAGGTCTTCCCCATTCTTTGCTTTTGTCAAGAGAGGAGGGGATCCGAGGTATTGCTTAAGCTACTCAAAGGCTTCATCCTGCTCTTTCCCCCATTCGAATCCTCCCTTCTTCCGTAGTGCTCTAAAGAAAGGTAACCCTTTGTCCCCTGAGCAGGAGATAAACCTGCTGAGGGAGGCTATCCTGCTGAGGGAGGCTATCCTGCTGAGGGAGGCTATCCTCCCGGTGTGAACTTGGATTTCCTTTTTAGTCCTTGGAGCCTCCATCTCAAGCAGTGCTCGTATTTAATCCGGATTTGCTTCTATACCTCTATGAGTCACCATAAAGCCCAGGAATTTACCTGCAGAAACGCCGAACACGCACTTTGAGGGATTCAACCTCATGTGGTACCGGCGGAGGAGCTCGAACGTTTCCCTCAGATCTTTACAATGTTGCCCTGCTTCCATGCTCTTCACCAACATATCGTCCACGTATGCTTCCATTGTTTTTCCGAGCTGTTCCTTAAAAATCTTGTTCACTAACCTCTGATATGTGGCCCCCGCATTTTTTAAGCCGAAGGGCACCACCCGATAACAATATAGACCCCTGTTGGTGACAAAAGAAGTTTTTTCTTCATTAGCTGGATTCATAGGGATTTGGTTGTACCCTGAGTAAGCATCCATGAAGCTGAGGAACTCGTGCCCCGAGGTCGAATCCACTAGCTGATCAATTCGAGGGAGAGGAAAGCTGTCCTTTGCGCATGCTTTATTCAAGTCCGTAAAGTCTATGCAGGTGCGCCATTTTCCATTGGGCTTCCTGACCAAGACCACATTGCTCAGCCACTCGGGGTAGTCCACTTCTCGGATAAAGTTGGCCTGCAACAGTTTCATCACCTCTTCGTCAATTATTTTGATCCGCTCCATTGCGAAGCTCCTTTTTTTCTGTTTCACAGGTCGGTGGTTGGGGTTGACCTGCAACCGGTGCTCTATCACAGCAGGGTCGATGCCGGGCATGTCTGCTGTTGACCATGCGAACAAATCAGAGAATTCGTCCAAAAGTTCCATCAACTCCGCTTTCAAGGTGTCGGGCAAGTGATTCCCGATCTATATACTTCTCTCCTGGTGGCCTCGCAGTGGTATGTGGTTGATATCTCCGTGTAATGTACTGATCTGGGGATACTCTCCTCTGACTTCTAAGTCTTCCACCGTTAGAGCTTCTTTAGCCTCCATCTTCCCTTTCAAGGCCATTACATAGCAACTCCGGGCAGCGGCTTGATCTCCTTTGGCATATCCTATCCCTTGGGGTGTAGGGAATTTAACTTTGAGGTAATAAGTTGATGTTACCGCCCGAACTGCGTTAAGGAAAGGGCGACCCAAGATGACATTGTACACCGAAGGTCGGTCAACCACCAGGAACTCTGTCAACGTTGTTACCTGCTGCGAGGTCGTTCCTATTATTACTGGTAACGTGATTGTTCCCAAGGGGTGAACAGTGTCTCCCCCAAATCCTACCAAGGGGGTCGAGACGGGCTTCAATCGTTCCTTGCCTATCTTCATCCCTACCAAGACCGACCAGAACATGATGTTGGCCGAACTCCCGTTGTCTATCAGTATACGTCTAACCATGTAATTGGCTATGAGTAGGGAGAGCACCAGTGCGTCATCATGCGGTTGCTGCACTCCCTCTTCATCTCCGCTGTCAAAGGTTATGGCGTCACCTTTCTTGTTTCGTTTGCTACTGGTTTCCCCTTTTTCCATCGTCAGCACCTGTTTAGCATATCTTTTGCGTGCATTCCTGCTATCTCCTCCACTGGCGGATCCTCCAAAGATCACCGCAATTTCACCAATAGCTTGCTCTTACTTCTCTTTTGTGCCATGCCTCCTCTGCTCGAATGGTTCCCTTTGTGGATTTTCTTTCTTGACAAACCTTGACAGATGTCCCCTCCTTATTAGGACTTCGATTTCTTTCTTCAGCTGAATGCATTCTTCTGTGTCATGGCCGTGATCCCTATGGAATGCGCAAAACTTGGACATGTTCCGCTTATGTAAAGGCGTTCGCATAGGTTCAGGCCATGAGACGTATTCCTTCTTTTTTATCTGCATCAGCAACTCTGAGCGCGGTACATTTAGAGGTGAGTAGGTGGAGAACTTGTTGTGCTGTCCTTTGCTCTTTTGACCTATTTGTAGCGCACTAGTTTCGTGCCTTTTTATAGATCTATACGTGTCTCCAGATTCTCTGCCGTTGTTTCTCCTCTTCCGCTCTAGACGATTTCCTCTCGTGTCCATCATCTCCTCCAGGTTTATGTATTTCTCTGCTCGGATCATTAACTCCCTCATGTCCACCGGCGGTTTTTTCCCTAGGGAGTATAGGAAACTTCCGGGTTGGAGGGCCGTTGTCAGGGCAGCCAAGGCTACCCCCATGTCTAAGTTGCAGATTTCTAGGGTCGCTATGTTGAACCGATGCATGAAGTTCTTTAAAGTCTCCCGGTCCCCTTGCACCATATTCATTAGATGGCCTGTTGTTTTGGCAACTCTCCGGCTACTAAGGAAGTGGCCGATGAACATTTGCTCCATCCCTTGGAAGGAACCAACAGATCCTGGTCGAAGAGTTCGATACCAATCTCTGGCGGTACTCTTAAGGGTGGTAGCAAACGCTCGGCACATGATGGCGTCAGGAGCCCCTTGCAGCTGCATTAACATTTTGAAATTTTCCAGGTGATCAATGGGGTCAGACAAACCTTCGTATCTCTCAAAGGTAGGCATCTTGAATCTACTAGGCAATGGAGCTTCCATGATCTCTTTGCTGAACGGAGACTCCGCGGACTTTAGGGATGTTTCACCATAGTAGGGCCTGGTTTTGCCTTCTTTCATCATCTTCTCTATGTAATCTATCTTCTTTATTCTTTCCTCGAGCTCGGTGGATCTTTGTTGGTTGACATCCACACTATTTGAATCTTCTACCTTCTTATTGGGGTGAGTTTTCTCTTCTTTCTCCATTAGTTCGTCAGCTTGTTTGTCTGCGCTGGGTTTCTCTTGCGGTAGGGGAAGGATGTGCCCTTCTTGACTCTTCTGTTGTAAGAGTTGGTTGAGCATGTCCTTCATTTCCTTCTGGAAGGCAAGGAACTCCTCCCTACTGACACCAGATGAGTCGGAGGTCCATTGGAGGGATTGGGATGGTTCTTTGGTATCAGGGAAGGAGGTAGAATTGCGCGAGGTCGGCATTGCTTGAATGTTTGAAAGTCGAGAGCCAGATAATATCGCCTCCTAAAAGTAATTTCCCACAGATGGCGCCAACTGTTGCGGGGTAAAAAAATAGTTGGGATGCTCCTTCGACTCTCGTTGACCTGAAAGAAGAAAAGAACTAAGGCTTGGAGGACCCGGGGTGTACTTCGGGGGATCACTCCGATGCCTAAGTAAGAGGAAGGCTTTTAGGAAGGCTAAATGCAATAGTAGAATAGTATTATGTCACTTACCTTTGCCTGTACTCCCAATCCCTTCTTATAGGGGCTTGAGTTGACCGCTGGTTGGCTCAGATTTATTGCGTGGGGGCGCGAATCGCTCTCTGGCCATAAGTACGTGCGCCTATTACTCGGTTTTTAAGGGCGTCGGCGTGAATCTCTCCTCCTCTTCATTAGGTCGGAGCTAATCACTCGTCAGAAAGTCAGACCTGGAGAAAGTATGGGACAGGCGTTGACCTGCCCTTATTAGCGTGATTTATTATGGGCATATCATGAATAAATGATGGATGCTTATATATGATTTGACCCAAAACTCAATATGCTTAAATTTTTAAATTAAGTTGGTACTCACCATATATATCAAGTATACCCATGACTCTTCTGATATTAACACAAGTTTAACTTATTTATTAACGAAGTTTGAAAACTTAACATCATATCCCTTATTCAGAAAATAAATGGATCAGAAAAAAGCTCTTATCGAATCCAACTCTTCAGCCAATAAAGGAACTTGATTCATCGAGTTTCTAAGTTCTAACTAGGAAGGTGGGGGTGTTGGTGGCTGGGAACTACTTGGAAAACGTTTTTGTGCTTTAGGCAGAGAGCTCTCCTCCCCTCCGATGACAAAAATGCCCAAACGCTAACCAGTTGTGAGTATGAATGTTGAAACAAACATGGGAGGAGAGCTGGGGGGCAGTAAAAAGTAGAAGGTAAAACCATTTTGGCCGTTTGGCACCCAAATAAGTGAGGAAACCAATCCAAGCCCGCGCATCACCCTTCGATCACCATCCAACGGTCCTTAGAGCCTCCAACACGTCATCACCATGTCAGATCAGCCAAAAAAAAAAAAAAAGGTAAAAGAAAAAACCCACATTACAGTCCAGACAGTCTAGCCTGTCTCGGCGCGGAGATTTAACACTACTAGAGTCGCGGTTGTTGAACTTCCGACATCCCACTCCCTGAGCTTCCCCTCCCCGCCGGCGAAAATGATGCCGCCGGAGCTCCAACCTCGCCCTTATCGCACCTTCATTTCCTCCTCCGCCAGCGCCCCCACTTTCTCCCCCTCCTTCAACGGTGGACTCTCCCCCGACTCAAACCCTAACCCTAATTTCACCGCCAGTCCCACCACCGGCAGCTCCAGCTCCTCTCGATCTCTCAAGAACTCTCGCTTCTCCCCTTCTTCATTTGCGCACAACACCAGACTCGCCGTCGCTCTCGTTCCCTGTGCCGCCTTCCTCCTTGACCTTGGTGGCGCCCCGGTCGCCGCGATCCTAACCCTCGGTATCATGATCGCCTACATCCTCGATTCTCTCAACTTCAAGCCTGGCGCTTTCTTTGCCGTCTGGACGTCTTTAATATGCGCGCAGATCGCCTTCTTCTTCACCTCCTCGCTCATCGTCACGTTCAATTCGATCCCTCTCGCCGTCTTCGCCGCCTTCCTCTGCGCCGAGACCAATTTCTTAGTTGGCGTCTGGGCCTCGCTGCAATTCAAGTGGATTCAGATCGAGAATCCTTCGATTGTTCTCGCTCTCGAACGCCTCTTGTTTGCCTGCGTGCCGTTCGCTGCTTCGGCTCTTTTCGCCTGGGCTACCATCTTCGCAGTCGGCATGGCCAACGCCTCATACTACCTCATGGCATTCAATTGCCTTTTCTACTGGCTTTTCTCGATTCCGCGCGTTTCCTCCTTTAAGTCCAAGCAGGAGGTAGGTTACCACGGCGGGGAGGTTCCTAATGAGATTCTAATCCTCGGTTCTCTCGAGAGTTGTTTTCACACTCTGAATCTTCTGTTCTGCCCTCTGGTGTTTCACATTGCCTCTCACCACTCGACGATATTTTCTTCAGCAGCTTCAGTCTCTGATCTGTTCCTCCTTTTCTTCATCCCCTTTCTGCTTCAACTCTATGCCTCGACGAGGGGGGCGCTCTGGTGGGTCACTAAGAGTGCCCTCCAGTTGCAGAGTATCCGTGTGGTGAATGGAGCTTTTGCCTTGGTTGTTGTTGTAATATGTTTAGAGGTCAGGGTTGTTTTCCATTCGTTTGGCCGTTACATTCAGGTGCCGCCACCACTTAATTATCTTCTTGTGACCATCACAATGCTTGGAGGGGCTGCCGCAGCAGGTGCTTATGCCCTGGGTTTGATTGCCGATGCTTTCAGCTCTGTAGCTTTCACTGCTGTGGCTGTGCTAGTCAGTGCCGCAGGAGCAATTGTTGTGGGATTCCCTATATGGGTACGCACTTAACCTTCTGTCACTTATTGTAATTCAAATTTATTTTAGATGTCATAGTCAAATTCTCATGCATTTCACTTTCTCTTACTTCTTGTATCTCAAATTTATTTTGGATGTCATGGTCAAATTCTCTTGACATCTTCTTTGTTATTGTAATTTATTTTTCTCTGCAGTCTTTGATTTAAAGCTAGTTTCCATAGTGTTACTATGACAGACTCCATACTAAGTCAATCCATATATCTGCAGGCAAAGTATTTTGCTAAAGTGCAAGAATGTTAAAAAGTATAGAACTATAGCAACTAAAAGAATGCACACACAAATTTAGATGGTTCAATCATAAAGCCTTTGTTTACAGGTGGCCCCACATATAGAAATGCATTATGAACAAGATGAGTACAAAGGCATATTAAGGTTGATATAATATTATAAGATAAAGTAAGAAATGAGCATATACGCAATAATTGTGCATAATATTGGTTGAAAACAAGATAAGGGAGGGGCGATTTTGATGGTTTAAGCATTTGAAACGCATTTATAGTAGAGCACCTGTGAGGAGGAGTACGTTAGTTATTGTTTTAGACATTAAAAGGGGTAAGAGTAGGCCTAAATAATTTGGAATGAGGTAGTGAGGTAGTCGAGAGGAAAACACTCTCGACTGGGTGAATTGGCGAAAAAAGGATTCATGTAGCCGACTTCACCTAGTGGAATTTAGGGCTTCTTCGTGTTGTGTTGTTGTAGAAAGATTGAAGTATTGAACTTAGAGTTGTCTTTCCAGAGAAGAGCAGATGGGTTCACAAGCCATTATTCATCTGAAACTAACGGATTTATGGGATAAAATATTAGATTATTTTGACAAAACTAAGCCACTACGTAACAAATCTCCGCCTTGGGTGAATATTTGTTTTCCACAAACAAGATCAAAACACCATCACAATTCCAGCACCATTGAGGGCCATCAACTAATGCTGCAAATACCAACCAAGTCCCCCCACTGCTTTGAATTTGTCCAAAGTGAGACACATCATCAATGTGTTAGTTGGGTTGTCTTTACCACCAATCTTCTTCACAATTATCTGGCCGTAAGCAATGTATCATGAACGAAATGGTACCATACATCAATATATTTCACCCTCTCGCGAAACATTTGAAACTAATTTGTTGCGGAATGAGGTGCGGAATAATGCAAAGAATCAGTACAAAATAGTTAAAGTGCAAAAATATAACGATGTACAGAAGTTAATAACTAAAAGAGTGAATGAGCACACAAAATTACGTGATGCGTCTAGAAATCCACTATGAATGGGAAAAATAGAAAGGAAATGATACTTTCATGTCTCAAAGCCCCAATTACATCCATGAATTACAAAAGGAATTTAAATAACATGTTTGCAATATTAAGAAACCTACACAACTTAAAGGGAACAGGTCTGATTTGTAAAATTGGACAACTACTTTGCAAGGTTAGAGTATCTATGCTTGCTGAGTAGGATGACCTATAATAAAAAATCCGACGTGCAACAAACACAACAAATTGATTAGCCCTAAAACAGGTTCATAGGCAATGTTGCCAAGAACATGGAACGTTCTTATTTATGGAACGGGATCATGGTACAATACATCCTCTAAAATGTGGAACGTCAGGGGTATGCCTAATAGATAGATTGGTGAAAAAGGTATAGTGACAGTGACACTTGTATATTTTGGAGAGGATGTTGAGGTGTTTCTAAATGCAGAAGATATTTTTTATTGTGGAACAGATTAATAATGATAGAAATAGACTTCATATGTGATGATATCGACTTTAACTAATAAAAATTTATGTGAAAAACATTCATTAAAACTTTGGATCAATAGATTTAGCATTCTAGAACGAAAATGTACCATGTTTTGGAATGTTCGTTCCAAAACATGGTTCACTTGGGTGTTACCATTTTTTGGTAACTATGGCACATGCGTCGACTGTCATCACCTTAGATCGTGAATGTAATATATATATATTTTGGATAAGTGGCATGAATGTGATCACTAAAGCATCTGGGTAAGTGATAATTGTTTTAAGAATGCTAATATTAAAAATATATATATTTGGGGGGTTTAAAAAGTATTTCCTAATCTGAGTTATTGGATTTGAAAGATGGGAACAATTTGAGGAATGTCTCAAAACAATTTTCAGATTTTTGTTTGACAGTGGTAGTTTAGCTATGAGCGGGCTATAGCTGCTAACCAAGCAACAGGCTCTTGGTTGCTATGTACCTGGATATGTGGATAGTGGATTCCTTAGCGGTGAAGTTGCTATGTAGAGTAACTTTAGTGGTATCGGTCTGCATTGGAGAAATTCTTGTGGAATTGAATCATGTGTTTGTGTTACAGATATTGAGGTTGTAGATTTTGAAAATTCAAACATTTTAATCACTGTTGTAATCATACCCTATAATCAAGTGTAGTTCATACATCAACATGCTGATTTCTAATGCAAACTGGATTTAATCCTGTTCCTTTGTTTTAAATATTTGATAAATTTTAAAGCATCTATGGATCACATGCATTTCTAAAATATGGATTATGGGTATTGATGTTTTAGTTGAGCTAAAGACTAGCATCTAATTAATTGCTTTTAGTTCCAGGTTGGTATGTTTTGAGTACAAATATTAAAATTATTTGATATCTGTTGGAAAAATAATAGAACTATTATATTATTTTAATTTTTTTACCACTTCTATTGTTTACATAAACATGACATCCTAGTTATACAAGTCTTGTAGACATAAGGAAAGTATTATGCTTCTATAGTGCTTTTGCTAGATAAATATTATGAAGTTTACCTTGAGTTCTTTTTTGGCAGCAATAAAAAAAATTATGCCTGTATTGACTAGAGTCCATGGTGGTGTGGAGTCCAAGACACCCCTATTGTGTTTCCATGTTTTTGTGGCCCCTTTCTAAAAGGATTGTTAGTGAAGATACAATCATTTAAGTATGATCTAGGGGCAAGTCATATGACTTCTAAGTTCTTTCTATTGATGTGGTGTCCAAGTTTTTGTTTACTTTGTTTGCATCTTTAGTAGCTTAACTTATGAAGTAAAGGTGTCAGGCACGGAAAATGTATTTTGGCATTTTCTATGGATAAAAAGAAGGAGAAAGGAGGGAATATAAAATTATTTATTTATTTCATTTTTTTTGGGGGCGCCCCGGGGGGGGGGGGGGCGTGCGTGTGTGTGTGTGTGTGTGGAGAGGTGAGGTGTTAAATGGGCCAAAGTTATTGTTTCTCTGTACTTAATGTTACATTATATATTTCAAATGTTTTCCGAAAGAGATTTGGTGTTTTGTTTTTCGGACGACTTTCTGTCCTTGTCTAAGTTGTAAGTTTCTTTCCTCTGTCTAATATGTTTTCTTACATATATATATATATATATATATATATGAGTTTTCAGGGTTTTTTTAATAAAAAATTTATGGTCTTTCCTTGCAGTTCCTTCCACTGCCAGCAGTTTCTGGGTTTTATTTGGCTCGTTTTTTTACGAAGAAGAGCCTGCCATCGTACTTTGCCTTTGTTGTTCTTGGGAGCCTCATGGTCACATGGTTTGTGCTGCATAATTTTTGGGACCTTAACATTTGGACAGCTGGCATGTCTCTGAAGTCATTCTGCAAGCTCATTATTGCGAATGTTATCCTGGCAATGGCTGTTCCTGGTTTAGCTCTTCTTCCATCAAAACTTAGTTTCTTGACTGAGTTTGGTTTGATTGGCCATGCATTCTTGCTCTGCCACATTGAGAATAGGTTTTTTAGTTATTCAAGCATGTACTATTATGGCTTTGAGGAGGATGTGATGTATCCCAGCTACATGGTTATGATGACAACTTTTGTTGGTTTGGCTTTGGTGAGGAGGTTATTTGTGGATCATCGAATTGGGCCAAAGTCGGTTTGGGTTTTGACTTGCCTATATTCTTCAAAGCTCTCGATGCTGTTTATCTCCTCAAAATCAGTCGTATGGGTGTCAGCTGTTCTTCTATTGGCTGTTTCTCCGCCTTTGCTTCTTTACAAGTATTTTCTGGATAAATTTTATTTTCTCAATCTTTTATTATTTTGTGAACTTGGGTAATTCAGATAAGAATGAACTCATAGATTCTTTGCTGGCTGGGCTCTGCAGGGATAAGTTGAAAAAAGTCTCAAAAATGAAATCTTGGCAAGGTTATGCACATGCTGGTGTGGTTGCTTTGTCAGTCTGGTTTTGCCGTGAAACAATTTTTGAAGCTCTTCAATGGTGGAACGGCCGACCTCCATCTGATGGTTTGCTTCTGGGCTTTTGTATTGTTTTGACGGGACTAGCTTGTGTTCCCATAGTTGCTCTCCACTTCTCCCATGTGCTGGTAATGATAGTTTGTTCTTAATTTCTTCTTTTCATTTTGCCATCTAGAGAAGGGATTAAACCCAAATAAGTGAAAGTATGGACAATTCTATTGTTGTCGTGTCATTGTGGGTATGCTCAACTGACTCACTGCTTCAATTATCTAAGTCCTTAATTTGAGCCTTTAATGAATATTTTGAACCAGCATGGACTGGAAATGCTGATTTTTTCATTGGCACCAGGGCATTAACTGTAGATTTATGAAAATTCTTATGCATATTAAAGGAAAATTTTGATGGCAGAGCAGGGATTCAGGATCCATGTGAGGCTGGCATTTTTTTTTTGGGGGGTGGGGGCGGTTCTGGAACTGCAGTTGAACAGTACAATTAATGGACATAAAACAATGGCCTATGGTGTTTTATCAAAGATCATTAATGATACATGATTAATGATCTATATATGTATATTTAAAGTTACCCTGTACATTTGTTCAAATAAAACATGTTATCAACAAATTCAGAAACTTTTTTCTTTAAGCTTGCT
The DNA here is from genome assembly GCF_029873635.1 of Malania oleifera. Taxonomy (NCBI): domain Eukaryota; kingdom Viridiplantae; phylum Streptophyta; class Magnoliopsida; order Santalales; family Ximeniaceae; genus Malania; species Malania oleifera. Next base: position 87,438,002 of record NC_080428.1, on the reverse strand, counting down.
CCCCATGGCATTTAATCATGCTCGTCTCAAATTTTCAAGCTTGTTTGATCATTCTTCCATTCATGCAACATTTGGTTATTCATATCTTACTAGTCTTGCTCTACTGTGCAGTCTGCTAGAAGATGTTTAGTGCTGGTGGTGGCAACAGGTCTGCTGTTTATCCTAATGCAGCCACCAATTCCATTATCGTGGACCTACCGCTCTGACTTAATCAAAGCTGCCCGTCAATCTGCCGATGATATTTCTATCTATGGCTTCATGGCATCAAAGCCTACTTGGCCATCTTGGCTTCTTATTGTAGCAATCTTGCTCTCTCTCTCAGCAGTTACATCCATAATTCCTATCAAGTATGTGGTGGAGTTGAGAGCATTTTATTCTATTGCCATAGGAATTGCCCTGGGCATATACATATCTGCCGAGTATTTCCTTCAGGCAGCTATCCTGCATATTCTTATTGTTGTAACCATGGTATGTGCTTCTGTATTCGTTGTTTTCACTCATTTCCCATCTGCCTCAAGCACAAAGCTTCTACCATGGGTTTTCGCTCTCCTCGTGGCTCTCTTTCCCGTGACTTATCTGCTGGAGGGCCAGGTGAGAATTAAAAGCATTTTTGGAGACAATAGAGTTGGGGATTTGGCCGAAGAAGACCATAAGATCACCACGTTACTCGCTGTTGAGGGGGCAAGGACTTCTTTACTGGGTCTTTATGCGGCCATCTTCATGCTCATAGCACTGGAGATCAAGTTTGAACTGGCATCACTGATGCGGGAGAAAGCCATTGAAAGAGGTGGCTTTGGACAAACTCAATCAGGTCACAGCAGCTCTGCAACTTTCCCTCCAAAATTGAGGTTTGTGCAACATCGTAGGGCATCCACTGTGTCAACCTTCACTATCAAGAAGATTGCAGCAGAGGGAGCCTGGATGCCTGCAGTTGGTAATGTTGCTACGGTGATGTGCTTTGCCATATGTTTGATCCTTAATGTGAACCTAACTGGTGGCTCAAATCGTGCAATATTTTTCCTGGCGCCCATTTTGCTCCTGCTCAACCAAGACTCAGATTTTGTTGCTGGGTTTGGGGACAAGCAACGGTATTTCCCTGTCACGGTAGTCATTTCGGGATATTTGGTCCTGACTGCGATATACAGCATATGGGAAGATGTGTGGCATGGTAATGTTGGTTGGGGCCTGGAAATTGGCGGACCAGATTGGTTTTTTGCAGTCAAGAATGTGGCACTCCTCATTTTAACATTTCCTAGCCACATCCTCTTCAACCGGTTTGTGTGGAGTTATACGAAGCAGACCGACTCAACACCACTGCTCACGCTGCCCCTCAATCTACCGCCGATCATAATAACAGATGTGATCAAGATTAAAATATTGGGACTCTTAGGGATTATTTATTCACTAGCCCAGTATCTAATCTCTAGACAACAATACATCACCGGATTGAAGTATATTTAGAGACAAATAAATACATCAATGTGTTTCTGTACAATATATTTCGGCAATTCTCAAGTGAGGTGTGGAAGTTCAGGTCTTTTTTGCTCACACCTCTCCTTTTTTGTTTACCTTCGTTTGGGTTTTCTATATTGCGTTGAGATTTCACATCTAAGAGTTATTTGAGTAGGACCCCATTACAATTTACACACTTCAATCATCACTACTGAGCGTTAAGTTCGGTTTGCTTGCTAAATGTGAGTATCACGTGCAATAACTGTTTTATCTCTTCATCTTAACCATTGGAGCCGTGGGATCACTGCTGGTGTTTGGTAATTCCTATTCGCAAATATCATCAAAGGAGACCATAGGCCATATTTTATGGGTATGTATTATTAATTTAAAAAGGGAGTTTTTTTTTAAAAAAAAAAAAGAGAAAAAATTAAATCTTATTTTAATTTTTTAAATGCTATCGAGAGAGCAAATTAGTTTTAATTAAAATTTTATGTGAAAATAGTATAAAAGACACTGACTTTGAGTTCTGACAAAAAAGATACAAATGTCTTTTGAATCTCTCTCCTTTTTAGATTTTTAAAAATATCATAAAGTTTTACTAGAATTAGAATTTAATTTTTGGGACACTTGCACTTTTTGGTTCATTATAAGAAGAGGTTTATTTCGTAGATTTTTTTTGATAATTTAAAGAAGGTTCTTGAAAATTTTAAATCATCAAAGAGATTTATGACTCAAAATTTGTGGAATCATTGCTCATAATCAAATGCGTTGGAATTATTCATGTCCTGGAATTCTTATTTGATGTTTAGTAAAATATTAATATATATATTTTTTATCATCTATCATATAATTAAAATTTTGTCCACCTAGGTTATAATGTGTGTGGGCATGCCTGTTAGTTTTTCTTTTTTGGTAAGAAAATAGTTAGTGTAGGGTCATAAAATTCTGAAAACAAAAAGGAGAAAGAAAACTAAAAATGGGCATCTAGAAACATGGGCTAATAGCTTAAAAATCAGAAATTAACACCTTGTTGGTTAATATTTATTAAGTTAAAATTTTCATTAAAACATTCTCATTTTCTTTTTTCCAAAAATGGCAAAGACAGACAGCAATTGGAAAGGGGCCAGGCCACGCGTTCTTCGTAAAACCTACAAGAGCCGACCCTCCCCAGTCCCCACCCATTCGCCCATTTCCATTCCTATCCTATCCCAAAATACGAGCGAAGCAAATCTCCAAATTAATTAGGAATGGCGACCCAAACCCCAAACAGTAACGCTACCCCCTTCATCTTCTTGATCCCCACCGTCTATCTGCTCCTCCTCACCTCCGCCCTCTTGGGTGCATCCAATTCGGAGGCGAATCCGACGCCCAAGGCTTGGCCGGAGCAGTTCCACGCGCTGCTGGTAATGAACTTCAACGGAACCGTGCAGATAAACAACCTGTGGTACGACTGGCCGAAAGGGAGGAACTTCAACATATTGCAGCGGCAGCTGGGGAACGTACTGTACGACCTGGAGTGGAACAACGGCACCTCCTTCTTCTACACCCTGGACTCCACCAGGGAGTGTCGGAGTGCGCAGATGGGGGTGGGCATTCTCCGCCCCAATTGGCTGGACGGAGCCGAGTATGTGGGGCAGCGCACCATCGACGGCTTCCTCTGCAATGTGTGGGAGAAGGCCGATTTCATCACCTACTACGAGGACGTCCTCACCCACCGCCCTGTCTACTGGCTCTTCTACACCGGTGCGCTACCATCGATTCCCATCTATTCTTCTTCTTCTTCTTCTTCTTCTTCTTCTTCTTTTAGTCGTAGTAATTTGATTACTGGTTAATTTAATTGAGTTTCTTTTTTAAGAAACAAAAAATATAAAAAGGTAATGTAAGATATTATCTGATTTATTCTTCTATTTTTTTTTTTTTGTTTTGGGGGGGGGGGGGGGGGGGGGGGGGGAGGGGGGATGAACAGGAAGGGCAGCTCATGTGATGACATTCGAAGTCGGAGCAGTGCTGGAAGACGAGAAGTGGCAAGCCCCGTCTTACTGCTTCCCCATTCATAGTAATTAGTCAGTGCGTAGTAGGCGTAGTAGTAGTGGCGGTGATGGTGGCGGCGATGGCGATGATGATGACCAGCAGCTGAGGCCTGAGGATGAGACGACGAGGTACTGCTGTGGAGGATTCTCTGCCGCCGTCGTCCCTATTGCTGCTCTGCTTCTTCTCAATCGATCAGGGCGAGCTAAGAGCTAATGGAATCCTCATATGTCATGAGTCAGTCCACCCCCCAATTCTCCCTCTTCTCATTCCATAACACTACTATTACAACTACAACCTTTGAGAGTCTCTGTTTCCGACTTAATTTGAAGCAGCCAATAAATGTTATATTTTTTCCCCTACAATGGAATCCTTCATTTTCTTTTGCAATTTTCTAATTCAAGTGTTTATATTCTTAGAACTCCCAAATGAAGATGCTTTTTATGTGTGTGTGTGTGTGTATTTTATAATTACTGATCGATTACTGACCATTTAAAGGAAAAAACACGATTCCCTTTATCAGATTATGCTTTGTGTCTAGGATCCCTAGTGCGTGAGAGAGAGAGAGAGAGAGAGAGAGAGAGAGAGAGAGAGAGAGAGACGTATTTTATAAATACTGTCTGATTACTGACCGTTTAGAGAAAAAAAACAGGATTCCCTTTATCAGATTATGCTGTGTGTCATGAACCCCCATATTAGACTCAATTAAGGGCCGCATGGCACTCGTCGAGACTCTCCCCAACTGAGTTTACCAATAATCAATCACCTATTCAAACTTGCAAACGTAAGTATCACATAAGTCTCAAGAACCACTTATAATCATGAAGTATCAATATAGACATTGACGGATCAGGAAGACAATAGACATTCATGTTCAATGATATAATAGAGACTACTTTTATTTTAGCGAGAAAATACTATACAAGCCATAACACAAGTAAGTTAATATTTAATTATAAATCCATGGAGAATGCACGTAAAGACATCTCTCTCCCCCATTAAATCTCCATTACATTGTCACCCCCTAACACATTGCATTGTGCATGAACACACCAACTTCATTGTTAAAAAATTCTATGATTGATTTTACAAATTCAATCTTAATCTTAAGTCCACATCATGTTCAAGCTTGTTTTATTGGGTGCTCAAGTGGAGTTTTGAACATTGAATTTGGCTTTAGCCCATGTGGCTTACACCTCCTTTTAGGTTTCTATCATTTTGTTTTCTTTTACTCTTAAAAAATAAGTTTTTATTTATTTATTTATTTTATTTACTTTTTGTTTTTTGTTTTGGTTTTGTGTGCACTTCTACTAAAGTCTATCAGCCCAATTCAACATTATTAAATTAGCCCATAAATAAGTCTAATTCAAGCCTATTAAACAAGCTCAAACTAAACTTATAGTCGACTTGCTCTCCTGTTGAAATGAGTCTATCCCATTTATGTTTAAGTTTGACTCGTTTACTAAATTAGTTACAAAATTAGGTTTGAGAGTTGCTCATTTATATAATGAATAAGTTTAAAAACTCTGACTAAATTAAATCCTCAAATCGCTCGTAAACGGCTTGATTCATTTTGCGACTTTATTTATACTATTCTTTCGTCTCATCCTTTCATCCAATGTAAGTAGAAATTTGTGTATTTTTTATAAGTTTCAAAGGAGATTTAAAATTTTTAATAATTAAAAAAAGTTCTTAAAATTTTTGAAGCTTCAAGAAAATTTATATTTTTTTTTTCAAATTTTATCAAACTATATAGTTCAATATCACAAATGCATTGGAAGTATTCACATAAATCATGTATGTGTAGGGATGTCGTCTTATTGGATGCCTAGTAAATATATTTTTTTATTTATGGTTTTTTATAACATTGTTAATAATTTATTTTATCTTTAATGTGTGTATGTGAGCACTTTTTTCTAAGCAGATAGTTATTTTAATTTATTGATAGATACGGCAAGACACTAATAATTTTTTAATTAAACTTTTTCCCAAGCAAATAATTATTTTAATTTATTGATAAATATAGAAAAACAATAATAATTTTTTAATTAAAACATAAACTTTCTATCAATTATACATGTATAATGAATGCCATCATTAATTATATAGTTATTATATAAGTGGAAAGCTCGTTCTTAGTAAAACCTACAAAAGCTCCCCCACTTGGTCATTTCCATTTCTTTCCAAACCTCTAAATTTGATTTTATTTAATGAGATAAGAAATAGTTTATAAAAAATCCATTTGAAATCCTTCCAAAGTTTCTATGTGAGATAAATTTTTTCATATATTACAATTTATTCATAAACCTTTTAAAATATCAATTACTTTGATCAATTTAATTTTAATTTTTATATCATAAAATACATCTCAAAAGATTGAAATCTACCATTCTTATATAGTCAAGAATATATCTGGGATCATTACAAAATTCATTATTTAAATATTAACATCCTCATTAGAGGGACCCATATTTATCTAAGACTCACTCACATAATAACACCCCTAGAACAACTTTTGATAGTAAAGATCTAATAGTTTAGTTCTGATATATCCGAAATCAATAGGCACATTCATGAAGGGTCATGGTTATAAAATTACCATTAACACCCCCGCATAAATACCCTTATATTATTCATAACCCCCACTCAAACAATAATGTGCCCATAAATATGAAATTAAAGGAGGGCATACCTTCACTGCTATAAAAGGGTATTCTAAGAGAAGGTAAAGTCTCATTCTCACTCATTATCTCTTATTGTTGCAATCTAAACCTCTCATAATCCCTAACTTAGGCATCGGAGAGTACATCTCGTGTCCTCCAAGCTATTTTTGTTTGAATTCTTATAGGTGATCACAGCTGAATATCAATTCATGTACGCTATTCAATTTTTGACAGCACCAAGCTCATAAAGACATAAGATTGAAATCAAAATCATTCATCCCTTATATTGAAAGAGGTTTTAGGGCTTTGAAAGAACCATTTGAACAAAAGGACAAATGTGCTCTTCTAAAAAAAATTCAAAAAGCCTTAAGTTATCAACTTCAACTGGTTTTTTGATTAATCGAATATGAAGAGACTTTATTAGAATTGAACAATGTCTTTCTTATAACTTTTTCTATAAAATTTCAACTAATATTGGACTTAATTTTTTCTTAAATATTAATTTTGTGCATAAGATGCTTGTCATTTAAATTAGATAGTGGAACTCAAAGTTGTAGAAGATAAATTCATTTGTTTTTTTTAAAAGATAGTGTCCAAAATTGATGAAAATAGTAATGGTTAAGGAAAAAAGTGGACCTCACAGTCTCCCACCACCATCACCACTATCAATCATTATCACTACCTGCCTTATTTATTTGAAAAATACTTCTCATTATATGTCATGACTTGCACAGAAAAAAAAAAAAGAAGAAGAAGAAGAAGAAGAAAGGAATGTGTGGATTTACGTATCTTTTACTGCTTTAAAAAAAAAAAAAAAACAGATGCCTCAACAGACGGAAGGGATAAAATCAATGATCAATTTAGCAATACAAAACCGTGTTTATTTTCCCAACGCGTTATCTCGGGGCTGGAAGGTTCCCAAACTGGGAACCCTGGGCACCCGGCGTACGTTAGAGGCATTCGCTCCCCAAATTCTTGTGCTCTTGCTACCACTGCCAGCACCAGCAGAGAGCTACTCGCAGGCCGCAGGAACACTACCCCGAGCCAGAGCAGAGCTCGCAAGATTCCCCTCTTCATTTTACTGGAGCACGATTTGAACGATTCATTTCTAGCTCAAAAAACCCTAATTCATCATCTCCACCTCACAGTCCCTCGTGAACCGCCACGAGAGGAATACTGGTGAGGACCCTTAATTCTTCCGTTTTAGGGTTCTTACGGTTGTTATATGTCTCCACAAATTAAGGTCCTTACTTAGCTTGAGATTGATCTGTTTGACTTCTGATTCTTCATTGTTTTAAGTTGTTGTACAACTGCTGATTAGTTTTTTTTTTATTAAAAAAAACTTGTGATGTGATGCTTTACACTGTAAACCGAACTGATTCTCTAGCTCTGGTTGAAAGTCAGAGGAATCTTTTTTGGTTGTCGATTCCATTTCTGTTTGTTGCCTATTGCAGTTAAGAGGATTTCTATTTCTTGTTGGAAATTGTAGTTTCTACTTGGAATCGAAGATTTCAAATGGAGAATGCTCAATGCAGCAAACTTGAGAAGCTAATCTTTGTAAAGATGCCTTTCTGTTTTCTGCTTCCTTTTTTCCCCTGCTATCGCTGTGTTAGAATTATTCTACAATTTTTCATTCCCTCTTGAAGGTCTGAGATACGTTGTGTTATTTTTTTTTGGGGGGTAAAAATATAAAATAAAATCTCTTGAAAATTTTCGAGAAAATTTCTTTTTGTTGAAATGTATTGTGTTCCAAATGCCTGAAAATTTTCTTTAGCTATTTTATCATTAAGTTTTCTTTTGGGAAGAAAATTTTTTTCCATTGGCAGAGAAGCAAATGCAAGGATTTTTGTTTCTTTTGTGGCTAAACTCCTTGCTTATTCTCTGAAAATAATTCAGGAATTAGAATGCATATTCTAGGTAATGTATGGTTGTCTAAATATTAATGTGCATAAGCTGGTACAGGTAATTCAAAAATGTTTTTGTTAGTTCAGACTGTTGCATTTTGCTTATGTTAATGCTTTTTCACCTTTATTCTTTGAATTGCTATTTCTCTGCCAGGATTCAATTTTGCATTCTGTTGGTTGGTGTGTTTCTGATAAATTTCTCTCTGGTCTTCAAGAGCTCTCCTAGAATCAAATTATTGGAAAATCCAAAGTATTCTTCTCCTTGTCATTGGGCACGTGTTTTCCAAGTTTTTGAGCTACTCAATCCATCAGGATTTATTGGGACAGCAAAAATGGGTTCCCTTTGCTGCTGTCCATGCGGGGACGAATTTGATGAATATGCTTATCCGAGTAATTCAATTTATAGGCACTGCATATGCCTAAGATTCTTCTTTCACCAGCTTCTCAATGGGGTATGAAATATATTTTAGTAGCAGCTTAATACTTTGCCACTTCCAAATGTTTAATTTTCATGGTAATATATTTCTGATGTGTATATTGGTTTGTTGTCCTTATATCTCTCTTTTATGGCATGGTTTCTCCAAATTAGACAAGCTAGAAAAATCTTGTAGTCATTCATTAATTTTTACAGAACAATGAAACTAAGGCATCTTGCAATGCCTTAGTGCTGGGACTCCCCTTGATGAGATGTGGTACTTGTACATTGGCTATGGAAACAAATATGTGTTTTTATTTTTCACCTACATATTCCTAAAAATTGTTGGTACTTGTGCCAATGCTATGAAAATGGATGAACGCATCTTTTGCACACATTTGAAATCCACAGGTTTTATAAAGTTTAGTGTTATTTTGGATAAATTCTACAGACTTCTAAACCATTGATGAGTGATGTTGTGAAATCATTTGAGGCTTTAGAAGTCTCATCTCATCTCACCCTATTCCTAGTACCTATAGATACTCAAGTCAGTAAATTTGGCCATCCTAGTGATCAAGTTGTACAGTCACACTAACATTGCCAAATGGCAATTCTCCTCTTCTTCTGAACCACGTTTTTGTCCTTGCCATTTTGGTTGTTGTAGTCTGTTGCCATAACTTGTAGCAACGCCATTGCTACTTTCTTTTCCTTGACACAACTACAACTGGTATGTTCCACCACAATCTTGTGTCCATCATCATTAGTGTTTTAAAAGGCGAAGGCGTAAGGCAAGGCGTTTTACCCTCTGCGAGGTGAGGCGTAAGCCTTTTGGGACTGTAATTTTTAAAATAATTAATAAATAAAAAATTGTATATATAGTATTAAAATGAGAAAAATGTTACAATAATGGAGAAAATATTTTATGTATTTACTATTTCCAAGCAAAATCTTTTTTTTTTCCCCCTTGTATCAGCTTCAGACATTTCAGTAGGTGCAACAAGATTTAATTTAAACAATTAAAATATGAAACAAAAACGTGAGAGACCAATAAAGAACTCAGACACGTGAGACTTCGAAAGAGAGAGAGACTAGATGCTGAAAGAGAGAGAGAGCAGATTGTTGACTTTTTGAGTCCGATCTCTGTTTTGATGCTAACAAATTACCAGTGTCTTATGTGTGTATTTAGTGATTAAATAGGTAACATTTCAGAACACACACATAAGGAGACTAAAAATGGAAGCCATAAGAAACTTGAAGAACATGTACATCATTTGGCGCATTCCAAGGAAGTCACAAGAGTAAAGAAGATTGAAGATATTTAAATTTCATTTGTATTGCATTTAGTTTTTCTATTTGCTGTGTAATAATGCATCGCATGCATGGTATGAATGAAAGCTTAGTAATGACCGTAGACGGACCGTAGGGAACCAAACCTGATTTCGGTCGACCGAATGACGCCGAATTTTTGGGCTTAATTTAAAAGCTTAGGCCATAGATTGACCTTAGGTCCCCAAGCACCTCATAACAAATTTCCTATAACTCAGAAGTTATAATTATGTGAACAGGGGTGACTTCAAATAAAAATCAGGACTTAAATGCACACTTTAAGTGGTTTCGGTCGACCAAACCCGAAGCTATATAGAAGCTTCGGTCGACCGAAGTTACCAGAGTCAACATGTTGACTACTCGGTCGACCGTCCTGAAATGAACTTGCCTTCCACGATCGACCGAACTGACATGTGGCTGACCTCCAACAACTTGGTCAACCGAACCATTAGTTCAAAATTGACTTGGTCGACCAAACCTTAGAAAATGGTCAACCGAACTTGCCTTGGTCAACCGAACCTCGAAGGGTTTGAAATCGCCTTGATACGGTCGACGATATCTCCCGTTCAAAATGGCCACGGTCGACCAAACCTCAAATATGGTCAACCGAAACCTCTTGGGTTGGTAAAATTTTTTTCACAGTAAATCAAGGTTAATTTTCATTAAACTCAATTAAACAATTTTCAAAATACCCTTGATGTCTCCAACGGTTATATTTTTGCCCAACTCTATATATACCCCTTCATTTGTTATAATTAGCAAGACATTAGCAAAGTGATTAGCCAAAAATCCTCTGAAAATTTTATTGTGCTAAAATCTTTCGTACTCCCACATTTTCATAAGCTCATTGTTAAAACTCTTTTTCATACTTCATTGATTACATATTTTAGAAAGAGTGCATTGTGTTCTTCATCTTCATTTGCAAAGTTATTGCAACTTGAGGATTGAGTGAACACTTATATCTTCTGGGCATTTGTACATTCTGATTAAGCTAACTACTCTCACATACATGCATTGTTTGATCTTGATTTTTGAGAGTAAGCTAAAGTTTTTCCCATTATATTTTATTGATAAATATTATTCGGGAAGAACTCCTCCTTACTTGTGAATCTTGGAATCCTTATTGCAAGGTTCAAAAGCTTGCTTTGTGTTCTTGATAAAAATATTTTTGCAAGCTTAAACCCTAATATCTATTGTGCTGGATATTTGATAAAATATTTTGAGATATTTGCTTAGGGTTTTATAAAGCACCTTTGATTATTCATTTATTGAATATATTATATTGAATCAAAGGTCTCACTCTCATATATATATATATACACACACGCATTATTTGATTGAGAGATATATTTGATATACTTACTTGAGCATTAACTCTTATCATATTTGAGTGCATTGGTTGTATTGTGTTTACTGTGGTACATGTCTGCTTAGTGTAAGAAGTATCTTGATTTTACACAAATTTTATATTATCTGATTGTATTCCAAGTGTGGTCTGAGGGGCGTTGATCTGGCCTGTAAGGATCGGTTGTAAATGTTGAGGTCAGCCTTGGTAATTTGACCTGGTGTTGTATTTGGTGTCGCTCTATCCGGTAAGCGAGCATTAGTGGAATCCTCTTACTTGTGAGCCTGAGGCGGGGACGTAGGTAGTATTGGCCGAACCCTAATAACATATCTGGTGTCAGTTTTAATTTCTGCAATTTAAATTTCAGCACTTGAATGTTTGTGTTTTATTATTGTGAATGATTGGGTTTATAATTGCATAGATAGACCCTAAGTTGCGTAATACAGCTGATTTGGATAAACCTAGGAGGAGAAATTTTTAAATACCCAATTTACCCCCTCTCTTGGGAATATACCAATTCCAACACAGATACTGAGAGAGAGAGAGAGAGAGAGAGAGAGGCTTCGTCGAGATTTGTCTAGGCTTCGAAAGAGAGAGCATAGGGTTCGCTGAGCTTCATCGGCTTCGTCGAGTCTTCAAAAGAGAGAGCAAAGGCTTCGCCGGGCTTTGTCCAGGCTTCGAAGAGAGAGTGAAGGCGTTGTCAGGCTTTGGCGACAAAGCAGAGGAGAAGAAGCTTGTGGGAGACTGAAAGGTGTACGCATGGTTTGAAATCGCAGTCGCGGGTAACGTTGTGTAGCGGTCGCGGGAGACACGGGTGTTACGTAACGGGAAGCGGGCGTAACGGTCATGAATTTTTTTCATGCATGCACAACCATGCCAAAATTGAAAAATAAGCATGAAATCCATTAATACATGATTTTTAATAAATTTTGAAGGCTTTCATTCAACCTACAAATGCTTTTTAATAGGCATTATGATTTTTATATTAATTTTAGTGCGCTGTTTAAAAACAAAAGCATATTTTTTTATAGTTTATATTACTTTAATGAGTAAAAAGATGTAGAAATGTAATAATTAATTAATTAAAGTCATAAAATTACTAAAAATGAATCAATACTCAATAGACTCAATAGAGTCAATACTCAATTTACACATTACACATACATGAATTTAAAAAGTGATTAATATCAAATATCAATAAATAGTTGAAAATACATGAATACAATATTACAAATTTATAACATAACACATGTCACCATCAAAAAGAATGACGTGGAGGGTCTTCATAATTTGCATTTGTATCTTGAGATTGGGATGGGAAATTATCTCCCCATCTTTGTGGAAATACATAGTTGAATGAACCCAAGTTTGCGTCATTTCGTTGTTGCTCTTGAAAATGTATTGGTGATGAAAATTCTCCTGACTAATGTCTATAAGTTGGGGCAGGGGCTGGCTTTGGGTAGTGTGTAGAAGAAGACTCACTAGATCCTGAGATTCCTGATCCATTGGGATAAAAATGTGAGTCACGAGATGCATAATGTGGATATGCTGGATGAGATCCATATGATTGAGATGATGAACCATCTAAACCAAAGTTGCCAAAACTACGAACCACACCATATGAATCTTCAGTAGAATCACTAGGGTCACCACGAGCACTCCTTCTCTTGGGTTGTGAAGATTGGTTCCTTGGAGGAATACTCAAGTCATAATTTCCAAGTATGTCATGTAGTCTATAAGGATCAGAAGGATATATATCCCTTGCAAATGATGTCCCTGTGTCATATCCATAATTATATTCTACACTGCTGCCTCCACCACCACCACTGCCACCCCCCCCGACCCTAGCTCCAGCACCATTATTACCATCATCATCACTTGGTGGGCGCAAACCAAGATTGTTATCACTTTGTGTACGTTCAGGGCTTGAACTTGAATCATCATGTGCATTTATTGGTGGTTGATCATCTCTTTTTGTAGTACCACCAACTTCTTCATTTAACCAATTTGAATTGTCCTGACCGTCGAGTAGTGGTGTCTCTCTCTCCTTTAACCATTGACTTAAAGGATCATCTTTTTCGAAAATATAGTCCAAATTGATAGGATTGAAACCCTCTTCAATTTCTCGTTGGCTTCTTCTCATTGTACGTCTTAACTTTAACCTCATGTTATAATGTACAAAAACAAGTTTTTGTAGTCTCATGTACTTTAATCTATTTCTTGTTTTCGTATGGATGAGGCTAAAGGTGCTCCAATTACGCTTACAGTTCGAAGCTGATGTGGTCTGGTTAAGAACTCTAATTGCTATTCTTTGGAGCTCAGGAGCACACAAGCCGTAATGAATCCACCATTCAGCTGCATGAATAATTAAAAAGAGTTTTATGTTAGTATAACGTATATTTCAATAGTCAAATTTGAACATAAAGAGAGAAAATAGAGTCATTCTCCATTATTTAGCTATATAGCCATATTTACCAGGATTTGTTTGTTTCACTGTCCTTTGAGCCAATGGGGTTCCAAAAGTCTCCTGCCTATCTCGATATAGTAACAATTAAAAAATGATGATTGTGAAATATAATTAATTATATGTATTAATAATTATTCTTGAAAGTATTACAGAATACTAGAACAATTCATTATTCAATTTAATGGAATCAATACTTGATTAATAGCCCGAATTTGAGTATCTATATCAGGTACCAACTTAGTTATTACTTTTTTAACTCCATCCATGACTTCTCTAGCAACTTCAGGAGAGGGTGGGGCACCATAAAGAAATTGTAGGTTCAAAAAATACCCTACAATTAAATTTAGGAACATATTAATTAATAGTTTTCTAATGCAACTATGCATAATTTAAAAGTTAAAATAATAAAAAATTATATTTGATTTACACTTACCAGCAGCGTGCAAATCTTGGTGCAATGAAAACTCCACCGGTTGTCAATCATTTTCCAATAGTCTTTGTAAAACTGGCAATCTTTTTGAATGGCCAACTTCGCCCTATCAATTGCCTCGTATATGAAGCCTATGGTTGGTTTTTTATCATCATCAACCAATTTAAGAACTTTCACCAATGGTTCTTGCACTTTAATTATATTAGAGGCCTTTTGCCAAAACTCTTTGCCTAAGATAATTTTCTTTGAATCATATGCTGGGCCTGATTTTGTCATTCCAAACCTTGAGTTTTTCCAAGCATCAGATGTAAACATTTCCCTTAGTGCTTATTTATGCCTGACAATAGTCTTCAAAGTAATGAAATTTGTGGCAAATCGAGTGATGGCAGGGCGAAGTAACTCTCTATTATTTGTGAATTTTTTCATGAAATTCACTGTCCATGTGTGGTTGTAAATAAATGAGGTTATTGTTCTTGCATCTTCTAAGACCTTCTTCACGTTACTTTTCTTACCAATATTTTCAAGAATAAGGTCTATGCAATGAGTTGCACATGCTGTCCAATGGAGATTGGGTCTCTTCTGCATTAATAATTTTCCTCCTGCCTTCATTGCAGCTTCATTATCAATCACTACTTGGACAACATTCTCCTCTCCAATTTCTTCAACCACCTCGTCCATTAATCTGAAATGAAATTATAAATTCAATAATTACTATTATTTAATTAAAAACATGCAAGTCCATAATACTATTTGTATATAAAATTAAAATTAGAATATTACCTGAAATAATATTCAGCTGTTCTGCTTGGCACATCAGAGGCATCAACTGATTTATGAAACACGGTGCCTCTATCGCAATAAACTAAAAAGTTTATAATGTGTTTTATAGTTTGTCCTGACCAACCATCACACATAAGTGTTACTCCTCTCTCCTTCCAAATTCCAGCAAAAGAAGCTATATAATTTTTCATTTCTTGATACTCTTGCTCCAAATAAATTTAAGATATCTCATAGGGTGATGAACCCTTCACCCCCTTTCCAACCTCTGCAGCAATATCAAGCATAGGCTGCATAAATGGAGAGTCAGTTACATTCGCTGGAATCCGATTATAAATTAGGAATTTTCCAACTGCTTTTTCTAATTTACTTCTTAAACCTTTCAGTAACTTTGTGTTGATTTTTGGTTGTTTCGCACTCTTGCTTCTTTCTAAAATAGGATCCATTGTCTTTAGTCTAACTTTGGGGGCATCAGGATTGATCCATTGTCATCCACTACCTCCAGCTTCTCGACCACTATAAGATCGAGCTCTTGCTCTATTGAAACCACTGGTAGCACCATTGCTAGAGCTACCTCTCTCTTTATAAATATTACCCTTTCTAGTTGTTTGTGCTCGAAATCTTTCTCTCTTCCCATTGTTGTTGTGATCGTATGCTTTATTGTCGAGCAAATCTCATACTTTCTTCTTCCAAGTCTTGTTCATCTCTCAAATTCTCAAAATCTCCTCTAATTTGGGCTTCTGCTTCTTCTTGCCTTTTTTGTTTATCTCTCTTCTTCTCAGCATACTGTTGTAGATGTTTCATCATTTGTTCTCTTACTTGTGTGGTCACATTTGAGCATCCAGCTACTTGACCCTTTTTATGTGCCAAGTGTTGTTTCAAGCGTGTAATGCCCCCTTTGATTATCTTCCCACATAACTTACACATAATAACATGTCTATTACCGTCCACTGTAGTACCAAAATATCATCCAATATCCTCACTAGGTAAGTTTTCATTTCCTCTATCACGTGACATATTGATAGACTTAATTTGATGATCTCTACACAAAACATAAAGAAAATACAAAGTTACAACCTTTCTACAATGGCAGGAATAATATAATTAGTAATTTAGTAAATATTAAATAATAAGTACTAAATAGTCCTAATTTTAAATACTTATTACGTAAAAATAAAGTATAATATTTGATTAAAAATAATAAGTAATGTTTATTATTTTTATATTTAAATAAACAAAATTATAAAATATTATATATTTTATTACAAAAAAAATATATTCCTTTATCTTTAAAAAGATATTTTCATTATTTTTTATAGCTTAATTTTATTTTCATTTATAACTATAAGAAATTAACATTGTAATTTTAAAGGTAAAAAAGACTTTTGCACTACTTTCATATACATCACAGCATCACAAATAGAGATCCATACATTACAAATTGACTATTTAATTTTTTAAGCATTTTCTCAGTATATGGATTAAAATTAAATTTTTCTACAAATTCCAGTAGTAATTAGTAAAAATCAGATTTGTTAATGTATTAACTATTAGGTTAATTTTTTTTTTATTAAGTTATCAATTTTTACTTTATTTGATAACTAAAAACAAAAAATAGATGTAAACATTTATTTTACCTAATTTTAAATTTAAGATCAAAATGATGTTTTAAAACTTAAAATATATTAATAAACAGGGTCACCCTACTCAAGAAATGGCAAGTAGATACACATGTAACATAAAATGGGTGACAGATGTTATTTAATTTTTTTTTCTTTTATAATATGAATATTATTTAATATTTTTTCAATAGATGGGAGTGAATATGATATCTTCTTTATCAAAATGACCACTTTGTCCTGCTGACATAAATTGTATGTTAGCCAATTGGGGCCATGAATTAATTTTATTTCTATAAGTTTGGCAAATCCTAAGACTAAATATTATTATAATTGTGCAGAGTATTCCTTGGAATTCTTTAAGAATGGTGAAAAATAGAGCTCAATTAAGCCTAGATAATATAAAATGCCATCACATGGATGTCTTGTGTACATACATTATTTTAATGCTTTGTTTACGATGGTGAATGCAGTAGTAGATATTCAAATATTATTATAAAAAAGGCTTCAATTATTATTGGTAAATATTAATTACTTACTAACCTTAAAAAATATTAATTATATACTATTAATAATTGCTTGCTATGTCATGGATTAATTTTCATAATTATCTTTCAAAAAATATAATACAATTAAAATATTTATAAATTAAGAAAATTTTATTTTACATAATTATTAATGATTTCTAATTTTTTACTCTATTAAATTACTTTTTTTTTTAATTCAATTTAACAAACCTATTTTACAACAAAATATAATTTAAAAAAAAAAAACATAATGATAAGTGCCGTGGGTGTTGAGTGTTGAGTGTCTCATACGCTGGGAGTCGAGTCAGACCGAGAGAGGGGAGGGATTCGAGGGAACTCGGAGGAGCCTCGAAGGAGCGAAGGCTGCGAAGCACAAAGTAGCGATGACTCCAAGCTCCGAAGCTGAAATCGAGAGGCTGGTTGGTGGCGACTGCGACGACTGGCGAAGGAAGGTGCCGACGGGTTATCGGCAACTTACAGGGGCGGCGGAGTTGTTGCAGACCTGTTGCCGGTGACTCGCCAAGCTGCTGCAACTGCAAGTCTGTAATTCCTGAGTCCTGGAAGGCTGCGAAGTGCGAAGATAAGTTGATCTGCTCGATGTGCTCACTCTCAGGCTTCGAAGCCTTCTTATTGCTTCGACCAACAAATTTTCAAGGTCAGTTTTTAACTTTCCATTTTACCCTTTGAATGGCAGATGGGTGTGGGGACTGGGGAGAGGGGGAAAGTAGCGCTGCTGCCTGCAGCAGAAAGCCTTCAGCGAATCCGCGACTTGTTAGCCATGTAACGGTCCGTAACGGACCGTTACGACGTGTAACGTTGGGGTATCGGCCGTTACGTCTCCGTAACGGCTGTGAATTTTTTCCAAACCGCATTATCGGCCCGTATCGGTTTCGGAGTCTCCGATTTCCGTTACGTATCGGCTGTTATTTAAAACCATGGGCGTACGCCTTGCTTATGAGGCATAAAAAAGTGTGGTTTTTTGGCTGAGGCGTACGCTTTGTTGGCTGAGGCAAACGCTTTCTTGGATTTATGCCTTTACACATATGCCTTGAGGCGTTTTTGTCCCAGAACGCACCGAGGTGCGCCTCAAAACGCCTTTCAAAACGCTGATCATCATTGCTAGTGATGCGGTACCAAAACCATGATTGCTATTGCACTGTTACTCTTTATTGTGAATGCTTTCCCTATGATGCCAATTTACTACTGCCTCCACCATTATCCTGTGACCACTTTCCCTATGTCTCCATCGTGCAAAACTTTTGCCATTACTGGCTTACTGCACCATCATTGATTTAAATGTTTATTCTTTCAGTTCTGTTTTGTTTGTTGGAATGGCAATGAATGATTATTGCTTATTTCCATCCTACATTTGGTCTATATATAAGAGGGGTGTAAACAAATGATCCATTCATGAAAATGGTCTCTCACGTATGTGAATGATGAGTCCTTTTTGTAACACCTACAATGAGTCATTATCAATGTATCATGTTGGAAGAAATGGACAGTTCAGCCTCACAACTACTGTTGTAACCCCAATTTGCCACAATCATTGCTGCACCACTCCCAATTCCATACAATCATTTCGTTGTTTTTGTTTACATAGTTGTTAATAGTGATACAAAACGACCCTAGCATTGCCATCTTTTAGCTTTTAATACCATTCTCATTTTGGCTCCATTCCTTTGAAGCATGTATCATAGAAGAGACTAGTGGAATCCAGCCTCTTTAGGATTCTCAAATCTTGGACTTTGTTAGCCTCTCACTTGTTAGACGAAAGACAAAAGTTGAATATCTATATCTCCTGTTAGTTATTTATTATATTGTATATTCATTATTGGAAACAGTTCCATTGGGTTTTCGGAAGTGTTTACTTCTACTCATCTATCATTTCCATTTATTGTTAAAAAAAAAAAAAAAAAAAAAAACCTGGGGATTATACGCTTTTGCTAAACAAAAAATTTTAGCATTGAATGAGTTCCACTTCCAAGGACTTTTTTCATGATCCAGTTTACTTTATTATATGCTATAGAAATTGTTAAGCTAAGTTTAGAAAAGAATGCAAATCAGACAGTTTTAAGTCATATAAATTATGGCTCAAAGGTAGATTTTGCAAGGCAGACAAGACAATTTAAACTACATTGTCCTCTCAGCACTTTCTGGCTTCTTTTCTTATACTTGTACGTGTTTGATGTCTTGGTTTGACCGGTTAAGGGTGGAAATAGCCAAAAAATTAGTTCTATATTTCAAAAAACACTATAAAGACGATCAAATCAGTAAGAGCGTTATGACAGACATGACACTTAAAATCTTCAATTATAATGTGATTATTTTCTTAAAATCTTCAATTATAATGTGTGATTATTTTAAAAAATAGATAAATTAGGTTGATGAAATTATTGTGTAGGAAATTGTAATGTTGGTAAAAATATAATGATATTATCTAAGTTCAGTAATTGGATCTTCTGTCGTTGCATCCATATTGAATTATATAGTTTTATTTTTGGAAGTGGGTCAGCCTTACGGCTTTTCTTTTGGTGTTTTTTTGTTTTTTTGTTTTTTATTTTTTGTTTCTTGTTAGGCTTATCTATTGTTTTATTATGGATATTGAGCTGAATGTGTTCTTTGTTTGTTTTCTGCCATTGCATTTATAGTATACTGCAATAACTCATAGAATTGAAGGACGGGCATTATCATTACCCACCCAAGGAGCTACTTCTTTATCATCATTGGGCATTGGGACATCATTGACAGATAGTTCCTTAACTGACACATACCACTCTGTTTCTCGACAAGTGCCTTGTGATACTGATCAGAGATACTCTCGTTTGCAACGTGATGGCTTGGTCTCAAGGCGTGATAAATCAACGACTCATTTCCAAGAAGATTCACTACCGCTGAGACAAAACGTGAGTAGTTCTGGTGTCGAACGATTGGGTTCTGTGAAGAAATCAAATTTAGTTGAGTCTGAAGAAGAATGCGAACTTCTTCATTCAGAGTCTTCAGAGAAGATTTTGGGCATGAACGTTGGACATGGCATAACTTATGTACAGCCACCTTCTGAAGATGAAGACGTCTGTCCTACATGTCTTGATGGTATGTTTTGTGTTTTTATGATGCTGGAAAAGCAATGGGTAATACAAACCATTTCATCCTACTCAATATGGTTGGACCTTTTTTTTGCCCTTTCATAAAACCTTTTTCTAGTAAACAAAAGCAACTGTAAAATTAGAAACTGTGTTTTTTTTTTTACATGAAAATTGTCTTGGTACTGATTGATGTAATCTCTTGCAGAATATACTCCAGAAAATCCGAAAATCACGACACAATGCTCACACCATTTCCATCTTGGTTGTATATATGAATGGATGGAAAGAAGTGAAAGTTGTCCAATCTGTGGCAAGGTATGCACTTAATGATTGCCTGAATTATCCTCTTTTTTGAATAGCTATTCTAAAAGTGCCGTGGTTCTTGAAAATTCATGAAAATTTAGAATCATGTATATCAGAAGGCTCAAAGAAATGGGTGTGAGGGAACTCCTTTGCACCATTAATGTTGTCCTTTTAAACCCAGTGCGTGGACTACTTAACCTCATGATCTGCGTCTCCTGGAGAGTGTTTAGAAATAGATGTTATTTATTTCTGAAATTTTGATCAACTTTCTTGACCCTTTATTGGGGAGCATGAAATTCAGACCTTGAAATCTGTATTTGTGTGGATTCACACAAAACTTATTATTAAATTGTATTGATTTTTTTTCTAAATTCACACAAATTCAAATCTAAGCCCAAAATAGATGATCCCAAACAATAAATTACGTGAGTTTGTTTATATCTCACTTGGATTACTCTGCTTATGGAATATCAGGAGATGGAATTCTGTGAAAGCCCATAAATGCATGTGTTTGATTTGGAAGCAGTAGAGCAAATATATATATGGTGACATCCAATTCCAGGCAGGAGCAGCTGTAAATAAAAGTCCAGGGTGTGTTGAACAAGCCTCTGTGGTGAGGAAAGCAATTGTTGTTTTCAGGCACTAGCGACTTATCTGTAGTTACATGTAATTTTTCTCCATCTCTCCGGTTTTGGATGGTTGAATGCTTAAGTTGTTTATTTGTACAGGAAGCCACACGTTGGTGTTGAGAATCATATTACATTATTACCTACATATCAATAGGGGGAAAAAGGGGAATCCTATTTGCTTCTTACAAAATAATTCTCAGAATTGTCATTTGGTGCGGCCTTTTATGCTCGAGTTCTATGTTGAAGCTTTAATTTCTACTACTAATAATTATAATAATAACAATAAAAGGTCTAATTAGTTCTACACAATGGGTAGTAGAAAGCTTATCTAACCTATCAAATTTTGAGAGGAGGGATGAAGAAAAAAAAGAAAGAAGAATAGAGGTTCATTAGGCTTCCATTTCTGTATTCTTTCTTTTTCTAGACTCTCAATTTCCCCTCTTCTGGGTCTCCTCCTTTGATGTTTGGTGTTTCTAATAGAAGAGCTGGGAGTTGCTTAGACTGTTTATGTAGCAGCGGAGTTGGCCAGTTTTGTGCTACCGCTGGTAGCCCAGGCCAACAAACGAGCGATCAGCACTGCCACGATTTTGACCAACTAGCCCAAATGCTATGCAACGTTTGCTTTGTTTTTAAGTAGTGATCAACTCAGCCTTTTCTTGGTTGCAGCGGTTGACGCTGGAGATAGCGCTCTCCAAAACCTTCTGTTTTTAAATAATTTGTTCTGTTTCAGATTAAAAGGGAGACATTGTTTGGCAAATGAAGCCTAGTGCACAGAAAACAAACTGCACATTGATGAATGGCTTAACAAAATAATTTGAATTTTAAATCTGTGCAATCTCTCAATGATTCCTGTATTTATTTATTTCTAAAACGGCAATAAGTTTAGGAAATATGTGGTGCAAATAAAATTTAAATTATATTAAATTAACTTATGAAATGGTTTCACGGAATTTAGCCAATTATTTAGAACGTGAGTATCATTGAGAAATAATAATTGGTGTTATCAAAGATTTCAGCGATAGATAGAGGGAGGCCTCAGTGGCACTTGGAGCTTCTCTCCGGCAGTTGTAGCATGGAATTCTGGGGACAAAAGATGTTTAAAAAAACAAAAAGTCAAAAAAGAGGTCTGCCTCCAGATAGAGAGGAACTTCCCTTTATATAGCTGCCTTCCTATATGGTTTACTGCCTCAGCCCTGCCAAGCTCCAACAAAGTTGAACAGAGGGATACGATTGATTTTATTCTTTAACATTTTGGATTTCTTGTTCAAGTTTTAAACTAAGACCCAAGAATCAACTGTAGCTTTCTATAAGATACCTGTGCATGTGTGCGTAGATTTTACATTAGATGTTTAGTTTCTTAAACAATTAGCTCTAAAAGTTCATATGAAACCAAATAATGTGCATTACAAGACGGATACCACAATTTACTTATAATAACAGTCATTGCCCGAGCAAAATCTGTTCCAATTCTTTTAAATCTGGTCCAGTTTTTACCGAAAAAGGAATCTTACAAAACACACCTCAAAAGGATTTTTGATTTAGGAGTCTCTCCCCCTTGCAGTCTTCCAATTTAGCTTATTTTTGTCTCAAATTTTGGGCACTGGGCAGTAGCCCTTGTTTGGCCATGATTAAATAAAGACTCGGTGTAATATAACAGGGAAGACGCACAAAATCAATCCATATCAAAAGGTTCCCAAAACCATAAAAATACTTCCACATATCTATGTAACATTGGCACCGCTGATCAATGCATGACATTCATCAAGTACAAAGTTCCTAGTTTATGTTTCACACATGGCTAGCTGACATGGGAAAGAAATTACACATCCAATCCCAAATTTAACTATTCACTGATGGGTTGGTAATTTGGTTGGTTGCAACTTCTTTCCCTATTTCAAACCCTTGCTCTTTCCTGTACTTGTACCTGTGCGCTGAATACAGAAACCCACAGAAATTGATCAAACTCAGAACCATAAGCAACCAATAAAAATAATCGAATTTACCCGTATTTATGTTTTGGGACAGCCAGGATGGCCTCATATCCCCTGGGTTCCCCGTGATGGATTTAACAATGTTGTTCAATATTGTGGCTGCAAAGCAACCCAAACCACCAGCCACAGCAGCATAAGCAGACCCTATGCTCCTCATAGCATCTGGGGCCTCCTCATATAAGAACTCCAATAGTCCCACAATGCAGAAAACTTCAGCTATACCAATCAAGCAGTACTGGATCAACAGCCAGTAGGCACTCAACTCCGTCATGGGAGTAAGAAAACTAGCCTCATACCCGTGCTCTAGTGCATAGTTTCTTCTGTACCTCTCAAAAATGCCAGCCCATGCCACGGACAGGATTGAAACAGCCAAACCAATGCCCACCCTTTGAAGTTGAGAGGCCCCGTGGGGATGCCCCGTGATGCATCGAAACAGTGGGACAAAGATGAGGTAGTAGAGAGAGAGTATGAGAAATATGCTGAGACCAGGGAAGACAGGCATGCAAGTGACAGGGAGTTTCAAATGACCTATGCTGGTGTTCAGGGTATATGCCTGCTGAACTGATAGGGTAAGGAACTCAGTTAAGATCAGACTAAGCGTTATTGTGCAGGCTGGGATTGGGATGAGTTTCAATAGGATCTTGACTTCTTCTACTTGGGTCACAGTGCAAAGCCTCCAAGGACTTGGATTGACACCCTCTCCCTTCAGTTGCAGGGCAGCTTTGTCAAGACATCTACAGAGCCAAAAAACTCAAAACAATCATA
This sequence comes from Malania oleifera, assembly GCF_029873635.1. Lineage (NCBI taxonomy): Eukaryota > Viridiplantae > Streptophyta > Magnoliopsida > Santalales > Ximeniaceae > Malania > Malania oleifera. The sequence continues at coordinate 87,414,275 of NC_080428.1, read as the reverse complement.
TGCCAACAGACATATCTGGGCATTAACAATTCATTCAGGAAAACCCTTCCACCCACCAAAAAAAAAAAAAAACGTGAAGAGAAGGATCTTCCATTCATAATAATAGAAGTTAAAATCTTTTAAGAAACACCTATTGGTAGTTTTTTCCTTCCGATTGTCTAATGGATGGTTTAGCACAGGCCCAGGCCATGTGCATTGTTTATTTCTCTATTAAGGCTAGTTCACCATGTTTCCTAGTGCTTAAGCCAACTGAAAATTAAATATATCTAGCCATCTGCTTCAGTAAGAAAACTTCCATGGATATGAATATAGAAAAGTGGAGAGAAAAAATCCCATACCTAAAATCATTGGTGTGAGCTATCTTCCCACTGCCCTTTATGGCGGATCTTTTGCCTGGAACCTCATACAGGCCCACTAGCTCACTGCTAGAGAACGAGGCATGTCTCTTCCGAAAAGCCGCAATCAGGACTTGGGCAACACGGGTGAGGGGGCTGCCTCCTGGCAACCTGTGCCTGTACAAAGGAGTACCAATGAAGAAGATTGTGTTTGATATGCCCATTGCTATGGCCAAAGCCCCAAATGCAGGTCCCCATCCGTATTGCCTTTGAATGTAGACAACTGCAGTGAAGGCCACAATTGCCCCAATTGTGACTGACAAATAAAAAAAGTTGAAAAACCTATCCAAGTGAGCCTTGTAATCCCTGCTTCTTTCGTCAAACTGATCGGCCCCAAAAGAAGAAACACAGGGCCTAATACCTGCAGCTCCAAAGCCAGTTATGTAAAGGACCGTATAAAGGTACAGCATCTGCCATGGTTTTGCAGGCTCACAATTTCCCAAAAGCAGGGACAGCTTATCACACTGATCTTGGTTTGGCACCAACACATTCATTGTTCCACATAATGTTATTCCTGTCAAGCCCTCCAGAAGAGATAAGGAAAACATTCAGTCATAAAGAGCACATTCCTGCAATTCTAATTGAAGGAAAGGAAGATGCACACACAAATCAAAACTAGAACTCCATCAAAGAAGACAGCAAAGGCACTAAACAAAATCTACTTGTCATGAATGATAAACAGATAAATACAGAGAAAACACATTCATAAACTCTTGATATGATATCATGTTTGTATGTAATTCAGAAAAGAAAACTCACCGCAAGATATATTGTAGTAAAAATTGCTATTGTCCAGTATCGGCCAAGATAAGCATCAGCTATAAAACCACCAAGCACAGAGGATGCCTGGGATATCCCTAGGAAATTGTTAACGGCATTTGCTGAACTGGTAAATGGTCGGTGCATGACATTGAACATAAAGACTACCATGTTGACAGATAAGCCAAAATAAGCCATTCTCTCTGCCATCTCATTCCCTGAACAATCCCAAAGTCAAGCTTGCGGGTTAACAGGCATAACCCAAAAGGCTTAGGTGGAAACAAAACCAAGTGAAAATTTTGAGTAAATTATGAATTGCACACTTTCTTCATTTTGGAATTTAATGAATTTTTTATTTACAATTCATATTTTCATTGGCCAACAAAAAGAGCTAATGCACCATAGAACAATAACAGAGACACTGCCAGCTATTAGCTGAACACAACTTAACACAACCTAATCTACCCAGATATCATCCTCAATGGAGTAAGAACCGGAATTTCAATTAAATATTTTCACAATAATTTGCATTATCATGCATATCGTTTGGTTTAAATATAGAATTTATGCTGCATTTAGGAGCATGAATTGGTTGAATCCAAAGAAAATACAAATTTCTATTGTGCTTCATCCAAATCTAAATCTAAGGCACAAACTCTATGCTTTCAAACACTGATAATATTTTGCATATGAGCATAAGCTTCAAAGCAGAGAGACAAAATTTCCAATAATGCATAAAAGAACAAGGCAGTGTTACCAAAGATGAAGAAAGCAGCAATCCAACCGCCAGTCCTGGACAGATCGGTAATTGGTTTGCCATGGATATTTACTGGTGTAGTTCCTCCACTATAGCCACCTCCAAATGCTGTCCGCACATCATCAGACTCAATGAAGTAGATACCAAGCTTCTTTCTCCGAAACGACTCAGAACTCCCATCCAGGTTAGCTGCTGGGGTCTTGGGCAGATCTTCTGGTGATTTGATTTCTCTGGTACCCATCCCTCAGCCCCCTGCAAAACATAAATTAGTACCCTTTTTTCGCCTAAAAAAACCATATTGCACGCATACATGCATGAGATCAAGGGATGACATAGGCACCCTTGAAAACCATAAATTAGAACAGTTATTATCCAAAAAATCATTGAAAGAAAAACTATATCCTGCACTTATATATGCATAAGATCAAAATGAATCAGTACACACTCTTTCCTCTAAAAAATTATTAGAAAAAAAAAAAAAACCATATCCCCATACTTACATGCATGCATGCATAAAATCAACCATATATTAGTACAGTCCGCCACTCCCCCTCCCCCCTCCCCCCAACCACCACCACCGAACGAAATTAATAAAAGTATTCTCCGTGCTTACATGCACGCATAAGAAATCGAACATAATTAGTAGAATTTCCACACCCCCCTCCCCTTCTCTCAAACAATCATTAGCAGAAAAAAGGATATCGCGCCCCCCCCCCCCCCCCCCCCCGGCGGCAACACACACACATAAAATAAAACATAAATTAGCATTGTTTATTTCCCCTAAAAAAAATAATTTAAAAAGAAACCATGTCCCAAACGTATATTCATCAGTTCACCAGAAAAAAAGAAAACGAAAAAAAGGGAACACCATTTTCTAAACTTACAAGCAAACACAATCGTTTTGACCCCTGAAAGCTCTCCGTTTGAAACCCAATTTGAAATTAAGCCCACAGATCAATTCGAGGGAAAGATCTTAGGACGCGTTCACGGCCGAAAGTTTAGTAAAAGTATGAATTTAGAGTTTTTGAGAAGAATCCACCCACCATCCATGTTCATGAATACCTACTTGCTTGAACATATACAGGAAAATCTACAGAATGCGCGCAACTACAAGGTAACCAACTAGATCGAGGAAGAAGGCCAGAAGCACAGTCAAGCACTCATCTTAATGGATCCGCTGGGCTTGATTAGAAAGATGCCGGAGGGAAAACAAAGGGGAGGGGGGAGGGGAGTAGACAACAATAATAAAGGAGGTCCAACCGACTCGTGAAGGGCCAATAAAGATGAAGATGAATGAAAGCAGTAATTAATGGAGTGAAAGAGAAGGGCGTTAATGCGTACCTGTGCAGGACGTTCCCCATACAAAGTAGCCTTGGTTGATTTTAAATTATAATTGAAAGCTGTCCTCTGTCTCTGTTCTATTTGGGGCCACTCCCTATATGTTTCCATCTGTTCTCATTGTGCCCATGGCTCGAGAGGGGTTCGATTGAAGATTGAAAACTAAAAAGTGGCGGATTATGAATCATCAAATTGAATGGCCGTCACGGTTGAGTGTTTCTGGTTGACCGACCCTCATCTTCATTAATTGATTCGGCAATATTGGGAGAAAAAAGAACCAAAAAAAAGAAACTTGCGAATTTTCTGAATGATCGGCGACGCGCAACATCAACAAACAACAGAGAGATGTATAGGGCTGAGTCTAACAGAAGATTGAAAGAAGGAAGGAAGCTAGCGAGCTATGGATTGCATTTAACACAAGTGAGGATTATATTCCCTTTTGAGTAGAAACCATTGTACTCTACGAGGGGTTATCTACAATAGCCGGTTATCTACAAAGGCCGCACCTACACCACCTCCTCTGTCCTGAATGCTGACCCGCCATTGCCAAAGCTGGCTCCAAAACGATCAGGTTCGAATGATTCACAGAGAGCGGGGTCAATTCTCTGTGTGCCTGACCACGATAGGGAAGTTGAAGATTGACACACCGCCAACATCCGACAAGGCAAGGATCGCTTTCGCGGGCAATGGGTCATATCTTACATGGGGTTTGAGCTCTCCCTTGCTGATTATTTGAATAGTAAATTAAGCAATAAATTTGATTTAACAGAAGAATGTTGCCGTGACAAGAATGCCAAAGCTGATATTGATGCTTAAGGTTTGAGGTTTTTTCGGATTTATCCTTTTTTTTTTAAAATATATATTAAATAATGCATTTTTCTGAAATTATTTTCTCAAAAAATATATTATTTAATATATATATATATTAAAAAATGATAAATTAGGAAATAAATTCTTTTGCGTAATAAATCGAAAAATAAAATCTTCAATATATTTTTTAAAAAAATGATAAATCGAAAAATAAATCTTCTGCGTAATAAAACAAAAATTAATTCTTTCTCTTATTACTTTTGGAACAATAAATTTTTGGAAAAAAAATTCCTATTTAATTATATTTATTTTTTTCTATTTAATATATTTTTTAAAATTTTTTTACTTAAAAGTATTGTTTTGTTTCCTAGATTTAAAGATTCTTTTTAAAACGATATAGAAATGGGATAATTAAGTGTGAAATATTTTTATTTAGTATGTCTTATATCAATATAGAAAATGTATAGACGATACCCATTTTTCTATTTAGTTCATAACAAAATTAAAATTTTTACACAAGATTCTCATGGGTTGCATGAAATTAAAATTTTCATATTTTGTGAGCATTGTCATATGTGAGCATAAAGATAAGAGTGTCATATTTTTTAAAATTTTATATTCCTCAAAGTATAAAAATTGCCATCATATATGACTTTCTAATCACCAGTTATAAAAATAAATATCATGAAGACTTTAAAAAAAATTAAGGGTCTATTTAGTTATGGAAAATATTTTTAATTTTTATTTTTAGTTTAAAAATATATTTTAAAAATAGCTAATTTTTCATTTTTTAGAATTTTTTTTCTAAAATAAATTAACAGTATAAAAAATTTGACACTATTTTCTTGTAGAAATAGTTCTATTTTTTTTTATTTTTTAAATAATTAAAAATGGCGTTCTTTAATTTTTTAAAGTCATATAGAAAATGTAACAAATATTTTTTACTGTTTTTAGATTTCTAACTCTTATTTTGTTAATTAAGACTTGAGAGCATGCACTCATATATTAAATTTTGATTTGTGAATTTAAATCCAAAATTTGTGATAAAAAATATTAACTTATATAATTTAATTTTTTTTTAAAAATTACTTTAATAATTATTTAAAAATCTAAAAATTACAAATAAAAAATTATTTTGACTTTTTAAACAAAATATTTATTTTCTAACTATTTAATATGAATCTTAAAAACTAGAAAATCAAATAAAATTTTTATAATTTTTAAAAATAAAAATATTTTCCACAACTAAACTATGGTGGTGCTTGATAATTGAGACTATAGGAATTGAAATTGAAATAATTGATTCTCGTTCCTAATGTTTGTTTATTGAAAATCTCATTCCAATTCCGCTTGTACAATGAGACTTCCCCTTTTGTCTATATTTTGATTCCTACCTCTTACTCTGGAATCAAATTCTGATTCTTGAAAACACAATATTTATTATAATATGACAATTTATATATAATATATATTACATAAATTTTAAAAATAATATTAACATTATGATATCATTATTAATATTTTTATTATATATAATAATATTATAGCATATAAAAATTTATAGAAAGTATAATTCAATTTGAATGTGACTCCTGTCAATCAATGTTATTTTTGTTTCATTTCCTTTATGTACTAGTAATACCATTAACTAAATCCAGCAGACAAACTAACGCATTTTTACCCATGACTGATTGTGGCAAGCTAATGCGTAATAAATTCTTCTAATGGTATTTCTGGAATGACACGTGGCAAATCTCGCTACCATAAAAGAATTTATTTCCCACTTTATTACGCAAAAGAATTTATTACACAGAAGATTTATTTCTCGATTTATCATTTATTTAAAAAATATATTAAAAGAATTTATTTCTCGATTTATTACGCAAAAGAATTTATTTCCTGATTTATCATTTTTTAAAAAAAATATATTAAATAAAATCTTTTTTGGGAAAATAATTCCCGAATGACATGTGGCGAAGTAGCAAGACTTGCTTGTTTAAATCTCGCTGCTTCAAGTAGTGAGATTACGTCAGAGTTATTTAGAAAATTATTTTCCTAAAAAATGTATTTATTTAATATATATTTTTTTAAAAAAGGATAAATTTGGAAAAAACTCCTTAAGATTTAGTATTTATCATAACAATGGTTTGACTACTTTTACACCTTCATACATTCTTTTACATATTTCTAATGTTTATGTTAATGGTTATTAGTTGAATAACTCATCATTTAATGCACATAGACCCACAAATCTTACCATTTGGGCCTTAAGTAATGTCACCAATGTATGGTGAAGATGACATTAAAAATTTGTCCCTCGTAAAGAAAAATTCAGTGAAAGTTATTGTAAGCCAAATCTATTTCATATTGAAACTCTTTAGTATGGCTCAGCATATAAGAGAATTAATGGAATGCTCAAATTTGAAAGTAAAATCTCCCAATAATCTATGGTTATATATATGCTCAAACAGATAGTTATTGTATTCAATATCTTCTTTCTGGTAACATATTATGCGTAGTAGAATTAGGTTCTATAGTTTCTACCAATTACAAGTATCCTATAAGCTTCTCTTTCCTTTTGAATGCACAAAATCAAGTTAATTCATTTTAAAAGCCTGCATGGAGGTATTGACTCACTTATTTCCTACAGATTGCCGAGATGAATGAAGTTATAACAGACTTATTGTAAATTACGATCTTCATCCACTATTTAAGGCAAAGGGCAGCAATTTTGAGTCTGCAAAAAATTTAACTATTTATTAATTTTCTTTGTTCAAACTGAGAAGTGTTTTTCTTTTACTAATTAATTCATTTTTATGTCGTTCTTTATTTTTATTGTTTAGTTTATGGAGATAATTTATCATTTATTTTGGCCAAATGAGGGCACCTTTTTAGGAAAAAAATTGCTATTTTTTGTTCTCCTAAATATAAATGATAATTTAATTCATTTTTTTCATAACATGTTTTTTGGGTAAATTTTTTGTTGGGGCAAGTGAAATTTATTATGAGAAGTTCTATTGGGAGTAATCTTACTATAATTTTATTTTCAAAATGATCTTTCATCTTGAACATGCTAATTTGAAAGGGAAAAAAAAAAAAAAAAAAAAAACCCTTCTTAAGTGTCACCACAAAATTATAGTTTTTTATGAAATATTGTTTGTTTTTTGCTTTTTTAAATATCATAATTTTTACTTTACAAAAAAAGTATACTAATGGGTAGGGTTGTAAATGAACCGACTGCTCATGAGCTATATTAGTGCTTGACTCAAGAATTGCTTGCCTGAACTCATTTATTAATTTAAACAAGTTGAGCTTGAGTTCAAATTTTGACATCGTCAACTAAACGAGTCAAGCTCGAATTGGTTCATACTCGATTTGTTAGGCTCACAAGTCGATTCATTTAACAACTCGTTTATCAGTTTGTTAGTAACTCATGAACTAACCAGATATTAGACTCGTGAGCTGACTTGATATTAGACTCATAACAAACTCAATATTAATCACATTAGGTATTTAATTTTAATTTTTTTTAATTTTAAAAGTATTTTTATCAAAATGTATTTATTATTAATTAGGTTGGTTGCTTGATTTGTTTATTAGTTTAAAACGAGTTTCAATCGAATTGAGTTTGAGCTTAAACTCAAGTTCATCTCATTTATGTGTAAAATTTGTTTTAGCTCGAGTCAAGCTCGAATTTTTCATAACTTAACTCAACTCAGCTCGTTTGTAGCCTTATTAAATGGGTCATCAACATATATATTAGAACGACAGTGAACATGCACGGTGCCCTTTGTCGTGGTGAAGAGACTATGATCAACATTAGATTGACAAAAACCTGCCAAGGTAAGGATATGAGACAGTTTGGAGTGCCATTGGCGAGAGGCTTGCTTAAGACCATATAAAAATTTATGCAAGTGGCAGAATCGTTGCTTCCCCTGAGGATAATAATTGGGAGGTGGATGCATGTAGATATCTTCATCAAGATCACCATGAAGGAGGGCATTGTGAACATCCAATTGGTGTAAAAACCAACTTTTAGCTGCAACTATAGCAAAAAGACAACGAAGTGTAACAAGTTTAGCAGCAGGAGCAAAAATATTATGATAATCTAAACCTTTTATCTTGGTATAACCTTTAGCAACCAATCAAGCTTAATGACATTCGATGGATCCATTAGCCCTGAGTTTGGTTTTGTAAACCCACTTACAACCAATTACTTTTTTGTTGGGAGGAAGAGGTTCGAGAGTCCAAGTGCGGTTGGCTGCTAGGGCTTTGGTTTCATCAGTCATAGTAGCTTGCCAATAAGGAACCAAAATAGCTTTAGAATAAGAGTGAAGTTCATGAACATTTTTTGAAACAGAGGTGAGAAAAGCAAAGTGGTTAGGGCTAAAAAAACGATAAGAGAGAAAATTAGGTAAAGAAGGAACTGTACTTGAGAAAGTCTGTGGAGCGGGATTGGAACATGAAGACCTCGGGAGATATGAGCAAATATAGTCTTCAAGATAGGAGGGGCGAGTGATCTAATGGTGTGGCTGAGAAGAGACAGTTGGGGGGTTGGTTTCAACGGGTTCAAGAGAGAGACTATCGGTGAAACTATCTGTTGGACTGTCTTGGGTTGGGTTAGGAAAACGATCTTGGGAATGAGATTTAGTAAAGATAGGATTGGGGTCAATAGGGACAGTAAGGACAATGGGTGGAGTGTCTGTGACATTATAGGTTGTAGGGTCAGTATAAGGAAAGACAGTCTCAACAAACCGAACATCACATGAAGAAAAATTTTTCTTGGTCTCTATGCTATATACATGATAGGTGGAGTGACTGAGGGAATAACCAAGGAAGATGCAGGGTGATGCCTATGGTGAAAATTTGTCACGATGAACGTTCAAAGTATGTGTATAGTATAGACAACCAAAAACACGAAGATGCTTATAAGTAGGGGTTTTATGAAAAAGAAGTTTATACGGAGTTTGATGGTGTAGAGAGACTGACGGGGGTACGATTAATCAAATGTGTAGCTGTTAGGATACATTCACCCCAAAAAGAGATAGGTAAAGAAGCTTGAAAACGTAAATAATGAGCAACATTTAAGAGGTGACAATGTTTTCGTTCGACAACACCATTTTGTTAAAGAGTTTCAACACAAGTACACTAATGAATTACACCATGATCAGAAAAGATTTTTTGCCTGCGATGAGCTAAGAATTCCTGATCATTATTGATGCGAATTCGTTTTATGTCAAAATTGAATTGAGCTTTTATCATGGAAAAAAATTGGTGAGTCAGGAAAAAGTGCTTGATTTAAATTTCATGAGATAAGCCCAAGTGACACAAGAATAATCATCCACAATGGTAAGAAAATAATGTGCACAAGAATGAAAGGGTGTGGCATAGCCACCCCCATATATCACAATAAATACGATCAAAAGAACTAGCACTTTTATTCTCTACCAATGAAAAAGGTAAACGGTTATTTTTAGCACGAATACAAATATCACAATGAGCATCAAACGATTATTTTTAGCACAAACAAAAATATCACAATGAGCATCTTTATTCAAATGAGAAAAATCTTTCAGAGTACAAGGAAGGGATGGATGACCTAAACGAAAATGCCATAACGAGCTAATAGTAGAGTCGGTGTGGAGAGCAATGGGGCCTGGAGACCTCCACATTCCTCACCCATTCCAATTAGCTTCCTCGTGTGTTGGTTCTTGATATGCCCATAATAAATCACGCTAATAAGGGCAGGTCAACGCCTGCCCTTATACTTTCTCCAGGTTTGACTTTCTGACGAGTGATTAGCTTCAACCTAAAGGAGGAGCGATCCATGCCAACGCCCTTAATAACCGAGTAATAGGCGCACGCACTTATGGCTGGAGAGCAATTCACGCCCTCACGCAATAAATCCGAGCCAACCAGTGGTCAACTCAAGCCCCTATAAGAAGGGATTTGGAGTACAGGCAAAGGTAAGTCATAAGACACTACTCTACTGTTGCATTAAGCCTCCTTAAAAGCTTTCCTCTTACTTAGGCATCGGAGAGATCCCCCGGAGTACACCCCGGGTCCTTCAAGCCTCTCTTCTCTTCCTATTTCAGGTCAACGAGAGTCAAGGAGCATTCCAACCATTTTTTACCCCGCAACAGTTGGCGCCGTCTGTGGGAAGATAATTTTAGGAGGGGATATTATCTGGCTCTCGACTTTCAACATTCAAACAATGCCCACCTCACGCAATTCTACCTCTTTCCCTGATACCAAAGAACCATCCCAATCCATCCAATGGACCTCCGCCGACTCATCTGGTGTCAGTAGGGAGGAGTTCCTTGCCTTCCAGAAGGAAATGAAAGATATGCTCAACCAACTCTTACAACAGAAGAGTCAAGAAGGGCACGTCCTCCCCCAACCGCAAGAGAAACCCAGCGCAGACAAGCAAGCTAACGAAATAATGGAGAAAGAAGAGAAAACTCACCTCAATAAGAAGGTAGAAGATGCAAATAGCGTGGATGTCAACCAACAAAGATCCATCGAGCTCGAGGGAAGAATAAAGAAGATAGATTACATAGAGAAGATGATGAAAGAGGGTAGAGCCAGGCCCTACTATGCGGAAGCATCCCTAAAGCCCGCGGAGTCTCCGTTCAGCAAAGAGATCATGGAAGCTCCATTGCCCAGTAGATTCAAGATGCCTACCTTTGAGAGATACGAAGGTTTGTATGACCTCATTGATCACCTGGAAAATTTCAAAATGTTAATGCAGTTGCAAGGGGCTCCTGAAGCCATCATGTGCCGAGCGTTTGCTACCACCCTTAAGGGTACCGCCAAAGACTGGTATCGAACTCTTCGACCAGGATCTGTTGGTTCCTTCCAAGGGATGGAGCAAATGTTCATCGGCCACTTCCTTAGTAGCTAGAGAGTTTCTAAAACAACAGGCCATCTAATGAGTATGGTGCAAGGGGACCGGGAGACTTTAAAGAACTTCATGCACCGGTTCAACACAGCGACCCTAGAAATCCGCAGCTTAGATATGGGGGTAGCCTTGGCCGCCTTGACAATGGCTCTCCAACCAGGAAGTTTCTTATACTCCCTAGGGAAAAAATCGCCGGTGGATATGGGGGAGTTAATGATCCGAGCAGAGAAATACATAAACCTGGAGGAGATGATGGATACGAGAGGAAATCGTCTAGAGCGGAAAAGGGGAAACAATGGGAGAGAATCTGGAGACATGTATAGAGCTATAAAAAAACACCAAACTAGTGCGCTGCAAACAGGTCAAAAGACGAGAGGACAGCACAACAAGTTTTCCACCTACACACCTCTAAATGTACCGCGCTCAGAGTTGCTGATGCAGATCAAAAAGAAGGACTACGTCTCATGGCCTGAACCTATGCGAATGCCTCTACATAAGAGGAACATGTCTAAGTTTTGCGCATTCCATAAGGATCACGGCCACGACACAGAAGAATGCATTCAGCTGAAGAAAGAAATCGAAGTCCTAATAAGAAGGGGACATCTGTCAAGGTTTGTTAAGAAAGAAAATCCACAAAGGGAACCATTCGAGCAGAGGAGGCATGGCGCAAAAGAGAAGGAAGAGCAAGCTATTGGGGAAATTGCGGTGATCTTTGGAGGATCCGCCAGTGGAGGAGATAGTGGGAGTGCACGCAAAAGATATGCTAAACAGGTGCTGACGATGGAAAAAGGGGAAACCAGTAGCAAACGAAACAAGAAAGGTGACGCCATAACCTCTGACAGCGGAGATGAAGAGGGAGTGCAGCAACTGCATGACGACGCACTAGTGCTCTCCCTACTCATAGCCAATTACATGGTTAGACGTATACTGATAGACAACGGGAGCTCGGCCAACATCATGTTCTGGTCGATCTTGGTAGGGATGAAGATAGGCAAGGAACGATTGAAGCCCGTCTCGACCCCCTTGGTAGGATTTGGGGGAGACACTGTTCACCCCTTGGGAACAATCACGTTACTAGTGACAATAGAGACGACCCCGCAGCAGGTAACAACGTTGACAGAGTTCCTGGTGGTTGACCGACCTTCGGGTACAATGTCATCTTGGGTCGCCCTTTCCTTAACGCAATTCGGGCGGTAACATCAACTTACCACCTCAAAGTTAAATTCCCTACACCACAAGGGATAGGATATGCCAAAAGAGATCAGGCTGCTGCCCGGAGTTGCTATGTAATGGCCTTGAAAAGGAAGATGGAGGCTAAAGAAGCTCTAACGGTGGAAGACCTAGAAGTCAGAGGAGAGTATCCCCAGATTAGTACATTATACGGAGATATCAACCACATACCACTGCGAGGCCACCAGGAGAGAAGTATACAGATTGGGAATCACTTGCCCGACACCTTGAAAGCGGAGTTGACGGAACTTTTGGACGAATTCTCTAATTTGTTCGCATGGTCGGCAGGAGACATGCCCGGCATCGACCCTACTGTGATAGAGCACAGGTTGCAAGTCAACCCCAACCACCGACATGTGAAACAAAAAAAAAGGAGCTTCGCGATGGAGCGGATCAAAATAATTGACGAAGAGGTGACGAAACTGTTGCAATCCAACTTCATCCGAGAAGTGGACTACCCCGAGTGGCTGAGCAATGTGGTCTTGGTCAGGAAGCCCAATGGAAAATGGCACACCTGCATAGACTTCACGGACTTGAATAAAGCGTGCCCAAAGGACAACTTTCCTCTCCCTCGAATTGATCAGCTAGTGGATTCGACCTCGGGGCACGAGCTCCTCAGCTTCATGGATGCTTACTCTGGGTACAACCAAATCCCTATGAATCCAGCTGATGAAGAAAAAACTTCTTTTATCACCGAAAGGGGTCTATATTGTTATCGGGTGATGCCCTTCGGCTTAAAAAATGCGGGGGCCACATATCAGATATTAGTGAACAAGATTTTTAAAGAACAGCTCGGAAAAACAATGGAAGCATACGTGGACGATATGTTGGTGAAGAGCATGGAAGCAGGGCAACATTGTAAAGATCTGAGGGAAACGTTCGAGCTCCTCCGCCGGTACCACATGAGGTTGAATCCCTCCAAGTGCGTGTTCGGCGTTTCTACAGGTAAATTCCTGGGCTTTATGGTGACTCACAGAGGTATAGAAGCAAATCCGGATAAAATACGAGCGCTTTTGGAGATGGAGGCTCCAAGGACTAAAAAGGAGATCCAAGTTCTGACCGGGAGGATAGCCTCCCTCAGCAGGTTTATCTCCTGCTTAGGGGACAAAGGCTTACCTTTCTTTAGAGCACTACGGAAGAAGGGAGGATTCGAATGGGGGAAAGAGCAGGATGAAGCCTTCGAGCAGCTTAAGCAATACCTCGGATCCCCTCCTCTCTTGACAAAAGCAAGGAATGGGGAAGACCTCTATCTATATATAGCTTCCACAGAGAATGCCGTCAGCTCAGTCTTGGTCCGGGAAGAGGGTAGGAAGCATCAGCCTATATATTACACAAGTAAGGTGTTAAGTGGCGCCGAGAAGAACTATTGTATGGTGGAAAAAGCCGCCTTCTCCATCATCTGTGCAGCGCGGAAATTAAGACCCTATTTTCAAGCCCATAGGGTTGTCATGTTAACAAACCTGCCCATGAGACAAATTCTACAGCGACCGGAGAGTTCGAGAAGGATGACGAGGTGGTCGATAGAATTAAGTGAATTCGACATACAGTATCAACCGAGGCCCGTAGTCAAGGCTCAGGTACTCGCGGATTTTACAGCAGAAAGGCTCCCCGAGTCATCCACCAAGTCAGAGGAGTGGACATTGCACGTTGATGGGTCCTCTAATGCTGCTGGAGGGGGAGGCGGATTCATTCTTTCTGACCTTGAAGGCAATGAAACTCTCTTCGCCCTAAAACTGGAGTTCATAGCAACCAACAACGAGGTGGAGTATGAAGCCCTGTTAGCCGGCCTGCGCCTGGCGGAAGCATTAGGGGTGGCACAGATCAAAGTACTGAGTGATTCCCAGCTGGTGGTAGAGCAACTTAAAGGAGAATTCGAGACTAGGGATCCAAGAATGAAGAAATATCTCTCCAAGGCAAGAGAGTACATAGAGGCATTCGCCCAGTTCGACATAGAACACGTACCGAGAGCAGAGAATAAAAAGGCGGACGCACTCGCGAAGTTAGCCTCGGCAACCAGTTCGGAATGGAAAGACACTATCAATTTTGAACGCATAGGGAAACCCTCGTACGAGGAGGAAAGAATTAACTCAGTGGCGTCCGAATTCAGCAAGGACGATTAGAGGGCGTCCTTATTCCTATACCTCCAGGACGGATCCTTACCAGAAGATAATAAGGAGGCTCACAAGGTGAGGAGGAAAGCGGCAAGATATACGTTGATGGACCAGGAGCTCTACAGGCGATCCCTGACATTGCCCTACCTTCGATGTTTAAGCAAAGACGAAGGGGAATACATACTACGGGAAATCCACGAAGGAGTATGTGGAAACCACCTTGCCAGTAGGGCTCTAGCTCACAAAGCTATGCGACAGGGATTTTACTGGCCCACAATGAAGAAGGACGCAGTCAAGCTCGTCAAAAAATGTGACAGATGTCAAAGGTGCGCAGTGGTACCACACGCACCCTCTAGTCTACTCTCCCCTCTAACCAGTCCCTGTCCTTTTGCTCAGTGGGGGATAGATATCCTCGGACCTCTTCCATAGACAACTGGCTCGAAAAAATTCTTGTTGGTAGCAATAGATTATTTCACTAAGTGGGTAGAGGCCGAACCTCTAGCCACCATAACAGAGCAGAATATTACACGCTTCGTGTGGACCTCATTGGTTTGCTGCTATGGCATTCCCTCAGCGATAGTTACAGACCACGGGAAGCAGTTCGACAACGACCGCTTCAAAAAGTTCTGTTCGGACCTATCTATTAAGCTTCTCTTCGCGTCAGTGGCGCACCCCAAGAGCAATGGACAAGTAAAGAACATGAATCGGACGATTCTGCATGGACTGAGGACGCAACTCGAATCCTTGCAAGGTAGATGGACAGAGGAACTCCCTTCCCTTATGTGGGCGTACCACACCACCAAGAGAGCAGCAACAGGGGAAACCCCGTTCATGCTTGTCTTCGGTGCAGAAGCAGTCATCCCAGCAGAGGTAAGATTACCCTCTTGGCGAAGGCAATACTTTAACGAGCAGACCAATAGCGAGGAGCTCAGATCAGAAATACCTACTGGAAGAGAGACAGGATCAGGCGAGTGTAAAAGTTGCCGCGTACCAGCAGAGGGTAGCAAAGTACTACAACTACCTCGTGAAAGTACGGAATTTTCAGCCAGGAGACTTAGTCCTGAGGAAGAGGCGAAACAACCCGTCCGAGCTAGGGTCGCACAAGCTAAAGCCTAACTGGGAGGGCCCATACAAGGTCACCACAGAGATAAAACCCGGGACCTACAAGTTGGAAGAGGTAGGGGGGAAAGAAATCAAGAACACGTGGAATTCCGAAATGTTAAAGAAATATTATTCTTAAGAACCGCTTTTTGTAGCGCTGTAATAAAAGTGTATTTTACAAAAAGTTGCATTACAACAATAAAGGTTGAAAAATTCAAAATACATGTTCGGTTCCTACATACTAGTTTGCTTTACTCCCCTCTCCAACTTCCACCTCCTCCCCTTCTTCATCCTCCTCTAGGTCCTCCGCAGACTCGGGACTCTCGTCGCCATAACCATGAGAGCTTACACCGTCAAGAGGAATCTCAGTACTTCTTCACCGCAGTTCGAGGTGTCGATAACGAATTGGTTGGACTCTTTGTACTTCTTCACCGCAGTTCGAGAAACAGAAGTAGCAGCAACAGCCTCTCTGGAAGGAAGTTCCTCCCTACAAAGGTGATCGATCTCTGCTTGCAGAGCCCGCTCGCGGGCCTCGGCCTCGTGCAGTTCGTTCTGAGCAAGGACATATTTTTCTCGAGCATCGAGGGTCTGGCGGTACATCTCCGCGACCTTCTCCTCCTAGGCTAGAGCCATCGTCGCCAGCTGCAGAAAATACCAAGTAAGGAACAATTAGCAAGGCTATGCATAAGTCCACAAGTATAAAGCCCACTTTAAATAGACACCTGGTACGAAGTATGGCGGATTTTCTCCGAGAGGGCGTCAGGAAGGGTACACTGGGCCTGCACAAAATCCTCAGCATGCACAGCCTGACGGAGAGCAGAGGCAGAACGGGTCGGCTCGTGGAAGATGGCTTCAACTTGAGCCTGCGAGTTCGTAGGAGGAGCAGCATGGACCTCATTAGTAAGGGCGCCGGAATCCCCTACTGCGGGTGCATCCCTGTGAGAGGACTCTCCTTCGACCTCCCTTCTCTTCTTCCTGCTCCTGCTAACCCTTTGCTTTCTAGCCTCTCCCATTAGAGATTCATACTTGGTGAAGTCCATATCTGTAAGGATAAAAGAGTAAGAACACCAACAGCAAAGACGACAACCAAACATACACATATACATAATCAGGGGGGGAGAATGACTTGAGGAAACGGGGTTGATCCCCCACTGCACGAGGACACGCTCCTGGAGCAGCTCCTCGTGAGGGATAATCCCCTGTGCACCGAGGGCACGAAGTTCTTTAAGGATGGCCTGCTTTTCGGGGGAAAGTCTGGGGAGGAGATGGCGCACTCGAACTACAAAGGAAAAAGGGATGAAAGGAGAAAAGATGAGTTAGACGGATCACCTACGTGTAAGCCCTGCAAAAAAGGGTGCAAAAAGATAACCACGTTATCATCAAGAGGAGAAGACCAGACAAAGGAGCCTGTGTAATCCAGCTCTCCCGACGCAAAGAAGTAACGGGTCTTCCAGTTATGGATGGAAGAACTGCCTGGTGAGAAGAGTTTATAACCTGGTAGAGAGTTGAAATAATATAGCTCCTTCTTCGCAGAGTGAGATCGCATCTGGAAACAACTTCTGAAGAGGGGGACGGTAGGCTGATGGCCCAAGCGGAGCAGAAGCACGGCAAAACAGGTGAGCGAAAGATAAGAGTTCGGAACAAGTTGAGATGGTGCTATGCGATAAAAACGTAATACGTTAGAAACAAAGGAGGGAAAAGGGAGCCTAAGACCCAAATCTAGATAATCGGTGTAGAGGTAGAGCTCCTTGGATTTTTGGTCAAGGGCTGATTCGGAAGCAGTTGGTAACCTAACAGTGACATTGGATGGTATGACAAAAAAATAACGAACATTTTGCAGGTCGGAAGAGGTGAGCTCACAACGAGGGCTCCGAACTGTTGTAGGAACCCTTAATGGCTGTGAGGAGGTCTCCATAGAAAAAAAACAAGCCTGAAGGAAACATTACTTAAACCTAAGGGTCAAGCAAGCAAGCAACAGCAAAGATCAAGAAGAAAGGATACCAAGACAGATCAAGACAGTAAAATTTCACACAAACAACTAGGCAATCTTACAAGACAAGATCAAACATACAAAACTAGCGCAAGAACAATGAAGAACATGAAGAACAACAAGACAAAAATGCTATAGAGAGGGAAAGCATACCTAGCACCAAATAAGGGACTTGTGGAATGGAGAAGAGTAGAGAAGGAAGCAGTTCTCTTGGAATGAAGACGAGTGTGGAATGAAGGAGTCCACTGGCCTATATATAGAGAGGAGGGCACGAATCCCTATGGCGGGAATCTCAAGAATTTTCATTTACGAGAAGGATTGCGTCTCGAGGGAGGCAAAGGACACAAAAAATCTCTGACAAGTGCACAGACAAGGCTTCTCGAGGACAAACGCCACCTCGGAAACACCAAGTTGCCTCGGACACAACGTTGGACGGATGGCCATCAATAATGCTTTCCTCCAACCCACTTTCCGAGGTAGAACGCATTTAAAACCTGCTTTTATGTATCTCTCGCAGGACAGAAGCGTGCAACGATGCCTCGGGAAAGTGAGATAGACGCGAAGGACGACCCAACAGATGAGCACGACTCATCAGGCGGGACGGCCCAAAATGACGAGCACGACTCGTGAGGCCAGAGTAAACCAACAGATGAGCACGACTCATCTGGAGGATGGCCCAAACTGACGAGCACGACTCGTAAGGCCAGAACAACCCAACAGATGAGCACGACTCATCATGCGGACGGCCCAAAATGACGAGCACGACTCGTGAGGCCAGACCAAACCAACAGATGAGCACGACTCATTTGGAGGATGGCCCAAACTGACGAGCACGACTCGTAAGGCCAGAACAACCCAACAGATGAGCACCACTCATCACGCGGAATGCCCAAGCAACGAGCATTAGTTGTAATGCCACACAGCCGAGTAGGTTGGTTAGCTCAGCCAATCTCCCTCCATAGGACAGGTCGGACTAATTCCCCTAAAGAGTCGAACAGTTCGGCCTGATTATTCAAAAAGCTCAGAAGAAACAGCTCGGCCTGATTCTCTCTTCAAAGAGCTCGGCATTCTCATACAGCTCGGCACGAGTCACTCTTCAAAGAGCTCGGCATGAAGAGCTCGGCCCGAGTCTCTCTTCAAAGAGCTCGGCACGAAGAGCTCGGCACGAGTCACTCTCCAAAGAGCTCGGCATGAAGAGCTCGGCACGAGTCTCTCTTCAAAAAGCTCGGCACGAAGAGCTCGGCACGAGTCATTCTTTAAACAGCTCGGCTCGAGTCTCTCTTCAAAAATCTCGGCACGAAGAGCTCGGCATGAGTCATTCTTTAAACAGCTCGGCTCGAGTCTCTCTTCAAAAAGCTCGGCACGAGTCATTCTTTAAACAGCTCCGCACGAGTCACTCTTCAAAGAGCTCGGCATGAAAAGCTCGGCCCAAGTCTCTCTTCAAAGAGCTCGACACGAAGAACTCGGCACGAGTCTTTCACCAAGGAGCTCGGACAAAACTGCTCGGCACAAACAGCTCGGACAAAAACAGCTCGGGCAAAAGAGCTCGGCACAAACGGTTTGACACGAGCTGCTCAACTATTCTGCCCAAAATATATATATATATATATATATATATATATATATATATATACATATATTAAAAAAAAAAAAATTGGAGAAAAGAGAAACAAACACGATGGAGTGTTAAAGGGAAAGACGCAAACACAAACAATTATTCAAAATTCTATCCAGAAATTTGAAACTGAGGGGGGGACAACTGATATGCTCATAATAAAAATCACGCTAATAAGGGCAAGTCAACGCCTACCCTTATACTTTCTCTAGGTCTGACTTTCTGACGAGTGATTAGCTTCAACCTAAAGGAGGAGAGATCCACGCCAACGCCCTTAATAACCGAGTAATAGGCGCACGCACTTATGGCTGGAGAGCAATTCACGCCCTCACACAATAAATCCGAGCCAACCAGTGGTCAACTCAAGCCCCTATAAGAAGGGATTTGGAGTACAGGCAAAGGTAAGTCATAAGACACTACTCTACTGTTGCATTAAGCCTCCTTAAAAGCTTTCCTCTTACTTAGGCATCGAAGAGATCCCCCGGAGTACACCCTGGGTCCTCCAAGCCTCTCTTCTCTTCCTATTTCAGGTCAACGAGAGTTAAGGAGCATTCCAACCATTTTTTACCCCGCAACAGTTCTAAAAAATACAAAGAGATAAGAGTAAAAAAAACAAGACACGATGAGGCTTTAGTATGATGGCTGACAGAAATTAGATTGTATTTAAAATTAGGAACAAACAACACATTAGTGAGCTGGAAGGAGGGTGTTAATTGAAGATTTCCCACGTGAGTGACTTGAGTTGTGGCCCCTATGGGTAATATAAGAAGCTGCGAGTAAGTGGTGACATGGGTAGCATGTGGCAAAAATTTCATAGAGGCCACATGTGCTGAATCACCCGTGTCAATAACCCAAGGCAGAGAAGGCATAGAAGTAGTGAAAGATAAAATGGCAGAGATACCATAGAAATCATCCGCACGACTTGGCTGAAGAAGACCCATCAATTGCTGATATCGCTCAGTAGAGAGGCTAGGAATCACACTTGCAGTGGAAGGAGAAGACTCCCAAGAGACTGCATTGGCTGAGACGAGTGGAGCAATGGCAGCGGTGGTCTTCTATTTGGGCTTGGAGGCGTTCCAGTGGGCTGGGTACCCAATTATTTCATAGCAGCTCTCAATCATGTGAACTTCTTTCCCACATTTTACACATTTTGTTTTTGTTTCTTACTCTATTGAGGGTCTGATGGGAAGATCGAGTAACAACTACAGCAGTGTTGTCGGGTGTGGGTAGGAGTGGGAGATGAAGATGACGCCAGGACTCCTCTTGATGAACAGTAGCATAGGCTTTGGCGATGGAGGGTAAGGGATCCATAGCAAGAATTTGGCTCCTGATGTTGTGGAAGGAATCGTTGAGCCCAATGAGAAATTGGAATAAATGTTCTGTGTCTTCTCTTGCCGTGGCATTTTTTCGAGCACTGCATGTGCAAGAATTAGGCTCTTGTAGGGTCTGCAATTCGTCCCAGAGCCCTTTGATGGTGTTGTAGTAGGCTGTAACAGTCATGGAATTTTGATGGAGAGTAATGAGATCGCGCTTGAGGTGATACAATCGTGGGTGATTGCTTTGAGAGAATCGGTGATCTAAGTCTTTCCATACTTTAGAGGGATTCTGACAATAGAACAAGCCTTGCCTTAGAGATTTGTTGATGGAATTTAGCAACCATGAAAGGACCATGTCGCAACATCTCTCCTATAGTGTAGCAATGGAAAGATCTGTAGGTTTTGTTAGAGCGCCATCAACGAAAACAAGTTTATTTTTGGCGTTGAGAGCCATGTGCATGGAACGTCGTCGTAAGGGATAGTTGTCGCCGGTGAGGAGTTCTGGAACCAAGGTTGCTCTAGGATTGTCAGCAGCAGTAAGGAAATATGGTGAGGTGAGAATGAGATCACTAATTAATTGGGATGGAGTTTGGTTGGGTGGTGCACCCATGGTATTTGCGTAAGCGTTTAGAGATCTCAGAAGGAGCGGCTTTGATTCCATGATAAAACCGCAGAAGGAAGGGGAAAATTTTATATTGAACTGATTCATATTTTTACAAAATAATCACACTCTATTTGTAAGAGTAAAATGATGCTATATATGGAATGTTACGAGGCTTGATTTTCTATAATTGATCTTGATTGCTGCAATTAATTTTGATGAAATCCATTGTGCTTGATTTGAGACTTGATTGCTGCAATTTGATTGTTGTAATTGATCTCTGTAACTTTCAATATAAATTAATCTATTCTATTGTGAAGTTAATAAGGTGATGATATTAGATTCATTAGCTAATCATGTCATTTATATATATATATATATATATATATATATATATATATATATATATGCAATCTTGCTTTTTCCATCAACAACAAAGGAGAGGGTTGTTTTCTTTTTACTTAAAAAATAGGAGCAGTGACTATCTTTAGCAACCCGAAGAAAACTATTAGACGCTATTAGAGTAAGTACTATCTAGACACGAACACACCAAAAAAAAAAAATATTTGTGTTAATATAACACGAAAAAAATATAATAATCAATAAATATATACAATTACATTTAAATATATATTATGTATGATAAATACTGACTTTTTAATATAGTTGTAGCATTCTATAATATAAAAATGTTTTATTATATGGCCTTCATTTATAGTAAATACACACAACTAAGGGTTATTATTATAATTATTATAATTCACAATTAAAGGTTATTATTATTATTATTATTATTATTATTATTATTATTATTATTACAAGTGGGTCTTTTATTAAAACTGATTTTTCATACATACATACCGATAAATTTATTATTATTATTTTTATGTTCAAATTTGTCTTTTCAATTCATTATTGAGATTGGGGCCAACTCTTTATTTCTTTTTATGTTTTTTTAATTTTTAAATAATAATACATTATGATGTAAAGGTTGACGTCATATTATTGATCCAGATCGGTGGACCAAGGAACCGGAACCGGAACCGGTTGAGCTTCCGGTTCACCTATCAAACATCGATAAAAATCAAAACTAGGCGACACAAACACTAGCTGTACGTGTTCACTCCCCTCCTCACTTTCCATATCACTTTTTAAAATTCGGAGATGCTGTGCCTCCAGCCCCTTCGCACCATTCTCTGATCTCTCTCTTTCGTCTCCGTTCATCGCCGAATCTGAGGTAAGGTTCGATACTCAATTGTGCTCTATTGTTTGTTTGATCTCAATTTCTAGGGCATTTTTCTTTGATAAATTCGTTTGCTCTGTTCATTCCCTGCATTCTGTTATTGATTCGGCTTTTCTCCTCGCTTTTTAATCATCATTTTTTATGTAGTAGCCTTTAGGATCCGTACTCTCACTCCTCAAGTTCTTCTCTATATTCCTCTCTCTTTGGTTGATTGCTTTCAAATTTTTTTAGATTGCCAAACTATCTTTTCACTTGTAATTGCAGAGATTTTTTTTTTTTTTTGGTATAAAATTCAATCTTTAACGACGTTCTGACTTCTTCTTCTACTACCTCTATTTTTGGTTATTTATTTATTTTTATTTTCAGATTTACAAAGCAATGTCATCGATGGATGTGGACAACAAGTTCTTCAATGTGGGCCTTCTCCTCGTGGCCACTCTGGTGGTGGCCAAGCTCATCTCTGTGCTTCTGACGCCGAGATCCAGAAAGCGCCTGCCTCCAACCGTTAAGACATCACCTGTTATCGGCGGTCTTCTTCGGTTCATGAAAGGTCCCGTGGTTATGCTCCGTGAAGAGTACCCCAAGCTCGGAAGTGTATTTACCTTGAATTTCTTGAACAAGAACATCACTTTCTTGATCGGGCCGGAAGTTTCAGCTCATTTCTTCAAGGCTCCGGAGTCTGATCTTAGCCAGCAAGAGGTGTACCAGTTCAATGTGCCTACTTTCGGACCCGGGGTTGTTTTTGATGTTGACTACTCAATAAGGCAGGAGCAGTTCCGGTTCTTTACGGAGGCTTTGAGAGTCACCAAATTGAAGGGGTATGTGGACCAGATGGTTATAGAAGCTGAGGTAACTGTACTGCTTGAAGCTGAAGTAAATATTTTTAGTATTTGGGAACATGAGTCTGGAGATGTGAAATTAAATCTGGAGAATTTAGAATATATATATAAAATTTTTGTGAGATGTTGTCCAAATTCAACCAATCTCAAATTCATGGCCCAAAATTTGTATTCTCAGATACAATTTTTTTTATATTTTAAATACAATAAAATTTTGTTAAGAATGGAAACAATGTAAAGTAAAATGAGGACGAGGTGTCCTCAAGGACAAAGAGCAACAACCAAGAACATTACAATAGAGCTGCCAACTGATCCCTGTGAAGGTTGGAGAGTGAAATCTCAAATAAATCCAAAAGAGACGGAAACTTAAACAAATGAGGACCTATTAGCTCCAAAGAGTCCTCACCCATCTAAACATCCTCCCAAAAATGAATGTAGTTTCCATTATCGGGTGAGAGTAAAAAATTGAAATGCCACCTACGTCACAAACTTCTGTGCCATGCATGAGAAATAATGTCTTTTCCTTATGGTTCCCACCCATTTTAATGGAGCGCATATTTACGTTTAATCACCTTGTGCCATAGGGAAACCTCCACAACTAGTGAATGTTTTTGAAGATGGGACACCTCTTACCTATGCAAAGACCTTTGATCACCCCCAAGCATTGAGCATGCACCAACATTCTATTCAAGGTACCCACCACCCAAGTAAACAAAAATGGGGGCAAGTGATCTCCTCGCCTAAGCCTCTAGGTAGCCCTAAACCAGCCTCTAGGTTGACCATTGGTTGAAGTCAAGCAATCTATAATCCAATTTTGTTGCACCTTCCCAAAATCTTTTCTACTCATCACCTTGCCCAGGGAGCCCCAACTAATCATATCATAAAATTTTTGGGAATATATCTTAAATTAAACTCCCCTCCTCCCCTCCTCATGTTCTCCACCACCTTGTTAACCATGAGCACAATGTCTAAAATTTCTTTGTTTTTAATAAGCATTTAACTTTTTTCCATGATCATTATGTCCCCCAAAACCTTGTGCAGCCTCTTAGCTAAGACATTTGAAAGAATCTTGTAGTGATAAGACTAATAAGTCTAAAGTACCCATGGTTTTAAATAGAGGTAGGGGGTAGCGTAACATAACAATAACAAGTGTTGTTGGAAGCAGGAGTAGCGTATGTTACCTAATGGGAAGTGGGTGTAATGGCCATTTTATATTTTTCAAGCAAACACAATCTTATGTATATTGGGAGATTTGCAAGTTTGAAGCTCTTAACTCTTCTTAAAAAAGATGCTCGAAGCACTTCTCCATTTTACTGTTCCTGCTTTAACTCATAAAATCTTCTTTGATTTCTCTTTCAACTTCGTAAATGATCCAAGGTATCGAAATCTAGTAATGCGATTAATTTCTTGACCGACAAGTTTTATAAGACCAGCTATGCTATGTTCATCAGGATGTTAGGCATCTAAGAAACAACATATCCAAAAAGTAGAAGTTGTTGAAATAAGAATGCTAAGGCGGATGAGCTGTAAAGTATTAAAAGATAAGTTAAGGAATGAAAACATTTGTGTTTAGGCATAACACTGAAGATAAGGTGAGGGAGGGACGTCTTAGATGGTTTGGGTGTGTGCAACGTAGGCCAAATAGTGTATCGTTGAGGAGGAATGAACCAGTTACTATTAGCCACAATAAGAGCAGGAGTAGACTTAAAATAACTTGGAATGAGATAATAAGGATTTAATAGCCCTTAAATTGTTGGAGGAATTTGCCCACAATTGTGTAAATTGGCATAAAAGTATTTCATATAGCCGACCCCACCTAGTGAGACTTATGACTTGGTTTGTTTTTGTTGTTGTTGATGGTTTCTAATGGTCATTTCTTTGCGTGGGACTTTTATTCCATAGAAATCTTAATGCTAGTAAGGTGGAGGAGTTTTCTTCCTTTTTGATGTTATTGGGGAATTGTTGTCCTTCTTTAGGGTGATAGTCCTTCTCAGTCTTTTGATTCTTCAGGGGGTTTATTCTTGCAAACCTTTCTTTGATTTTTTGACTAATGCCTAATATTTCTTTTCTACTTCATAAATTATTTGAAAGGCCAAAGTTCCTTCAAGATCAAGGCTTTTATTTGGTTGGTTCTTCTTAGTAGAACTAGGATGAATAATCTTTTGCAAAGGAGATCTTCAAAGGCACTTTCTCCTAGTATCTGTTCTGTGCGTCTTGATAGTTCTGAAACAGTGTCTCAGTTGTTCCTGCACTGCTCTTTTGCTTGGGATATATTGAATAAGCTTTTTGGTATTTTGGGAGAAAGTTGGGTTTGTTCGGAATTGGTGGAAGATCTGCTAGTCACTTCATTTTCTGGTTTTGGCAAAAGGAAAGATGCACGTGCTGTGTGGACTTGTGTGCTTTTTGCAGTACTCTGGGATTTATGGCTGGAACTGAATGCTCCTATGTTTATGGGGAATCTTTGTTATGGGAGAAGATTCATTATTTTGCCTTGCTTTGGTGTGCTTTTGCTGTTTCTTTAAAGGAGTGAGGTTTTCTGATTTCCAGTGGGATTTCCTTGCTTTGTTATTCTGCTTCTTGTTTCTTTATATACTGTTTTATTTGTATTTTTCCTTCTTTTTTCTTCCTTTCGTTGAGGACGATTTCCTATTCTCCTTTTTGCATATTTGTTCTATTCTAATGAATTCATCTTCTTTTGCTAAAAAAAAAAAGGTTTCAAGTTCCAAACAGGGCTTTAAAGTTTAAAGTTTCTCGCCTTTATTTCTTTCCCTTTTTTCCTTCACTTGTTGATGTTCCTTGCCTGTTTCTCTCTCCTCCATTCATTCCTTGTTTCCTCACCTAACTGTGCATGGCACAAGATGCAATTGATTTGACATATACAGAACAAACAAGAAGGCAAAGCTGTACAAAAAACATAAAATGGTCAAGCCAAGAAGCATGCTCTAATATAAAGTTTCCATAGCTCCTAAACTAGGATATGAATTTAAACACATCTTTCAGCTTTATACTGGTATCTTTTTCCCTTAAAAAACTCTCTTGGTTCTTTCTCTCCAGTTGCATCATCAAGCATAGTGCCATGTCCTACATCCCCTTCACTTTCTGATTTTTACCCCTGCTCTCCAACAACACAAAATATGTTTTACTGAAATCCAGCCTAACCCAAGAAAATATCAAATCGCTGCGATATCAAACACCAAAACACTCCATGTCCTTTGCATTGAATGAGCAGATGGTTTATGCTTTGTCCCACCTCTTTGCAGATAAAAAATGCCATTTAATTCACATGGACAGTGCCCCCTCATAATATTATCGTCTTGCAGAATGGCTTCCCTGTTGCTTCCGTCATTTACAAATTTGCAATGTATGAGCTTGTTTATGTGTGATGCCATTTTCTTCCGTTCAACATTTATTGATTATATCTTATGTCTTGAGGTGGTGGCCTTCAACTTTGAAATTTTTTGCTTTGCACATTTAATACCTGATTTCTTAAAATAAATTTTTTGAAGTCTCTTTTGTTCTTTTTCTTTTTTTGGTTGGTTCTATATCTTCTCTCTTTAATATAAATATTATAATTCCTCACCTATCCCCTCCATCCCCCTTCCCCTCCAAAAGAAACATAAAAAGGAAAAAGAGAGGGTCTCTTAAGCGTGTGCATATTATATGATTCAAATATGCTAACATATAATGAAATTTTACAGTCATGATATCATAACTCCTTATTACAATTTCTTTTGAAACAGTCTTTGCTGATTTTCTTTGTAACCAGATGCTTTCATTTTAAAGATTGATATGTCTATCTCAAATTTTGAATTTTCTTATCACAGTCGGTGGCAATTAGTAGTTCATTGATGTCCAATTGGCAAGTTTTTTAGGGAACTGATAAATCATTTGGTTTAGAGTGAGGCTTATTGGTAATCAAAATCCCATAGAAGGGGTCTTATAGAAAATATGTACAGTTAAATGATTATATGTTGGTAATACATAAATGTTTTTTGTCATATCTTTGTTTTGTGGTGGATTTTCTTCCGTCAAATTTTATTTAGCATCATATTGGGCACTAGTTTATACAAGTTTTTTATTTCAAATCCTGTCCCTGAATTTCTGTGGTATGGAATACATTAAATTTGAGTTCCTTGTACACAATTTCTTGAATTGCCTTGTTTTCATGCTGGAATTGGGCAGGACTACTTTTCTAAGTGGGGAGATAGTGGCGAGGTGGACCTAAAATATGAGCTAGAGCATCTAATCATCTTGACTGCCAGTAGATGTCTCTTAGGTCAAGAAGTCCGTGATAAGCTCTTTGATGATGTCTCAAGTCTCTTCCACGATCTTGACAATGGAATGCTTCCCATCAGTGTTGTCTTTCCATATCTGCCAATCCCAGCCCACCGTCGCCGTGACCAGGCTCGCAAGAAGCTTGCAGGAATTTTTGCAAACATCATAGCCTCCCGTAAGAGTGCAGGCAAATCAGAGAATGACATGTTACAGTGCTTTATCGACTCAAAGTATAAAGATGGTCGGCCAACTACTGAATCTGAGGTCACAGGCCTTCTCATTGCTGCTCTCTTTGCTGGGCAACACACCAGTTCCATCACTTCCACTTGGACCGGGGCTTACCTCCTCTGTCACAAGGATTACTTATCGGCTGTGCTTGATGAACAGAAGAACCTGATGACGAAGCATGGGAACAAGGTTGATCATGATATCTTGTCCGAGATGGAAGTACTGTATCGGTGCATCAAGGAGGCCCTGAGACTCCACCCTCCTCTTATTATGCTGCTCCGAAGCTCACATAGTGACTTCAGTGTCAAAACCCAGGAAGGAAAAGAATACGATATCCCGAAAGGCCACATTGTTGCTACTTCTCCAGCTTTTGCCAATCGGCTCCCCCATATTTACAAGGACCCAGACAGGTATGATCCTGACAGGTTTGCACCTGGGAGAGATGAAGACAAGGCAGCTGGGGCATTCTCATATATATCTTTTGGAGGAGGCAGACATGGCTGTTTAGGAGAACCATTTGCATATCTGCAGATAAAGGCAATATGGAGCCATCTGCTTAGAAATTTCGAGTTAGAACTCATCTCCCCGTTTCCAGAAATTGACTGGAATGCCATGGTGGTGGGTGTAAAAGGGAAGGTTATGGTGCGCTACAAGCGACGAGAGCTTGCTGTTAACTGAGGGAGACAACTTTCCTTTCATGGCCCTCATAAATGGTTGGCAGACTTAAATTAAACTCAGATCTCTGAGGCTGCTTGGATAGATAGCAATGCTGCTGTTGTCACTTAGTTTAGCCTTCTTTTAAGGCATTGACCTTGTGTTTATTGGATGATTTATTGGGCTGTCATTTTTGGCCGTGATAATTTTAGCTTCTTTTTTTCTCTTTCTTTTTGGGTTTTTTTTTTTTTTTTTGGTTTTTTTTTTGGGGGGGGGGGGGGGGGAGGTTGGTGGTGTTTGGGTTGGTTGGTTGGTTTGAACTATGGATTTCTCCATCTGTTTATGATCATTATACCTTGTACCAAGTACTCTGGTTTTTCGGCACTTAATAGGCCAACGCCACCTTTCTGTTGATATCCTTTTTTGAAGTTTAATTTTGGTGCAAATTGCAGACAGTTGGAATTCACAGGGATATGACCAACAGCCTTAAAACCATGTTTTGATGAATTCTTCAGACCTCTTGATGTTTCCTTGTTGTAAAGGTTACGAAAAGCTCTTTATGAGAATTTGTGGAATGTTTGGACTAGCGAGCTTTATCATATTTTTAATATACTATTGCGTCTAACAACCAGTATTATTACCTACATTATTGTCTTCATTGCATAGCAGATGCTCCATTGCACTAATACATCATTTTCATGCTTGGGTAGGTTTATTCGTTTGCAGGCTTACTTTTACGAAAGATGGCTAATAATTTTGGTCAAATTGGTCCCCTGCACCCGCAGAAGTTTCAAACTAGCACAGCAACATAATTTTGTTTCACTTATCCTTTTAACAATTTTGTTACTTAATTGTTCCCACTTAGCTTGCCATGAATAACACAAAATGAATATTTTGAAAAAATTAGATCTTTACCACCTTTCTAGTGGGGAAAAATGATTTCCAAAGATCTATTTGTTTATTTGTCTGACTTTTTAGCAGTATATCCAAACAGTTCATTTGGGGTTTAAACTCCTCAATTTATACCCATAAAAAATTACTGCTCCCTTGAAGGGAAGCTTAGACAAAATGGTAAAGATGTTGCCGTGTGACTTAAGGTCACGGATTTGAGGTGTAGAAACAACCTCTTACAAAAATGTAAGGTAAGACCGCGTACTATAATAAATCCATTGTAGTCCACCTCTTCCTGGACCCCGCATACACAGGAGCTTTGTACACTAGTGTGTACAACCAGTGCACAGTATTGTTGATTCATTACTCGTGGGGAATATAATTATTGCTGATTCATTATAACACAAAGTTCAATCCATACAATCTTTTTCCATACATATTTAGGTAATAAGTATATACTAAATGAGGACTGAATAAAGCAAAAAATATTTTGAAATCTCCTATAATTTTGCACACCCATTGGTCTTTTAAGTGGGAATACCAGTTAGCACAAACCATGTACTGCTCACCATGCCAGTTCATCTTAAACCATGTGCTGCTCATCATGCCTGTTCATCCCAAGGGTAACAGAGAGAACCAACCATTTCTCACCTTCTCATCAATGATTCCCCACGCTCAAGAAATTAGTCAGCATCTACAAAATGGGTGTCCTGGCAGCTCATAATCTTTCGGCACCATCGACACAAGCGACTGTTTAAGGACTCTTTTTCCTACTAGAAGATCTGCCTCTCAGAAGGCCAAAAGTAATATTGATGCGCTTAGATGGTGCACCCATGATTGAATGCTGAACTTGACAGGTTACTATGGTAAGATTTTGAGGAGCTCAATATCAAACAGTAGGGTTTTGTCGATCAACCCTTGGTTTCTCAGCACAAAATCCAAAGCTCGTTGGCCCTGTGAAACATTTTTTATTGGCTGGATTCATGGAAAATACACAATGCAATACAAGCATCACCAATATTGATGATGACAGCGATAGTTACCGAAAATGTTGTTGGTCTTGGGCCCATCTTGTTGAAGTCATTCTCAGGATATCCCAGCTCTGGGGGCACTATGATCCTGCATCACTGCAAAATAGTCTCTGAAATAATTTATACATTATGCATGCAATTTCACCAATCTTGCCATCCTAATTTTCTAAACGAATTCAGGAGAAAGAAAAGTACTGCATGAACATTTCCCAAGAGTTTAGTAGGAAAATGTTAGAACTCCCTCAAAAGAGTTTCAATGGAGAGAGTGCCCATACTGATCACTGATCAGCTAAGATGCTGCAATCTCAATCCATTGAAAGGGTACCCAGACACTCAAAGCATTGTGTTAGGGGGTGACAATGTACTGAGGATTTAATGGGGGAGAGAGATGGCTTTACACATATTCTACACGGATTTGTAAATGAATATCAAATTACTTGTGTTATGGTTTGTATGGTGTTCTCTTACTTGAATAAAATAAGTAGTCTCTATTTTATCATTGAGCATGAATGTCTCTTGCCTTCCTGATCCATCCGTGTCTATATTGATATTTCATGATTATGAGTGGTTGCCGAGACTTATGTGATGCCACGTTTGCAGGTTCGAATAGATGATTATTGGCAACCTCTATTGGGGAGAGCCACGACGGCTGCCGCGCGGCCCCTTAGTTGAGCCTAATCTGGGGGTCTGTGACGGTTGGTATCAGACCACAATGTGCATGAGCACCATAAACGGTAGAATGAAAACTTCAATGTCAATAAAGATAGAGCGCATTGAGGCGCTAGAGGCAAGAGTGGCAAACCTCGAAACCTTGGAGATGAAGTTCTTCGAACTCCAAGCTATTGTGACAAAATTGTCAAAAGAGAGAGGCGTGCCAATAGAGCTTGAGGCCACCCGAGAGAACACTAGAGGAACCCTCTATAGTGTATTTGAGCTTGAGATGAGAATTGTGGAACTTGAGAAATTCATTCCACTTATAAAATCCCTGGAGAAAAGATCAATAGAGCTTGAGGTCTTCCAAAGGAACATTGAGCAATTGGAAGCATTCGAGAATAGGCTGAAACAAATTGAGGGCATTGTGCTATTTCTTACATCTCAAGGGGGAGAGCCAATAGAGCTTGAGGCCTCCCTACGGCAATTAATTGATGATTTCCATGTGCTTGCAAATGTTGTCAAAGAATCTATTAGCACCATGAAAGAGGATTTGAAGGAGGTGGGTAATCTTCGAAACATACAGATCAATTTCAGAATGACTTACGAGAGGTGAGTACTAAGCTAAATGTAGTGGCCCAGATGTCTCGAAGGCCCATAACCAATACTTGTGCGGGAACTCGGATAAAGGTGCTAGAACCTAAATGTTTTGGGGGTGCTTGAGATGCAAAGGAGTTAGACTACTTCGTCTTCGATTTGGAACACTACTTTAAGTGCTCAAGGATTGGCATAGAGGAGGACCGAGTTAATATTGCAATAGTATATCTTATTGAGGATGCTAAATTATGGTGGAGAACCAAATGTGAAGACATGCAAAACAACCGGTGTACCATCATACTTGGGAAGAGTTGAAACATGCCTTGAAAGAACAACTTTACCCAAGGAATACAGAGTATATGGCATGTTGCAAGCTATTTGAATTATAGCAGACAGACGCGATAGGGAGTTATGTACGGGAGTTCCAGGCCCTAATGCTTGACATCAAGGACATGGCGGATTCTGATAATCTTTCATTTCCTTTGAGGACTCAAATCATGGCCAAAGAATGAGCTACGAAGACAAGTGATTCGTGACCTCCCCTCGACTCTCGTAGCCGTTGAACGATTGGAGGATTTCTCAAGTTGGGCCCTTGCAACAGGTGGACAGTTAAATGACCTCCTTCGAGTTCCGCACGGCCCCTTAGTTGACGCTAATCTAGGGGTCCGTGACACATTGCTTAACATGACTAGTAATAAATTTTCCGTTTGTGGTAATCCCTCAATTCATCCTTCCCATGCCAACAATCAGGGGATGCATCCCATGGTGGACAGGCTGCTGGCAATAAGCAACTTCAGGCAAGAGCAGGGCAGGTTCTTTAAATCATGTTACTTAAGTGCATGAACGCAAAGCCATCTCTCTCTCCCTCTCTTTGGCGATTAAAATAAAGATTTTAAATAATGTATATAACAAGAACACCTAAATACTACTCCAGAAGAATGCGCATGTGTTATTTTGATAAATACTGTCGCTCCAAAAATAAGAAAAGCTATTTGTTTTAGAACATCTGTACAGTACCTTCTAATGCCACCCAAGGCCATGCTCGAAACAGCTTCTTCAAAAGCTGGTATTACCTGAACATTCAATAAGTAGGCAGTACCAAAACCTTCCATTGTTAATTCCAAATATATGCCACTAAAACATCAAAACTGTCAAACAGGCAGCATGGCAGAATAGTATGACTTATCATTACAGCCAACTAAAACTTGGGCTGTGGATTGCATATGCATATGGAAAAAAACTCGTATACCCATGGATAATGCACCACAACAGAGAAATGAAATCTATAACTAGGCAAAGAACCGACTCTGCATTTCAGAGAGACATGAAAGCATTTTCGCATATAAATCTCTCATGTACTGCAAGAGCAGATTATCAAAACCATCACACTGAGACCTACCCACCTGTTGGGACCCTATTCTAAATTTGAAAAAGTCCTTGTCATCCCCCTGTACATTAGGAAACCAGAATTTGCTTTAGCTGACTTGTATTAAATGAGAATCACTTTAAATGACGAAATCAATTCATACCTCAAATGATCCACCTTTTGTCTTATTTCGAGCTTCAAATATGCGACCATAGTATCCTATGGTGTAACCATCCCAATTAACCTTGAAATGCAGGTGTCATTGTATAAGCTTTAGAGATCCACTATCTTATTTATAAACTGACTGCACAAACTGCTCACATATACACCAAAGGCGAATTAAGTTCACCCCACCAGGTCCCAATACTATGTAAAAATTCATGCCATAATTTTTAACATGTGATTTTTTTTTGCCCCCAATATTTTTTGCTAAGCCCAAATTTCCCAGTTCCAAAAATTTCTAATTTTATTCCCTAAAAATTGAGAAAGGATGACTATCTAGCAAATATTGTTTGAGCTTCCCCATTGCACATTCCTTTACCCTTAGTTTGGAGAGGCCTTAGATTTGGAGTTGTATTGGATTTAAATAAAATGTAATATAAAATTGTATTGAAATTTGTTACACATCCATCCAAATCCAAATTCACGGTCCGAAATCCATGCTCCCAAATGCAATGTTAGAGATTTTTTTTTTTGTGTATTAGTTCATTCTGTCTGAGTTTTCACCCAATATAATGAAACTATGAAAACTGCTGAACTTTACAGTTCATGCAACCAATATAAAGTCAAATTTCCTTGCCCAGAGTTGTCTTCAGTCCAATTCAAGCATACCTTTTCCTAATGCAATCTGGTCAGCCTTGTAGAAATTTACACCAGATTATAAAACTACACAAACAGAGGATTGTTGCCTTACCACTACAGTCTCTCCCATCTTTGGGATGGCCCCATTTCCTACTCGCAGATCCTGTGCTCTATCAAATATGGGATTAGAGCAAAATATTTAAAACATGAGTACCTCATGCATGTGGAAATACAAGGTTTTTTCACATGTTCTTTTCAGTAAGTGACCTTATATTGAAGGCCTGATCCTGTTTCAACGTAGTCTGGGTACCGCATCTTTGACTTGCCATAATCCTTTCCCCTAAGTGCAGGCACTGCAAGAAAAATTCAGCCCTTACGATCACAACATGTTGCATGTACTGATCAGCAAAATCCTAAGCAAAGACAGATAACGCAGTGGCCCAGAGCAATAAGAGCATGCAAGTAAGGTTTGTGCCAGATGCTATAATTACTGAAGGGGAAAAATTATACAGGTTAATCACATTTCTATTTATAGGTGAAGGAGGCTCGAGGAGGAAATAACTTATGCTTCCAGCATCACCAAATTTGAGCACACAAACAGGATAAATGGCATGAGATTATGTGAGCGTGCACACACACAATCTAAGAAAATGGCATGCATTTAAAGAAAAGAAGAAAAGATGCCAAGAATTACTGTCAGCAAATTCAGAAGCAACAGCTACTCCAGCCTTTGAAGCACTCCCGGCTCCTGCTAGGAAACCAATGGATGAGATTAAAAGATCCCTTCTCTGAAAGACTTGTCCACCACCCACGGCACAGCTTTCTTCAAAAATATCACAACCCAAAGAAGGAAAGAGAAAATATATATATGAGTGAAACCCCTAAAATTATGCAGAATAAGAAGCTATAAATAAAACAAACTCCACCGAGTACTCGTTTTCTGCTTATGTTATGCAGAATGTGACTCAACTTCATACTATAATACATTCGGATATGCGAGACTTTAGATAAAACTGAATACAATTTAGTACTACGCTGTGTCCAAGTCCACATAAATCAAAATTCAAGCCCCACAACTCCAAGCTTTCACCCAGAGTGCTAATTATGCAGGAGAATAGACTAATTGAAACAAGGGTCTGTAGAATCCTGCCAAATCAAACGAAATGCAAAACCCAATAGAAACAAAGGGGCAAAATATTAAAAGGAAGAAAGAACTAACCACACAAGCTGGATACATTCGAAGTAGGAAACTCGTCTGCCTCCCGAAAAGATATGGGCTTCATTTGGGCGTGCCTTCTCTGAAGGTTCAGACCAGACTCCAAATGAGTGTTGTAAAGAGAGGAAATCACTTCAGTTTAGGAACAGGAAACGGATTTGGAAACGTTCCAGACTAAAATTCGTCTTTTCCGTTTTTCCAAGCGATTGCAATCAAATCAAATGCGAGTAAATGAAAAACATCGGTCGTGATGCGAAAGATTACCGCGTGCTTCAAGAGGAGGGAAATAAAACAAGCAAGGCGATACATACCGCTTGAGAAGCTTTTCCACCACAAGGTAGCGCTAAGCATTGCCGGGGAGATCCAATACATGAAATTGACGCCATGAGAGAGAGAGTTCAGGGAAGAGGGGACTCGCGGAAGTGTTTTGCAGGAAGATAAACCAAACCGTAAACGATCTCCGCTCGTGGAGCTCCGAAACGAAATCTATAATCCATTTAATATTCTTTGAAATAAATTATTAATTAATTAATTATAAATTATTAATATTCTTTGGTTCATTGAGGATGACTTTAAATAGGAAAATTTGCATGAAATTGAATTATTAGTTCTTATAACATCTCAATATTCCAAATTCATTACTTAATTATAAATAGAACTACTTCTTTTAATTATTTATATAACAAAATACATTAGCCCCTGAAATTAAATTTTAAATAATAAAAAAGAGTAATATTTTAATTTTTTCAAGAGTAATGTAAATGAAGTAACTTAAAAGTTAACTTATTTTTCTTTCATTTACTAAACCATTTACTACTATTGTTTTCAGTTAATAAAGTGAATTTTCTCTTCTTTAAGCTCATTTAATAATATTTTCTATTAAAATTCGAATCCAAATCTTTTACATTGAAATTTCACTAGCATTGCAATCCTACTCATTTACTAAATTTGTTAAGAAAGAATACGATTTTAATAGAAGAGACACGATACTCAAGACATATAAGGGTTTGTTTAACTATCGAAAATATATTTTTTGAGTCTTTCAATTTTTAGTTTTTCAAAAAGTTATAAAAAAATTTAGCTTATTTTTTAATATTTCAGGATTTGTATTAAAAATATTGAAAATAAAGAGTTTCTTTTTAAATATATAAACTATTTTTTCTTTTAAGAAGCTCTATACATAATCAATATAAATTAAAGTTGTGAGAATTTTAAATATGTAAAATATGAGTTAGAATTTTAAAAAAATAATAAAATATATTTTATATAATTTTTAAAAATAAAAAAACTATTTTCACAAAAAGATAGTGTCAATTATTTGGGTAGGATATAAGGTACAGACGATGTTGCTATTCCTTGCATATTGGCTTACTGCTTACACAACAACAATGAAAAGAGTTAAAAAGGAGAAGAATTTAGTACGGATTCAGACCATTGGATTGCCAAGTCAAATATTCTATTCTCTAACTATTTTAATTCAACATATTTCATTTTTTTTATTGGTGTATTTTAATATTATTATTTTATTTATTATCTTGAAAAAGAGCATGTATCTGGAATTGGGTTGTGTATTTACATTTAATTATGTCATTCATTCATGTATCTCATAAATTCATAAGATTAATTATGTGAGTGTATCTTAAAATTAGGTGTGTATCTATTTAATATATATATATATATATCTTATTTATTAAGTACATAGAAAATTAGGTGTGGAGCTTTGGATTCTTTCGTTTGTATAGAATTAGAGAGAGTCATACGAATCAAATCAGACTGTTGTATTCTGGGAGAGACAAGTCTTAAGGAGTTCTACTGCATCGGTTTGTGGGCTAAGCAAAAAATCGCAGACGACTTGAATCTCCTTAAAGAGAGCGAAATATCTGTACCTCAACCTATTCGTGAATCGTATTTATATTTATATTTTTTTTTCTAAGTTTTTTTTTATTATATTATCAAACAATTTTAAGGAAATTCAATATATGGAGTCTACAATAGTTGAGAAATCGAATGAAAATGTTGAAGATCTCAACATACATTTTTTGAATTAAAGGAGCCCACTCCAAGAGGTCGAAAGGTAAGAATTTGGAGAATAAGTATGATACGAAGGAGGCAAGAGGGCAAGATGCAATTATGCAAGAAAGTGGTAATACCAATAATGGTAATACCATAAAGGTAAATTTAATTGCTTTTGAACATAATACTTTGCCTAAAGGTATTTTTCCTAAAAACCCTCTGTTAGAGAACATGTTAGAAAATTCATCATCAAAACTCAGGTGTCAAGGAGAGACGATGTGAGACTGGACGCACACTAATACTCCCCCTCGAGCTCATGGGGGAAATGAGGAGAGAAGAAGTCCAACCCACAGAGAAGCCAAACAGCCCAAGGCCCAACTCTAATACCATGTTAGAAAACTTATACTCAAAACCTAGGTGTCAAGGAGAGAGAGTTAAGAGGATCTTATACTAACTTTGGAACTACTCACAGTGATAATGTAGGACTGGACACACATTAATACCCTCAATTAAAGCCTAAGAGGAGAAATATGAAAATTAAAGCGTAAGGTAGACCTCACAAAATGAATATGGGCAACCCAAAAGAATTTGAATCAAGGGCCCCCTTACAATCATAACAAGCAAAACAATAATATTTGTTATGTTTGTAGCAAAAGTGGGCATATTGCTCAAATTTACAAATTTCGAAAATATGGGCCTATCATATTGCTCAAATTTACAAATTTTGTGGTGATGCTTACTGATATAAATATGGTCTACAATATTAAAGAGTGGTGGGCAGACTCAGGTGCTAATAGGCATATTTGTTATGATAAATCTTCGTTCAAGGTGTACACTCATTTGAAGGAACTTAGAACTATGCTAAAAAAAAGAACCATTTTGAGACGAGTGAGGGTTAAAGTTATTTTGATCTTGTAAGAACCCGATTCGAGATAAGTGTATTAAATAAATGGGGAAAAGGGAAGAAAATTTTAAAAAGGGAAAAATCTGTAGGGCTAGTCAACGAGGCTTCCTTGCTTGTCGACGAAGTCTCTTGTTTAGCTCGGCGACGAGATTCAGTAGCTTGTCGACGAGGTGATGCCGAGAGATTTTGGGAAATCTTGAAATCTCAGGCTCATCGATGAGGCCACCTTGGCATCGATGAGGACGTCGTCTCGTCGATGAGGTTGGCCAGGTCAAAGGGTTATAAATATTTTTTTTGACTTGCTTCATTGCTAAGAAAACTAAAACTCTCTCTCTTTCTCTAGGATTTCAGGCCGTTAGTTGTCGGAATCAACGATCCGACGTTACCACGTGGATCATGAGGATAATCTCTACGTTTTTAGCGAATCAAAAATTCATTTCGACGATTTTCGGGTTTTGACCCAAAACCGAGGTAAGGGTCTGATTTCAATTTCGTTTCGGTATATATGTAGTAGTAAGAATTATAGTGAAGTATAGTTCTTAGATGTTTAGGTTTTAGAAACTCGGTTCGTAGTTTTGGAGTAGTAGAGTTCGTATTTTGGAGTTCAGGAAAAGGTAAGGAGATTCTATTTATATCAGTTATTTTTGAAATCGGGATCAGTAAATTTGTAGTTTACGATCGAATGTATGTTTTGGTTATTTATTTGGGAAAATCTATCTTGTGAAAATGCGGGATTTTCGGGTTACAATTTTTAGGAAAATTGGGGATTTCGGGTATCATTTCTATTTTTGTTGGAAAATCGTATGTTGTATAAAATTGTAGTAATGAGATGATCATACCTGTATTTGTATTAAACTGTATTTCTCAAATTGAAAATGATATGATTATTGTATACTCGAATAAGTGTGGAATGAAATGTTGTATGTAAAATGTTCCAGATTTTGTAAAACAGCTAGAGGTGGCTAATTGTCGTACGCTGATGAGTATAGGGACATGAGTTCGAAAATTGTTCTAAGTTTTGTAAATCAGTTAGGGGCAACTAATTACCGTACACTGACGCCATGTCTCGGCTAATTATCGTGAGCGAGAGTGTCCAGCTCTATATCCGAGGGTATGAAATATCGCCTGTTTATTTCGATTGGTGTAGTAACCCAAGAAAAAAAATTAATTATTATTATTAATCAATTAATTAATTAAAAAATAGTATGAAAGAAAAAAATATAATATTAATTATTAATAAAATAATTAATTAAACCTTATTAAATTAATATATTAAATAAATGATATAGTGGATATATATATTAATGAAATGAATTAGATGCAACTTGACGAATTGGATTTGAATTTGAAATCCAATTCCAATTTCTCACCTGGGCCAAATTTCATCTCCCAGCGCATTCTCTGTATCTTTGCACCATTTTCACACAACTCTCTGCCTTTCATTTCTCTCTCAGTTTGTCACGTCTTCCTCTGTCTCTATCTTTCCTCGATTTTTTAACGAATATTCGACCGATCAGGAAACAAAAAATACCGCTGGACTCCATTTTCCATCACCGACATTTTTACTAGAACGGATTTGTCATAGGAGCAACATAGACATATCTCTTGGAGTAAACTCAATTCTCACTTTTACCTCAATTTCTCGTAAATCTTAAGCTCAATTGACGATCAGACACTACCATGAGAATCTAAAGATAATTCTCTACAAGTCTAGTGGAGTGAATTTTTCGTGGGATCGTCATAGGCATAACCCCAAAATTAGGCTAAGGGGGTTATTAAGGGGCTAATTATTATTTAATTATTGTAAATTTGGAAATGTTAAATATTGACATTCTGATGATGAATTAGGGTCATTGGAATTGAACTGGGGAGTCTCAACCCCATAAGTGAAATCGGTTTGGTTCTGCCTGAAAATTGAATTAAGAGGTCTCAATCCCGTAAGTGAGATAAGTTGGGTTCAACTTTATAATTGAGTTGAGATTTACCTCGTCCCGTAAGGAGGGATTGTAACGGCTTCTGCTTTACCCATTTAAGTGAGTAGGGATAGTATAATCCTTGTGAGGTATGCCTAAGGCGTGGGCATAAATTGGTTTGATCAAATTTCAATCAAAAATATCGTGTGTTTCTCTTTTCTTATCTCATTTAATTTTCGCACTTTAATTTTCATATGTATATGTCTATTCATTTACAATTATAATTATTTGCATGCACGCATTCAATTTAAATGAGATTTACAGATATGTATGTGCTCATTGTTCAATTATTTTATATACACATATATTTTGAATGGAAAATGATATTTGGTAAATCGACACTTCGTTTAGATTAGTCAAAAAATTTAAAACCTAATTCACCCCCCTCCTGATATCACACCAATTCCAACATCGAGCAACTAATTTAAATAGACTTGACATTACATATGCAGTAGGACTACTTAGTAGATTTTCAAGTCAAGTAGAGAACGTTGAAATGCTTTTAAGCATGTAATGAAATATTTAGTTACAACAAAATTATGACTTATTTTTACCAAGTCCAATACAAATCCAAATCCAATGCCCCTCCAAACATGGGATAAGAAGGAAAAAACAAATACCTCCAAGAATTCTTCCATTTTTAGGGATTGGTCTAGAGCCGCCTATAATACTAGAAGCTGAATCATTTTTGGATAATGGAAATGCATTTACGCATCTTTTAACCATTACATACATAAAAGAGGAGATGAGTCAAAACACAGAATACAAAAGTCTCATATTCCACATTTCCATTTGAATGCTTCATCTGAAGTCATGTTTCATTCTTCTAATATCTACACATCAATATTATTAGGGTTTCATTTTATTTTAATAAGTTAATTATAATTAATTATACAAGAAATTATATTATTACTATAAAATAAATAAAAATATAAAATATTTTTATAAATTTATAATAAAGAATAGATAAGAAAAAACTATTTTTAAAATTCATCATAAAATGTCCATTCTTTTCTTATTTCATGTTGAATGAAATAATTAAGAATATATAAGGAATAACTATTCCTTCAATTCCTAAAATTCCGAGGATTTAAAATTTTCATAAACTTCTTAAAAATAAGTTCAAAGAAGATACTATCTTTTAATCATTAGTTTAATTGTTGGTTTTCTAATGTATATATTTAAAACAAATGATTATCTTGTGAGCCCACATTATTTTATATTAGTTTTGAAGGTAAACGACATTAACATCCCAGAGGTTTGACTTTGACAAAGACACTGATCTCCCCTAAGGTTTTAAAAATTCTAAAAACCTTCTTTTAAATTTCAAAAATGTCAAAATGTCACAAACCCCTCCGAAGGATTTACACAAACCTTGCAAAATACAAGGAGAAGTTTGTGTCATTTTATCAAACCTTGAGAGGGGTCCTTAGAATTCTTGGTATCTCAAGGGAGGTCAATAAAATTTTTTAAATCTCAAGAGAGGTTTTGCAAAACTCAGAGGATATGAATGTCTTTGTCTAATTTTTATTCATTTAGACATGATTTTCATTGGAATTTGTAAATAAAAAACCAACAATCAAACTAATGAACAAAAGAGAGTATCTTGTTGAAAACTTTACATGAGATTCAAATTTAGCAGTGATTCCACAATATTTATTTGAATTTCCATTTTTCATATGTTTAGTTCTCAAAATATTCATATTGTCTATGACAATTTTCCAGTTAATACCCTGAATATATAATAGGTAACTCTGCATTCTCTAAAGATCCAATTGCGGCTCATCCATTATTAGAGTTATGGACAGAGTGGGAAGGAATATGGAATTGGAGATGAGCTGCATCTCTTTCTGCAACTCAAACCTTATGAAAAGTATTGAACCATTTTTAAATAATGGAAATGCATTTAAACAAATATCAGAATACTTTGTTTCCTTACACCCTGAAATAGGGTAATGCTTCAATGATTATATAAGCTAGCATTGCAGTGAATTCATCATCCCTGGTCTTTCTGCCCTTGCCTGTTTCCCCATTATGTGGGATATCAGTGATCAGTATCAGGATCTACCTTCATGTTTGCCACGCTCTCTGCTCAACAGTTCTATTGACATCTCGGCAAATTTTTCCAAATCAAAATAACTGATAGAAACCCAAATCAGAATTGAAGTGTATGAATATTTCTATAAAACTTTTCTAAAGATTACTACACAGATGAATAAGAAAAATATGATCTCACTATCTCAGCACTCCTACATGCAAAAAGTTCCCCATAAATGTTCATGGGATCGTGGAGGAGAAGGCAGGACTGAATGAAACTACAAACTTCAAGATATATCTCTTTCAAATTCTCGATTTACTGCTAATTTGTCATTTACAATTTCATAGTCAGTGGATTATGAAGCCAAAAACTACTTGGCTCACTATGTTGATTGCTGTTTTTGTCAACATTCCATGAAGTGTATTTTAAATTATGAGACTATATATGCTCACTGCTATTTTTGTAGTGTATTCCCTAGAAAGGTCTTGATTTGTATTTGTATTAAATTTAAAATATATATATATAATATAAAATTGTATTACAGTTTACCTAAATCCACCCAAATCTAAATCCAAATCTGACATTCATGCTGCAATGTTTAAGAAGTGAGACAGATCAAAAATCACAAGTGATTTCAAGAATTATAAGCTCAAATGGATTTGAGTTGAGATTTGAACCTTGTATCATCCTGAATATGGAACTGACAGCACCTGCTGGGCTAACAACACCACTAGCTGGAGCTTGGCATAAAGCACATATGGGCATCGCTAAAGCCTTCATATAAGAAAAATCCCATTTACATGAATATTTTGCTTCCAGAAACAATAAAAACAAACGATAACCTTAGTTTCACTGAATTATCACTTTACCAGCCATGCCCTCAATGTTACCCAGATCAATACTCTTTTGTGTTTGTGTGTGTGTGTGTGTGTGTGTGTACAACGTTGCCCATTAATTCATCAATTGAAA
This sequence comes from Malania oleifera, assembly GCF_029873635.1. Classification (NCBI taxonomy): domain Eukaryota; kingdom Viridiplantae; phylum Streptophyta; class Magnoliopsida; order Santalales; family Ximeniaceae; genus Malania; species Malania oleifera. The sequence goes on along the minus strand of NC_080428.1, from coordinate 87,371,662 downwards.
AGCACCAAAAACAGAAGGGAGATACAAATAATATATAGATCGGAGGGAAGCATTTCCGAAAGCTCGTGACTCTGAATACAGAAAAGTTTCAAAAGAGTGAAAGGAAAAAAAAAATTGAGCGAAGAAAAAAGAGGGGGAAGTGAAGAAAGACAGAAGGTGCTCAGAATCTGTCAAGAATGGATGGAGACAGTATCCTCATATCACTCTTCTTTGTGAAAGAGTCCTCGGATTAACGAGATTAAACATCTTCATCATCACACCTTCTTCTTCCCCAGAGAGAGAGAGAGAGAGACACATTGAGAGATTTTGATGGGAACAGAGGCCGCGGCCTTCGAGCTGCTTGAATGCTGGAACTAGGGTTTAAGTGGGTTGATTTATAGGACCACAGTTCTTCATTGAATTTTGAAATTGCGAAAATGCCCATCTTTGTTTTTATTTCTTTTGTAATCCTTCGCCCCGTAAAAAATATTTTTTAAAAAAAAAGAAGAAAAAGATACTTACCTTAAATTTTGACAAAATAACAATGATCTTTTCTAAGATTTTAAAAAATTTAAAAATCTTTGTGAGAATTCAAAATTTTCACAAACTTCGTCTAAAATTTGTTGAAAAAACACTACTTTCCATTGTATTTTATAAATAAATAAAAAAAACAAAGTCGAGAAATGTAAGTGTCTGAAAATACGGGTAGGAAACGCTTATGGAAGTTTCAAAACCTTGAAAGAGGATCTTGAGATTTTTGAACTCTCAAAGAAGTTTAGTGTCTTTTTGTCAAACTGGAGAAGGTCAATATAGTTTTTCCTTTTAAAAAAAAATTGGCAATTACCTGAAATTTGATGAAAAGATAAAGATTTTCCCTGAGATTTCAAAAATCTCATTGACCTCTCTTAGGTTTCAAAAATGTTCGAGACTTCCCTTGAGATTCATAAAAAAGATACAAACATTTCTCAAAAGATTTATTTTTTTACAAAATATAATGGGAGATTTATGTCTTTTTGACAAACTTTAGAAGAGATGTTTGAAATTTTTGAAATGTCTTCAGAAGTCAATGTTTTTTTGTCGAACCTTAGAAGAAGTTAATGTCTTTTGCTCTAAGAAGGCAAAAGACTAACCTCCGCTAAGATTATGTTAAAAAACAAGAACCTATTTTTGATTTTTCAAAAATATCACAATCTACCCCTAAAGGTTTTAAAAATATCAGAAACCTCTCCTAACATTTGATTTGTGGGAAACTTACACCCCTCTAAAGATTTATTTGTTTGTAAAATATAAAAAAAGGTTTGTATTTTTTAATAAACCTTAAAGAAGATATGTAAAATTCTTGAAATCTCAATTGATATTTAAAAAATTTTTGAAATCTTAAAAAAAGTTAGTATCTTTTTGTCAAGTCTTAAGAAAAGTTATTATCTTTTACCCAAAATATAAATATATATAATTGATATAATATATAAATAAGTTATACATTAACCTCAACAACATTGTGCAAAGGATTAAAAAAGAAGAAAAAGTGACGTTAACATCCCTACTAAATGTTTCTAATCGAAATGTAACTTTCACCATTCTAGCAACTACCGATTATAATGAAAATTAATGAGGGCATACCCCTAATGCCTATAAAAGGAATCCAGTAAGAACACCTCATTCTCCTCCATACTATTATTGTTTCTCAACATTCTCATGAAAAAAATCATCTCTCCTAAAGGTCTCGTTTAGAACTTAGAAAATATTAAAGAAAAAAATAAAAATATTAAGAAATCTGCATTTTCGCGTTAGGTGATAAAGAAAAAAGAGAGAAAAAAAGTATATACCAAATCTATGAATTTTTTTTATTTTACCCATTTTTAAATATTTATTTTTCTTAATTTTTAGTCGTATTAAAATAAACTTTCATTTTTGATAATATATAATACAAAGGAAAAATATAAGCATAAATTAGTTTCTTCCTTATCTTCCTTACATTTTTTTTTTTCTCAAGCAAAATTCTTGACTGAAACATACCCTTTGTGAATCTAATAAATCTCGAGTATCTATGCAATTTATCTATCAATTCCATTACAGTACAGGTTTTCGATTTGTTGGTGTTGTGGTTGTAAACTAAGATGACTCATATTACAATGAGTCATGTAAGAATTCGTTCTCTACTAAGATGCATGGCCCAATAATCATGAATTGAAACCTATATTCCATTTTATTATAATGAATAATTATTTTACCAAACCAAACGAATCGTAAATCTTTAGAGAGAGAGAAAGAGGAAAATACCTTTAGTGGTATTAAAAATTAGAGATTAGAAAAGTACCACTTTTTATAAATTTAAAAGTAAAAAAAAAATAATCCAAGTAATAAATGATTAGTAAATAATAATGTAAAAATTTGTATTTATCCGGACATAGAATATAATGCACAAAATATTCGCCATCTCACAATTACCCTATAAATAATTATAGTTAATACATAAATATTTCATAGCATGCCCACAATTAAATATAGTTTTTTTATTTCTATTTTTTAACATTCTAAAATATCTCTACACAAGTTAGGGTAAATAATAAATATAAAATTAATGAAATAATAAAAATATATAAATACAAATGTGTATGGAATTAATTAATTTTTTTTTTTAAAGAAATAACTAAAGATACACTACATCTTAATAGCATTTAAAAGGTAAAAAAAAAGAAACATGAAAAAGCCTAATAGTAAGTAAACTATCATATCATTTTATTTAAGTTGTTCGAAATAACATACTAAACCAATATACTATGGCAATGGTTTAATTTAAGGCAAATGACTATGCAATTACTCAAACCAACATGAAATAATTTATTACAAGTAATTATTTCTAAATTTCATCATGTGAATTGTAACATTGCATATTTGATGTGGTCATTTTAAAAAAAATAAAAGTTTCCTAGATCCTAAAGAATTAGAAGAAAGTAAAGGGCACATATTTTGTTCAATAAATTATTTTATTTTTATCCTTAAGCGTTTTTAAAAAGTGAGGTTGACCTTTTCCACCTATGCGGTATTTTCATTTTGAATTAGGTTTCACTTAAAAATGCACTACTCGATACTTGCCTGGAAAGTTTAGACTTAAAAAGTTTTATTTTACTTCTCAAAACTTCAAAGTTGACTTTTTATGAATTTGAATGACCTAGTTTAATTTAATATTCCATTTATTCAAGTCTTCAAAAATCAGGACCTAAAAATTCCGAACTCAAGTTTTCAAAGACAGACTAACGGCTTCCTTGGTTTGATGGAATAACCAATCTTAGAATGAAATAAAATATAATTTAAATTTTGAGAATTGAAGGAATAACTATTGCTCATATAATAAAACATGCATTCTGTAAATCGAACATAACCTAAATGCTAGGGCATGATAATTGCTGCATTGTCTTGTATCTTGTTAGGGTCCTATTTGATAATAGGGATTGGGGGAATCAAATGTAATAGATTTCAGGACAAAAAGACAACTGTGCTGATTCTTGAGTTTCGTTTAACGACCAATTCAATTTTAAAGAACCCATTTCCGAAATGGTACAGTTCTCTTTAATCAATCATATCTCCAACGCACTTTCAGGACTTCGACCCAATACACAGCTTTTAGTGATGCAAAAGAATAGAATGATATAACATGAAATGTAATCAAATTTATCACTTGAATTTTTACATATTTTTCATTATATTTTATTTGACAAACCAAACGTGGAGTAAAATTAATTTTCATATTTAAAATTAAGACGTTGCTGAGCAATGTCTAGAGGGTTCAAATTAATTGTTGTAACAAGGTGAAGCTGTGACCAATGACCATGTTGCTTAACTTTCCAAACACCCCCTCCCGCCACATACCCAAAAAAGGAATAAAGGAGACCAAATTAAAGGAAACTAGTGGCGCCAACAAAAATAGGTATGGTAGACTCCATCCCTTTTCCTTAACGGTAAAGCTCATAGAGCTTGCAAGGTATAGGCATGTTTGGCTCCATGTTGCTCTCATGCTTCTTCATTTCCGTACTAATTTAATAAAAACGTGAGCTTTCTGTTCAGCTCCTGCTGTGGTTTCCTCTTCATTCTTCAAGTTGGGTTATGAGAGTCCCTTTCCGGATTTTGCTTACAAGCTTTGGCCTTCAACCTCTTCTCACTCTCCACCAAATCAATAGAAGCAGTACCCTTTCTTAACAAACTGACAAATAAGCTTGTTCCTATATAAAGCCCATTCATGGCTGACTCCGGTGTCTCTCCTCTGCTCCATACACAAAACCCAGACCAGGAACTTAAAATGGCAAAGCCCAACAGTTTCTTCTGGAGTACTTTCTTTCTTTTCTGTTTTGTGGGGTTCGTATGTGTTCCAGCAGAAGCTGCTGTGAAGCAATACCAGTTTGACGTGGGTACCGGGTTTAAATTATCGCCTTTTATGCGGGCATTACTGTTTTTGTATGTGTATGTGTTTTGGCATTCATTAAGGTGATGGGTATTTGTTTTCTGCTGTTTAGATTCAAGTGAAGAATGTTAGCAGGTTGTGCCATGCCAAGCCCATTGTGACAGTGAATGGGATGTTCCCAGGACCTACAATTTATGTCAGAGAAGGAGACAGAGTTCTTGTTAATGTCACCAACAACGCACAATATAACATGTCCATTCATTGGTAGGAAACTAATGGGCTATGGATGTTTATGGGATAAGAGGGCAGGACTTGAGTAAAAGTTTTCTAGTTTGAATAGTACTAATTTTCAATAACAGCAGACTAAAAACTTAGATAACAATACCATTTCAAATGGGTTTTTCTGTTTTTGTCCTCGCGATATTCTTATTGGAGATAAGGACGAGAAGGACCGAGAAACTTTAAATGCCCTAAACATTCAACATGACAAGAATGTATTGAAATTAAAACATATGGTTTTTTTAACATTGCAGAACATGGGTTCCCTTTTTTTTTTTTTTTTTATTTGCAGGCATGGATTGAAGCAATTTCGTAATGGGTGGGCGGATGGGCCTGCTTATATAACACAGTGTCCGGTCCAGGTGGGGAGCAGTTACACATATGATTTCAACGTAACAGGGCAAAGAGGAACATTGTGGTGGCATGCACATATCTTTTGGCTAAGGGCCACAGTCTATGGTGCTATTGTTATCATGCCCAAACAAGGGACACCATTTCCTTTCCCTCAACCTACAATGGAAACTAATATAATCTTAGGTGAGTTCAACTTACAATCAATTCTGGATTTTTCTACCAAACAACTAGTTCATGATATACTATTCTTATTAATGATGCAGGAGAATGGTGGAATGCTGATGTTGAAAAGCTAGTTAAACAAGGGAACAAGCTGGGTTTGCCACCACAAACATCAGATGCACATACAATTAATGGAAAGCCAGGGCCACTTTTCTCGTGTTCTGAGAAACGTAAGCAATTCTGTCAATTTAGCTTCTTTTTATGATTGATTTTCTTGGAAAGAAGATGGAGATGATTAATTTTCCAAAACCCTTTCCTTAAAATTTCCAAACTGTCTCCCTAATTCTCCCAATTACTACAGACACATTTGCCATGGAGGTTGAGCAGGGAAAGACTTACCTTTTGAGAATCATCAATGCTGCACTCAACGACGAGCTTTTCTTTGCCATTGCTGGCCACAACATGACAGTGGTAGAGATTGATGCGGTCTACACCAAGCCCTTTACAACAAATGCACTGCTAATTGCACCTGGCCAGACCACGAATGTTCTTGTTCAAGCCAACCAAGCCCCTGGGCGGTACTTCATGGCTGCTAGGCCTTTCATGGATGCACCTGTCACCGTAGACAACAAAACTGCCACAGCCATTCTCCAATACAAAGGCATTCCAAACACACAAGTCCCAGTTCTTCCCCAGCTGCCAGCACCCAATAATACAGCCTTCACCTTGAGCTACAATGCCAAGCTTCGAAGCTTAAACTCTCCAGGGTTCCCAGCCAATGTGCCTCTCACTGTCGACCGGCATTTGTTCTACACAATTGGATTGGGAGTAAACCCATGCCCAACTTGCCAAAATGGAACAAAACTCACCGCTTCCTTGAATAATATTACTTTTGTGATGCCCAAAACAGGGCTTCTCCAAGCACATTACTTCAACCTCAAGGGGGTATTTAGAACAGACTTCCCAGACCAGCCTCCAAAGCCCTTCAATTACACCGGTGCTCCACTCAACGCCAACCTTGGCACTTCTGTGGGCACCAGGCTTAGTAAGATTGCTTTTAACTCAACAGTAGAGCTGGTTTTGCAAGACACCAATCTTCTCACTGTTGAGTCCCATCCATTCCATCTCCATGGCTACAATTTCTTTGTTGTTGGGATTGGAATTGGGAATTTTGATCGTGCAAAAGACCAGGCAAAGTTCAACTTGGTGGATCCTCCCGAAAGAAACACAGTTGGAGTTCCCACCAGTGGTTGGGTGGCTATAAGGTTCAGAGCTGACAATCCAGGTATTCTCACTAACATAAAAAGTGACATCCATTGACATTATTTTTTCATTTTCTTCCTTTTGAATCAGCAAATAATACATGTTCCTTTTTCTTCTATGAATAGGTGTGTGGTTCATGCACTGTCACTTGGAGCTCCATACTAGCTGGGGGTTGAAGATGGCTTTCGTGGTGGAGAATGGAGAAGGCCCAGATCAGTCCATTTTGCCTCCACCTAAAGATCTTCCTCCTTGCTAGCACAATTTGTAAATTGAATAAACAGAACCCATAAACGGGATTTGGTTAGGTGATTGCTAACTCTGGCTGAGGACAAAAATGACTAGTAAGAACTTCTTGCAAAATGCAGGATATAAAGGGAGGATGAAAACTATTTAATATAGGGAAAGGAGGAATTGTATCATCTTCTTTCAAGAGTGATTTGAATTCTTTTTCATTGAATAAAATTCTTGGCCCATAGAGGTCCCATATTTTTATTAAGACTATCAGCACAACCACAACCATAATCCTTTAGACCTTATTCTCCAAAATCAGAACATGCAGTTGGTGTGGCATTTGATGGCTAGCATCCATGGATCCCATAAATGAAATCCAATTGTTTAAGATGTCTAAGTACTGAAACAAGCAATATTGTTAGAAAGAAAATTGTCCATTTGAGTTTTTCCTCTAACCTAAAGAAATCACCAGTTCAACAAGTCGTTGACTACACTAGATGTAGCCACATGTTTCGCAGGATCTATTTGATTTTGGGAGGAAAAGCAATACCCAAACCGTTTCATTGATAAAGCAATCTCAACAAACAGAACAGAGTGCATGGACTGAAAACAAAAAACACAGAAAATCCACATTACACTCTTCAAAACCAAAACACCTGACCTGCACTGAGTCACTGAGATCTAACTACACACAAAAAAGAGTGCAAGATGAACAGCTATCATCAAACACATCGCCCTTAAACGACATATGTACTACATTGCTTTGTTGGAATCCATCAGCCAGAAGAAAAGGATCCCCTTCATTAGAACTGGGAAAAGCTCAACTCTATGTGTGTTACTGTATTTACTAAACAAGACCTCCTCCATGAAAGCACAACAACAAAAAGCCCCATCATACCAAGTGACAGTCCGCTGTTTTTCAATTAGTCAAGATTGAAACAAGGCAAATCAATACGAAAATCAGCAACACAATCCCAATCCAAGAAACCCATTTACTTCTCCTCTTCATCTTTTTAGCAGACTGCAGTTTCTTTGTTCCACTGTTGACATAATCTCTGACATGAGACCAATTCTCTTCAATATCATTGATCTTCTCCCCTTGCGTCTCAACCATCACAGCCATATCAAGAAAAACCTGATGGAGTTCTCTCAAGCTTCTACGTGATTCCTTCACAGCCTCATTCCTTTATTGACTCTCCATTGCTAGTTCGGGTAATTTCCCTTCAAAATTTTGAATCAGGTTGCCTCCTGAAATCATCTTCTCAATGGCTTCTTCACTGGGTTCCACCTCGGTAGCATTGTAGTGACTCCTTTTTAGTTCCTCTTTGTGTTCCTTCATAATCTGTTCTCTCAATGACTGAAAATCATTCATCATGCCTCTACGCTTAACTCTCAACCCATTAGTCACCAAAATTATTGTCCGATCAACAGGTCTCCCCCTTTTATAGGCATCGGATAAAGTTCGGTTTACATTATTGGATTGATCAAGTGATTCTATTTTCATTTTGATGAGTTCTGCCTTCCGACATACAGTGACCATGTCTGAGTTTATTCGGTCCCTAAACCCTCCGAGGATTTTAACGCTGCGAGTAAACTTTGCCTCTTCATTCAGGATATGAATATCAATGAGGAAATTGGTGATCTCTTCCATATCGGCTTTGATTGCAGAGGCTTCGCATTTTGTCCAACCCCTCAAAATCTTTTCATCCATCTTCAATTTCAAAAGCCCGTCTTGGACACAAGATCCATCTTGGACATAGTGTTACCAATTTTATTTTAAAACTTCTCTACAAAAAATATATATATATTTTTAATTGTTTTAAGCACTTAAATACTTTCCATATATCAAAATTTATACTTTTTCCTGTCAATCAGTCCAATAATTTTATTTGTCTTGTGGGATTCGTCAACCACCAAATTAAATGAAATTCTAAACAATAATTAGTTCAATCAAGAAATACAAAAAATTAGTTCAATCTAAAATTGTGTGGGATCTTGTCCGACACTGGATGGGGTTCACTAGAGTAATGTCATCCCTAAAAGCTGCTCTGAAGTGGTTGCATAAGGAGGCAAAGGGCACAGGAATTAAATTGGTAAGAAGATATGCTCAACTGTTACTGTGTACTTCCTCTGCCATTTCAGGAACAAAAGCAAGTTTGAAGACAAATCAATTGAACCAGAGAGGCTGTTTAAGGTGATTCAGAGTCACACTTATAGAGCCATTTATGATAAATTTGGATTGTACTCCTTTGATTGAGTTTTGGATTGCTTGTTTTTGCTTTCGGTATCTAAATATTGTCTAGTTTTGATTTGATCTTCTGATTGGGAGCTTGGCTTCCCCTTGCCTGGGTATGCCCAGTCTATATTGTACATATCCATTTTGATCAATACTAGTTACCATTAACAGATCAAATTTTTCAAAAAATTAGAACATTGAGGAAGTACATAGCTTTAATATCTCTTAGGAGGGCAACACTAATCAGACAACAATGATTACTGTAACTACAGAATTAAAGTATTATATGATATATACAGAATTATTGCATATCTACTTAACCAAGAAACTTAAAAGCTTTTTAACCTACCTTTACCTTTATTTAGAAAGACCTTTAATTTGTATTTATACTAAATCTGGACAAGATATAATGCAAAATTGCATTTCAATTTATCCAAATCTATTCAAATCCAATTTTAGAGTTCAAAAGTCATGCTCCTATATTACAAAAAATTAAGATCGTTCCTATTGGCAGACAAACACAGCATATTGATTATTGATTGCGGCTGCAACCAAATCTATATAACTCCACGTACTGTGCCCTAACTTACAGTACCAACCTTCCTATTCTAGTATCTCTATTATATATGTGAAACTCTCTCTTTGATTTTATAACTTCAGAACAAATTAACAATGACTTTTTATTTATGTCTTCGGCACTTCAACTTATACATGGTTTGATCAAAATATCTATTTTTTTTTTAGCCAATTATTCCGCTACTTCAATTTATAGATTATCTTTCCTATGGACGACCAAATTATATTAATGTAATTCCAAGAAGAAAAAAAAGAGTTGAATCAAGAAATAAAGCTAAAAGTTAAATATTATCTATTTCTCATAAAATTAGAACACTAATTAACAAACTACATAAATAATGTCTTAATTCATCATACCTACCTTCACAACATGAAATTGAAACCTTAAATTTGATTGACTATGTATCTACTTAAATAGAATACAATATAAAATTGTATTTTATTTTTTAAACATATTCAAATTTGAACTTTTAAAACCTATATATTTTGCAAAAACATAAGTTCTTTTAGGGTAGATCTGTGTTTTTTTGACAAATCTTAGAAAATGTATGTAGCATTTTTGAAATCTCAGAGAATGTCTATCATTTTTGAAACCTTAGAGGAGGTCTCTATCTTTTTGAAAAACTTCAAGAGAGGTAAATGTCTTTTACCCCAATCTTTATAGGGACAGGGAAGGAAGATCCTTTCTACAATTAAGAGCGTCTTTAACGGGCCAATTAATATATATCTAATCTAAACTACCGATCTAATAAAAAATTATTAAATAATCAGTTCCTATCTGTTTCCATATCAAATGGCGCTATTGATCTCCTTAATCCAACCAAATCATGATGCATTCCTAGACCTTATGAAGGTTGGGTAAGCAAAAGCAAGAGTCTATTAGCAGCATAGTAAGAGTCATTTAAAAGAAAAGGTAGTGATCCAACTTTAGCCCTTGAAATTTTAAAAACTTAAAAAATTGAACACAACGCACACAACTTATTATTCTTCCAAATATTCCAAGTGATAATTCGTTCAAAAAATAATCAGGTGATATATAAAGAATGCTGCTGATATCACAACTTGTCTTCAGTAATTTCAATTCCAATAAGCAAATGATTAGCCTGAAAGAAAAAATATATCAATACCACATTAGATCACAAACTTAGTACAACCATATATAGTTTCTTTATAAAATAATTGCTTAGCAAAAAACCTTTGCTTCCTATGAAGCAAATAGTCACATGAATCAGTCTTAAAGCATAAAGACACTGCTATACGACAGCAAAGTTCCAACAAAATATTTAAACCATAAGAAATAGGATGCGTAGAATAACAAACCTCAAATTTCAAAAATCCTTGTAAACATCAAAACCAAAAGACTACTTTCGACATTCCTATTAAGATCGTAGCCATTTTCATTACTAAAAGTACTCTTTCAGCTCAGCTTTCCAAAATGTTTTAACTTCATGCAATTGGAAGAAAACACAACTCAAAACCATTATTGATTACTTGTGCATTTATTATAAGAACATCTAAACCAATGACAATTAAAATCAAGAAATTCACTAACACTACGTTTGGGAGCATAGATTTCACACATTGGCTTTAGATTTAAGTGAACTTAGACACATTTGAATATAATTTTATATCACATCTTTTCCAAATGCAATACAAATATAAATCCAAGATCTCTCCAATTGACTTTTTTTTTTAAAAGTTTAATTATAGCATTATGATCAGTTATTCAATCATACAATTAGGTTACCAAAAACAAAAAGTTAGGATTGACAATTAAAATATAGATCCAAAATCGAACAAAAGTACATGCTAGCTAATATAAGCTTGCCATAAATTTAAAAGGTAACCAAGATGTGCAAATAGTGTAGCAAAAAATTATATGCAAAACACAGAATATAGGGTGTAACATGTTATATTCAAATATAAAAGTGAACAATTTTTGTAGCGGCTAAAACAGGAGATGTCTCAAATCCAAAAACAAATAAATTAAGTAAAATTTGGTGCAGAATATGCAGTAAAAATAGAAGCAAGAGCATCTAATAAACAAACCTAGCACTCGATGACAAATATTAGATTGCACTGCTTGACTCATTTTGGGAAATTGCAGTACTTTTCTTTAAAAAGCTCCAAATAGTAAATCTTTGGAAATTTACACATTTAAATTCAAACTTTAAAATTTATAGTTTCAAACACTATCTATCTAATTTTCAGAAAATAAAAACAGTACTGAAAATAGAATTAATGTCTCTTTCTAACTTTACTTGGCCAACTCGAAGCGGCAGACAAGACAACAACGACTTCTCTCTAACCATGACAAGATGCAGCCTCAGTGAAAAACATGCAAGCAAGGCAACCGTACCCGCCGCAAAATCTTCTAAGCATATCGAGTAGAGGCTGAGACCTTGATAGTCCAACGCCCGCGCCGCCGCCTAATTTTGCAGTGACACCGCGGGCTCAAGCATCTCCACCACTGTAGGCAGATTACTCCCGTCGCAAATGTGCTAAGTCACCGCGAAGAGCTCGATGGAAAGCGGGAGGGCCCAAGTTGGGGTGCCAGCAGGGGGAGCTTGCGGGGCACAATTTGTGATTGATATACCCCAAAAATATTCTCATTTAAAAGGAGGAACGGTTTCGATTCCTCCATCAAACCACCTTCCATAACCGACGGGAAGATTAAATCACATGCATTGATAAGAGGGGTGGTTACAAAATCATATTCAAAACCCTCACATCAATGTCCATAAAGTTTAATTTACTCCCACAAGTGCAATAATGCACTCATAATTAAATACCGGATCATTGAAGGGTCAACCTCCACCACTATAAAAGGGGGTTTGGAGAAGAAGAAAGACATCTCATTCATACCCATTATTTTACTGTTGCAATTAGCCTCTCAACAAGTCCCTTACTTAGGCAATCAGAGTGATCCCCTGGAATACACCCCAGGTCCTCCAAGTCATCCTTATTTTCTCTCTTTCAAGTGGTCGTGATAGAGGAACGTTTCCAAAGATCGTTCAATTTCATTCAACAACAACGATCATCTCGCGGATAGCTAGGGAGTGGAAGGCGCGATCGACTTGGAGGGCAGAGAGGATGCGGGAGACGGCGCGGGATGCATCCGCATAAGACACAAACACCGGGGCTTGCACGAAGTCTTCATGTGATGACTCGTATTGTTTCCTCACGAAAACTTGGGAGGATGGTCTGTTGTCAGGAGCAGAAGCCCACCATTGCTCCCTCAAGAGTTTGAACTCGAGTTTAATAAAAAGGTTGTCGAAAGTATCGGCAATATTGGACTGTTCTGGCTCCAAAATAATACATTCATGCAACGCAAGACGATGAGTTGTGAAGTAGCGATTCATGGCGGCCAAACCTAAGGCAGTGATCATGATGAAACTGATGAAAAAAGGTTAGGCCGTTAGGGTACTATATGAAATTAAATAATAACTGTTATTTATGTTGGAAATCTATTGAATTGCTTGATTTTTTAGCGGCGGCAAGGCTTTCCTAAAATTAAATTCATTTTTTTTAAAAAAAATAATGTTAGTTTTGACCTATCAATCTTACCATTTACATATATTTTGTATTGAAATAATCCATAATAGTAGAGATTCTAATAGCTGAACAAAAGAGGACCACATTTAATTTGCAATAAAAAAATATATCAACATTTAGCCACCAAATTTCTTTCCAAAAATGCTCTTCCCTTCCATCTTTATGACATAATATCTCCTCAACAAAAAACACGAGGAATTTATTTTCCAAATTCTTGGCTTATATATATTTTTTCCGTAAAATACATTTAGGAGGTTTTTAACTCAAATTATTTGAAAGATTCCCAATAATTTATCTTTTTTGACAATTACTATTTAATCAATTTCCAATTCTTTTCCACGATAAAAAAGTTCTACGCACTAAAAGTTACAAAAATGGTAAAAAGGTCTAGACTTTTTAGAGTAATTGTAGCATTCTCAACCTCTATTCATTCACAAGGTAAACTGAATTTGGAGTGTTTATATTAAAAATCACAAATTCAGGTACAAGACATATAGGTGGGAAGGGACTTGATATGAATTTAGGCTACTTCCGGTGTACTTCTAAGTTTTAACCTGATAAGACTTCAAGTTTATCAAAAAACTATTTTCCACCTCCACCAATAATAAAATTTGCAATTAATTTTAATTGAACAAAAGATGACCAAAATTAATTTGCAATAAAAAAAATATCAACATTTAGCCACCAAATATCTTTCCAAATTAAGTATTAGTTAAAATACAACAACGGGAGCTAGGAACCATAGCTTTGGGCTTTTATTGGTATAAATCATCAGGACAATGGCAGCAGTAGAGCATTCTGGAAAGTGGTATAAATATTTTTAAATAAATAACCTTTTTCAAATTAGTAGAAAGTTTAGAGATATTTTTACTTTTAATCACATGGTCATTTTATTTTAGTTTTAATTAAAAATATCGTGTATAAATAGAAACATGAATCCACTTCATGTTAATTGTTGCTTGCCACTGAGTGGGACATGAAGATGATGGCGTCTGCCCTGGGCCGGCTGGGAGTGTAGAGTGGCGGCGATGAGGATAGTTTACTGACTCAATTCGCAACCCTAGATTCTCCATGTTCAGCCAGACAGAACAGGGGCCGCCTTGCCGAAGGTCATGAAGTTAAGACAACTGCTACTACAACTAAGAAGACTGCAGCTACTACTAAGAAGACGGTGGATGGCACCATGGGATCGTCGTCCTCGCCCTCATCATGTTTGGCGGGTCAGAAGGGAAAGGACAAGTAGCTAGGGATTTGGAGAAGATATTAAAATGGCATAAAATTGTTTTATAAATATATTTTTTCTATAAATTTATATAAAAGTTTATAGAAATATTTTTTCCTCACATAAATTATGTAAAAGCTTTTCTATAAATTTATATAAATTATTATTTAAATAACTTAAACCAAGTTTTTTTCTCCTCTGTTTTTTTGGTTGAGCACTATTCTACCATGTTGTTTATTAAGTTCTAGGCTCCTCACATATATCCAAAAATGAAAAAAAAAATCTAGTATTGCAAAAATTCTTTTAATAACTAAAATAACTCACTAAGCTGACATTTTATGTTGTTACACCTTTAAATACAATAAAAATTAACAAGAACACTTTAAAGTCATTTACACTCATGTATTTATGAAATAGTTTTTTTTTTTCTCAAAATGGTAAGCGACAATTAACATGAAGTAAATTCATGTTTTTAGTTATACACCATACTTTTAATTAAAACTAAAATAAAATGACCATGTGATTAAAAGTAAAAATATCTATAAATTTTCTACTAATTTGAAAAAGGTAATTTATTTAAAAATATTTTTACCACTTTTCAGAATGCTCTACTGCTACCATTGTGCTGATGATTTCCACCAGCAAAAGCCAAAAGCTATGCTTCCTGGCTCCCTTTGCAGTATTTTAACTAATACAGCTCTCCTAATTAATTGTTAAATTAATTGGAAAGAAATTTGGTGGCTAAATGTTGATATTTTTTTTTATTGCAAATTAATTGTGGTCCTCTTTTGTTCAATTAAAATTAATTGCAAATTTTGGTGTTTGTGGAGGTGGACAATAGTTTTTTGATAAATATGAAGTCTTATCAGGTTAAAACTTAGAAGTACACTGGAAGTAGCCTAAATCCACATCATGTCCCTTCCCACCCTGTATGTCTCGTACCTAAAGTTGTGATTTCTAATATGAACACTCAAAATTCAACAATTACTCTAAAAAGTCTAGACCTTTTTATCATATTTGTAACTTTTAGTGTGTAGCACTTTTGTATCATGGAAAAGAATAGGAAATTGATTAAATAGTAATTGTCAAAAAAGATAACTATTGGGAATCTTTCAAATAATTTGAGTTTAAAACCTCCTAAATGTATTTTAGGGAAAAAATATATAAGCCAAGAACTTGGAAAATAAAGTCCTCATGTTTTTTGTTAAGGAGATATTATGTCATAAAGATGGAAGGGAAGAGCATTTTTGAAAAGAAATTTGGTGGCTAAATGTTGACATTTTTTTTTATTGCAAATTAACTGTGGTCCTCTTTTGTTCAGCTATTAGAATCTCTATTATTATGGAGTATTTCAACACAAAATATATGTAAATGGGAAGATTGATAGGTTAAAACTAACATTATTTCTTTCTAAAAAAATGAATTTAATTATAGGAAAACCCTGCCTCCGCTTAAAAAACAAGCAACTCAATAGATTTCCAACATACATAACAGTTATTATTTATATTCGCATAGTATCCTAACGGCTAACCTTCTTTCATTAGTTTCATCATGATCACTGCCTTAGGTTTGGCCGCCATGAATCGCTACTTCACCACTCATCGTCCTGTGTTGCATGAATGTATTATTTCAGAGCCGGAACAGCCCAATACCACCGTTACTTTCAACAACCTTTGTGTTAAACTCAAGTTCAAACTCTTGAGGGAGCAATGGTGGGCTTCTGCTCCTGACAACGGACCATCCTCCCAAGTTTTCTTGAGGAAACGATACGAGTTGTCGCATGAAGACTTCGTGCAAGCCCAAGTGTTCGCGTCTTATATGGCTGCATCCCGCGCCGTCTCCCGCATCCTCTCTGCCCTCCAAATCAACCGCGCCTTCCGCTCCCTAGTTATCCGTGAACTTATTTGCAATGTCCGCGAGATGATCGCTATTGCTGAATGAAATTGAATGATCTTTAGAAATGTTCCTCGATCACGACCACCTAAAAGAGAAAAAGTAAGGATGGCTTAGAGGACCTGGAGTGTACTCTGAGGGATTACTCTGATGCCTAAGTAAGGGACTTATTAAGAGGCTAATTGCAACAGTAAAAGAATGAGTATGAATGAGATGCTTTGCCTCTTCTCTAAGCCCCTTTTTATAGTGGTGGAGGTTGACCCTTCAATGATCCAGTGTTTATGAGCACATTATTGCGCCTGTGGGAATTACTTAAACTTTATGGACATTGATGTGGAGATTTTGAATATGATTTCGTCACCGCCCCTCTCATCAATGTGTGCGTCGGTTATGCAAGGTGGTTTAATGGAGGAATTGAAATCATTCCTCCTTTTAAATGAGAATATTTTTGGGGTATATCAATCGTAAATCGTGCCTTGCATGCTTCCCCTCACTACAAAAAAAAGGTTATTATTGACGGTTTGAAACCGTCACTAATAATACAAAACTGTCACTAATAAGTATTAATGACGGTTGGAGTTTCGTCACTAAAAGTGCCCTATTAGTCACGGTTGTTAAAACCGTCACAAAAAATTACAAGTAACGATGCACAAATCGTCACTAATAGTGCACTTTTAGTGACGAAATTCAAACCATCACTAATATTTTCATCACTAAAATTAGTTTTTTTATAGTGTCTGCTGGGACCCCAACTCGCACCCTCCCACTTTCCGTCAAGCTCTTGGTGGTGACCGAGCACGTCTACGACAAGAGGAATCTGCTTGCAATGGTGGAGATGCTCGAGCCTGTGGCGGCGGTGCGGGCGCTAGGCTGTCAAGGTCTTAGCCTCTGCTCAGTATGCTTGGAAGATTTTGCGGCAGGAAGAGATGTGGAACAGTTGCCTTGCTCGCATGTTTTTCACCAAGGCTGCATCTTGTCATGGTTAGAGAGAAGTCGTCATCGTCCTATCTACCGCTTCAAGTTGCCCAAAAAAAGTTAGAAAAAGACATTAATTCTATTTTCAATACTGTTTTTATTTTCTGAAAATTAGATAGATAGTGTTTGAAACTATAAATTTTAAAGTTTGAATTTAACTATGTAAATTTCCAAAGATTTACTATTTGGGGCTTTCTAAATAAAAGTACTGCAATTTCTCAAAATGAGTCGAGCAGTGCAATCAAATATTTGTCATTGAGGACTAGGATTGTTTATTAGATGCTCTTACTTCTATTTTTTACTGCATATTCTGCACCAAATTTCACTTAATTTATTTGTTTTTGGATTTGTGACATCTCCTGTTTTAACCGCTACAAAAATTGTTCACCTTTATATTTGAATATAACATGTTACACCTCATATTCTGTGTTTTGCATATAATTTTTTGCAACACTATTTGCACATCTTAGTAACCTTTTAAATTTACAGAAAGCTTATATTAGCTAACATGTACTTTTGTTCGATTTTTGGATCTATATTTTAATTGTCAATTCTAACTTTTTGTTTTTGGTGGCCCAATTGTATGACTGAATAACTAATCATAATGCTATAATAAAACTTCAAAAAAAAAGTCACTTAGAGAGATCTTGGATTTAGATTTGTATTGCATTTGGAAAAGATGTGATATAAAATTATATTCAAATGTGTCTAAATCCACTTAAATCCAAATTCAATGTGTGAAATCTATGCTCCTAAACGTAGCATTAGTGAATTTCTTGATTTAAATTGTCATTGGTTTAGATGTTCTTATAATATATGCACAAGTAATCAATAATGGTTTTGTGTTGTGTTTTCTTCCAATTGCATGAAGCTAAAACATATTTGGAAAGCTGAGCTGAAAGAGTACTTTAGTAATGAAAATGGCTACGATCTTAATTGGAATGGCGAAAATGGTCTTTTGGTTTTTGATGTTTAACAAGGATTTTTGAAATTTGAGATTTGTTATTCTACGCATCATATTTCTCATGGTTTAAATATTTTGTGGGAACTGTGCTTTTATAGCAGTGTCTTTCACGCTTTAAGGCTGATTGCTATAACTATTTGCTTCATAGGAAGCAATGTTTTTTGCTAAGTAATTATTTTATAAAGAAACTATATATATATGGCTGCACTAAGTTTGTGATCTAATGTGGTATTTATATATTGATTCTTTCGGGCTAATCATTTGCTCATTGGAATTGAAATCACTGAAGAAAAGTTGTGATATCTGCAGCATTCTTTATATATCACCTGATTATTTTTTGAACCAATTACGACTTTGAAATATTTGGAAGAATAATAAGTTGTGTTTGTTGTGTTCAATTATTTAAGTCTTTAAAATTTAAAGGCTAAAGATGGGAGTTTTTTCCTTTTAAAAATCTTTTAATAATAAAATATTAAATAACGATTCGATGGAAATTTTTTTTTTTTTTCACTTTGATGCGTTCCAAAACTCGCTAAATGGTCCAACGAGTTTTTAAGAAAAACTAGTTGGACCATCCAACAAGTTTTAAAAGATGAAGGAGGCTGCTGATGATCCGGCAAGTTTTGCATGGATTTTCCCTCTTCTTGCAGCGGAAACAATTTTTGCTCATCACCCCCACCAGTAGTATGTCGGTCTCAACTTTCCATCACTGCCTATGTATATGTATAATTAATTAAAGAACAAAATAAAGAAGGGGTGGGGGTGCATGTGGTATAATGAGTGCGGGTGTCAGTGCATACATTTGATTATGAGAGAGAAAAGAGTATATGCATTTCTTAATCAAACTTTTAAAAAAAATATATTTTATTCCTTCAACTATTAATACAGAGCAAATTCTCCATGGGTGGAAGTTCCAAAAGTTCATCCACCGCCTCGTGCAACAGGCGTTTGTAGTTGTTCTTCGGTTGGTTGCTGCCTCTCCCCTGGCGGAAGCGACGGGGAGACGCTAATGGCAACACAAGCCACCGGAATTGAAGACCCAAGAAGCTACCGAGAGGTTGATTGATTTTGATATTGAATGAGCATTGTTGTGCTGTGTTTCTTATTTGGGCAGCGATTTGGGAACGAAACACTGCTTAATCTGGACGAAAGTAGTGGGCAGCTTCCCGGCAATATCACCTAGCATGCATTCTAGCAAGTTGTATATATATATATAACATATACATGCAACTTATGATATATGCCTTTTGCAGAAGAAAATTAACTGTGATCAATCTCGCAGTCTCCATGGCTTCTCCCATCGTGGATTGCGCAGCACCAATCCGAGGAGCGGACATGGAAGATGACGAAGAAGAGCTCTTCAAGATCAATCTGGAGGCCGTCAACGGCATCCCTCCGCCGCCGCCCCACCACAACCACCGCCGTGAACCCTATTTGAGCAATGTCTCCGCCGCCGCTGCCGCCGCCGCCACCGCTTCGAATAATTACATGCTTCTAGTCAATTGCTTGCTACCGGTGGCGGATGTTTCCAACACGGTTCCAACTGCGGAGGATCGCAATGCGTTGTTGTTTAAGAGAGGAAATAATTTTCTTCTGGTTAGTGCGGCGCCAATGCCAGTGGATGTTTGCTCTTCCCTTCTTCTTTGAGGGATTTTGGTTTGCAGCATAAAGAAACCAAAGTGTGACTTGTTGATTAATTGCATGAATTGAAAACCGGGCAAAAGGTGTTTTTGTGATGTGTAAGAATGAGTGTAGTGGTTTTGCTGTATTACATTTGATTGAGGGGTGGGTTTAATATTAATCAGAATAAGAATTAATGGCTTCCCTCCTCCTAATAGAGATGTCTTAAGGAAATAGGGGTCAATTCTGAAGGCGAAACATTCACCCAAAGCCAACAAGTCGGAATGAGTTATCAGTGAAGTCTAATCCAGTGTCTATTTAATATTCTAAAGATTAAACATTAATTATTACTCATTAATCACTACTTTAATTTATTATCCAACAAATTCATTATCCTTTTTTTTTCCCAATTTCCTACAGAGACTTCAAGGCGAATGAGATCGAATTTGAAGAAGAAATCATCACCGAAAGTGGCCAAGTCCGATTACCCATCTCCAAATCTTGTTCGTACATCAAACATCGATCTTGCTCATGAACAAAGATCGCCCAAGAACAGGGGCAACGAGCAAACGAAGAACAACTGCGAACAGCTGTTGCACGAGGCGGTGGATGAACTTTTGGAACTTCCTCCCATGGAGAATTTGCTCTGTAATAGTTGAAGGAATACAATTTTTTTTTGTAAAAGTTTGATTAAGAAATGCATGTACTCTTTTTTGTTTCTCTCTCATAATCACATGCATGCACTGACATCCGCACTCATTATCCCACATGCACCCCCACCCCTTCTTTATATTGTTCTTTAATTAATTATACATATGTACATAAGCAATGATGGAAAGTGAAACTAACATACTGTCAGTGTGGGTGAAGAGCAAAAATTGCTTTCGCTGCGGGGAGAGGGAAAATCCATGCAAAACTCGCTGGACCATCCAGCGAGATTGCTCACCATATGTCAATCAGCAGCCGCCTTCATCGTTTAAAACTCGATGGATGGTCCTAGGGGCGTGCAATTGGTCAGTTCAGCCAATTCGGTCAATTAACCGAATTATTTCGATTAACTCCACCCCATAATTGAACCGACTAAATTGGTCTATTTAATCGAACAGTACCTGACCGAACGGATTTGTTGGGTAATTCGGTTAGCCGAATTTAACCGAATAAAAATAAATTATTTATGAGTAATTCTCACTTAAAACAACTAAGTAATTCTCAAAAAAAATTCATCCTCCATCCTTTTATCTTCTTTCTATCCTTTATTTTATGCTTTTGTACTCAATTTTGCATCCACCGATGAAGACAACTCATCAGAAAAATTCTCAACACCAAAAAACTTTTCCATGATACGCAAACAAGGGTTATTGGTAAGAGCGGGGAAGAAACAGAAGAAGAAGAAGAGAACAGGGCACTGGACTTTGGGTACAACAAAAGTAAGAAAACACAAATATACAAAAATTAAAAAGGAACAAAACTCAAATTCAATGAACATTCAAACAAATATAAACAAATAATACAAAGAAACCCATTTTAAAGAGGGAGACTGATCAACATGAATATAATAATTTGGAGGAAATATTCTCTCATACATTTAATCAAACACATTGTGCTCATCTTAGGGCATTGTAAAATTTCAATAAACATCAAACTGCAAAGACTTTTGAGTTTTGAACACAACGGAAAGATGAAAAACCTGAAGGACGGAAGGTCCGAAGGAGTACTGCGAGAGTGCAAGCTGCGAAGTTGGGAAGGTGGAAGCCGAAGTCCGAAGGGAAAGACTGGCTCTGCCGATCTGGAACAGGAGGTTCGAACTCGCCGTCGCCGACTGTGTGCGAACTGCTAAGAGGGAAGGGAACTGGGAAGGGAAGGTGAAGCTGAAGGGAACTGGGACTGGGAGTCAGGGAGTGCCGGCAGCCGAAGAAGTTGCGACTTGCGAACTGTGAACTTGGGAAGGGAAGAGCCGAAGAGGGAACAGGGTAGAGAAGAGGGCAAATGGGAAATGGGGATTTAGGAATGGCTGAATCCCGAATGGAACCTAGCGGCCAACCTAACCTAAAAATTAAAATCATAAATAATAAATTTAATCATTTATATTTAATTATTAATTAATTAAAAATTCAGATAATTCGGTCAACCAAAATATAAATTACCCATAACCGAACCAAAAACCAAATACCCAAAATTACCCTAGTCTAAAACCAAACTGTACCGAACTATAAATTACTTCAACCAAACCAACCAAATTCGATCGATTAATTCAGTTAAAACCGAATTATGCTTACCCTTAGATGGTCCAGCAAGTTTTTTTTAGCAACTGTCTTCATCGTTTAAAACTCGTTAGGGAAAAAAAGTTCCCAACGAACTACTATTTAATATTTTATTTAAAAAAAAAAAACTCTTAAAGATGAATCACAACCTTTTCTTTTAAATGAGAGATGAATTTCTTTCGCTTACTGCCAACCTTCATAAGGTCTAGGAAGGTGTCGTGATTTGGATGAATTAAGGAGATCGATAGCCATTTGATATGGAAATAGAGAGGAACTGAAAATTATCTAATATATAATTATTTAGTAGATCGGTAGTTTAGATTAAATATATATTAATTAGCCTATTAAAGATGCGATACACTGAATTATACAAAGGATCTTCCTTCCCTATTCCTATGAATATTAGAATAAAAGATATTCACCTCTTTTGAGATTTGGCAAAAAGATAGTAACCTCCCTTAGATTTCAAAAATGACATAGTCCTTCTTTAGGGTTTAAAAAATAATACATACATTTCCTGAAATTTGTCAAAAAGATGTGGAACTCCCCTAAAAGAACTTATGTTTTTTCCAAAATATAAAGGTTTTTAAAGTTTGAATTTGAATATGTGTAGATTTTTTTTAATACATACATACATATATATATATATATATATATATAATTTTATATTGTATTCTATTTGAGTAGATACATATTTGATCAAATTTAAGGTTTCGATTTCATGTTCAAAAGGCAGGTATGATGAGTCAAGACATTATTTATGTAGTTTGTTAATAAGTGTTCTAATTTTATGAAAAATAAATAATATTAAATTTTTAGATTTATTTCTTGATTCAACTGTTTTTTTTTTCCTTGGAATTATGAACATTTAATTTAATTTGGTCATCCACAGGAAAGATAATATATAAATAGAAGTAGCGGAATAATTGGCTAAAAAATAAAATAGATATTTTGATCAAATCATGTATGGACCCGAAGACATAAATAAAAAGTCCTTGTTAATTTGAATAGGAAGGTTGATACTGTAAGTTAAGGGCACAGTGCGTGGAGTTATATAGATTTGGTTGCAGTCGCAATCAATAATCAATATGCTGTGTTTGTCTACCACTAGGAACGATCTTAATTTTTTGCAATATAGATTTATGATTTGTTGGGGAGCATTGAATAGATTTGAATAAATTTAAATGTAATTTTGTATTATATCTTATCCAAATTTAGTACAAATACAAATTAAAGGTCTTTCTAAATAAAGATAGGTTAACCATATGCTGGGAAATTTAGAAGGAGATGAACAAAAGAATCTTCAAGGATAATTATTCCACAGTCGCAAAGGTGTATGATTATTATTTATCAAACATATACCTTTGGACTAGGTCTAATACCCTATTGTCTTTTTTAGATTGAAAAAAAATTTTCGGTATCTACTCTGATTTGGGAGGATGATCTCGCTCATCTTTCCCCTCTTTGTATTCTTGTTCTGCTTGGGAGGATTTAAGCTGCTTGCATGTTGCTCCTTTAATAAAGCTACCTTTCCAAAAATAAGTTTATTGGTTTAATAGATTTACAATAATTATGTATATATATCATATGATGCTGTAATTTTTTAGCTAAAGTAAGTGTTATTAATGCATGCTTTGTACTTCAATTCCTCAATGTTCTAATCTTTTGAAAGATAAAATCTGCTATCCATAATTGATATGGAAACAAGAGGAAGTGATTATCTAATAATTTTTTAGTAGATTTGTAGTTTAGATTAGATATATATTAATTGGCCTGTTAAAGACGCTCTAAATCACACAAAATGATTTTCCTTTCCTGCCCCTATGAAGATTAGGGTAAAAGATAGAGACCTTCTCTGAGATTTCAAAAATGTTATATGTATTTCATAAGATTTGTAAAAAAGACAGATATTTTCTAAAAGAATTTATATTTTTACAAAATATGAGAAGAAATTTGTCTCTTTTTGACAAACCTCGGGAGGTCATTGGGAATTTTGAAACTTCAGGGAATATCTTTGAAATTTTTGAAACCTCAAGAGAGGTCATTATCTTTTTACCAAACCTCGAGAGGGAGGTTTGTGTCTTTTGTCTTAAAGATTAATTGTGCATTGTAATACCTAATGAAATGTATGCAAATATTTTTTTAGAAATTTAAATTTTAAATGCTCCCACCTCATAACATGGGCTAATGATGTGCTCAATTATCAAGAGTTTTGTATTCTTTTAATTGCATGATTTTCATATTTATACAGATTAGTTTGCTAATTCCTAAGCATTCCAACCAGAAGTCCGAAATTTACCTTCTCCCTTAGCTTCTACAGTTCATGTCACAGGGTACTGCTGTATACGTGAATTCAATCTGCCCTAACCTATGGAGTATTGATTGTATATTGCTAATTTCATATGAGTGTATTGTGTTAGAATTGTTACATGTCTCAAAATTAATTTTAGGTTTCAACATGGGCATGGCCAAGTTCATGGATCCTCTATTGTTCGTATCTTTACCTAATTAATTAGTCCACTCCTCCTATCTTAGGAGAGTTTTTTATTACCAAATTTAATGTAATTTTATGAAAAATAAGTTGAATTTAAAAAAAATATATAAAAAAAGGGACAGATTAAAACGTGCACACATATATAGGCAACTTAGCTTTCCTGCTACTGACTACAATCGGAAAGAACAAAAAAAAAAAAATTAATAATACGTGTTAATAATGTAGCATATTCATATTTCTTTGCTGCTTGAAATATAAATTGGCACATCTATAATTATAACTTATAATAGAGGATTTTAGAGCTCTCTAGTGGACTTTGTTTATGTGTCCATGTGACACTAAAAAAACAAATTCAGCATTTTTAACGTAGACACTTAATGTTTACATTAAAGTCTGGTCTCTCTTTATTTGAAGACATTTCTCAATGGTGCCATTTAATTAAGTAGACCATGTCTTCTCGAAGCAAAATTTTTTAATTTTTCAAGATTTCATGTTGGATAGAAGTTGTTGCATGGTCAATTCAATGCTTCATTATGGAAGAATCAATACTTCACATCGTGTTATATATTCACGGGCACCAATCGATCGGTAGCCCTCTAAGTGTAGTGCACTAAACATAAATGCATTTTTTCATTTTAAAATATTAGTTAATTCTTGTCTTTCATTTGTACTATATTTTTTGACACCTCTTAATGTTCATGTTATCTTCTTTTTTATTGTAACTCTATAATTAAATATTCTACTAAGCAATATAATCTCTTATTTTGATCACTAATTATCTTAAACCCAAACTCTAAAATATAAAAAGAGTTTGTAAGACATTTATATTTATTTGACTGTGTATAGTTATTAACAAAACTACATAACTTCATTATGGAAAAGTTTTATCTTTAGATGATAATATTTTAAAACAATATTTTGGTAAACATCCATACTTGCCCATTTTATGTATTTAAAATTTGCTTATTTATACAGATAACTAAATTTAGTAAATAGTATACAATATATCAAGTCATTCAATTTCTATTTATTATTTCAAAAATTAAAATCAACATTCTCGAGATAATTTATTTTTTTATTTTTTTCATCTCTAAATAGAGAATAAAATTATAATTTTTTTTTTCATTTTTTAAGTCCTATGTAAAGGGCGAATTAATATCTCTCGCCACACACACACACACATAAATAAATAAATAAATATATATATATATATATATATATATATATATATATAAATATAAATTGGGTACAAGATAAAGATCTTAGATTTAATATAATTATGTCAAAGCTGCCCTCCTGTTTAGTTTCCCCAATTAGTATTTTTTTTTCCTAATATTACTTAATTTTTTTGCTTTATAATAAGAAAGAATGGTGTACAATTCGAGGATATTAACCGTAATTTGGAAAACCAAATCTTCCCTATCACTTTATATAAACGTCAATCAAGCTCTCGTGGGTCATCATCGTCATCAACACTTGTCTCTGCGTCCGCTCCCATGGACAACCATAACCCGAGCATCCCCCTCCTCGTTCAGTTTGTGCTCAAACTCATAAACCATCATCGGTGGATTTGTGCTTCTGGATCATCCATCCAAATCTTCTCTTGGTCGCGAGAGGAGTCTTTCCATGAAGACTACGCGGAAGCTCAAGTCTTCACATCTACCGCAGCCGCTTACCGCGCCGTCTCCGGCATCCTGTCTGCCCTCCATGCAAACCTCGCCAACCATGTCTCACTCGTTCACATGCTTATTCAAGAAGCTCGGCACATAATCCAAAACCGCGTCCACGCGAATGGTAACCCCGCCGACCCCCTCCGACTCTCCGTCGTGCTATCTGCAGTGACCGACCACGTGAGGGACGAAAGCTATTATATGGCGATGGCGATGCCCCAACCGGCGATGGTGCAGACGAATGAGGCGGCGGTGGAGGCGCTGGAGAGAGTGACGGTGGCGGAGGACGACTGCGAAAGAATGAGCCGCTGCACCATATGTCTGGAAGCGTTTGTGTCGGGAACGGAGTTGGTGCGGATGCCTTGCTCCCACATGTTTCACGGCGGCTGCATCGTCTCTTGGCTGAAACGAAGTCATTATTGTCCGATTTGCCGACTCGAGATGCCCACATAACTTAAGAGACATTATTAATTCTATTTCTATGTTAGTTAGTTCTTAGCCTTGGGTATTCTTAATTATTTTAATTATGGTAAATAGATCATGACATTGATTCTATGTAGTTCCTAACTAGATATGTTTCAATTTCTAACTTGCAGGGGTGATTTTAACCACGCCTTATTGTTTAAAGAATCCAAGCAACTTGCTTGAATTCTTCCCTTTATAATGATATTATCTATTTTAAAAAAATAATATTAGAGGCATTTATTTCACCAATGTTTCAATTCTTTTATAAAATAAATAATATTTAATTTTTAGCTTTTCTTATTTTGTTTTTCTCCATCTAATTAATTTTTCTTAATTGGAATTGCCTTTAGTTTAATTTGGTGGTCGACATAGGAGATGGTAGTGAACTGATTGATGGTCCTATATATGTTGAATTAATCTGCTATAATTTATATAGTGTTAATTATACGTTGCCGTGAAGTCAAGTTAATAAATTTTATGTTACATGTGGTGAAATCAAGTTAATCAATCATTCTTATTTGTATCTCTAATTAATTAACTTGTACATCCCGTCTAGCAATCCAAATCAAATATAATTTCATGAAAATAACAACTTAAATTAAAAAAAATACAAAATATATGCACATGGAAAGTCATTGTAAATTTGTTCTAAGTTATGAAACCAAAGAGAGAGCTTCACATATATAATAGAGATGTTAGAATAGGAGGGTTAGGTACAGTAAGTTAGGGCATGGGACTTGGAGTAATATAGATTTTGTTGCAGCCACAGTCAATAATCAATACGGGAACGATCTTAATTCTATATAGTATAGATTTATGTTGTGTGGGGAAGCATGATTTTAGAATCTTTAAATTAGATTTGAATGGATTTGAACAAATTTAAATGCAATTTTGCATTATATCTTATCCAAATTTCGTACAAATACAAATTAAAGGTCTCTTGATCCAACTCATTTCTTCTTCAAATTACGTTTAATTTAATTTGGTGGTTGATGAAAAAAATAGTATCAGATTGATTGACAAAAAAATAAAAAATTTAATCAAGCTGATTATAAGTGTATTGAAGTTCTAATTAAGACATAATTTAAAAATAAGTCTTCTTATTGAAGTTTTAAAATAAAATAGGAAATCATAATAGAATGCCTCACACAATTTTACGTCTTTCACTAGTATAGGTAAAATGAGCTTATCGTGATTGTTTCATTTACCGCCGGCATTTTCAATTCACTGTAATTGATACTATACATGTTGAATAATTTGCTCTAATTTATGTATTACTGAACATTATATAGTTAATTTCATGAAAATAACAACTTTAATTTTTTAAAAAAATACAAAATATATGTATATGGAAAGATTTATAGGTTAAGACTAACATTATTTTCTTTCTAAAAATAATGAATTTAATTTAGGAACAAATCACACACTAGCATGGGTGACAAGGAAAGCCTTCCTATCGCTCATTGCGATAATCAAATTGTGGCGATCTCAAACTTAGATCTCCATGCAGCTAGTCTATTGATATATATACTAATTTCTAATTAACAAATTGAACCAAAACTGAAATTTTATTAAATTCAAATCTTTTTTAAGAGACTTGAGGACAGAACAGTTACATTTTAAAGCAAAAAAGACCGCAAACGAAGCATGGAAAACTGAATGCAACAGCGGCAATAAAAAACAAACACTTAAAAATGGAACCAAAGCCTATCTCCCAATACGCTAATACCGCCCCTAATCAAAAAGCAAGCGTGCAGCAAATCAATGAAGGCCGCAAAGAGTCTTTCACTCATTCCGTAGGAGCCCTGCCATCAGCCTCCCAAAATGGACAAAATGAATTTAAATAGTATTACATCATCCATAGTACAACTAAGATAAATATAAAATTAATTAAACTTCTCTAACTTGTCTTAAAATTTGAAAACATTATTCTATGATAAAATTAATTAAACTTCTCTAACTTACTTGGATCTTCCTTTTTTTTTTTTGATCGATTTGAGCTCTTCAATAATAGAATGCCTCACAAAAGTTTGTGTCTTTCACAAAAATAGGTAAAAATAGGTTATTGTATAGTTCATTCAATGATGGTATTCTGAATTTACTATAATTGGTCTAGTATATGTTGAATTAATTTGTTATAATTTATATACATATATTGCTAATTTCTTTAGGGATTCACAATTAGAGAATTTCAAAATTTATTAAAGAAATTAACATAATCAATAAATATATGAGAAAGCTAATTGTAGCTAAGTTAATTGATATGAAATTATTTTAATGAGATCATTAATTTAACTGACCCAAAAAATTTTATGTTGCTACTAATTGAGGAGAAAAAATTAAGTCATTCTATTTAACCCTCTCATCCAATAAAAACACATCAAATAATAAATATCACATGATAGACCCACGTATTTAGAAAAAAATTAGAGACCGGCAGTCCTCCTACTAGAATTATACCCTCTCATTCAACAAAAATAGATCAAAATTAATCGATCCTTGTTACAAATTAAATGCTTCCAAGTAATGGGAGTTTTTCACCACCAAATCAAATATAATTTCATGAAGATAACAATTTTAATTAAAAAAAGTACATAATATGTAAATGGAAAGATTGATGGGTTAAAACTAACACTACTTCTTTTTTTAAAAAATTAATTTAATTTAATTAACTAGGAACAAGTCACACACATGCACATAGGTAACTCTAATTCATAGTCAGGAATATAAAGAAAGCCTTTTGCCGCTCACTACAATTGAGCAAGCAATAATAAATTGTGGCAATCTCAAAACTTAGATCTCCATGCAGCACGCCTGTTCGAAAATGTACTAATTAACAGCCAAAAAGATTTACATTTCCAAAAATCTATTCGCAGCACACTAAACTTTTTTTTTTTTTTTTCTTCATCCGTGTCTTAGGTTTGGCCGCCATGGCACACTACTTCACGTCTCATCATCCTACATTGCATGAATGTACTATTTTAGAGCCGGAAAAGCCCAACATCGTTGCTACTTTCAACAAACCCCGCGTTAAACTTGACTTCAAACTCTTTAACGAGCATCGACTGGTTTCTTTTTCTAACTATGGAACACCCTCCCAAGTCATCTTTTCGATGCGAGAAGAGTCGTCGCATGAAAACTACGTGCAAGCCCAAGTGTTCGCGTCATATGCAGATGCATCCCACGCCGTCTCCAACATCCTCTCTACCCTCGAGATCGACCTTGCTTCCATTCCCTAGTTGTCAATAATCTTATTTGCAAAGTCCGCAAGATGATCGCTAATCATGTTCCACAGTTCCCTCTTATGGCATCAGAACTCACGCCCTCCAACAGACAATCTTCAAAGGAGAGGACGTTAGCTTCTATATGTCTTATGCAAAATAAAAATGAAAGGGATTGATCATCTTTTTTTGCATTGTCATTCGCTAAAGCATATTTGGGCTATGATTTATAGGATGCTTAATCACATAGTTATGTTGAAATCTTTGACAACAATGTTTTTAGTTTGGAATATTGTCTCAAAACTTAAATGATGTCTTAGAAGATTGAAAGCAGCAATTCCGACAGTTATATGTTAAGAAACCTAAAAAGAAAGAAATGGAAGAATGTTCTTTCTTTTGTATTTGATCGCTGCTTATCAAATATGTTTATTTAGGTCTAATACTCTTTTGTCCTCCTTAGATTGGGAAAGAGTTGATTTGGGAGGATGATTTAACTACGCCTTTATCTGTTGTCTCGTTTTGAGAATCCAAACATCTTACTTGAATTGGCCTCATTTAATGATATTACCTACTTCAAAAAAAACTCGTGCCCTCCCGCTTTCCGCCGAGCTCTTGATAGTGACGGAGCATGAGTGCGATGAGAGGAATCCGGTGGTAGGCGTGGAGATACTCGAGCCAGCAGCGGTGCCAACAAGTCAAAAGACGATGAAGGCGCTAGATAGTCGAGGGCTCAGCCCCTGCACGGTATGCTTGGAAGATTTTGCGACGGGAACAGAGGTGGTGCAAATGCCTTGCTCGCATGTATTTCACGAAGGCTGCATCATGTCGTAATTAGAGAAAAGTCATGGTTGTCCTGTCTACCGGTTCGAGTTGCCCGCGTAAAATTAGAAAGAGACATTAAACTCTATTTGGTTCTTCTTCAGCACTATTCTTAATTTTTTAAAAAAATTTAAATAGGGTAGTGTTTGAAAATATAAATTTTAAATTTTATATTTAAATATATGTTGATACATATTTTTATTTAAATAGATACATATTCTAATTTAGGTTTTGATTTCATGTTCTAGACATAGGTAAGATAAATTAAGACATTATTTATGTAGTTGCTTGGTGTTCTAATTTTATGAGAAATAAATAATATTTAATTTTATGCTCTATTTCTTGATTCCTTTTTCTTGGAATTGCATTTACTTTTAACTGGGTTATCCACGGGAAAGATAATAAATACTAGTGAACTAATTGGCTAAAAGAATATACGTTTTTTGGTCAAACCAAATTATGAATGTATGTATGGGATGAAGTGCTGAAGACATAATTAAAAAATCATTCTTAATTTGTTCTGAAGTGATAAAATAAAGCAGAGAGATTCAAATTTATATGGGCAGAGTAGGTTGAGTTCTAAAATAAAATTGGTGGTTGACAAATCCAACAAGACAAATTACAAGGGGAGGCATAGGAGCTCTAAAATATAATTGGTAATACTATGCCTATAAATTATGTGTCTTATAATTTTTCTTGATTGTTTATAATAATAAAAGGTTTAGTTCCTACGTGGTTTATATCACAACTAGTTTTGTGCAAATAAATACAATGGAGACCCATTTAAGAAAAGAGAAAAAAGCATTATTTGTAAATACGACAAAGTTAACTAGTAGTAGCTTATCATGGTTCATTAAGTAGTAGATAAAGGAGTTTAGTAATTCAACTTAAGAAAATCCTCATAAAAAAATTGTTGGACTTACTAGCAGAATTAATAACATAAACTTATTCTGACACGACAAAAGTATTATTAGGAAATAAAACAAAGCTACTAATTAACCATAAAAATGTTATGACCAGGAGTTAGGCTCCCAAAAGAAACATCTTAAAAATTAACTCCACTGCTCAATTTGATGAAACACTGTTAAGACGAATTGAAATCTATTTGTGTCCAACCATATATGATACATTATTCACCTCTCTCTCTCTCTCTCACACACACACACACACACACTCGTGAACGCCTTTACAGCCCACTGGCTTTATTGAAATTACCATTACAAAGACATAAAAGAGCTTACAGTGTCAGTGTGTCACCAGCTTAAGAGAGTTGGCCTTCTCCTGCAGGCTATCAAGCAGGCTGTCAAAGCTCTTCTCGAACGCCTCCACTCCTTCAATCTCCAGCTGAGTTCCAACATAGTCCCAGTCAATCCCCAGCTTCTCAAGTGCACTGTAAATGCCTTCTGCTTCCGAAACATTTGAATCAATAGTCCTCGAAACAGTACCATGGTCGATAAATGCTTGGAGAGCCTGGTCAGGCATTGTTGAGACCTACGAGTTCAAGAAAGCAATGCCAAAAAACAAAAAGAAAAGTTACTTATACAAACAAATGACAATGCAAATTAACTTCCTTTCTGCACCCTAATCAAGTAAAAGAAATCTAATCACAATCAAGAAACAATCAATATAAAGCATAAGGGCTCAAGGAAACAGGGATAAGGATGGCTCACAGTGTCAGGTCCAATGAGAGGAGCAACATATAGGGTGTCGGAATAAGCTGGGTTTTTCACACTGGTTGAAGCCCATAGAAGCCTCTGCTTCTTAGCACCTTTATTCACTAAAGCCTCCCATCTTGGACCAGAGAATTTCTTTTGGTAGAGCTTATATGCCAGGGCTGCTTGAGCTACTGCAGCCTAAAACAATTAGCAACATTGCATTAGAGAATCATTTTGCTCTGTGTTCCGAATTTCCTTGTGGCATGAATATGAAATTTGAAAGGGTACTGCACCTTTCCTCGGAGATCAAGGGCTTCAGGGGTTCCAATCTTCTCAAGCATCTTATCAATGAGTGTATCCACGCGGCTGACAAAGAAGGAAGCAACACTTGTAACTCTGGAGAGATCACTCAGCCCAGAAGCCTCAAGGCCATCCAAGTAAGCATCAATAACAGCCTCATATCTAGATAAAGAGAATATGAGCTGTGCATAAACATAAAAGAAAATTCAGAGTTAGAATACCACATTGAAGTATAGGATCCATGATGAAAATAAACAACCAGCCTTTATCCACACCCAAGAAATTCACTCTTTGACTATTCTCAAATTTAGTGGGAAAAACATAAGCCATTGAAACTGCTGTTGGGCTGCTACAAAACCAGCAGCAGACAATGATACTAGTGAATGGATGAGTGATTTCATCAAACTAACTACAGGCACTCAAAAGCTTATCAAAATTATATTAATTATCATCATCTTGACTAAGGAATTCTAACAAACATATTTCCACTTGTCAATTCCTACTCTAAACCTTTCCAACTAACTGGCTCTCATGGGAACTTTGTGCTAAAAAAATGGTTGCATCAAAAAGTATATTTACGATTTCTAGAATCTGGAAATTGGACCTTTAAATAATGCTTGAAATTCATGTTCTGCTTTCACATTGTGCTACTGTTGAATAAAATTCCATATCAAAGCCAAGTTATCGAGCCCCCAATTCCCCTATTTACACTGATAGTACACAACTGCACTTCATTTAATAATTTCTCTTGCTCTAAGAAGTGTTTTATTTAATATTTTTTCTATTCAAGCAGAAGTAAGATGAAAGAAAATATTTAGACACATATATCCTGTGTTTTCCAGAAGACAATGGTAACCAATGAATATCTGGTTCTTTTAAACTTAAGTCTGAGCAAGCAACCCTTTTCACTAACAAATAGGAACAGAAGTGAAATTCGTAATTTAAAATATACAGAGTTCAAATAATTTGAAAAAAGTGGGAGCAATATTGTTTTAAGAAAATAACATGTATCACAACTCCCAGACGACCCCCTCCATGTGACAGAACAACTACAAATTATAAGTCAGCCTATTAAGCACAATAATATCAGTTAAAATAACTTCTAATGATCCAACTAACAACAGTGGTCCATGATCAATTAAATTGTTTAAATTGATTGCGTGAGGCACTAGAAAGCCACATCAGCTAGCAAATGGTTTAACCCCTTCTAAAGTCTCAATTATAAGGCAAGCACAGGTATTTGGTTTAATAAACTCACAGTCACATTGACACTTATGCCCAGTGAAATAGTGTCCTTGATTGAAGGAATACATTCAGCAGTGGCAGGAATCTTAATGTACACATTGGGACGATCAACCACTTTATGAAGCCATTTTGCAGCCCCTACAGTCCCTTCAGTG
Source organism: Malania oleifera (assembly GCF_029873635.1). Lineage (NCBI taxonomy): Eukaryota > Viridiplantae > Streptophyta > Magnoliopsida > Santalales > Ximeniaceae > Malania > Malania oleifera. Next base: position 87,337,669 of record NC_080428.1, on the reverse strand, counting down.
TCATTAGCAAGTCTGGGTGATACTTCGACAGAAACATAACCATCACCTCCATCCGTTTGATCATAGATTGACTCGAAAAGTTTGCAAGCATCTTGAATGTCCTTAACAACAAGCTCCCAGTACGCACTCTCTATGTCTTTCCCTGATTGGACAAGTTCCCTGTAGATTACCATTTCTTAAAGTCAGAAATATAAGGACTGGAAGGCCCAGATGGAATGTCAATTTTCTATTTAACGACTCAAAAGAAAATCAACAAAAAAGCATCCACCCTTTAGTTACCAAGGGTCCCCACAAAGAAGAAAACTCAGTTGAGTGATTAGTATTTGGTCATAAAAAAGCAGCATACTTGAAAGTAAGGCTACATTTGGTTCGTGTATTGGACGGGAAGGGAATAGAATAGTAATATTGTACAAAGGGAGGCAATTCAAGGAAATGTGTCATGTAAATGTTGGGGTCATTCCAATGAATATAGATGGATGAGGAATGATCATTCCCATATTTTCTCATGGGAGCGTATTCCTTTGTTATTCGATATTAGTTGGAAAAACACCAACTTTTACATTTCATTTCAATTAAAATGTCAGTCTTTTCTCTCCACAGTATTCCAGAAACATTCTGCAAACTTATGAAGCATGTCACTGCGATTTCTATATTATCTTTGTTTCTATAAATCATGTTGCAACCAAAATTTGACATTGTGGTGAGAGAACACATGTTAAACTCTTATGTCCTCCATCATCATCTCCAAAGCATCAAGCATGATGCAATTGCCACTGATAATAATCCATGTTTTCCTATTTTATCAACTGAATAGCCCCTGCCCACGTTAGGATTACCACAAAAATGAACAGATAATACAATTGACTCATGTTATCATCATGGTTATGATAACACTGAAAGAGATGTTAATGATCAATTGACAATACCTGAATTGTTCATTGTAAGCATTTGAGGATGATATCGCTTTTTGGAAAATCTGCATATATAAATTGAAAGCTTTTTTTAGCATATTATGCCTAGGTAACAGAAATTACAAGTGCAAAACTATGTAGAAAATATTTTTCCTGTCTTATTTGCTTCTGTAAGCGGCTCCAAAATACAGTGGAGCAAGAGAAAACAAATGAAAGAAAAATAAACTTAAGGTCAACAAAACAATCAAAATCTCCAATTAATTACCGCTGGGTTGCTGGTTACACCTCTGACCCCATTTGCTATCAACGGAAGCAAATCCGTAACGGGTCTGCAGAGGTTATCATACCACGGACTTTGTCCTTGCAGCTCATAGAGATCCTGAAGAACCGTTCTCTTTATTTGGCTTCCATTTCCATCAAGTTGGGAACATCTAACACTGCAACAAAAAACATAGGCTGCATTCAGTTGTTGAAAGTTGAATGTTTTCCAGACAAAATATTATTTTCTAGTTTTTCATTTTGTATCATAAGTTGGCATTTGGAATTTTGGAATTGAAAAATCCCTTTAGCAAGAAAGGTTCCATTTTACCAATAACATATACCCCTTATTGTTCCAAAGAAAATGGACACTATGAATGAATATCAAAATTGGAGGAGGGCTATGGAAAAATATTTGTCTAACAGAACAGACCCGTATTCCATTAAATAAATAATTAAATAAAAAGCTGAATAAGTATGAAATTAAAGTAAGCCAATAAAAATCAAATAAAAAATACATGAACAATAACAATACAGTTAAACAACAACATAACTTGATGTTGTGAAGTTATAATTAGAGTTGCATCACTACAATCAAAGTTCAGCACCAATCCCCACCCTTCTCCACATGACTGAAATATCAAGATTGCTCCTTCCTATATGTGACGGGAGGTCAACTTGCAGGGAAGCATTCTTAAAGGACCCAAAGGGATCGAGCTAAGCCAGTTTGATCTAGTACAGACAACGACACAAAACGGGAAGACGGAACTGGCTTTGAGCACTAAGCAAGTCCAAGCAAACTCAGATTTACAAAATCGATTTAAATATACACTCGAGATCAAATATCAGAGCGCACGCAGATAAAAAAAGAAGAAAACAAATAGAGATCGCCTTTTCCTAAAAAGAACAAAGAGGAAAGCTTACACCAAGGATCCCCTCCTAGCATCGTTACAGCTTCGCAGAGACAACGTCGAAGAAGATAATGAAATTCTGGCGTTGAAAACAGCTTTGGTTCGGAAATCGATCAAGCACCTTGGCTGGAAAGATCTGGACTTGAACGACTCCGGCAAAGAAGCCGGGGCGGGATTTGATAACTTCGAAACAGAAGCCATGAGAGAAAGAGAGAGAGAGTTGGTAAAGAGCAAAGGAACTAAACTGTATAGTTTGATTGTGAGTCAAGGAGGAACAGAAGTTAGGGTTTAAAGGAAGGAGAAATGGGGCTTTCAACTCAAACTGAGTGGTGGCAGCTGGCAGGTGGGAGAGAGAGAGAGGGGTTGGCAAAATAGGAAATCTGGATTCGGTAGGAAAATGATATTAGTTTGAAATGGCAGCTGCCCAAATTTGTCCTTTTTTTTTAATTTAATTTAATTATTTATTATTGGGTGGGAGATGGAAATCATAATATTTATTTTTCATATAGCTAGGAGTATGAGTACAACCTACCTCATTCTAAACTTTTAAAACCTTATTTTTTGATTGTTTTTTTTTTTTAATATTTTTATGTTACAAATGCCTTTTAAAAAATTTAAATTTATTGTGCTAATTTTGAAATAGTGAGTTAAAATGTTAAATTATATAAACTTGTGTTCTAAATAATAAAATATATTTCTGAAATATAAAAAGAGAGCACATATGTAAGCATATTTGAAATATAACTTATAATCTTTAGCTTTCTTTCGATATAACTTTTCAAACAATAAAATGTTCATATACTTTTACAATAAATAATAAAAAGCAGTCACTCTATCATTATCAAATTGACTATAATCTTTTTCTTTCCGTTAGCATCCCTACTCCTAATAAGTCATGAATTAAATCAGAAACATTCTCAACGAGTCCATAATAAGGAATTCCATTTTTTTCATTGATCCGAGTAGAGACCAAAGATCTTGAGTGACCAATCTAGCACAACAACTCAAAAAATAAAGAAGAATCGTTAATTTCTTCATGTTCATTCCAAGTTTGAAGTGCCATTTGTACAAATAAGAATCCCTTTCGTTACATGATTTCTTGTTCATATAGATAAATATAAGATCTATGAAGCAATTTATTCTCTTATTTTTTTTTTATTGTTTAAAAGATAATTGATTTTAGGACACATAAACTTTAGAGTTGTTGTAAAATTAGATTATAAGTGAGGGTTAAGAACATGTCAATTTTTAAAACATTTTATAAAGACAATAGGCATGTTATAAGTTATATTAAAATTTATTAAAAAAATGTAAAGTTAAATAATTTAATTCAACATGATCTAGTATGGGTGGCTTTTAAAATATTTTGAAAATACAATTTTTAAAAAATATCTGCGCGGCTAAGTTCAAATCAAGCATTGATTTGATTTGAAAGTGTAATATTAAAATTCCTCAACCTTTATAAATAAAATGCTATAATGGAAAATTTATTGCATTGCATTTTATTTTTAGAGAAGTTTTCAATCCATGAATTTTCAGTAGTTTTATTACATTCTGTAAATAATTTTCATATAATTTAAATTAAAAAATTATTTCCTTAAAAATAATAACACAATCAAACCTCAAAACCATCAAAATTTCTGAATTCATACTTCTAATACCCAACTCTCAATCAGTACAAGTCCACCTATGGTTTGCAGACAGAACTCACGTGCAGACACGTGGCATGACAATAAACCAATCCTCAAGGCCCTCATTTCATTTCATCAATGCAAATGCATTAGATTATTAGGATATTATTTGGCTGAAGAAACAAGACCAACATGTGTGTGTGTGTGTGTGTGAGAATTTATAATTTTAAGTTAGTTGAGAATATTTTCAGGTAATAATTGTTTATTCTGAAAAATCTATTTATAATTATCCCCAATTTTTAAATTTAATTGACTGGTATGAATAAAGAGCAAGAGATCTCATGTACAAATCTCGAATTGAAAATAAAATTAAATAAAAAATTATATGATGAATATGTAAAATCATAAAAATCAATTTCTTTACATTCAATTCCATCCATTAAATGAATGTAATACAAAATTTATAAATATCATCCGAATTCACACGAGTCTTTGCCCAAAACATGAAATCCATATTTTCAAACACAATTTATAAATCACTTTTCAAACAACATCAGCAGCATAAGATAACACACGCATCCGGGAAAAAAACCCGAAGCAACTTTATAAACTTGCTATGTATAGTCCAATCCACAAATCAACATCCCAGGCGAAACTGATGTACATATTCCAACAATGTCAACAATTTTATAAACAAAAGAGTCGAGGATTTACAATTCTGATCATCCGTTACAACTTGGGCAGGGGGATAATGGAAAATACAATACAACAATCCAATACTACAAAAAATGCTGCTACCCTCACCAAGGTTTCAGGTCCCCAACTGGTCCAGCAGTCCAATTCAAGATTTTTTCACCCGGCTTCAAGTAAATATTCTTGTCGTGTGGCAACTTGCGAGCCAGCCCATTCAATATCTGATGAAAAGCATCCCTTGGCTGTGCAGGTTGAGGAAACAGCATAGCCTGCTTCATTGATGGATTTGCAAGCAGTCTCTGTTTCCTCAAGATCACTTCCGGCGGTATAGATGTAAGGATTGTATCCAGGTTAGGGACATCCTTCTCGGCTACGAACACCCCAATTTCTTCCCAAGGTATGGCATCAGCAAAGGGTAAGACAATATCATCCGCAATGATCACAGGAATGCAACCAAATATCACCCCTTCAACCAGCCTAGGACTCCACGGGGCCCACCCAAGAGGGCATAAACAGAAAACAGCCCTTTGCATGTCTTCATAATAGGTAGTTGGGTGCTCAGTGGAGATGTCGAAGAGCGGGTTGTTCTTAAAGTTCTCCCAAACTGCTGCCCTTGCACCTCTGTTCCATCAAATGAGAAAATTAGAAAGGCTAGTCAATCTGCCACACAGCTGCAGCAGAAGGTACCCAATTTGCAGTGAAGTATATGATCTTAAAAACAAACAAGAACCAGTGCACCACTTAACGCAAGTAATAGTGAATATTGTTTTATTTCTGGTTGTAAGATGGAACTGGAAATGAGAATGCAAAGTAAGAGAATAAACAAGCCTAGTAGCACTCTCTTGCCTTTTCGTTCTCATTCCCATTCCATTAAGCAGTCAAATGCAACCTGACAAATGGTACCATCATCCTTATGTAGAGCCTCGACAAGACATCAAGCTCTAAAGTGCATTTTGTGGTCTAAACAGGCCAAACCTCACTGTCTAAATCTCAGATAACGCATGTTCCCAACCTAGGAGGAGCACAAGAACATTGTGAACATGAGTTTCTGATGATTGGGTTTGGTTCAGATATATATGGTGAATGTAATTCTAAGCCAAAACCTAAGTACTAAATGCTTCCTCCATTGCTTATTGTCTGCTTCATTGAATAGATCCTTTCAAACAGCCACTGAAGAGCTGGTGACGAAGCCTCATATTTGAAAACTTGAATGGCATTTGGCCATTTCATGAAAAGATCATGCCCAATCTTTTATACAGCCAGGTTAGCCAGCTCAGTTCATGGTAAATGCACAATCTTTTATTCAGCCAGGTCAGCCAGTTCAGTTCATGGTGAATTGGCTAACCAAACCTAAGCTTCATTACTAAATTGCAAGTAACTATTTCCAGAAGTTTGAAAACGCACCTTGCATAATATCCACCTTCAGGGTCATTATTAACATCGTAAAATAGGCCACGAAAGTAGACAAAGATGGATCGTGGAGTGTCCGGAGGAATCAGGTGGGCCTGCATTTTTTGCGGGGGAGCATATGGAGGAATTGTAATTGAGCCCTCATTTAGGCAAACATGATTCCTTTGTCCAAAAGTTTGAACCAGGGTAGCTCGTTGTAGTACTGGAAGAATCCCCCGCTCAATAGCTTTCTCTTCCTTCATGGCACAAAAATAATGCAAGTTATGCTCCAGAAAAAGCTATTCCTTTGATCTTGCAATTTTATTGTTGCCCAACTTCATATCAAAATGAAAAGCAATGAAGTTGCACAATAGCATAATCCTACGGTCATAACTACTATATATGATAAACAACATATACAAACTGTTGAAATGTTTTTGGTTGAAATTACAATGAGAACATCAAATAAACAGGTGCTAAAGAAAAATTTTCGGAAAAGACGGACAGTGAGCATAAAAGAATGCCTGAAGGAGGGTTGGTGATAATGCCAATGACAACGAGGCTACGAAGCACAGAGACATATTTGACACAGCACAAACAAAACCTAAAGATGTAGCACTCAACATATTGAATTTTGCATGTATCTTTCTCAACCCCAAAAGCTAGCTTATGGGGTAAGGTTTTCCTTTACACTTAATAATTGACCACCAGCCCCTTCCACAACCAATGTTACCCCAACAATCTCCCCCTCATACATCGGGCTCCAAATCAGCGGCACCACAAACTCGGCACCCCAAGGAGAATGTTGAACCATGATTCTGATACCAGTGTTGGACGGTCCAGGGCTTTCTCAACCCCAAAAGCTAGCCTATGGGGTGAGGCTTTCCCTCACGTTTAATAACTGACCACCAACCCTTTCCATAACCAATGTGGGATAACCGCAACGTATCTAACAAAATGGGATAAAATCAGAAGAAAAGAACATAAAATAGATTTACTATGGTGCAGCCAGCATGGAGTGATATCAATCTATCACAGCCATGACGGCTGTGATTTTTATTCTCACTATTAGGGCAAATGTTGTAGCAGGATAAGTGCTTGAAATTAAAATTTTATTTTAAATCATGGTTGTATTAAGGAATGTTGGACACATGTCCAAGGAGTGTTTGAGAAGGGTCTTTGTCCAACATAAATACAACATAATATGCTCCTCTATAAAAGTCTCCATGCTACATGGCAATGAGGATTACTTTGATTCTATGCACATGACAAGGTTCAATAGTCTGACATTGCAAAAGAATATAAGGCACTTTCAGAACCCATAATATAAAAACTTTATAATTATATCTATTAGGTGATTCAAATATGATTTTTCATTTTCCAAGAAATTTTCAGGAATTAAACAATTTTTTCTACACGCATCCTGTAATCTGCACCTCAAGACATTTCATACGTTATGACAATTAGAATGTTAAGACCAAATTACCTCCCAGTCAAGTTCACACACTCACAGTGATTGTCACATTGAAAGTATAGTAAAAAAAGTTAAACGCTTGCTGCTCATCCTAAAATTCACTAATGGCTTCTCTTGAGTAATTTTTAAAAAATCGTCAACACAGGCTTAACTCACCAGACATTGCTAAAGAAATCAGACTAAATGGAAGGTTTAAATACTGTTCCCTTTTTAGATATCTATTTGCCTCAACTTTCACAATGAACAGATCATGCTGAGTTTGTCAGCCTCAGACAACTTGCACAAGGAGAAGACTCATTGTTATAGCATCCTCATATGCCGCCAAAAATTTTATTCTGGAATATAATAAATAAAGGTAGAAAGGATCTTACTTGATAATGGAAGCAGGCTCCGAAGTCATGGGGCACAACAAAGAAATGATCAGCCCCTTCTGTTCGATTCCAGTACGGCCACTGAGAAGAAATGAGTTGTATTGCACTCCTCATCATCCGTGGTGATTTGAAAGGCAATGGCAGGCCACTGGGTGTAAGATCACAAGTGGCGTATACAGGGATATAAAACCAATCTGCTTCTTCAGGATTGAGTGTCCGAACGGGGCTGGATAAGAGGAATCGATGCATGAAGATCTCAGCAGCAAACATATGTGTGAGACATCTGGGGTCTTTCTGCAGTCTCTTCCTGTTATATTTGCTCGGAAGATCATACACAAAAACTTTCAGCCTTCCAACTGGGTTGTCTTCCAAGACATCACCAGCACTTCCTGCATTCATTTTAACCCAAAACACACTTAATATGTAATTGTTCAGATGTCCCAATATGTCAGACTGCTACAGGAATATGTAATTGTTCAATTTCACCAAGCTCAATTCTCAATCAAAAGGAAAACAACTAATACCTAGTTCTCAACATTAAGACTCCATTAGGATCGAGGATTTCAGGTGGGAAAAAGTGAAGGACGAGAAAATAAGAATGAAATTAATTTTTCAATACGAGGGCAAGCCTGGACCCAATGATGAAGGTACTACGCCCAAACCTCAAGATCACATTAAGTCACAAACATAGCCTCTCCAAAACTAGAGATAAACTTGAGGTTAGGCTCCACATTCACTTGGTATGATGTGAGAGCCTTGTGCACGGGGTGTTGTGCATCAATTTTTCATAATAATTTCTATCTCCAAGCTAAGAATAAAAATTGATATAAACCAATCAAAAAATTAGAAAATTGAAAAGTAAATAACATATAAGCAAAATTTTGTTCATTCATTATTGCATATTTCTTTTTCTTTCTCCTTGTCCATGACTACCAAAAAACAGATTCTTTCATTTTTATTTTATTTTTTTCCTTTTCTTCATGTTTTGCAAGTTCCAAACAGAGCCTAAATCCTCAATGTTCTCAATTAAATGTAACCTGTGCAATGGGCATACAAATAAAACAATCAATTATAAGTGGAAAAACGGACCATTTTTCCTTCAGAGTGGTAGAATGTATGAACTTTTTACGATTAAAAGTATGTAAAACAAAGACAGCATAACACATATTAAAGCAGGAAATAACTAAAAATCAATGTGCTCAAGTATGGAGCCCAACATTTATTTCCAAATAGATGTGAATTCACATGCTACTAAAGAAACCCTGCAAAATTTCATGACAGCTTGCTCTTTAGTAGAGCACGTCTGTCTGTGTGTGAGGGTGTGGAGTGGTGGGGAAGAGGGGGAGTTTAGGTGCCCATTGATAAAACTAACTGCCACATTTATGAACAATGAGTCAGGAATCAAGTTCTGAATTACCTGATCCAAAAAACGAACCAATATCTTGATGTCGTATAATTACATTGTCCATATAATTTGAACAGAGAGAGCTTAGGTGCCGTTTGATTAAATTAACAACTAAGTTATGAACACTGAGTCAAGAATCAAGTTCTGAATTAGCGGATCAATAACGAATCAATAGCTAATTGTCGACATTGAACTATTTGCATCTACTTGGTAATTGCATTGCAGAAATATATTTTGTTAATCACATTGCATAAATATATTAATGTTGTATAATTGCATTGTGTATATAATCATTAGGTAATTCCAAGTGAAGGTAACATGATATCAAGAAAGCTATACCCAAAACATTTATAAAAAAAAAAAATACCCAAAAGGAGTACCTGAAATTCTCTCCGTTCGCAGATTTTGATCAATACCCACGACACCGTTCCTCCAAAGAAAGCCAAAAACAAGAACAAGGAGGAATACCCAAGTCGAAATCCTCATTGTCGCACCAGAAAACCCCGATTTCCGAAACCAATAGCCGATGAAAAGGAAAAACAGGGGCTCTCGAGATCCGGGGCAGAGGGGAAGAAATAGAAAGCTGTACTTAACGGGGTAGTAATATAGTTGAGACGTCGTTTAGGCAGTGGTTGAGGAGTTTTCTTAGAGCTCAGGTTTTGGGACTTAAGAAGAAATTGAGGTTTACAGGTGGGAGGATTGATGGAGGACTGCATAAAAGGAATTGCTTGAAGAAACAGAGAAGATGCATGTTTTTTGTTTTATTATTTGGTTTTGGTGATCCTTGTGTGCGATGAAAATGGCAGGTAACAGAGGTGGTCATGGAGTCTGATAGCTGCGCTTGCTTTGCCGACTCCTTGACATCTCACGAACCGGAGAAGGCGCGTGCTGTTTGCAATTGGACCCCTCAGGTCGAGAGAGCAGGGGATTTTTTTTCCTTTTTTTTTTTTTTTGGGAGTAGTTGGGAAATACTTTTTATTTTTCGTTTTTTTATTTTCAAAAAATAAATTATGTTAGAATGGTAAAAAAAAAAAAAAAAAACCTTGAATTATTTTATAATTAGTTAGAGGATTAGTTGGCTGTTTATTTATACTTTTTATAATTATTCATTATAAATATCTTCTAGAAGTTTTTAATGTGTTTTTATTTATAAGGACTCAATAGCAAAAGTTTGAAAAATTTTAATGGATGAATAGTATATGATTGAATTTTTAAATTAAATTATTCCTATAAATATATATATAAAAATGTAAGTATTATATAATTAATTAACTCGCAAAAAAGTAAAGGATAATGAAACTTTTTTGTAAAGGTTGTGATACTTAATTATATTTTTATGCATTTTTATCTATTATATATTTAAAACCGTGCTTCCACATGTTTTTAAATATGTATTTACTGTTGATAGCAATATATTTTTAATAATGTGTTGTAAACATTTCTGACATATTTTCAATAGAAAAGTATTTTGTAGAAAAAAAAATTATCTATAAAATGTTATAAAAATGAAGAAAATAAATAAAAAATAAATAGAAATGAGACAGTGGTTCGACAATGCCTACTCTACGGGCGGATGAGATCAAAACTTCACTATCACGAGATGCAGCGTCCTAGAAAATTATATGCATGGAAGTGTAAATATAAATATATATATATTATTAATTAATTAATTAAATATTATTAATATGAATTAATTAAATAAATAATATGATAAGATATATATATATAATATTAATATAATATAATAAAGTATAGTTATAATATATATATATATATATATATATATGAAATCAAGTACTTGAAACTTTAAAACTTCAATTGCAATTGCAATTGCAAACACCCCCGATTTTCTCTCTCTCTCTACTTTCTCTCTCCTCAACCCCTCTCTTTCTCTCCTCGATTTTCTCGGTCAAACGTGCTCCGATCGAAGAACAGAAAATACCTTTGGATTCCAAATTTAACCACGAACATTTTAACTAGAGTGAATTCATCTTTTGAGTGTCGTAGGCACCACTTCTGAGATATAGTAAGGAGAATAGGTTATGTCAGACATATTTTAAATATTTTCTATTAAATCTGAATATATGAATTTAATTATATTTATGTGATTTAAATATATGCCTAGGCTTGGGGATATTTTAGAATTAGATTAAACTGTGGGGATTTGATCATATTAGTGTTTTTAAATATGTTAGAAATTAAACTTAAATATGGGAAGTGGATCATACCCGCGTTTTTTTTAGAATTTAACCAGCTAATGGGAACGTGTGTGTAAAGACCTAGAAATGTAAAATGATTAAAATAATTTGAAAAAAAAAATAATAGATAAAATAACAAATAAATAAATAAAAGAAATGGCGTGGGAAAAAAATAAAAATAAATAAAATTTAAGAAATTAAATAAAATTAAGTTAAATTAAATAATTAAATAATTAGTTATTAAATTAAACATTTTTACATTGGATTTAAAAAAACTAATTGAAATAAGAGAAATATATATATATATATATATATAAAAAGTAAAAGAAGAAAGAAGAAGAAGATTCACCCCCCCCCCCACTCTCTACAAATTGCTTCCTGCGTGCAGCGCACTCCACCTCCGTCTCCGTCTCCATCTCTCTTCTTCTCTTAATTTCTTGACGGATTTACAGTGGATCAGGAAACGGAAGGTGTCGTTGGATTCCTGACTCCGCTGCCGACATTTCTACCAGAGCAAATTTGTCATGGGAATGGCTTAAACCCTACTCCTGGGGAAAGATAATTTTTCCTCATTTTCTAAATTTCTCGGTAAATATGTTATTAAATCGACGATCGAGTACCACCATATAGTCCTAATCACAATTGTCGTCATTTTGGTGTAGGTAATTTTTCAATTGGGGTTTTTTAGACCTCACTCCAAAGCAAGAGTGGGATTTGAAAATTTTGGCAATTTGGGTATATTTGTGGGTATTACTATTTATTTAGGAATTATGGCCCTAGGAAATATTTAAATAATAATTTATTCAGGAATAATTTATTGGAGTTAGGAATTTAATTTCAGGGTCCAAGTGAGCTCTGCAGACATCTTTTCGGGGTCTCTATTGGCGTAGTGCAAGGAATCAGGTAATGGGGAAATTTCTATATTAAATCAGGTTTTTCATGAATTAAAAAAAAAAAAGGATCATGTGTTATTTATGTATATATATTTTTATGTGGGTTTAAAATGCCAACCATGAAATTCATGTTTTTTGAGCCTAGGGTTGTTTATATAGTCATGTATATGTGAAAGTAAACGAATGAAAGTAAAAAGAATTTTCGGATGAATTAAATAAGAAATGAAATGTATTTTGAGCATATAAATGTTATGTGACGCCCCAATTTTCGTACAATTTTTTTCCTCATAATAAATAAATAATCACGTCATAAATCCACAACATCCACAAATCGGCCACGTCAACAATCCTACTACCATTCTTACAACCCGACCCGCATTGGGTACCGGGTAAAAAATATTTTATTATATTTAACCTAACAGTGGAAGACAATATACACATATCAGTCAGAATACAATACCCAGAGTATCAACATACATATAAATATTCACACTACCTTCCCATACTAAAAATAACTATTCAACTCTAAGGGAATTACATCTCCCCTAGTCCTGTGTATCAGGGTCTCAGCTCCCTACTATTATGGAGCTCTATCACCCGGCCGGTCTCTATTCCCTGAAAAATTTAGGTAAATTGGGTGAGACACATCTCAGTAAGAAGGAATAGATTATTTACAGTGTGTGGCCAAATGAGTACAATTATAATACACTTTACTTTTCAAATCACCATTTCATCTGAGAAAATACACTGATATTCACATGCACATAATCATATAGATATATAACACAAGCTTTTATAAGCTTTAAAATTATTTATCAAATTCAATGATTTCCAATACATACTTACACGCGAAGTTCCTGAGAATAGGGAAGATTACTTGCCCATACAGGTAGCTTCCCTCTGCCCTAACACGTTATGCATTCGGTTATGGCCACATCTGATACCCATCAGGGCACTCATCTTACTCAGTAAGCCCTCAGGCGGAGAGTTTCACTTCGCCTTAATTATTTATATTATTAACTCACACTGTTCCATTTCTCAATTTTATCATTTTTATTTTTCAATTTCCATTCTTTTTTTCATTTCTCATTTTAGCCAATTTTATCATTCTTTCACTTTTCATTTCCACTTTACTTTCCAGCTCATGAGTATCCTCAGTATCAAATACCAACATCGCGTTTGTAACTCATGGCCACCCTGAGGATCTTTTTATACACGCCATGCTTTCCCCCATGGTCAAGGTTGTGCGGCCCGAAGGCTAGATCTAATCGCGGTTGGCCGACCTGGTTAGATCAAATATCATATCACATATCGCGTCTATAGTACGACTAACCGGCCTAATACCCTGATCCGGACTCAAGGGGCCCAACAACCCTACACAATGGCACAGTCGACTGTCACGCCACACGCTCTAAGAGTCCGTGTGGTTGCACTAGCACCACTCGCAACGGTACCGTGCTGAATATCATAACCATCCAACAGGGTTTACCACTACATACTCGCAATCATTATGCGGTATTGGCATTTCATCAATTATATTATAGTATATCACAATTCAGTTCAATATAAATATTCTCATCATTTTCAGTGCACATTTCATCATCTCGTAATATCATATATCATATTTCATGTATTTTCACATTTTTCCAAAATACTCATATCAACAATTTGCACAAACTCATTTCTCATGCAAATAATTTCCACTCACAAATAAATATCACTTGTCATTATTTTCCAATATCAGTATTTCACAAAATCTCATTTTCCAGGCAAAACATTTCTACTCATATAATAATACCATATTACATTATTTTTCACTAATCAGATCAGTAATTCTCATTTCAATATTTTCTCAGAAATTACACATTATTATATTTTACACTCCAAAATATCACAATTTACAATTACTCAAATGCCACACAATTTATCTGATATTTATATCCTAATAATTTTCAGACAAAATATCATATGCTCAATTTCACATATTCATTCAAATAACAATTCTAAAAACACTGGTATAATTTATTCCCTTTACCTGACTTACTGAGAGTCTCCCTAGAATCCTAAATTCTACGCCCTTGGCGCCTGAAATTCAACTCCTGCAATTTGCATTTTTCCCGAAATTAATCAATCTATTTCTCCAAAATAATACCCATCTAGCCTTCCCTAGACTCCATATACCTCCAATTAATATTTAAACTATTATTTAACACCCCCACTTAATTTTCTAAATTTTGCCTGCGGGTCCCAAAATTACACCCTCGGCTCTCACCCGGGTCCTAAATTTCAGAAATCCAACTTCAGCCCCAAATGCTCAATATTTTAGCATTTCTAAATTAATGCTAATTAATTAAAAATAAGTCTCTTAATAACCCTTGCACCCCAAATTTTGGATTTTAGTCTGACACCCCCACGAGAATTTCGTCCTACTAGACTTGTAGAGAATCATCCCTAGATTCTCGTGGCAGTGTCCGTTCGTCAATTGGGCTTATATTTTGCAAGAAATTAAAGAAAAATAAAAAAATGGCTTACCCCAGGGAATACGCCTATGCCGCTCCTACCACCGATCCGCTCTAGTAGAAATGACGGCAGCGGCGAATGGAGTCCAGTGGCATCTTCGGATTTTCGATCGAGCGACAATCCGTCACGAAATCGAGGAGAGAGGGAGAGAGAACATGAGGAGAGAGAGAGAGAGAGAGTTCAGAGAGTTGCAGAGAAAAGAAAAGAAAAGAAAAGAAAAGAAGAAGAAGATGAAGATAATACTGGGGGGTGGGGGCGTGAATTCAAATTAACAGAACTCACCTGAAGCTTCAAAGAAGCTTCAGGTGATTTTATATATATATATATATATATAATAATATATTTAATTTATATTAATAATAATATATTTTATTAATAAAAATAAAAATAAATTTTAATTTTTTTTTCTTATTTGTTATTATTATTTTTAAATCCTATTAATTAATTATTATTATTATTATTATTATTATTTTTTTTTTTAAATCTATCCACTAATCTTCTATAACCCTTTTTGGGATTATTACATATTAAATGTGAGTTGGCTTATTTTATGAGAAATATGTATGAATTTTATTACTAAATTGTGTGGCATGAGAATCAGCGCAAATTATATGTTAAATATAAGAGATGCAGGCTAAGTAAGTAAAGTAATGAGAATAAAATATGATATGGACAATGTTGTCTGTGTATGTTAAATGCAACCATGTAAAGGTATGACAGCTAAAAGTCGGGTTAGTAGATTTTAGTGCATTTCTATATAGACTAACTGTAGCATATTTTAGCGCATTTCAATGTGAACTAACTGATGACGGCTAAAGAGCGGCTGTAGTACAAAGGAATGAAATGAAAATGTTATGAAATGAAATGACAAGGAATGACAATGCAATGAAATGAAATGTGAAATGTGAATGATACAAATGGGAAAGAGTCACTTAAAGTGAAACACAAGGAAATGTTAAGTTATGAACATGAAACAATGTGAATGATTGAATAACGATGGAAAGAATGATGTATTATGATATTAGAAGTATCTATGTATGTAAAACATGTTACGATTGGGCGAGGCATACTCTTCGCCTAAGGGCTTGCTAAGTAAAGCGAGTGCATTAGTAGCTTTAGATGTGGCAGTAGCTGCATAACGCACTAGGGCAAGGGAAACCTACTTGTATGGGTAAGTAAAATTCCCTATCCTTAGGGCCTTTGCTGGTAAACTGTTGTTGAATGCATGAGTACGAGATCAAGTTAACACTTGAGGGCTTACTGAGTAAGGTGAGTGCTCTGATATGTTTCAGTAGTGACCTTTGGGTTACCTAAGAATCAAAGTAGAGGGGTGCTACTTGTATGGGTGGGTAATTACCCCTATCCTTGGGTAATCTCGTGGGTAAACCTTTTCATGTGGTTGTTAGATTCAGAAAATGACTTTCAGTATTATATTAATGATTTCCAAATATTATAAAATGACATGTATAATCTCATGATGGCCATACGCTGAGTTTAATATATTGTTTCTTCCCTTACTGAGATGTGTCTCACCCAAATATAAATTTATTTCTTTTTCAGGACATCCTCGAGGTCGAGCTTTGAGAGTTCGAGGTTTTTATAGCATTATTGGGAAATAGAAAAAGAAAAGGGTATATTTCTATGTTAATTTTGGGGAATGTAAATATTTATATTTTATGTCTTTATGTTTTAAGGCTATTGAGTAAGGAATGATTGTGAAAATACTGAATTGTTGGGAGTTATGTAGATTTATGGAAATGCAGGTGATGGATGATTTATTATAAATTATAGTTAGAATTAGAAAACTCTGGTATTATAATTGAGAGATTATATTTATGTTTTCCACTGCGTATATGTTAATTATGGATTATCAAGGATTTTATCGGGTATAACGCACCAAACCCGGGTTTAAAGGTGTGGGGCTTTACAGTGTGAGCCTAGGAATATTAAGATAATTGTAATTTTGAGGTTGAGTTGATTAAACTGGGAAAATATGATTTCAGGGTTTTGATCTCCAAACGCCGTGGGTGTTGGTTTAGAGATCTTAGCACACACCCTCTAAATAAGCAGGTAAGGAAAATAAATTATAACAGATATCTTTAGAAAATTAACTAATTGATTTAAAGTATATAAATATGAGAATACTGTATATGGTTTTGGAAAACTATGATATGAATATTTTCCTTGTGATTATTATATTATGGTTAACAGTAAAAAATTGTGGGGCATAAGGAATATGAAATAACATTTTTATATTGGGAATGTGATTTATACTGAAATATATGATTTGCACTAAGAAATAATGATATGAGATATACATATGTTTGTACAGAAAATGATGTTATGAGATATACAAATATGTTTTTATACAGATATGATAAAATGAGATATACTGATATGTTTTATTCAAGTATGAAGATATGAGAAACCCAACTAAACTCTAAGGGAACTATACATCCCTAGGTCAAAACACTCACCTTGTCTATCAGGGTGTAGGCTCTCCTCTATCTTGAAACTCCATCTCCTGGTCTATCACGGTTCCTTGAAATATTTAGATATTTGGGTGAGACACATGTCAGTGAGATGGAATAAATTATTTACAATGTGTGGCAATAAGAGTTTCATTATATCATAATATTCTCATTTTAGTGATAATACCATCTGAGAAAAATATACCATTTAAACTCATAACCATATAGATATAAAACACAAGCTTTTAAAAGCTTTAATTCCATTTTTCAACTCATTAACATGCAACCCATGTTTATCAGCGAAAGTTCTCGAGGATAAGGGAGGTTACACGCTCATACATGTAGCTCCCCTCTACTCTGATATCGTTTGTAACTCTTCCCAATTAACTTGGGTATAGTTACAACTGATACTTATCAGGGCACTCACCTTACTCAGTAAATCCTCAGGCGGAGAGTTTTACTTCGCCTTATTTATTTATATTATTATACTCACACTCTTTCTTTTATCTTTCATTTCCATTTCATCATCCAATACATGTGTAACGATCTGAAGAATAATAGTATTTAAATAATAAAAGAAAGGGAAATGGAAACCGAAAAACATAAGGAGGCAATCGACTTTGTCGACGACTTTGCATTTTGGAAAGGATAAATTCCGAGGAATTTTTCAGCTCCTTGTCGACGAATACGGGGGACCTGTCGACGAGGGTATAACAGGAGCTTGTCGACGAGGGTTGGAGTTCGTCGACGAATTTTCTACAGGACTCGTCGACGTGGTGACGTGGCTCGTCGATGAGGATATACCGAGAGGATAATTCTGGGGTTTTTAAATTTCGTCGACGAAGGGGAGAGTTCGGCAACGAATTTTGTACTGACCTCATCGACAAGGTGACGTGGCTCGTCGATGAAGGTCACAGTTTAAATAGGCCTAAAGTTCATTTTTGGGAGAAATTTTATGCGCAGAGCTTCTCTCTCTCCTACCCTTCGGCACTTCCCCCTTCTCTCTTCGATTTCAGGCCGGATCTTCGCCGAACTGACGATCTGAAGCCACCACGACTGTAACACCCCGACCCGAAGGGATTAGGATATTAACTTTTTACTACTAATATACAGCGGAAGCAAAATAAACTCAATTGTTATTTAACCAGAGCACTAATTATCCATATTACAATCATTTATTTCAAAAGAAGAAAAATTACACAAACATAAATATCTGAAACCATACTAATATTTCTAATCAATCTTTATTTTTCTAATCCCCACCCGCGTGCTTGCTAAGCCTGATTTCCGACATGTCTTTCAGAGTTATCTGAAATAAAAATATGATTGGAGTGAGACGACGCTCAGTAAGTAAATAAGATTATTATTAGTGTGTAGCCAAAATGAGCATTTTAAAAAAATTTCGTAAAACAATATTTAATACTATAACTTCAAAATTTCTTTTAGAATAAATATAAATTTAAAAATTTCTGTATAAAACTTTTGTCATCAATTACAACAGTAAAATTTTATAATTATATACTATAACTGTTAAATTAAATTTTTAACTTTAAAACTGTAAAAATATTTAATGATAAACATACATATACTTTTCCTTATACGTTTTCCTTAGATCGTCATTTAAGTACCAAAATGATCCTTTTCACGTAAACTTACACTTTTCCTTCAAATCATCAGTAACTTTGTACACATAATTAAATATGTATAAATATATATTATAAAAATCACCCTTAGGCCTGTTTGTCGTAGGTCATGTTTACCCCCATGACTGGGTTGTGTGGTCCGAATACTGGACTTAGCTGGCTGGCTGACCAAACTAAATCAACGTACATAAACTTTAAGTGAGATTTTCCTTATTAAGTCCTGGTCCGAAACCAAGTGTGCACTCAGGAGAAATCCACTAACATAAATAATCACTCTGTAAATAATGTGGGTGCATTCTGATCTGTATAAACTTTAAGCTGCGGTACCGAACATCTGTAACTTTGAACTTTCGTTGCCATAAGGGGTTTTAAAATCATCTTATTATAATTTATGCAATTTAAAATAATATTGTGAAAATCTCATCTTTACTCATATTTTCTAAAAATGTAACGTAAAAATAAACTCATGTCACACAATTTTTGTGTTAAAAATATATATAATTTTACTTTTGAATAGAAAGAAATGCTGAAAATTTAGCCGAGGGGATTAGAACATTTCTTAACCCAAAAATAGATGCAAGTATATTAAAGATAGAATTGGTATAATTAAATATGCGTAAAAATAAACTCATGGTAATTTTGTGGAACTAATTAACATAATTGAAATTTACTTATAAAATAAACTCGGGTATAAATTTTAAATAAAAAAAAATTAACATAATCAAAATTTACTTACCTTCTTCTTTTACTGTGTACTACGAACACAATAACTATCTTTAAGAAATGAGATCGGAAAGAGTGGGTGAGTGAGAACTTACTCAAAATTCTCTCTCCACCACAAATTCTTTCACTCACTAATCATTCTCTTCCTTAGAAAATTGTTGTGAAAAATGAAGGTTGAGAGCTCCCTATTTATAAGAAAATTTTGGGGAAGAAATGAAATTTATAAAAGTGTGGGGAGATGGGTGAAATTATAATTTTTTTTAAAATTAAAGAATAGGCAAGGGATGGGCAAGGTATGGGTTGAGTATGGGATGGGAATGGAGGTCATGTGGGAGTGCTTGCCATTATTCCCATTAAATAAATTTTTAATTAAATACTTACCTAATTAATTAATCAATTAGTTAATTAATTATTTTATTATTTTATTATTTTTCTTAATCATTATTATCATTATTATTATCATTGTTATTACTTTTAAACTATTTTTAGTATTTATTTATTTTATTATTTATTTTTGAACAAGAATTTAATTTAAATTTAGAAAACTCATGTGAGCCCCACACAACTTCGAGACCCGAATGGATCCTACGTAACTCGAATAACTCTTATACGATTTTATGCATCCTACATAATTTTGAGACTCGTGTAAACCTCCATACGGTTTCGGGACTCATGTGGGCCCCACACAGTCTTGTGGGCCCCGCATATGATACTTATATTATTATTATTTTATCATATATTCTTACAAATTATGTCAGTCAAAACATTATTTTATGTACTTATTTACGTATATAAATAGTGTCTACCCTGTTTTATCTTATGAAATTCCATTTTGACCAGGTCGACCTCCAGGGAGCGACTGAGCCGCAATGGTCTCTGAGCACTCGCTTAGATAAGGTCTTTCTTAGGCATCAAATATGGAATCAAGGATCCTAACAGAGAAACACTTTCTTTTTTTCAATACTAACTATTATTATTATTAACTCCGCCTGTGATGCGCTTAAATGTCCTAATTTTTTCACACACAACCGGTCCCAAGCCCGGGTTAAGGAGGAGGGTTGCGTTAGGTAGCTGACAGCCAGCGTAAAATTTGTCAGATCACTATGATATGAATAAGAAGATTAATGGAAAAGTTTAGAAAAAAGAAGAGGGACTTGCATATGATATTTATTGACCTTGAGAAAGCATATGATAGGATACCTAGGGAAGTTCTATGGTGGGTTTTAGAAAAAAAGGGTGTATGTTGTAGGTATACCGATGTCATTAAGGATATGTACGATGGAGTAATGACTAGTGTAAAGACCATAGATGGAGAAACTAGAGAATTTCCAATTACCATAGGTGTACATCAAGGATATGCTTTGAGTCCTTATCTTTTTACTTTAGTGATGGACCAATTGACTAAGAGTATTCAAAAGGAGGTTCCATGGTGTATGTTGTTTGCAGATGATATTATATTAATTGACGAAACTAGGGATGGAGTAGAGGCTGAGTTAGAATTATGGAGAGAAGCTTTGGAATCTAGAGGCTTTAAGATAAGTAGAAATAAAACAAAATATATGAAATGTAATTTTAGTAATGATAGGAGGAATATTGGAGACAAAGTTAAACTTGATGATGAAGAAATAAATAGCACTTGGAGATTTCAATACCTTGGATCTATTATGCAAGCTGAAGGAGAAATTGAAGATGATGTAATGCATAGAGTTAAAGGAGGTTGGGTAAAATGGAGAAGTTCTTCAAGTGTTCTATGTGATCGTAGAATACCCTTAAAATTGAAAAGGAAGTTTTATAGGACAGCTATAAGACCAGCTATGCTATATGGATCAGAATGTTGGGCGACGAAGAAACATAATATCCAAAAAGTAAAAGTTGCTTAGATGGATGAGTGGTATAACATTGAAAGATAAATTAAGGAATGAACATATTTGTGGTAAGTTAGGTGTAGCTCCTATAGAAGATAAGATAAGGGAAGGACGACTAAGATGGTATGGACACTTGCAACGTAGGCCTTATAGTGCACCTGTGAGGAAGAGTGACTTAATTACTGTAGGGGGCAGTAGAAGGGGTAGGGTAGACCTAAAATAACTTGGGAGGAGATAGTGAGTAAGGATTTAATATCTTTGAATCTATCAAAAGAAATAATCCATGATCGCATAAATTGGCGGAAAAGGATTTATATAGCTGACCCCACTTAGTGGGACTAAGGCTTGGTTTTGTTGTTGTTGTTGTATTATTATTATTATTCATTTGTTTTTCTTGGGTTATTACATCCTCCCCTCCTTATAAAAATTTTGTCCTCGAAATTTACAAAGATTTAAATGAGTACCTTGTATAATGTTGTGCTTTTACCCGATCCTGCTATCGTCGAAAAGATGTGGGTATTTCTAGCGTATTTCTGCTTCTAGCTCCCATGATGCTTCCTCAATGTCGTGGTTGTGCCAGAGCACTTTTACCAGTGAAATCTTCTTTGTGCGCAACTCCTGATCCTTCTTGTCTAAAATCTGGATTGGTACTTCTTCATATGATAGAGTGTCACTAACTTCTAACAACTCATAACTTATCACATGAGAAGGGTCTGGGACGTACTTCTTTAACATTGAGACATGGAATACATCATGAATTCTCGATAGTGTAGGAGGTAAGGCAATTCTGTAAGCGACTGGACCAATCTTCTCCAATACCTCGAATAGTCCAATATACCTGGGGCTTAGTTTGTCTTTCTTCCCAAACCTCATGATTCTTTTCATTGGAGCTACTTGTAAAAATATTTTAACCCCCACTTCAAACTCCAACTCACGTCGATGGGTATTCGCATAGCTCCTTTGCCGACTTTAAGCGGTTTTTATTTTGTCCCGAATGAGCTTAATTTTCTCAGAGGTTCTTTGTATAATCTCGGGACCTAAAATTCGTCGTTCGCCAACCTCATCCCAATATAATGGGGATCGAAACTTTCGGCCATATAACACTTCATACGGTGCCATCTCTATGCTGGACTGATAACTGTTGTTATAGGCAAACTCAACTAACGGTAGATACTGAATCCAACTTCCTTTGAAATCCAGTACACGAGCTCTCAACATATCCTCCAATATCTGAATGGTTCTCTCTGACTGTCCATCAGTTTGAGGATGAAATGCTGTGCTGAAGGTAAGTCATGATCCCAAGGCTCTTTGCAAACTCTTCCAAAATTGTGATGTGAATCGTGGATCTCGATCTGATACGATAGAAACGGGCACGCCATGTAGTCTAACTATCTCTTGAACATATAATTCTGCAAGCTTGGTCATAGAGTAGTTAACTTTGATTGGAATAAAGTGAGCGGTCTTTGTTAGACGATCAACAACCACCCAGATGGCGTTCTGTCCATGGAGTGCTGGAGGTAGCCCAGTTACAAAATCCATGGAGATGTGCTTCCATTTCCATTCAGGAATGTGAAGTGGTTGCAGTGGTCCTGCTGGTCTCTAGTGCTCAGCCTTTACTTGCTGACAAGTAAGACACTGTTCCACAAATTGTGCAATCTCCCTCTTCATGTTATTCCACCAAAAAGACTCTCTCAAGTCCCTATACATCTTCGTGCTTCCCGGATGCACTGTATAAAGAGATCGATGAGCTTCTTCCAAGATTGTTCTTTTGCTATTTTTGTCATTGGGCACACACAATCTAGTATGGAATCTCAAAACTCCATCGTCAGAGATGTTAAAGACTCCCTTCAGTCCACTCTGTACCTTACCCATAATCTTCACTAGCTCTGCATCTTCCATCTGTGTAGCCTTAATCTTTTCTGGTAAGGTCTGTTGGATTACCAGATTAGCAATAAGAGCTTGATGATTTCCTTCCACTATTTCCACACCAAATCTTTCTAGGTCCATCATAATTTGATGTTGGGTCACCATTGCCGAGACTGACGCATTCATTGACTTTCGACTTAATGCATCTGCTACCACGTTGGCTTTTCCTGGGTGATAGTTGATGGCGCAATCATAATCTTTGATTAATTCTAACCATCTTCTTTGTCTCATGTTTAATTCCTTTGGTGTGAAAAAGTATTTGAGACTTTTATGGTCTGTGAAAATCTCATACCTTTCACCATAGAGATAGTGTCTCCAGATCTTTAATGCGAATACCACAGCTGCTAGCTCCAAATCGTGTGTGGGATAATTCTTCTCGTAGTCCTTGAGTTGTCGAGAAGCATATGCAATGACCTTCCCCTGTTGCATTAATACACACCCAAGCCCTTTCCGAGATGCATCACTGTAGATCACAAAACCATCTTCTCCTGATGGAATTGTTAGCACCAGGGCAGTGATGAGTCGTTGCTTTAATTCTTGAAAGCTTTGCTCACATTCATCAGTCCATTCATACTTCACATTCTTTATTGTCAATCTCGTTAGAGGACCAGATATTTTAGAAAACCCTTCCATAAATTGACGATAATATCCTTCAAGACCTAAGAAACTCCTGATCTCATGAACATTCTTTGGTCTCGCCCAATCCACTACTG
Source organism: Malania oleifera (assembly GCF_029873635.1). Lineage (NCBI taxonomy): Eukaryota > Viridiplantae > Streptophyta > Magnoliopsida > Santalales > Ximeniaceae > Malania > Malania oleifera. The sequence goes on along the minus strand of NC_080428.1, from coordinate 87,313,674 downwards.
CCTCTATTTTACTTGGGTCCACAGAAATACCATCCTTAGATATCACGTGCCCTAAGAATGCAACTCTTTCTAGCCAGAACTCACATTTCGTAAGTTTGGCATAGAGTTTCTTTTCTCTTAGTATTTTAAGTACTAACCTCAAATGGTTCTCATGTTCCTGGGGGCTTTTTGAATAAATCAAAATATCATCAATGAAGACCACCACAAATTGATCTAAATATTCATGAAAAACCTTATTCATAAGGTCCATAAAGGCAGCAGAAGCATTGGTCAGTCCAAATGGCATGACTAAGAATTCATAGTGACCATATCTCATTCGGAATGCGGTCTTTGGAACATCTTCTGATTTGATTTTCACTTGATGGTACCCTGATCGGAGGTCAATTTTAGAGAAGACTTGTGTTCCTTGGAGTTGATCAAACAAGTCATCTATGCGAGGTATTGGGTACTTGTTTTTAATGGTCACTTTATTTATTTCCCGATAATCAATACACATTCTCATCGATCCATATTTCTTTTTAACAAACAGTACTGGTGCTCCCCATGGTGACACGCTAGGTCTGATGAATCCTTTGTCCAGCAACTCTTGTAATTGTTCCTTCAGTTCTTTCAATTCTACTGGTGCCATTCTGTATGGAGCTTTAGATATCGATGTCGTCCCTGGTAGTAGGTCGATAACAAACTCGATTTCGCGGTCAGGAGGTAGCCCAGGTAAATCCTCAGGGAATACATCCGAGAATTCCCTTACTATTGGGATATCCTTGAGCTTCAATTCTTCCTTTGGTGCCTCCACCACGCATGCTAGGTACGCTTGACATCCATTCAAGAGTAATCTCTTTGCCTGGATTGCCGACAATATTTGTGGTGAAGGGTATACACGAGTTCCATTGAACTTTTATTCTTGTTCTCCAGGAGGTCTAAACACCACCTCCTTATTATACCAATTTATACTAGCATAACTAGAAGTTAGCCAGTCCATCCCAAGAATTACGTCAAACCCGTGCATATTAAATACTACCAAGTTAACCGGTAGTATTCTTTCCTCAATACAAATTGGGTAGCCTTTAAGTATTTTTCTACATACTACCGACGTTCCCATTGGTGTATCCACAGATAACTCAGTCTCTAATGGCTGAGTCTCTACCCCGCATATTTTAACATAAGCTGTAGATATAAAGGAGTGTGTGGCTCCAGAATCAAATAATACTACTGCTTTCTTGGAGAATATGGGAATAATACCTGTCACCACATCACTAGTATTTTCGGCATCTCCTAGAGTGAGGGCATAGACACGTGCCTGAGTGATGTTCTGTCGATTGTTGCTTCGAGGTGCCTGGTTGCCTCCTCTTTGTTGATTTTGTGGGCATTCTCTTTGCATGTGACCAGGTTCACCACACCGATAACATACCCCTAGTCCAGCTCGACACTCTCCCCCATGTAATTTGTTGCATTTTGGACAAGGGGTGCCTTGTGCATTGTTTGGGTTTCTCGCTGTTTGCCCTCGCCCCACATTGCTGCTGCTACTGTTGCTATTGTTGTTGTTGTTGTTGTTGCTCCTTTTCCAAGGTCCTTGATTTCTACCAGGGTGAGACCCTTGTGGCATGGGCCTCTTTCTTTGCTCGGATATCTCCGCACTCCTTTGTAGACTTTCTTTTGCCTTCATTGCTTTGTTCACCAATTGGGAGAAGTCTTCGAGCTCGAATACTGTTACCATCTCATAAATCCTTGAGTTCAATCCTTCTTCAAATTTTCGAGCTTTCTTTGATTTGTCTGGAACCAAATAAGATGCAAAACGAGATAATTCAATGAACTTTACTGCATATTGTTGTACATTCATATTTCCTTGTTTTAACTCCAAAAATTCCCTAGCCTTGGCATCTCTGGTGGTTTTGGGGAAAAATCGTTCAAAGAAGACTTCCTTAAAACGCTCCCACGTGAGGACGGTTGGATTGGGTCCTTCCTCCAAGAGTAACTTTTTCGAGTTCCACCAACGTTTGGCTTCACCAATCATTTTATAGGCTGCATATAACACCTTCTGTTCGTCCGTACAATGAAGGACTCGTAGTATTTCTTCCATTGCTTGCATCCAATCTTCTGCAGCAATTGGATCGGCTTTTCCCTCAAAATTCGGAGGGTGCATTCGATTGAACTGTTCAACCGTACAACCTTCATGGGTTGGTGGATCATTCCGATCCTTGGAGTTCCGCAGAAGTTCCTTCATGACTTGTGCCACGTCACGCAACACTGTAGTAGCATTGATGTCTTCTCCATTGCGAGTACTCGTATTATTCTCGTTTCCTTCAACACTTACGTTGTTGTTCCTTGGGTCCATTCTGAGGGAAAGGACTAGAGTTATTTTAAAATCATAACCTCATTTTTAAAATTTATCAAATTTATAGGTAAAAGAAAAACATCCTAATTTACCCGTTCTTACCTACATCATGGTTATGCCTATGCTCTGGTAAAATTATTTCTTAAAGTCTACAGAACCTATAACCTATTGCTCTGATACCAAATGTAACACCCCGACCCGAAGGGATTGGGATATTAACTTTTTATTACTAATATACAGCGGAAGCAAAATAAACTCAATTGTTATTTAACCAGAGCACTAATTATCCATATTACAATCATTTATTTCAAAAAAAGAAAAATTACACAAACATAAAGTCCCGCCTACGGGCCGACCAGATAGAGTCCCGCCTACGGGCCGTATAACCCTGTCATGAGGGGTCAAATCATGACGTACAGAGTTCCAGGGATAAAAGCATAGTTATATATATATATATATTTACAGTTTTATAGTATATGATGAGAATAGTATGATATATTATCAGTATGAAAAGTAGAAAATACAGACGATACCGTGTATTTTAAATTGAGAAAGATAGATATGTTTGAAAGATATGTTTTACAGATTGTTGCATTACAGTTTAGTTGCTATATTTTAAAGTACCTTTAACTTAGATGCCACACACTAGTGATAGCATATTTCCACTTACTCAGCGTCGACTCACCCCATTACTCTAACATTTTTCAGGTGAGCCAGTGAGGCAAGCAGACCAGGCTCGCGAATAGAGTGCAGCTCAGATCACCCTGGTTGTAGGGTGAGTTTTTGGCAGAGTTGTGTATGTTTTTGGGATAGATGGTACTGGAGTGGCATTTTTGTATGGTCTGTATATTCTAGAATCTGGTATTGTACAGTTTATGTATAAATGGTTTTATGATTTGTGTTTTCGCTGCGTTGGAATGTTTATTGTATAAAAAAAAAATGATGAAAAATGATAAGAATTTTGAGGTCATTACAAATGTAGTGTATGAGATAGGTAGTATTTTGGTTTTGGGAGAATTTTCTTTTATAGTTGTAATCTCCTAAAACTACCCATGTAACCACGGTATTCCTCCACCATAAGTGAGAGCAGGTAATAAAATAAGTAGATCGTTTTGCCTTTAAGAGATGATGAGTTATATGAATAGTAAATTTCGAGGACGAAATTTTATAAGGAGGGGAGAATGTAACGACCCGAAGAATAATGGTATTTAAATAATAAAAAGGGAGGGAAATGAAAATAGTAATAGAAGGAGGCAGCTGACTTCGTCAACGAAAGCTTTACGTTGCACTTTGGGATGCAATGACCCAAGAAAATTGATCAGGTCCTCATCGACGAACATAGGAGATTCGTCGACGAGGTTACAAGATGGCCTCGTCGACGAAGACAAGTTTCGTTGATGAGAAGATACCGAGAGACTGTGTTCAAGTTCTGAATTTCGTCGACGAGATGATGGTGTTTATCGACAAACCTTCTTCTTGGCCTCGTCAACAAGGTAACGTAGCTCGTCGATGAAGCCCGCAGTATAAATAGTGTTAAACGAAGATTTTTATGCATAAATTTCACTGACACTCTCTCTCTCTTCCCTCCTATGGTTCCTCCTCCTTTCTTCGATTTTGGCCCTATTGACCGCCAGATCGATGATCTGAGGCCACCACGACGCTCCTAGGGAAGTTCTCTTCAAGTTTGTCGGAGCGGATCGTTGGCGGGACGGAGTTGGATTTCATCCCAGATTCAGGGTAAGGTCTTTTTGTTGAAATTTGACTTTCCAGCAGTTGTAGGAAATGCTGTAGACGTAAAAATAGTGATATTTTGTTCTGTGATATATGGTTTTCAGGGTGTTGAGTGGAGAACCCTACGGGTGTAGGACCCATCATAGCAGAGGATCTTTAGCAAGAGTCAGGTAAGGGAAATATGTCATGCTAGGCAATTCTAGTATGTTTTCAGTATAAATTATACGTTTTTACCAGATTATTATGTACAACAGAAATTTAAACAGTTTATTAAGTACGTTTATTATGTTTTAAATTACTGTGTGGCTTGAGAATATAGATATAGTACAGAATGAATATGTTTTACAGCATTTTCAGAATACCATGATTATACAGTTTTACAGTACTATAACATATAGATTTACAGTTAATCTCAGAAACACAGTTGATATAGATATAGTTTACTACAACGTCATGGTTAATACAGTTATTACAGAATCATGGTAAAACAGATAGTTGTATATAGAGATATATTATATAGTATCAGACCCTGTTGGACCATTATAGATACAGTTTATAGAGCACGATACTGTTGCTATATACAGCATAGAGTGCAACCACCTATTTAGATAATACGTGGTAGGTAGGTCGATCGTGCCCACGTGTGGACAGGCTCCCCATCAGATATGGGTTGAGGAGGGCTAATCAAACTGGCGGAGTATAGTGGTTTACCCTGATCGGCCAGCCAGGTTAAATCCCACCTACGGGCCGCACTTCTGGGATGAAGTGGGAGAAAGGCGAGTTTTGGATCCAGAGATAATTCAGCTGGCATGTGATAAAGTCCGACTTATTCGTGACAGGATCAGTGTAGTGCAGAGTTGGCATAAAAGTTATGCAGATACTCGCCGTCAGGAACTGGAATTTGGAATAGGTGATCATGTTTTTCTAAAGATAGCTCCTCTAAAAGGAGTTATGAGATTTGGAAAGAATGGCAAGTTGAGCCCTAGGTATATTGGCCTTTTTGAGATACTTGAAAGAATAGGGTCAATTGCTTACAGGCTAGCTTTGCCGCCAGCTTTGGCTCGTATTCATGACGTATTTCATGTTGCCATGTTACGGAAATATGTCCCATCCCATGTCATTGGCTATGCAGAGATAGAGCTCAAGGATTCATTGGCATACGAAGAAGCTCCAGTACAGATTTTAGATAGAAAGGTTCAGATTTTACGTACTAAAGAAATACTGTTAGTTAAAGTTTTGTGGAGAAATCACGACATAGCGGAAGCTTCTTGGGAGCTTGAGGAGCAAATTAGATAGAGAGACCCACAGCTGTTCCATGAGGTATAGAGGTACTTAGGTAGAGTATAGTAGTTAGATAAGGTCTTTTGCAGGTACATGTATTGATTATGGTTAGTAGATAGTATTTTGTTCTTGGAGAAATTTTCTTTTATGATATATGTAATCTCCCAGCACCACTCATGTAACCACGGTATTCCTCGGCCATAAGTGAGGGTAGGTATTAAAATAAGTAGCCCCTTTTTCTTTACAGAATGATGGAGAGTATAGATAGAGATTTAAATAATAAATTTCGAGGACGAAATTTTATAAGGAGGGGAGAATGTAGTAACCAGAAGAATAATAGTATTTTAATAATAAAAGAGAGAGAGAAAATAGATACAGAAACATAAGGAGGCCGTAGACTTCATCGACGAACGCGGAGCGTTCGTCAACGACATTGCATTTTGGAGATAATATTAAATAATAATAATTTCAAGGAAATTGCTTAACTTCGTCGATGAACACAGGGTTTCGTCGACGAAGGTCTTCAGAATTTCGTCAACGAACACAGGGTTTCGTCGATGAGAAAGTACCGAGAGAGAGTTTGGGATAGCCTGAATTTCATCGACGAACACAAGGCTTCGTCGACGAATTTAATGAAGAACTCATCGACGAGGTGACGTGTCTCGTTGATGAGCCTGGCTGTATAAATAGTGGAAAGACAGGTTTTTTCACATTTTCTCTCGCCGCTCTCTCTCTCTCTCTCTCCTCTCTCTCTCTCTTTCTCTTACGACTCTCTCTCCTTTCTCTCTTCATTTCCGGCCCCACCAGTCACCAGATCGACGATCCGAAGCTACCACGACGCTCATGGCGAAGTTCTCTACACATCTACCGTAGCGGATCGTCGGGAAATCAGAGTTGGAAATCATCCCAAATTCAGGGTAATGCCTTTTAGTTTCCTTTTGGCCTTGTGGCAGTTAGAGAAAATGTTATAGACGAAAAAATACTGATGTTTAGCTCTGAAAAATATTGGTTTCAGGGTGTTTTGTTGGAGGCCCTGCGGGTATCAGGCTAGAGTACAATAGGGGCTTTTCAGAAATAAGGTAAGGGAAATATGCTATGCTAGGATATTTCTGAATATTTTGTAGTTTATGTATTTACAAAAATTATGTATTTTAGTATGGTGTGGCATGTGATTATGTATTTGGTATGGGGATATGTTTATGAATGTAGTTTCATGATTTTACGAGTTTCAGTATTATGATTATACGAACTTTAGTATCATGATTTTATGGATTTCAGTACCATGATTTTACGATATTTTAGTACCATGATTATACGAATCTCAGTACCATGATTATAAGAATTCCAGTATTACGAATATGCAATTCCATGTTATGATTATTCAGATTTTAGTACGTTACGCAGTATCATGGTTATTTCAGTACTTCAGAATCATGGTAAATCAGATAGACATGTATATAGAAATATATATTATACGATATCAAACCATGTTGGACTTGCAACTACAGAGCACGGTACCGTTGCTACAGATACTATGTTACTTTATGAGTGCAACCACCTATTCATATATACGTGGTACGGTCGACCACCTAGGCCCTAGAAGAGATTAGGCTCCCCATCCAGATAAGGGGCATGTCATGACACAGATAGCCACAGGGAACAGTTTCAGTTACTATTACTTACGTATTGATTTACAGAAACAGGTATCCTACTATATACACTAGAAGTATTTTGAATTATAACCATAATACTGATATGTTAAGCATAGGGGTGAGCAAACGGTCGGTTCGGCCAAATTCAGTTAATTAACCGAATTAATCGAAATTTTCGGTTAATGATTTATGATAACCGAACCGACCGAACAAAGGAAGCTCACCGAACCAAACCCGACCGAATTACCTTTTCGGGTAATTCGGTTAACCGAATTTAACCGAAATAATTTGAAATTAATTATTAAAAACATAATAAAATTATAAATTTTTTTACCAATTCCAACTTAATCACTAATTATTAATTATTAAAAACATGAAAATCAACTCTATATGTTGGGATCGTCTTGGTGTGATTTGGAAACAATGTTACTTTGCTGGACATAGCCCTAGGTTTTGATGTTCCTAATTGGATTGCTTGCGGATCCAGTGAATGTAGGGCTTGTTCCTCCAGTAAAGTTGACGTCCTATTTCGTGCTTCTCAGTCCTAATTCATACCTGGATTGGTTGGAGAGACCTTCATGGGTTTGATTAAAGGAGTTAGCTCACCTGCAGTAGCCTTCTTCATTTATTCACTAGAATCACTAATTATTAATTCAGTTAATTCGGTTAACCGAATTAAAATTCTTATTAACTGAACCGATAATCGATTAACCGAAAATTGGTAAAATTGTAACCGAACCGAACCGACCAAAATTGGTCGGTTAATTCGGTTAATTTGGGTTTCCCCGAATTATGCTCACCCCTAGTTAAGCAATAGGGAAAAGGGGTGGTGTAAAGACCCGAAAAATTTAAAAAGGATTAAAATAATTTAGAAAAAAAATAATAAATAAAATAATAGATAAATAAATAAAAGGAATGACGTGGGAAAAAAAAGAAAAAAATAATAAAAATAAAGAAATTAAATTAAATTAAGATAAATTAAATAATTAAATAACTAGTTGTTAAATTAAATATTATTGTATTGGATTTATAAAAAATTAAAATTAAAATAAGATATATATATATATATATGTAAGTAAGTTAATATATATATATATACATATATATATATATATATATATATATATATATGATAAGTATAAGTTTAATATATATATATGAAGTTACTGACAGAAAAGGATAAGAGAGAAGGAAGAAAGAAAGAAGGAAGAAGAAGAAGGAAGAAGAAAGAAGAAGAAAGGAGAAAATGTCAGGCGGCCACACCCCCCCTGAAACTTTTCTGCGTGCGCGCCAGCCGCCTCCGTCTCCGTCTCTCTTCTTCTCTCAATTACTCGGCGAGTTTGCGACGGATCAGGAAACGGAAGGTGCCGTTGGATTCCTGGTTCCGCTGTCGATATTTCTACTGGAACAGATTTTTCATGGGAACGGCTTAGGCATTGCTCCTGGGGAAAGGTAGTTTTTCCCCATTTTCTCAATTTCGCCGTTAATATGTGGTTAAATCGATGAACGAATACCACCACAAGGTCCCGTCATTTTGACGTAGGTAATTTGTCAATTGGGATTTTTAGGCCCTACTCCAAAGCGAGAGTGGGATTTGGGAAATTTGGCAATTTGGCTAAATTTAAGGGTATTATTATTTATTTAGGAATTATGGCCCTAGGAAATATTTAATTAATATTTTATTCATGAATAATTTATTGGAACTAGGAATTTAATTTTAGGGTCTGGGTGAGCGCCGCAGGTATTTTTCGGAGTCCCTGTTGGCATAGTTCAAGAAACCAGGTAAGAAGAAAAATATATATTAAATCAGAATTTTTATGAATTTAATGGAAAAATAAATTGTGTTGTATGTACGTGTATATGTTTCGATATGGGTAAAATGCCAACTATTTAAATTATATTTTTTTCCAAGTTTAGGGTTGTTTATTAGATATGTATATGCAAAAATGAACTGATGAAAGTGAGAAATATTTTCAGGATAATTAAGTAAGAAATGAAAGGTATTTTTAATATATAAACATTAAATATTGGTTGGCTTATTTTACAGGCAGTGTATGAATTTTACTGTTAAATTGTGTGGCATGAGAATCTATGCAAATATATGTTAAATGTATGAGATGCAGGCTAAGTAAGTAAAACCATGAAAATAAAATATGACATGGACAATGTTGCCTGTGTGTGTTAATGCAACCATGTAAACAGCTGAAAGATGCTGGGTAAACAACTGAAAGATGTTGGGTAAAACAGCTAAAAGTGGTTGGGTAAATGTGTTACAGCTAAAAGTGGCTGGGTAAATGTGTCACAGCTGAAAGTGGCTGGGTAAATGTAAACCAGCTGAAAGATGCTGGATAAAACAACTGAAAGATGCTGAGTAAAACAGTTGAAAGATGTTGGGTATGAAATGAAATGAAATGAAAAGGGAAATGAATGGAATGGAAATGAAATGTGTAATGTGAACAATGTAAAATGGGAAAGAGTCACTTAAAGTGAAATGCAGTGCAATGTTAAGCCATGAATATAAACAGATGTGTATGATTAAATAATGATAGAAAGAATGATGTATTATGATATTAGAAGTACGTATGTACATAGAATATGTTACGATTGGGCAAGGCGTACCTTTCGCCTGAGGGCTTGCTGAGTTAGGCGAGTGCACTAGTAGCTATAGATGTGGCAGTAGCCGCATAACGTATTAGGGCAGAGGGAACCTACTTGTATGGGCGGGTAGAATTCCCTATCATTAGGGCCTTTGCAGGTAAACTATTGTTGAACGCGTGAGTACGAGATCAATTTAACATTTGAGGGCTTACTGAGTAAGGTGAGTGCCCTGGTATGCTTAAATTGTGACCTTCGGGTTGCTAAATGTATCAGAGTAGAGGGGTGCTACTTGTATGGGCGGGTAATCACCCCTATCCTCGGAAAATTGTGGGTTAAACATTTGCATGTGTTTGATTAGGATCAGGGAATGATTTCGGAATTTATGTTAAGGATTTTCAAATGTTAAATATTATGTTATATAAAAACTCATGTTGGCCACACACTGTTTTAATATATGGTTTATTCCCTTACTGAGATGTGTCTCACCTGAATATGATTATATTTTTTTTTTTCAGGATTTCATCGAGATCGAGCTTAGAGAGCTCGAGGTTCTATAACATTATTGGGAAATAGTAAAAGAAAATGGTATATTTCTATATTAATTATGAGATGCAAATATTTATGTTTTACGTCCTTATATTTTAAGTCTGTGGAGAAAAGAAAGTTGTGAACATACTGAAATGTTTTGGAGATATATGTAATTATGGAAATGCAGGTGTTGGATGATTTAATATGGATTATAGTTAGGATTAGTAAACTCTGGTATTATGTTATATAAAGATTATGATTATGTTTTCCGCTGCGTATGTTATGTTAATTATGGAATATGATTTATCAGAGATTTTATCAGGTTAAACGCACCGGATCCAGGTTTAAGGGTTCGGGGCGTTTCAGGTGGTGTGTTTTATTACTTGTACTGTACTTCTGTACTCCATTATTCATGTTTATATGAAACAAATTTCATGATATGTAGTAGCACATTGGTCACACACTAGTAATAGCATATTTTCTTTTACTGAGCATTGACTCCTCCCAGTGTTGATCTATTTTCAGGTGATCCAGGTAGGCGAGCAGATCAGGCTCGCAAATAGAGGGCGCCTGTAGTGCCCCATCAGAGAGTGAGTATCATTTTTGGGAGTGATTTTGTGTAGCCCTAGCTAGTTGAGGGCATTTTTGGGGATACAGTTATGTTGTATATATATATTACAAACATTTCAGAACTCTAGTATTGAATGTAATGGTTTAGGTTATGTTTATATGATTCTGCTTCTCGCTGCGTAGGATAATGTTATGGTATCAGAGTATGATAATTATTACAGTGGAAAAAAAAATCAATTTATTAAGCAGGTTGTTACAACCCTATCATGAGGGGTTAAATCGTGACATACAGTTATTCATCCAGGGAAGTTCTCAGTTATTATTATATATGTACAGTTTCACAGAAATAGGGAATATAAGTATATATATTAAAACTATTATGTATAGATACCTAAAACACAGATATGTTAAACAACATGGTAAAAGGTGGTGGTTTATATTACTTGTATTATATTTACAGATTCAGTTATACATGATTATATAGAAACATATTTTCATAGTATTGTAACTCATTTGCCACACACTAACAATAGCATATTTCGTCTTACTGAGCGTTGACTCATCCCATTACTTTAACATTTTTCAAATGATCTAGGTAGGCGAGCAGATCAGGCTCGTTGGTAAAGAGGCTTTAGTGCTGCTCCGTTAGTAGAGTGAGTATTTTGGGAGATTAATTTTGTATAACTCTGGCACAGATGAGGGTTTCTTTTTGAGGAATAGTTGTATATGCATATTTTGGGAACATCTTAGTACTCTAGTATTGTGTATATATGTGTTTATGGTTATATGGATACAACTTTATGCTACATAGGTTAATAGTTAAATATATTTATATATCAAAAGGTATCGGAGATATGGAATTTCATGGTATTTATTATTGAAAAATTTTAAAATATTTATAAGGTGTAGCAAGTCGTTACAAAAATGATATAAATTATTATAAGATATCAAGAATCACCCAAAGGTTGATTAATTGTTCTTATAATATAAGGATAATGTTTTGGTATTATTATTATTATTATTAAACAATAAAGGAATTCATTCTATTCATTATGTGAACAATCAAAGAGCTGAAAAGAAAGCAAAGAAGCATGGAATGGGGAAAGGATCTTTAAAGGATAATGAATCCTCTTCTCATATCCAGAAGAAGGTATCAAGTAAGGACAAATGTCGTTTCTGTGGAAAACCTAGTCATTACCAAAAGTACTGCTTGAAACGGAAAGTTTGGTTCAAAAGGAAGGGTAAGCCTAGTGCTTATGTATGTTTCGAATCAAATTTAGTTGAAGTTCCTTATAATACTTGGTGGATTGATTTTGGATGTACAACTCATGTTTCTAATATGATGCAGGGATTTCTTACAATCCAAAACATAAAACCAAATGAGAAGTTTATCTTCATGGGGAACAATATAAAAGTGCTAGTTGAAGCTGTCGGGACTTATCATTTAATCCTAGACACTGGTTATTATTTGGATTCATATGAGACTTTTTATGTTCCTAGTATTTCTAGGAATTTAGTTTCATTATCTAAATTGGATGTTTTTGGGTACACCTGTAATATTAATAAAGGTTTTTTCAGTTTATTTAAAGATACCTGTGTAACAACCCGAATAATAATGGGATTTAAATAATAAGAGGAGGGAAAATGGAAATGGTAACAGAGGAAGGAAGTCGAAGCGTTCGTTGACGACATTGCATTTTGGAAGGAAAAAACCAAAAAGGAATCATCAGGGCTTCGTCGACGAATACAGGGGATTCGTCAACCAGGGCTTAAGAAAATTCGTCGACGAAGACTGAATTTTGTCAACGAAGAAATACCGAGAGAGTTTTGAGTCGACTGAATTTCGTCGACGAGGACTGAATTTCGTCGACGAAATTATTGAAGGATTCATCGACAAATGACGTGGCTCGTCGACGAATCCAGTTCTATAAATAGAAAAATCTGGATTTTTAACTTCATTATTAAGCAACCTTCGCCCTCTCTCTCTCCTCTCCGGTTCTCTCTCTCTCTCTCTCATCGATTTTGGGCCGAATTTACGCCGGTTCAACATTCCGAAGTCACCACGACGCTCCTGGGGAAGTTCTCTCCAAATCTGCTGGAGCGGATCGTTGGTGAAAGCAAGTTGGAAATCATCCCTGAGTTGAGGTAAGTCATTTTAAGCCAAATTTGGTCTTACGACAGTTATAGGAAATGATGTACAAGTAGAAATACTGAAGTTTAATACTGAAAATTTTCAGTTTCAGGGTATTGATCAAGAAACCATACGGGTGTGAGATTAGAGTTTATAGGGGCTTTTCTCAGTAGCCAAGTAAGGGAATAAACTAAAGCAGTTACTTTTCATGCAAATTACTATTATTTATGAGAAAATTGATTTCCTAAAAATATGTACGATATTAACATATTATGGAATTAATGCACTTTTGGGAAAAATACTGTTATTATGTTGGAACGAGTATATACGTATGAGATGCCATAAATCATGATTTTCAAATGCAATGAATAGTTTTAATACAGCAAATGTGTGGCATGAATATTATTTTATGTGGAGAAATATTTTGATATGATAATGATGTAAATGCAGTATGATCTGAGAGGTTATGAAGGTATACAGTACATTATGATTCTTATAAATGCATGATAAAATGATTATTTTCAGAATGACGTATTTATGTATGATATCGGCGCGAAGCCGTAATTATGATATGATCGGCATGAGGCCGTAATTATGATATGATCGGCGCGAGCCCATAATTATGAAAGATGCTATTTAATCATGTACTATATGTAATCAGAACCCGGATGTTAGTTTAGTTCAGTTCAGGAGCTCGGTACCGTAGCTATATAGATCATATATCTATGTTCAGATTAGTGCTAACCACCCTATGAGGGGGTGGGAGATGGATAGTTGATGTGACTTTTAGTAGAGTGTGGACGTCCACCTGGCAGTTCGGATTAGGGTGTGGCGGGCTTATCGTACTTACAAACATATTTGATTTGGCAGTGGTCAGCCAGCCATTATCGGGTCCCGTCTTCGGGCTGCATAACCCGTCATAGGGGCTAATACATGATATTAGCTAGCTATTCATCCTGGGTATGTTTTCAGTATTATCAGTATAACAGACATTTTATGTATGATACGACTTACTAGAAAATAAGAAAGCATGTGATTATTCAGTATGATATGATGAACGTTTATGAAAATATGAAATTTACTGTATATGTATAATTGCATTAAATGTTCATGTTGCCACACAAATGTATTTAGTTTATTTTCCCTTACTGAGATGTGTCTCACCCCCAACATTAATTAATTTTTCAGGAGACCCTGAGTGATCGGCGGGTCGTGGCCGCTGTTGAGTTAGAGATATTACCCCGTTAGGAGGGTAAGATTTTTGTACTAGGGTTAGAATTATTTTGTGTTTGACCCTAGAGTTATTTTAATGTTTATGAGGATGTATAAAAATACAGTATTATGATGTTGTAGTAAACTCTGGTATTATGCTTGATGAATGGATGGTTTCAATTTTATGATTGCTGCTGCTTAGGTTTCCGTTGTGATTGACAGGTGTCCCCGTTACCCACGGGTTCGGGTTGATGTTTTGATTTATTATGTTATATTTTATGTTAAGAAATTTGAGGACATTACACCTGTATGGTTGGTTGTGGTATGCTTTATGATGGATTATATAAGTTAAAACTTGATAATCATTATGCTTAAACACTTTTAACCTCGCATCATAGTATTGGCACTAAACGAAGTTTAGTGAATGAACGATCTGCTTATTTGTGGCATAAACGGTTAGGTCATATTTCCAAAGAAAGACTGGAAAGATTAATAAAGAGTGAAATACTTCCATATTTGGATTTTATTGACTTTGACATTTGTGTAGATTGTATTAAAGGAAAGCAGACAAGACACATCAAAGAAAAGAGCTACAAGGAGCACTCAGCTTCAAGAAATTATGCACACTGATACTTGTGGACCCTTTGACGTAAATACCTTCAGTAATGATAGATATTTCATCACCTTTATCGACGATTTTTCACGTTACGGATATGTCTACTTGCTACATGATAAATCTCAAGCGGTAAACGCTTTAGAGATTTATGTAAATGAAGTTGAAAGACAATTAGATCAAAAGGTGAAGATTTTTAAGTCTGATAGAGAAGGTGAATATTATGGAAGGTATAACGAAACTGGACAACTACCTAGTCCATTTGCTAAATTCCTTGAAAAACGTGGTATTTGTGCTCAATACACAATGCTAGGTACACCAGAACATAATGGTGTATTAGAAAGGCGTAATAGGACTTTGATGGATATGGTTAGGAGCATGATAAGTAGAAAGTTTTTACCTAATTCATTGTGGATGTATGCTTTAAAAACTGCCATGTATGTATTAAACCATGTTCTTAGTAAGGCAGTTCTAAAGACACCATTTGAGCTTTGGACTGGCAGGAAACCAAGTTTGCGACACCTGCATGTTTGGGGTTGTAGTGATCCTTAATAAATTATAACTTAATAAATAAAAATGGTCAACCTGTACCCGTAGGTAACGAGGATATTTGTCAAATACAGCGGAAAACCTAGCAGCAGTAAATATAAAATCTCAACATCCAATCTCTAAAACATAATACCAGAGTTTACTACATCATCAATATACTATTTATATGTACACTCTCCAAAAATCAAAAACAACACTAGGACCATACAACAAAAAATCTCCTAGTCCTAGTTCAACACTTACCCTTCTAGTAGGGAAGTTCCACTCACTCAACGGCGGCCTTGACCCGTCGGTTTCTCTGGGTTTCCTGAAAAATCATGTAATGTTGGGGGTGAGACACTTCTCAATAAGGGAAAATAAACTAAATACAGCCGTGTGACAACATGAACATTTAAAGTGCTTTAACATATACAATACATTTCATAACTTTGGAAATAATCATAATATCATACTGGATAATCATTTACTTTTATACTTGTTAATAATTCATAACATACATAAGCATGTTATAACTGTAATACTGAAAATATACCCAGGATGAATAGCTAGCTGGTGTCATGTATTACCCCCTATGACGGGTTGTGCAGCCCGAAGGCGGGACCCGACAATGGCTAGCCGACCACTGCCGAATCAAATATGTCTGTAAGTACGATGAGCCCGCCACACCCTAGTCCGGACTGCCAGGTGGACGTCCACACTCTACTGAAAGCCACATCGACTATCCATCTCCCATCCCCTCGTGGGATGGTTAGCACTAATCTGACGTAGATATCTGATCTACAATATAGCTACGGTACCAAGCCCTGAATTGAACTAAACTAACATCCTGGTTGTAATAACATGTAATACATGAACATACATAACATCATCATGGCCTCGTTCCGAAAACATAGATACGGCCTTGTGCCGAAATCATAAATACATGGCCTCGCGCCAAAATCGTAAATACGGCCTTGTGCCGATAATATAAATACATGGCCTCACGCCAGATACGTTTCAGGTATTTACATTCTGAAAATAACTCATTTATCATATATTCGTCAAACTCAGTGTAGCATAACTCGTCTTTTCAAAATACCTGAAAATATGCTTTGCTCGTAAAATCATTCATATCATGATTCACTTCACATAAAAATAATGTTCATGCCACACTTATGCCGTTTAAAGTCATGCTTCATATTCTAAAATCATCGTTTCAGGCATCTCATGCATACATATACATTTCAATCACAATAGCAGTATTTTCCAAACGTACATTTTATCTATAATATGCAAGTATAACATTTGCTTTTCTGAAAATAATTTTACTCATAATTAATAATAAATTGCATGGAAAATAACTGTTTTAGTTTATTCCCTTACTTGGCTACTGAGAAAGCCGTTAAAATTTCCTAGCTTGACCCCCGTAGGATTTCCTACTCAATACCCTGAAATTCAAAACTCCCAGTATTAAACATCAGTATTTTCATGCGTACATCAATTCCTATAACTATCACAAAGTATAATTTGGCTTAGAAAGTTTTACCTCAACTCAGGGATGATTTCCAACTTCTTTTTCCCAACGATCCGCTCCGGCAAACTTGTAGAGAACTCCGCCAGGAGCGTCGTGGTAGCCTCAAATCTTCGATCCGGCGTAAAACTAGCCCAAAATCGAAGAGAGAGAGTGAGAGGGCCGAAGAGGAGAGAGAGAGAGAGAGAGAGAGAGAGAGTGGAGAGGAAGCTTCAAATGACGTTTAAAAATCGGATTTTTCATATATATAGACAGCAGAATTTGTCGACAAGCCCAATCTTCGTCGACGAGTTCTTTATAAATTTTGTTGACGAGACCCTGTATTCGTCGACCAAATTCAGGCTAACTCAGAACCCCTTTCGGTATTTTCTTGTCAACGAAACCCTGTGTTTGTCGACGAATTTAGGCAATCTCTTAAAAATTATTTTATTCCCTAAATGCAATGTCGTTGACGAAGTCTACGACCTCCTTTTGTTTCTGTCTCTATTTCCCTCTCTCTTTATTACTCAAATTTCCATTTTAAATTCGGGTCATTACAGGGGTTGTTAGGCAGAAATTAAAGTTTATAATCCACAAGAAAAGAAGCTGGATGCAAGAACAATCAGTGGTAATTTCATTGGTTATCCAAAAAAATCGAAAAGGTATATATTTTATTGTCCTAATCATGTCACAAGAATAGTTGAAACTAGAAATGCTAGGTTTTTTGAGAATAATGAAACTAGTGGGAGTATGGTTCCATTAAATGTGGAAATTAAGGAAATTACAACTCCCGCTATTCAAAGTAAACCTATTATAGAAAAACCACAAGAGGTTGCGTTAAGGCGATCTCAAAGAGAAAAGAGATCTGCTATCTCGGGTGATTATGTGGTTTATCTTCAAGAGTCAGATTTTGACTTAAGAATTGAAGATGATCCAGTTTTGTTTTCAAAAGCCATTAGCTATGATAATTCTAATAAATGGATGGATGCCATGAAAGAAGGGTTAAAGTCTATGGAACGAAATGAAGTCTGGGATCTTGTAGAATTTCCAGAAGGTTGCAAGAGAGTTGGATGTAAATGGGTTTTTAAAACAAACGAGACTCTTGTGGTAACCTTGAATGTTACAAGGCCAGACTTGTTGCTAAACGCTTTACTCAGAAAGATGGTATTGATTATAGAGAGACCTTTTCACCGATCTCTAAGAAAGATTCTTTTAGAATCATTATGGCTTAGTGGCTCATTACGATTTAGAGTTACATCAAATGGATGTGAAAACTGTCTTTTTAAATGGGAATTTAGATGATGTTTATATGGATCAACCATTGGGTTTTATAGTTAAAGGAAAAGAAAATTTGGTGTATAAACTTAAGAAGTCAATATATGGACTTAAACAAGCTTCCCGACAATGGTATCTTAAGTTTAATAATACCATTGGTTCCTTTGGATTTAAAGAAAACACTGTTGATTGGTGTATATATCTGAATATTAGTGGGAGTAAGTTTATATTCTTGATTCTGTATGTTGATGACATTTTGCTTGCAACTAATAATCTTGGTCTGTTATATGAGACTGAAGAATTTCTCTCTAAAAACTTTGAAATGAAAGATATGAGAGAGGCAAAGTATGTGATTGGAATAGAAATATTTCGAGATCGGTCCCAAGGACTGGTTGGTTTGTCTCAGAAAGGCTATGAAAATAAAGTTTTAGAGAGATTTAACATGGACAAATGCTCAGTATCACCCGTTCCTATTCATAAAGGAGACAAGTTCCGTCTCATGCAATGTCCTAAAAATGATCTGGAACGGAGGCAAATGAAGGATGTACCTTATGCATCTGTTGTTGAGAGCTTGATGTACGCTCAAACGTGCACAAGGCCTGACATTAGTTTTGCAGTTGGAATGCTCGAGAGATATCAAAGTAATCCAAGAATGATTCACTAGAAGGCTGCAAAGAAAGTTCTAAGATACTTGCAAGGAACAAAAGATTACAAGCTTATGTATTGAAGGTCTGATCATCTTGAGGTGGTTGGATATTCGAATTCTGATTTTGCTGGATGTGTGGATACAAGAAAGTCCACATTTGGCTATGTATACTTGCTAGCCGGAGGAGCAATTTCATGGAAGAGTGCGAAGCAGTCAATAATTGCTACATCCACTATGGAAGCTAAATTTGTAGTTTGCTTTGAGGCTACAGTTCAGACTAATTGGTTGCAGAATTTTATTTTAGGACTTGAAATAGTCGACAGTATCGCCAAGCCGCTAAAAATTTATTGTGATAATTCCGCAACTGTCTTCTTCTCTAAGAATGATAAGTATTTCAAGGGTACTAAACATATGAAATTGAAATACTTTGCTATTAAAGAAGACGTACAGAAACAAAAAGTGTCAATTGAACATATTAGCACCAATTGTATGATAGCAGATCCTTTGACGAAAGGATTGCCGCCCAAAACTTTTATTGATCATGTTGAAAAAGATGGGCATTATTGAATCTTAATGTATGTTGTTCAATTGATATTTGAGCTCAATAATGAAAATGTTTCTGTTATTTCTGTTTTCCATTTTGTATACATAATTGTTATGGAATAATGATAACATGATTAAAGTTGGACCTAATGTATGTCTCTCAACTAAAAATCATTATATGTAGTGGAACTTGTATTGTAGTGCATGGAAGGAACTATGTTAATAAAGATGATATGGAACAGCCATGACTCCTACAAGTTTTCTACATATTAATGATGACTAATGTATGCGTATTATGATCAACTATGTTAAGTAATTTCACTTGAGTCAAGTGGGAGAATGTAAGACATAAATAAATTACCTTAAATAAAATTATGATTATATTTATGTAAGTAATATGAAAGGTTTTAAATTATGATTATATTTATTTACTGTTAGGATTGTTGGTGTGGAGCCGTCGGCAGCCGCACCAGCCCAGCCACCGACTTTGACATTGAAGAATGATGGCCACCTGCTTTGCAGACTTTGCTGAAATTGCAAGCCACCATCTTTGATTTTTTGCTCCCCCCTCCTATATATATATATATATATATATATATATATATATATATATATATATATATATATTGCTATGTGTTGTAGTGAGTTGTGAGAGGTGTGTGTGGTTTGCAGAAGAGTGTATGTGTAGTGTGCTGAGAGTGCAAAGAGCAGAGAGTTGTGGTGAGAGAGGGAGTTGAGCAGTGGCTTCTCCTTGTATTGTTTCTCTCAGTTTATAGTGCAGTGGTGTGTGCTCCCGTGGACGTATGTTAGTTTGGACCGAACCACGTAAATCTGGTGTTCCATTGTGGATGTGCTTGAATTTTTCTTCGTGTGTGATTGTTGCTCCAGGTTTAATCCCCCAATATTTACATGATATGAAAGTTTTTTAAATATAATAATGTTATAATAATATTGATTTCCCAAATATGAAGAGTCTATTTACAATAATGACTTCTAATTACTTCTCGAAATTTGAGGAGTCATAATTATGATAAGTTATGAATGTTAATTAATTACTTGATGGAAGTGATTAGTAGATAAAGGTAGTTGAGACTAGTCCTATCTCATCTTAAGAAGCTTGTACTACTTTTCCATCAAATTAAGTAAAGTACATGGAAACGTAAGGTTGCGAGATAGAAACACAAAGCTTAAGGATATTCACTTGGAAGCATGAATCAAGGTATGCGTTTCTTATTTGTTATACAAAATTATAAGTTTTGAAAATCCAATGTTTAAATCATGTTTATTTTAAATTTACAGAAGTTTCTAGTTGGTGATTGCCAAGAGAGAGTGAGAGAGGAGAGAGAGAATCTATAAATACTTGTAGTGCAAATCCTAAAGCTAGCTTATATTATAGTCTACTCCCAACTTTGATGGCAAAAGAAAAAGAAAATTAGCCTACCAGAAAGAAATATTAATATGACACAACTATGACTGTTGTGAATTTGGTAATGGTTTTCATTTCAATTCATCCAAGTTACTTTAAAAAAAAAGAACTATAAATGATGATTAAATATTAAAGTAATTAATTTTCAAACACAAGGAGTCGGCAACTAACACCGTCACGAGCTCGACGTGGATGCGCCAAAGTCAGATGGTCCGCTCACCACATCTTCATGGATTAACTTCGTCGAATTTCTCTCCCTCCCTCTCTCTCTCTCTCTCTGTCCAAGTCTACCTCTCTCCGTCCAAATTGAAGTTGATAGTCAAGGGAAGAGAGAGAGAGAGAGAGAGGAAGCAATCTGTTCTTGATTGCCTGCGCGAGCTCATACAGATTCAGGAACTGGGAATGGAGTTCAAGGTCTCTGCTGCAGAGGAATCAGAACAAATGCAGGATAGCAATAATGAGATAGAGCAAAGCAAAGTGGGTATCATGAGAGCCCTTGTCGAAAGAGAAGATCCCTCTTCCAAGGTTCCCTTCCCTCCTTCAATTCTCTTCTCCCCCCTTCCTCTGCTATTTACTATAAGCGTCATTTGATTTCTCCTTTTTTGGTACTGACTGTTTCAGCTTCATTTCACTTAACCCATGACTGTTATTATTAACCTTTACTCTTATGTTCTACTAATCTGCTAGTATTTAGTAATTTTGTAATTGCCCATTGAGAAATTGAAGCCGAAAGGGCATTTGGTTGAATGGAATCGTGGAAATTAAACAAGACCCGTTGTAGTAATCGTCACTTGTATTTGCTATTAACATCTTAGAATTTAGTAATTTTATTATTACCCGTTAAAAAATTGAAGTCGAAAGGGTATTTAATTTAATGGGCTTCTGGAAATTATAGGAAAACAAACGGAACATATTCCTTGCATTGCTCAATTTTTTTTTTTTTGTTTATTTATGGTAACTCTGCAGTTTGCGTAGGTATTGCTTGAACCTTTATCTAATATTTTCTCCATAATGAAACTGTGAAATCGTAGAAAACATAGAATAAATTAAAAACTAGATACGCTTGCTTTAATTGTCACCCTAAATATCACTATATAATTTATAAATTTTAAAAGTAAAAAATCACTATTATTTGTCTTGCGATTCCATAAAAAATTCATTAAATTTGAAAAAAGGAATAGACAGCTTATGTACACCATCACACGATGCTTGTATATGAGCATCTTTGTGCTTAATTGCTTACAACAAAAATAGAATGCATTTTAGGTAAAATTAACAAATTGTTATTATTCGACTTATATTTTTGTAAGGGTAATTAATTTTTTTAAAAATAAAAGTACATGTGTCAAACACAACATGTGTATAACCAAAAACTAATGAAGTTATCCAAATCAATACCAGATCTGTGATGTAATAAAATTATAACATTTGATCACAAATTAGTGCTCTATTCTTAGTAAAATTGCTTCCTTACAAAAGGAGATGGAAGAGAAGAAAAACTTGTAGTAATTCTAAAAGATTACCTTTGACAATTGCTTCTAGCAGCAAATGCTTGAAGTTGCTTATGAGGACACTGAGAACTTAGTTACTAAGTTACTGACTTCAACTCATCTCTTGTTTTTGTGTGCTACAAATGCATATTCTTTGCATACTAAACAAGAAAGGAACTTGGACATATATATAGAGAAAAATTGGGGTGACGAAGACAGATGAGGAGAGGAAATGTCATTGGGAGGGGGAAAAGAAAGAGCCATGGGGAGATGAAATGTTGGAAAAAGGGCGTGTGAAAGAAAGAGATGATGAATAAAATGAGAAAATAAAAGTGTAGGAGAAGCATACATTCAAATGGAAAAGCAAATGAGGGAAGAGTGGAAGAGCCATTCGGGGGATTTTTGAAATTCGTAATTTTGTCTTGGATTCCTATCCTCTCAAGTGTGTCCATGAGGGAAAGGGTCGAGCATGTTTCACTCACTTAGTCTACGCTACTTAAGAGTTCTTGGGATTTGAGGGTTGGATCCCTCCACAATATGGGTGTTAGCGCACCCAAATCAATTGGCATTGAATTAGGAAACCAAAGTAAGAGATGACATAAGACAAAGTATAAATCCAAGCCATATAGTATCCTAAAAGTATCCTAAAAGATGCTTGACCCGTTGCCGATGGGACATCCTTAGAACATGGAGAATCTAGCAAGTCTAGTTAACAACAAAGGATATTTTGGGCCATGTAATAGTTATATACTATAGAACACCAACAATAGACCAATAAACTGGTGACAACTAAAAATGATGAGGTAGCCAAGCTAGGTGAGAGGATATAGGAGTGGAGTGTGTTAAAGCTTAAATGTTTTTGGAGTGCAGTGAAAGTGGAAGTATTTTTTCAGCCCTAGAAACTCAACTGGCTGGGTCATCACTGTCCTAGCGAGGAAATTCCACCTTTATACAAGAAGAACCATGATCACGCTCTCCTTGGTAACCTTCTTTGCGCATGTATGACTGCTCTCTACGATTAGCTGATGTAGAGACATCATCTTGTCTCTCTTTATTGGAAGATGTAATGAGTAGTTTAGATAGCAATGCTTGGATCTCTTCAAATTGAGACTTAAACATATTACTAAGTTCAACCTTTTGCCTAGCTTCCATTTGGAACTTAGCTGAATTTTTTGAGGCCATTGCATATGAGTGAAGATTAAGAATTCCAATCTTGCTTTTGTCAGTGGGTTAACGGAATCCACTAGAATGCCGGTTTTGATACCAAATGATAAGACATAGGGTTTTATCGTGGAGAAATTAAGGATATTTAAAGGAGGAAAAATAGGAAGAGAAAATAGGGCTTGATCACTTTGAGGGAATTTGCCTCCAAATTAGCCATAGGCTATGAATTATGCTATTGCTTGAATAGAAAAGCCGTGTAGGGTTACATATATATATATATATAGGATAGGGAAACTTACTCCTATTAGGAATGTAGAATATCCTAATTCAAGTCCTTGATGAACTTAATCCCAATTGATTTGGGAATCCTAACACATTGAATAAAAATCCCAACATTAAATAATCCTAACATTAAATAGAATCCCAATTGATTTGTGAACCATAACAGATTAATTAGAAATCCCAATTGATTTGGGAATCCTAACAGATTCACTCACATGGTGTCACAATTTGACATGGAGTGTGTACTAGGGAGATCTTGACCATATAAAAATGGTTTAGGCTTCAACCTTGAGGCACCATTTACGAGGCAAAATCATAAGGCCAGCCAAAACAAATAGTACCTTAGTGGAGGTGGGTTTAGATTGTTGCATTTAACATTGTTAGCATTGGGAGAATCTTTATGCAAGCTTGATATACATGGGTGAGCACCAACTTGATCCAAAAGCTTAAGTCATTAGGTTTTGGACCCAACATACATAAAAGCACCCATCATCTACTGGATTTTTCTTATTTGGAACAAAATCACAAGTTGAATTCTCAACAATCTCCCTTTCACTTGTGAATGTCTAATCACTCCCCCTTGAACTAAAATCATTCTTGATTACTCCTTGTCATGCAACCAACTAGGAGCCACTATTCAACCATGGCAAAGGGCCACGAAAGCATGGGAGTAAACTCATTTGCGGGATTAGCATATGTATAATCCACTACTCCTTCTCCACAGTGTGCATTCGCAGGCATGCATAAAACTCAGGTTCAATTTGAATAGTCTCCCCTTTGAGCGAAAATCATCTCACTCATGGGAGCAAACCTAGTTTTCCAACAATTGCCCAAGTAGGTCTTACCCTCGTGCCTTATGTGCCTCGGATTGCATTCCTTGTGCTTTCGATTCAATCCTTCTTCCCACGTCCTAATCTTATTCAGATCCGTTTGTTAGCCTAGATGGTATTTATTGGCCCGGGTCACAAACTTGATCCTTCAACTGTTAATACATAAGGCGAATTAGTTTTACATCTTGAATTTACGATGCCACTTGCCTTTCCTATGCATGGCCTTGTCAAGCAATCCCTTTAGTTCACGGTCTTATACTCGGCTAACAAGGGTCGTCTAAGTTGGACAAATGGATTCAAGTAGGGTTTAAATGTGGGAAGTAGGATTGATTCAAAGGCACATGGAATGATGTCTGAGGCATGTAAAGCATGGGGGTAGGGTCAACTTCCAATATGGGACAAATTCACAAGTAGAATTCTTAATAGGTATAAAAGCCACCGTAGGAGTACTGCCATGTCCCCAACTTCGGTGAGATATTGTTAGTTTGTTGGATCACACAATTTTGCCCCTAGACGCCTTATGAGGTTGAAGTCTAAACTATTGTTGTAAGGCCGATATCTAGTGGATGGAATGTGGGATATCTCTAAGGTGGCTCTAATATCAAATGTAATGGTCTCAACTCAACTCCAATGAGGCATTGTCCGCTTTGGACCATTGGGCCTCACGGTTTTGCCCCATAAATGATGCCTTGTTAAAGCTTAAACCATTCTTATATGGCCAAGATCTTCTTAATACATGTCCGATTTGAGATCATAACATGTTCCATCTAATCTCGAACATCAATGTTAGAGTGACCCACACATCTTTGTAGGATCTACACGTTTGTACAGGATCCACTCACATGACAAGTCCCCAAAGTAGATTTGATACCAAATGTAACGGTCTCGACCCAACACCAGTGATGTATTGTTCAATTTGGCTCATTGTGCCTCGTGGTTTGCCCCCATAAAATTTTCCTTACAAGGTTGAAGCCTTAACCATCTTTACATGGCCAATAACTCCCTAGTACACATTTGATTTGGGGTCGCACAACCTACTTAACCATGGTGTATGTTGTTTGCAAATGATATTGTATTAATTGATGAAACTAGAGACGGAGTAGAGGCTAAGTTAGAATTATGGAGAGAAACTTTGGAATCTAAAGGTTTTAGGATAAGTAGAAATAAGACAAAATATATGAAATATAATTTTAGTAATGACAGGAGGAATATTGGAGACAAAGTTAAATGTGATGATGAAGAAATAAATAGCACTTGTAGATTTCGATACCTTGGATCTATTATGCAAGTTGAAGGGGAAATTGAAGATGATGTAATGCATAGAGTTAAAGGAGGTTGGGTAGAATGGAGAAGTGCTTCAAGTGTGCTCTGTGGTCGTAGAATAGCCTTAAAATTGGAAAGGAAGTTTTATAGGACAGGCTATATGGACCGGAATGTTGGGCGATGAAGAAACATAATATCTGAAAAGTGAAAGTTGCGAGATGAGAATGCTTAGATGGATGAGTGGAAAGATAAATTAAAGAATGAACATATTCGCGGTAAGTTAGGTGTAGCTCCTATAGAAGATAAGATAAGGGAGGGACGACTCAGATGATATGGACATTTGCAACGTAGTCCACATAGTGCATTAGTGAAGAAGAGTGAGTTAGTTGCTGTGGAGGGTAGTAGGTAGGGGTAGACCTAAAATAATTTGGGAGAAAATAGTGAGTAAGGATTTAATATCCCTGAATCTGTCAAAAGAAATTGTCCATGATCGCATAAATTGGCGAAAAATGATTTATATAGCCGGCCCCACCTAATGGGATTTAAGGCTTGGTTTTTTGGTTGTTGTTGTTTGTTGTCTTCCTTAATACAAATAATTGGGTTATACTTCTTTATTTTGGCTCTTATTTTTCTGTTTTTTTAGTCTGATTTTTTCATGGTGCTAAAGGATTGGTTTCTTTGTGTTAAAGTTTGACGTACATTGTTGGCCCATAACCTAATAGGTAAAGTGGTAATCTAAATGGTATCAGATCTGATTACTAGGTCTTAGGTTCTAGTCTTGTTGTCCGTGTTTTCTGTGTGGTGTTTTAAAAAAATATTGTGCTTCCTGTGATGGATGTTATTTATCATGTGTTCATCTCTCCATGTGCTATTGGGCTGCACATGTGGAAGAGTGTTAAGGCTTGATATACATTGTTGGCCCGCAACCTAATAGCTTAAGCTTTTAGGTGAAGTGTTAATGTAACACTTCGTTTTAAATTTTCATTTCTATGATTGCAATTATTATTATTATTTTCAATGAACCCTTAAGTAATTAATATGAACTGAATATACAAAAAGGTTATAAAGGAATTAGTTTATGCTTGCAAGTTGTCACTGCATCCCTCGTAATTCAAGGTTAATGGAAGAAGGTAAGTGATCTAAACATTGAAGGAATAAGATAGGAAAATACTGCAGATTAGAAAATCCTTCAAGACACATTACAATGTCGTTTTCCTTAAAACGTTATTTGCCCCCACCAGATTGGTGTGTATTAAGTAAGCAAATACGTTTCCAGGATACAATGAAAGCTGGAATATAATCTGATATCAGTTTGTGTTATACGCAAGCGAAAATTAATCACAAACACCCTTTGAATAATCTGAACAAATTTTTTGGAATTCTATTTCTGCAGATAATAGTTACTAAATTTGAAAAAGATATAATTTGTGGATGCTCTATGTAACAAAGAGAATGAAAGAATGATGAATTTTTTGTATTTTTCGTGGTGTTAATTTTGTCTTTAACTAGACAGAATTATGCCTTTTTCTGAAAGGTTGCATCTGTTCAAATTGTGAAACAAATTTGACCTGGTCGCACCAGGCATTGACCTGGTTACACCCTTGGTCGAGACCCATAGGAATTCATGCTTAGTCGATGGTGTCACACCTGGTCTCCTGGTTGATCTTAAAAACTATAAGATTAAGTTTAAGCCATCCGATCATGATCAATGGTCACGATCTCACAACAATGCAAGCGTGCAAAGGGCTAAGTGTTTGTATGCCAACTAGATGTGCCACTAGTGTCCTGCAGCCCACGCCACGCCACGCCACGTGTGCAAGTGCGGACGGTGCGAAGGGTGCACTAGAGTACATACTAGCACTATCTCTTAACCAATTTTAAGAGATTATTCCACCTTATCATTTATTAATGACCTTTCCTTTTTCACTTTTTCCAATGTGGGACAAACCCACATAACAATAAACACTCATGAATGCTTTAGAAAATTCATAAATGGAAGACTTTAAAAAACCCATAAAATCATATATTTTAGAAAATATTTCAACAAACACAAGTTAGTAAGAAGAAATTAACAATAATGTGTACACTTGTGTCCTTGAATTTCAACTCTAAGAAAAATTGAGGACAAGTGCTCCATTTTTGCTAAATGCAAATTTCCTAGCATCAATATTCAGTCCAATCAGCTTTGATAATAATGAATGATGATGATAATGATGACAGCTATGATGACAGCAGCATATACTCATTTAAGATTAAGTGTTTGATTTGTAATTTGTTGGATTTATCGCATTGTCTGTGACTCTGCACAATACTCATTAAAAGGCCTTTTTTTTTTTGTTTGCTGACATTATTTTCTTGTTTTCAGGAAGTGGATGATTTGATGATCCGGAGATTTTTGCGAGCTCGTGATCTTGATATTGAGAAGGCTTCTAACCTATTCTTAAAGTACTTAAGCTGGAAGCGAACATTTGTTCCCAATGGTTCCATATCTGCATTAGAGGTCCCAAATGAGCTCTCCCACAACAAGTTGTTTATGCAAGGTCTAGACAAGAAGGGACGCCCCATTACAGTTGTATTTGGTGGGAGACATAAACAGACTAAAGGGAGTCTTGAGGAGTTCAAGCGTATGTAATTGCTTCACAACTAATTCGTACTAATTTAATATAAATTAGTTTCAGACCCTAATCCTTGATTTGGAATTATAGCCTAAGCTTCATTAATTCATCTCTGATCTCTCCTGTCCATACCAAGTTAATAATAATTTTAGTATATGCAAATCATAAAGGGCACTTATATTCTGATGAATTGGGATGCATTCATTCCTTTTACAGGCTTTGTGGTCTTCAGTCTGGACAAAATATGTGACAGGTAATCCACTTCCCATTTCTTGCATTGTATCCCCTTTTTTTATCCTCTTTTAAATTTAGATTAGCTGCCATGAAACAGATCTTTTGAATCGGAAAGTATAAGGTATCATACTGTCAAACAATGGACACATCATTATACTCTAAAAAGTAGCCTCCTATGAAATTTATTGTTTGGATGGTTATTAGGTCATTGTAAACTACAATGTCTTCCCATAGATAACTAATCTCCATCCATCTCTTATCAAAAGGAAATTTTAGAGTGTTTGATGTTTTGAAATATTTCAGCAATATTTAGCCTTATTTCCATCTTTCAGGATGCCAAGAGGTCAGGAAAAGTTCATTTGCATTGGAGATCTTGAAGGATGGGGCTACACTAATAGTGACATTCGAGGATACTTGGCGGCTCTATCTATCTTGCAGGTTTAATTTTACATGATATCACATTTCATTAAAGATTATGTGCATGCTCAATTATCATAAAAGTAAATAGAATGCAAGAAGCATGAATGAACTCATTCTTTTGTTGGCGAAAGCTCGTGTCTAGCTGTTTGTTTTTAAGAAAGCATCTATCAGAGTTTTGCAGTAATTGTACATAAATTACACCCAAAAGGCTTGAAACAAGCTTTTGATTTGATTGCAGGATTGTTACCCAGAGAGGCTAGCCAAGTTGTTTATAGTCCATGTGCCTTATATATTTATGACTGCATGGAAGGCTATTTACCCATTTATTGACAACAAAACCAAGAAGAAGGTAAAGATTCAAAACTCCTTGTAAGATATAATTTGCATGCATTTTGATTAAATCCTAACTGTAAGCATCTGGCAGGATACTTCAAGAATTTTAAATAATATTTCAAAATAAAACTTCTTGGTCTTTTTCAAAACTAGCCGTGGGCAGTGTGCATGCACTACGGGCGTGCTTCAATCCCAAATTTGTCGTTTTTAGGGAGATAATGGCCTAAATGGGGAGTTATGGGCAGTTATTAAAAAACTATCAACATACTAATTTATCCATTAGATGAGAATTTTATTTTGATTTTAAACTTATAGGAGGGCCTCCAAAAAAATCTTGTGCTTCATTGTCTCCTGCCACGCTCCCCATTTTATTGTCTTGTTGGGCAGAAGGGGAATGAGCTCCTACGCGACAAGCAGTAGGAAGACAACCACCATCACCTTTATTACTATTCATCAAGTTCCAGGCACCTTGTCCATCCAGACCAACCACTTCCAACTATTATCTTCATTTGTTTTTCTGTCCAAAAATATTGTCACCTTCTGGCTCAAAAATTGATTGGGCTTTTGAAGCTTCCTTGAGCATGCTTACATTCACTTCAAAGCTTCTGTTACACTTCTTTTCCCCATGGCAAGAATCTCACAACTCTGGTAGGGCTGTCTCTCCTCATTCAATACTTGGAACTATAACACTGAAAAATGGTCATCCAGAAGCTCAAAGAAGAACCTGCGTGAACTATCAA
This sequence comes from Malania oleifera, assembly GCF_029873635.1. Classification (NCBI taxonomy): domain Eukaryota; kingdom Viridiplantae; phylum Streptophyta; class Magnoliopsida; order Santalales; family Ximeniaceae; genus Malania; species Malania oleifera. Next base: position 87,283,727 of record NC_080428.1, on the reverse strand, counting down.
TATAATCTTCTTGCGATGACTTCCATGTTATTTATTTATTTTTTAATGGCAAAATTGTCGCAAAGCTCAAAAAGAAACTTCAGTTGTACACATAACAAGATGAGATTCCCATATATACCACTGCTTTCCCCTAGTGTCCTGCCAGTAAATAACAATAACAACAACAATAATAACAAAATGAGGCAGAGTTGGCTACATAAATCTTTTTCCGCTGCTAGCTGAAGTACTTCAAATTCAAGTAAAAATGCATGATCTGCAAAGCATGAAATTTTTTTTTCCACCAACTATTGCATCCCATTTAGGCAAGGTTTAAAGGCTTCTCTTTTGTTCAGAATTTTTTTTCTCAAATTGAAAAAAAAAATGATTCATTTTAATAATATTCCCAGTAAATGAATATATCATTTGTAGAATTAAATAGTTTTCAGATGTCAAGAATTTTGAGACTGACAGAGACTCCAAAATATTAGCTCTCTGGGAGTTCATTGATGATTTAAAACATATTTGCTCCTGTGGTGCATGTGTAACTAGCACATTTTAGTTCAAGAGCATTGAGATGAATCTTCGCCCCTCGAGATTGAAAAAATATGGGTTTAGTTGTTTCGAAAATTTATGTGCTTTATTTTAAATTTTTTCTCAAAAATTTACAAAAATGCCATCTTATTTTCTAAATTTTCAACTTTTATGAACAGAATTTTGAAAACAATAAAAAAGATGTTTCTTAATTTTTTATGCAGTTGTTAAATTGGAAAATTAGATGTGGTATTGTTTGTAATTTTTAGAAAACCGAACAGAATGAAAATATTCTCTACATTTAAATAGGCCCCAAATTTTCATTACCTCTAACCAATTCCCATTTAAATGTGTGCGCATTATATTTTTGCAGATTATCTTTGTTGAGAAAAAAAAACTCCGACCAACTCTGCTTGAAGATATTGATGAGAGCCAGCTCCCTGACATCTATGGGGGCAAACTATCACTGGTTCCTATCCAGGGTGCCTAATTAGCCAAAGTCACATTGCCATTGCCACTGATTGTATCTTCTCAAGTTACTCTTTAGCATAGCTTCAGAATAAGATGCTGCAGTGGCACCGTTGATGGGCACTAAACCTGCGTACATCCTGTCACTGGGGCATCTAAAATTTCCCCACCTCGCCCATGCATGATCCATTGTATGAGTTTATACATTGTATCCTACCTTCTCGATCTCTCGAAACAAACATGTATTCGCATGGAATAGCAAATGCGATGGTTAGTGAATATTGTTTTGGTTAAATGCAATGCAACTCTTTGGGATGACAAAATCTTCCGGCACTTAAAATCTGAAAATACAAAGCTAACTGTTGCAAGATCCAGCTCCACTGCTCCAATAACTATGCAAAAGGTTCACAGTAGATCCATAACGGTAGCTGGGTGAACCGAAGCCCGAACCAAACTGAGCTGTCTAGCCTTAAAAACTATTCTTAGAAGCTATATCTTTGATTCAGCTGGGTTCTTGATTCTTCAAATAAATGGAACAAAATTTTACAGAAATTAAGAAGCAAAGTGGTCAGACTCAGACTCTGCATATATTTGCCAGGTAATCACACACATTTACATCTCTTTGGGTAAACTCGTTCGCTGACAGCCCTACCAGCATTTTGTAAGATGCTATCTCAAAAACAGCATCTGCAATATTATTCATTCACTGGAATAAACCATAGTGTTAATGCCAAAAATGCTCAACTAAGATCCAGCTATGTAATTCCGGGAACCTTAGAACCCTAACCCTAGCTGGCACCCAATACAATAATTCAAAATCTTCAACAGAGAAGTAAAACAAGGTTGTATCCAATTTTCCCCATCAGATGGAAATTATCAAATCAAGTCAAATATGACCTTTTGCAGCAGCAACATTGTGCCAATAAAATAGGACTGATGGTATCAGTTCTCACCCAATAAGCAGCTTGTTCTCGTCCAAGAAGCTGTAAGTGGGAACCTCCAGATTGAAGGGTGCAGGGCCCTTCCGGATCCTCCCAGAAATGTCATAATGGGAACCATGACATGGGCAGAACCATCCCCCGAAATCACCAGCATTTGGTAGGGGGATGCATCCCAGATGCGTGCAAACCCCAATTACAATGAGCCATTCAGGGTTCTGAACCCTAGTTGAGTCTTCCTGGGGATCGCGAAGTGTCCCAACATCAACACTATTAGCTAACTTGACGTCATCTTCAGTTCGACGCCTGATGAACACAGGCTTCCCCCGCCACTTGACTGTTACGGTAGTCCCAGGCTCAATGCTGGAGAGGTCAACTTCAATGGAGGCAAGTGCAAGAACATCTTTGCTGGCAGACATGCTCAGAACAAACTTCAGGACAAGAAGACGGAGCAAAGAGGCATACACGAATCTGCCACCAGTAAGCACGAAGTAGGCAAATGCACGTTTGCTAGGGTCACCAGGGGGAAAACGCTCATGGTTGTACTCATCATACATAATTTTTGAAGAGGGATTCTTTATGGCTACCTCAGTAGCTGGGATTTCTGAAATAAATCCCATGTCATTCCTTGGTGTAAGGGCTTCAGATGCATACCCTGGGGGAAAAAAATAACCAATCACTCTCAAAACCATCACCACATGGAACAATGAATGAAGCTCAAATAACATTCAATCAGCAAAGGAACATTAAGTTCATATTTTCCATTTTGGCACTGGCAGGATGCAAATATTTGCTGTATCACAAATATAACAACTTGAATTCAACATGTTTAGGCAGGGAGGAAGGGAGAGCTCCTATATGATTATACATATGCAATGACTTAAATGAGCCAAAGTTCTGTAACTGCTTCAATTTTTTTTTTGCAATGGGGGGGGGGGGGGGTTCCAATGGACATTTCTTTAACATATTATCATATAGGTTTGTGTCTAATAAACTGCAATAACATAGACATTCCCTTAATTATAGTGGCAAAGAAGAAATTGGGAACAACAGTCCCTGAGAAAGGCACAACATGTTAGGTTACTGATAAATGGTGCTATGCTAGTCACCATCTGGGAATCTATTTAGATCACCAAGGCCAAATATTTTGATAGAAGCACAACCTTAATCATTTCCAGTTAAATAATAAACTGCCTCTTTTTATAGGTAGACTATGGCCCTTGTTTAACATGATTAATGCATCAAAATGTGTTTACATGGAAAGGAGGCACTGGTAAATAATTTAGCTGGAGCTGTCATAAAAAAGAAATAATCCTCAAATCAATTAATGATCTATGACACAAAGAAGGGATGCTAAAGGAAATCCAAGTGCTAACGTCTGCTGATAATATTTCACCACCATTAGGTTTAATTATCAGCTTACACCTGTAGCACCCAGTTACTGGACGCCATATGCCACTGTAGTTTGTTGGAAGTAAGAAATCAGGTGCATCAGAAAAGTAACTACTATTTGGAGGAGGTACCCCTAAAAAAAAAAAAAGTCCCAGATAGATTGCGGCATTTGTGCATTTGTGCTCATGTGTAGCAACACAGACAAGTTTTCAAAGTATTAAACAAAGATAAAAAAATGATTCCAATTGGCACCATCCCACATGAAAAGAAAAAACGAGTGAAACTGACAATTTTACCTTTAAATTTTATTATATTTTCTTCCTTTAGGTTCCACCACCTAGTTCTCTTGCACTAATTAATATTATCCTTCCAAAGGGATAGCCACAAGTAACAATTTGGTTTAGAGTAGAGTGGTTCATCTTGCATCACTGTGGGTGTTGGCTAATGGCTGTTTTTTTCATGTTTCTCTAGAAGGCCTGCAGCGGGACTGGTCGGCTCTGCTTCATTGATTTGGTTTCAGATTATGATGATCTCCTGGTATAATTTTTTGTTTTTGTTTTAAAGGCTCTTATGCTCCCGTTTTCTCTTTTATTTTCCATTTTTTTCTTTTGTAGCAAATTCTAATCTCTCCTAATAAATTTCTCTGTCTATAAAAAATTAAAATTATCCTTTCTCGTCCATTTTTAATACATCTATCTAACAACAAAACTCTATACTGTATAGTTAAGATAGCACCTAAGATAATTTTATAATTCTTACATGATAAACGATTTACCTTCCTATTTAAGAAAAAAATCTATTTGACTTTTATTTTGTCCACTCTTGAAGGTTATAAAGTAATTTTTTCTATAATACTCTTGAAGGTTATTAAGTATTCCTCTCTTCTTAAAGCAAGTGTTCAATAAAATCATATGACATGACAAAGTCTAAGATCATATCCCCAAACTCATTTTTATCTCCATATTCATGTATCCTCTCATAACTTTTATTTTCCTTTTCAATGTGTCCATTAAAATTTACTCGTTTTTTGAGTCCTTGATATCGCTTGTATAATACTATCCATATCTTTACAAAATTGTCTCTTAAAATTTTCTACAAAGTCTATTTAAGGAGCATAAACAATAATAACATTTATTATCTCTTGGCATAAGATTGCCTTGATTTTTACTACTCTATCCCCTCCTTTGGCATCTACAACACTATGTTTTAAGTTTTTGTCTACAATGATTTTTACCCCATTCCTATATTTTTCTTTTCTGTACCAAGGTTTGAATCCTAATTATTTAACTTCTCTACCTTTCTTCCCTATCCACTTAGTTTCTTTAAGGCAAATTACATTAATTTTTCTTCTAATCATCATGACTATCTCCATGCTTTTACCAGTAAGTGTCCTTACATTCCAAGTTACTAATTTAATCTTTAATCTCTTGAACTAACTTATTTTAATTGCCGACGTCCATAATGATGCAAGAACTCTCGCAAATTCGACACTATACCCGGGCGCCAACACAACACGTTACTTTGGGGCAATGATTTTGCCCACCCTTGCCCATTTTTGCATAAGTGGTAAAAGTGCAACGCGGTGACACTCCAGTGAATAATCCAAGAATTCATATCATAGTAATTTGTAGTAATTTGACAAGTTTCGAACTAAATTTCAGCTACCTAATGCAGTCCTCCTCCTTTATCTTGGGACCAATTATGTGTTAAAAAAGATTAGGACATTGAGTACATATTAGGCAGAGTTAAAATATAATTGACGTTGAAGGAAAAAAATATATATACTAATGAAGAAAGAGGAATTCCCTCGCGTATTGAAGATGAAGAAAAATGCAGGACAATGACATGAAGATTCGCAACATGCAAATTCAAAACATTTTCGCAAAGAAAACTTTAGGTTAGTGACATCTAAATTCAAAATCTTCACTGCTTTACCATAACCATACACAACCGGAAACGAAGAAAAGCGCATGTTGTTTGCAAGTAAATTCAAAAACTCTTCATTGATTCACCGTATATTTATTCTCCTTCTTATTTCCCGTCCTAACAAGAAATAAAAAACGAATTCCCTCACGCAGTCTTTCGTATTCCTAAACGTTTTCTCCAAGTCCCAAATGAAGCCGAAGGGTAAACGAAAAAGGTTACGTGCCAATGACATGTAAATTCAAAAAATTTTCATCGCGTGCTCACATTTGTTATTTTATATCTTATTTTCTTAGATAGACAAGCAAATGAAATCGAATTCCAACGCATTTTGCTTCATTTTCTTACATGTTTTCCAAATCGCAGGCAAATCTGAAGCCGACAGGAAAAAAAAAAAAAAGATTCAGAAGATAAAACCCTAACCTCTGATTTGACGATATCTCGATTCGTAACCGAAGACGAAGGAATTGGAAAAGGAAGAGGAGATGGATCTGGAGCCGTCGAAGGGTGCTTCACCGCGGGGGTCGTTGAAGGGGTTTCTGGAGAGGAGGGCCTGAGAGGAGGTCTGAGAGGACCTCCATGAGAGAGAAGAGAGCCTCCTCGCGGCAATTCTCAGCATCTTCTCTATGCCTGCTACTGCTAGGGCTTCGATTCCACAACTACAACTTCAGGGCTTCGCTTTCCGAGAGATTGAGATTGTGACTTGTGAACTGCCAATGTAAAAAGTGCCTCCTATGAATATTTAAATTCGGTACTACGACATATTAAGTCAAACGACGCCGTACTCTGCTTTTTATTTTTTCTTTCTATTTTTTTTTTAAAAAAAACAAACTCCTTTAATTTTTAAAAACTGTTGAAAAATATATATAATTTAATTATAAACTTGAGTAAAAAAAATATTTTGTTAATCAACCATGTTCATATGAAATGATAAATTTTTTACCTATAATAAAATTATATTTTTACCTTTTCTATTCAATTATAACTAATTGAATTATGAGAATGTAATAAATTAAATTAAAATTTTTTGTTAATTAGTTCTAATATATTTTTTTCTTCTTTTCTTCGCTAACCTAGAATTTTAATTTGGACGAATCCTTTGAATCTCCTTAAGCAACAAAATAGGGGAGTAGGTGCATCGGGCAATGTCCCATTGCTCCCTTCTAATAAATTAAGCTTCTAATAAATTAAGAATTTACCTTTGTATGGAATCGAATCCAAAATTACCCACACACATGTTAATTAGTTGGAATAATGGAATCAAACCAATTATGTACAAATATATTTACTTAATTACATACATACATATATATATATATATATATATATATATTTATATATTCAAAATGAATTGTTCACAATTACGTAATTATGTAATTTAGTTTCAAACAAGATATGCAAATACCATAATGATACGTCAAAATATTTAAACCGGCCTGTTACAATTATATAATTATATAGATATATGAATTATAGTATTAATTATATAATTTAGCTTCAAATGAGAGGTGCAATCAATATCATTATTATGTATACAAAGTTATGTGTATACTTGAATCAAACCAATTATGTAACGACATGCATACGTATTTATTGATTCGGATCACAAAAATAACTCATTTATTCATTTAGATAAGTGTGTAGCTCGTAAATAGGTCACCATTTTCCCATTTAGATCCATATAATTAATTATATGGTTGTGACGTAACTCATTTGTTTATTTGGTTATGACGTCCATAAAACATTTTTATTTACTTTTTAATGCTAAAAATTATTATAAAATAATGTCATATTTTTAAATATTAGGATTTTCGGTCATGTATCTTGGAACCAAACTATTTAATAAAATTTAGGATTGCTTTTAATACTCCAAAATTTTTAATCGAGAGTATATTCTCGTTATGCCTATAACAGATTTTCAACTATTTTTTTTAATTATCCAGATTCTCCTAATTTGACATTTTATTTTCAAGGATTTGAAGTCGTGCTATACTAATACTCTTCTAACCAAACTCTTAATTGCGATCACCTCTAATGCTTCTAAAGCTTTAATTGATTTGCATGGTTAAGTCAGGTATTCAATTAATGGCCACATTGCAATCATATTATGCCCATTATATTTTGGTCCAAGTTGTTAAATTTTACTGGATGATGTACAATAAAATTTTCACTTAGGGATTGTTTGGTTTGTTAAATAAAAAATATTCACATAAAATGATCTTTTTGAGAATTTCATCATGAGAATGAGATGTTAGAAATGTTTTCGTTTGGTTTATATAATAAAATTCTCAAGAATGTACAACGAAGCTCATGTCAATATTTGTCTATTTGGTTTTAATATGGAATTACGGTAGGCATTTTTTTTTTTTTTAAATTATTATTTTTTACACGAAGAATGAATAAAGAATAATCATATTTTCAGTGCAAAAATGCATTAATTAATACCCCCTCCATTAAAATCTGTCCAACCACAGCCATAATTAGTATTAAATTAAATTCAAATTAAAATAAACATAACCTCCATTAAAACCCTAAAATTTTCCTAAAACCAAAGAGTAATATTTATTTTCATGAAATTTCAATGCTCGAGCATGTCACCAGTTGCCAATTATTAAAATATATTTTTCATTAGATCTGATTTGTGTAATACAAAAGTGAGAAATTTTATATTTGTCCATTCCAACAATTTGAGAAATGTTGGCAAAAAGCAAGGATTCAAGTGGGGCATTGAGAAAATTTTTGGCTGTACTATTGATTTTTTTTTTTTTTTAAAGAGGACGGTACCTCCATTTATTTATTAATATACCCTCACTTTTGACGGATGAATACTATGATTAATAAAACAAAAAAGAGAGTACAGAAAAATCCTCCCAAAACTAACAACGAATTAAATTAGGATAACAAAACTAAACATAACTAACACAAAAGATAAAAACATAAATACAACCAAAATCAAAACAAAATACACCAAATTAAACTCTAGAGTTGAACTAAATTATGCACTTTCAGCATTTTATGATGTGCAGATATCTTTTTGTTCAAAGTGATAATGAGTCTGCTCCATGAAAAATAAATTTCTTCTTTTTATTCATTTTTGTTGATTTGCAGTGATGAACATGGGGATCATCCAAGACCTTTGCTAGACAATGATGATTTAAATTTTAAAGGTGGAACCAATATAATTGAAAGGAAGGGAATTCCATTTTTGGATTATGATGCGAGCAAATGATGTCTTCAGTTTAAGCTAAAATGTTGTCATCTCTTTTTGTGGTTTGGTTGCTGCTTCTGGGACATCCTCATTTCTTATAGCATCAGAAAATAGTTAAGAGATTATTCATATTACGTAATGGGTTCTGCCTTTCTGGGAAATATGACTGGCAGCTGAATTCTACTTTTTCCAATTTCTATGTCTAGAATCTTTGCTTCCAGGATATTTAAGGTTGCACCCCTTTGAAGTTAGTTTGCTAGGACATTCAAGTATTGTTTCTGAGGAGGAGAAAGATTGCTGGATGTCGAAGAAAACTCCGCCATGCATGTAGCAGGAGACAAGTGGAAATTCATGGAAAAGAGAGCGAACAAAACTTGAATATCTGGCTGGAGATAAGCTTATGAAAGGTTTGGTTTTGTATTTAGTTCTCATTTCACAAGTTGATCTTCCACATATTTACTTATTTTTTATTAATGTGGAAGCATTACATAAATGTAGTTGTCTCGCCATGACTTTCCATTTTATCGTAATGGTGATCAAACATGGTATGTTTATAAGGTTTCTGTTGCTTTGAGTGTTTGAATATGCAGAATTTAGCTGCCATATTTGCATAAAGGGGATGACTCTCCCACTTACTACCTCCTGTGCTCATAACTTTTGTAAGGGTTGCCTAAAGCGTGTCTTGCTAGTTAAACTTCTATGAGGCAAAGAACATGCGAAGGTAGGAGGATGTTATGAGCACAAAAGAATATCATGAAATACCTTTCTTGCTCAAATGACATATCTAACTTTCTTATAAATCCACTAGTATAATTGACAAATTTATTAAAATTTTCATTTTACCACAAGGAGGCACGGATGTTCCTTGTCTTTAAGGGACTAATCATGGTTGTTGTGAAAAAGGGCTACCTCGATGGGCTAATTATGATTCGTCCCTTAAGTACATGTGCAAGGATGCCTCCTCTTTATGAAATGAAAGTTTAATAATGGATTTGCCAACCCATACTTGTGGACCTTTTAGAAATTCATATATGTCATTTGAGAAAGATGGGCATTTAATGATATTCTTTTGTCACTCGTAACATTCTCTCGCCTTCACATGTTCTTTGTCCGGTGAAAGTTTTAACAAGCGAAGACACTCTCCTAGTAATCTTTGCAGAAATTATGAACACAGAGGGTAGAAAGTGGGAGAATGATCACCTTTCTACATATATGACAGTTGAACTCTGCATATTAAAACACCTAGAAGCCAAAGAAACTATAGAAACATACCACATTGGGCAACCATTATAGCATATGAGAAGTCACGCATGATGAGGGAGCTACATTTAAGTAATGCTTCCACTTGAACTAAAAATTAAGTAAAATACGAGGAAGATCAGCTTATGAAATGAGAATCACCTTTGAGAAATTTATCTCGAGCTAGATATTTAGATTTTGACCGCTTTCTTTCCCCTGAATTTCCATCATCCTCTTGTCTCCTGCTACATGGTGGAGTTTACTTCCACATCCAGCAACCTTTCTCCTCCTCGGGAACGACACTTAAATGTCATAACAAACTACAGCATCAAAAGCATACAATCAAAATATCTTGGAAGAAAAGATTCTGGGCATAGAATTTGAAAAAAGTAGAAACCCACAACATAATATGAACAATCTTCGTTTGCTTTCTGATGCTATAAGAAATGAGGACACCTTAGAAGTAGCAAGAAGGTTTTTCACTTGCTCTTCAGCACCGAGTCGCAGCTATTCCATCACACCCATCAACTCTCCATTAACCTATCAAAAGAAATACAATAAACGTCTTTAGGGAAAATAACGACTATATAGAATATTTTAGTAGCTTTGACATTCAAACAAAACCTTATTGTAGTTTGCATCACGATTTTTATATACTTATATAGACTCATACACAAAGAGAAGATGACCTTTCTCCTTATTCGTAGCTCCTAGCCATGTGTTAAGGAATGGTGTTGCAGTTGGTGGCCATGGTTGGGTGTGCAGATCTGAACACTACCACACTAACCTAGAAGCGCCATGGTAGCACCTTGCTTTATGTTTGTCAATGTTATGGCAGCTTGCTTATGGTGCTTACAAGTTTGTCGCTGATCCTGAGTCATCTTACCTAATGCTTTTATGCTTCTCACACCGCCCACTTGCATAACAAGATACTCTCGGCATGAGAAATGAAAGCTTAATAGGTTTGCTAGTTATATTGTAGATCGATTCATCACTAATATTAGTGACCCATTATGACCCATCACTAATACTCTTTCATTATTTTATTTTATTTTTCAGTGAAAGTTTAGAACCGTCATTAAAAACAAGTATTATTGATTCTTTTATAATTTGTCACTAATAATTCTATTTTAATTAGGGATTTTAAGTTTTAATAACTTGAGTCCTAACCGATTGCTCTCCCTTATTTTGTTTTCCTTCTCCCTTGATCCATAGATCAATCCCACCAAATCATATTTTTATATTTGCAACTTATGTATGTACGAACGTCCATGCTTTACAATTTTTTTTATTTGCAGTGTATAGTAAAATGTTTTCCTTTTCATCCTACCACACTTTTTTTTTAATAGTAATGGAAGAGATCTTAGCGCACAAGAAGTAATCATATATGATTGAGTGCTTGAAAAACATAATGACTTTACAAATGAACTATTGGGAAGGCTATCATATCATCTTCTTCATTTTAACTAGGATGTAACTATCTTATTATCCCAATGTGTCGACATTAAATGATTTTATCTTATTAAATTGCAAAAATATTTTTCATTTTCTTTTTCAATTTTTAAAAATTGAAAAAAAAAATGTCACTTTTTAGTCTTCCAATACTTGTAAAAGAAAAACTTAGAAAATTGAAATACAAGATAAAATAAAAAATAAAAAATAAAAATATTTTCTACAACTAATTAGACAACACCTTTATTTCTTATTCTAACCTTAGGGTTATGACCGTTACGAGTGTATATAACAAGAAGTATAAATTGCATGAAGGAAACAACCTCTTTACATAAAAGTTATGACGACTATATCCGAATCCCCACTAAGTGAGGAGCCTTGTGGTTTGTAGACGTCCTTTTAAGTAAGTTTTAAAACATACAAATTTACACATATTTTAATCCTAAAGAATTCTAGTTTTAATTTTTAAACTAAAACGTCTTTGTACTAAAATTTAATCATCTACATGCAAAATACACTACAACTATTGAATACTACCAAGGTTTTCTAGTTGCAATAGAAGATAAATTTCTGTATTGATTATTTTTCACAAGTTTTCTACAATAAAATATACATGGTAAACACATGAGCACACGTGCGGACAAACAAAAATTATAAATAACATAAGATTTTTTAAATCTAAAGATCAGTTCTAAATTATAGTCTGTAAAATAATTTTAACATAAAGGAGAACATAAACATGAAGAAAGAAAATCTTTTGAAAACAAAATGAATTACTTCAAGCATCAAAATAGATTTTTGATCTCTAAATTAATTTATCCTATTTATAAACCTAAAAAAAAAAAAGTAAACACCTACTTTAGGAGTATTAGCACTGAAGGAGTCCATAAGTGTGTTTGATACACATGGATGAGCATCAACTTGACCCAAAAGGTTAAGTCTATCGGATCTTAAGCCCAACCATGTATATAAGCATTCATCATTTACTCACTTTTTCCAATGTGAGACAAACTCACAAGTGGAATTCTCAACAATTTGCCCCTTATTTATGATTTCTAACTAGTCCCCTTTGAACAGAAGTCATCTTCTCCCTCATGGGACTAATTCTCCAATAGTTTGCCCAAGTGGGTCTTACCACTGCGTCTTACGTGTCTCGAATTGTATTCCAAGTGAGACTTCGAAACCAATCCAACCTCCCACGTTTTGACCCTATTTACATCCATTTTGGTAGCTTAGATGATCCTTCTTTAACTTCCGTAACATACTCCCACTCCCAGAGTTATGAACCATTGGCTTTAATACCACTTGTCAGCACCGAAAGAGTCCATAGGTGTGTTTGATATATATGGGTGAGTACCAACTTGACCCAAATGCTTAAGCCTATTTTATCTTAGGCCCAACTATGTATATAAGTATCCATCATTTATTCATTTTTCCCAATGTGAGACAACCTCACAAGTAGAATTCTTAACAAGAAGGATAATTTATATATAAATCAAGAGGAAATTAGGGCAAAAAAGCAAAAAAAGTAAAAATAGGGAGCAAAACTTTACCACAATGAAATAGATCGTGTTTTCTAGGCTCCATTCCTCTGAAATCTTGATTTCACACTCTAATCAAAGTTAAAAAAAAAAAAAGTTTTAATCAAGAATTACAAAAAAAATAGAGAGAGAGAGAGAGAGAGCGCCAAACTTTATCACAATTGAGTAGATCATGTTTTGGACATTCCAAACTAAATAATCTCATACATAAATCAAATGGAATCAAAGTGAAAAACCTTAAAAGGGCAAAAAAGGAGTTCAACTTTACGACAATCAAGTAGATTGTGTTTTAGAGGCTCCAATTAAGTCTTGGTTTTAGGCTATAATTAAAGCAAACAAACCAACAACAACAAAAAAAGAATTAAGGAAAAAAAACAACAAAATCATACTTTACCATTGCCAAACATATCATGTTTTGGGGGCTCCGATCATTCGAGATCTTGATTTGGGGATTAGACTTCAAGTTTTATAGCAGAAGACTAGTACATCTAGCTTGGAAACTCAGCTTATAAACTGTATAAGGCAAAAGAATGTAGAAATTACTAAACCTAAGACCGGTTCGAGTGCTTTATCTTGTTATAGATGTTATGATTTTATAATGATTCCGTAACTTCTCTTAGGAACTGCTACGAATGATATCACACAAATTTTCTCATCTTTTACACGTCATTTTTGTCTTATACATAATGAATGATATCTTATAAATTTTCTTATCTCTTATGTGCTATTTTTGTCTATTCTATTATGTAACGGTATGCCAAATTTTAATGCAAATTTCAATAAATAATAATAAATTTGGAATCTATATTCTAATTTTTCAAAATTATTTCATGGAGTGGAAAAACTAAAGCAACTAATGGCGTATGTTTGGATGAAGAATTTCATTTAGGGAAGAAAAGGGAAAAAGTAGGTAAAAAATTCATTTTCTATTATATTTTCTCTATATATCAAACTTTATTATAAAATAAAAGATTATTTTAATTTGATTAAAAATTAAGAATAATCAAATGTTAATGACATACAAAATCAAATATTTGGTCATTCATTTGACATATTTTAAAATTTTTTTATTACTTTTTTTGATAATTAAATGTGAAAAAGTAAGTTAATTCATATTTTCCTCTTCTTTTTTTTCAATGTTTTTCAAGTTTTAAAAAAAAACTTAATTAATTGGCATGAATAATAGTTGTCAAAGAATTGTAAAATCTACAATTCACATTTTTCGGGGAAAAAAAAAAACAATTCATTGCAAGATGTTTGTCATTATATATATTCAATTGAGTTATTCATTGAGTTGAATATTGCAATTAATCAAGTTGAATATTTGTAATTCATGCAACAAAATATTAATATTTAAAATTTTTTTTATCGCCTAAAATTTTAACTTGAATGAGTCTTTCAAACCTTTTTAAGTGATATCAAATCGGGGTAAGATGTGACCAATCTTACAGTTCCCTCCGAATAAATCAAGAATTGACGTTTGTGTGAAATCAAATTCAAGACCTCTTATTACCCAAAAACATTGATATTTGGATTTTGATGGGTGAATTCTTATGCTTTTTGCACATAAAAGAGGGATTTGCTTTTTCACGTTATAGATATATGTATATTAATTTTTTATATTTTTTAAAATGTAATGGTTTAAATTAATTTAAATCATTTTTAAATACTTATTAAATTATAAATTACCACCCTTAAGTTCGTGTTTTAAATTAAATATAGTAATTATATATAATTAATTTTCTTCTCTAAAATAAATTATTATTATTTTAAAAAACCTAGCGCTAGGGTGAAAAGTTGACCCACCCCCCCCCCCCCCCCCCCCCCCCCCAAAGGCGGTCCCTTTTCCCTAAATTTCCCATTTTTAAAGCTAGAAGTTCAGTATAATACATTTGGTAAATGATTTTTTTAACTTTTGAATAGTCATGTTTTAAGCTTTTTTGAGAACTTTTAAAAGTTATAACTTTTTCTCAATAAATTATTCTATCCCATTGCTATCCTCACTTTTTCACAAGTATTACAAAATTTTTAATGCACTAATTATATTTTTTAGTGGTCATTTTAGTCATTTAAAATACATTTAGGTATAATACAATAACTTTACCAATCACTTAAAGCAAAATATTTTTGTCCACCAGTCATTTTACACAATGGTTCAAATAATTTTTATAACAATCTCCATCAATTCTTTTTTGTCAATTTTTTTAAAGGTTCTTTTAAAAAGTCATATGCGGTCAAATCAAGCTTAGGGGTCATTTGGTATCATGTCAAAAATTAGAGAAGCGAAAACTGAAAATTAGAAACAGAAACTAAAAACCTATTTGGTAATATTTATAAAACTAAAACAAATTAAAAAAAATACTCATTTTCATCTTTAAATCAAATAATATTATAAAAATATGATTAAAATAATAAAATTAAAAATAATACACATTAAAAAATTACTATAATTAAAAATAAAGTTTATTATAATAATTTTACTTAATTGTTTTACTTTCAAACTTTGCTTTACAATAAAAAATTTATTGGACGTGACAATTAAAAAATAGTAAAAGATTTTTGTAATTGGCTTTATTATTTTTTTAAAAAACTTAAGTATATTTTTCATTTAATTATATTTAAATTCATACGATCATTCAAATTTTGATTTTAATTTAAAAGTATATAAAATGAATAATTTAATCCAAAAAAATTTATTTCTAGATATTAAAATTCTTGATAACAGGTTGTCAAAATAATTGAAAACTAAAAATCTGATTTTTAGCTTTTTGGAAAACAAATGAAAATTGGCAACAAAAACAAAATAACTAATAACATAAATAAACACATTTTTATAATCTATTTCTTCACTATGAAGAAATAGAAGCAGAAGAGAAAAAACAATAGCAATACCAAACAGATTCCTAACGTTTGACTTCATTTTCTTTTCTAGTTTAATCACAAAAATTAAGAAGAATCAAGATTCTAGTTGTGTCCATCTCATGTTCACATTTTGTTAACAGCTCATCGTGTAAAGATATAGAATAAGCGTTACCCAAACTAAAAGAAAAACAAAATAAGCCAAAAAAAATAACAACATATTAATTGTATTTTTAAATTTTTATTTTTGATGCAAGAAAAATATATTTTCATTTTTGTGGAGAAAGAAGATGAGGAAATTCAAAACTATAGTCTTGTACTCAAAACCAAAATTATATTAATTTTTTTTTTTTCAAAACCCTTGAATAACAAGCACAAACACACATATAAACAAGTCACATGCTTGTGTGAACGATAAATTATCAAATTTCATATTTTTAAAGTAAAAAAAATTTATAGATTTACAACCCCTGGGTTCATGTTTTAAGATGTAATAATTATATATAATTGTTTTCCCTCTAACATATGTACTTATTATTTTAGAACATCTCGGGTTGGTAAACTTATTTCTGACTTTATCTTGTTTTAATTTTTAACCATAAAATTTAAAGAAGAACCCGAACTCCAATTGTGTCCATCTCATGCTGACATTTTGTTCACATATCATCAAATGACAATGCAAAGCAAGCGTAGCATATTTTAAATTATTTTTTAAAAAATAAAATACAAAAAATAATAGCAC
The DNA here is from genome assembly GCF_029873635.1 of Malania oleifera. NCBI lineage: Eukaryota > Viridiplantae > Streptophyta > Magnoliopsida > Santalales > Ximeniaceae > Malania > Malania oleifera. The sequence goes on along the minus strand of NC_080428.1, from coordinate 87,267,455 downwards.
ATTAATTGTATTTTTTTAAAAATTATTTTTGGTGCAACAAAAACAAATACATTTTCATTTTTGTGGTGAAAGAAGATAGAAAAAAATTCAAAACTGCCATCTCGCACTCAAAACCAAAATCGATTTAATATTTTTTTCAAAATCCCGTAGTATAAGTGGGCACACATGCAAGTGGCATGCTAATGTGAAAAATAAATTATCAAATTTAATGCCTTGAGTAAAAAATTATGAAATTACAACCCTTAAATTCAATTTTTAAGATATGGTAAATATATATAATTCATTTTTCATTCTAAAATAGGTAATTATTATTTTAGAGCCCTAAGGACGGGTAAACTTAACTTCTAACTTTATTTTCTCTTATGTTTTAACCATAAAAGTCAATAAGAATCCAAACTCTAGTTGTGCTCATTTCGTGTTCATATTTTGTTCGCATATCATCGATGATGGAGATGTAAAGTAAGCGTTACCCAAATCTTTTGATGAAAATAAAACAAACAAAAAAATAGAAGTGTATGTTTTAAGATATAATAATTCACAAAACCACGACCTTCTGCTCAAAATCAAAATTATTTATTTTATTTTTTTCAAAACCTCTAAATAACAAGCTTATACACATACAAACAAATCGGGTGCTTATATGCAAAATAAATTATCGAACTTAAGATTTCATGAAAAAATTCATAAATTTACAACCCTTAAGTGTGTCTTTTAACATATTATATATAATTATTTTTTCCTCTAAAAGAGGTAATAGTTATTTTTGAACGCCTAGGGTTGATGAGCTTAATTTTTTCTTTTCTGGTTTAATCATAAAATATAGAAAAATCCAAACCCTAATTTTGTCTATTTTGTGTTCACATTTTGCTCACATCTCATTGGATGGCAATATGAAATAAGCGAAAACTAAACAAAGAGAAAAATATAACAAATAAAAAGGCAAGACGACGCCGCATTGATTGTATATATATATATATATATATATATATATATATATATATATATATATATATATTAAATATATATTTGTGGTGCCAAACAAATAAATTCGATTCTAGTGCCAAAGAATACGAGAAAAACTTCAAAAATCCATGGCCTTTAAAAAAAAAAAAAACAAGCGAAAAAGAAACAAAAAACAGAAACAACCACATACTGTTTGTATTTTCTTTTCTTTTTTACTTAAAAAAAAAAAGAAATTTTGAGTGTAAACCAAATACATTTTCCTTTTTGATGCGTAAGAAGAGGAAAAATTCACAACCACCACCATCTATTCAACCTAAAATCAATTGGCTTTTTTCAAACCCTACTCATCTTCATCCTCATCCCCATCCTCGTCTTCTATTCAAAAAAAAAAAAAAAAAAAAATGACAGTTTGATGCACAAAGCTCCTATGTATATAGAATCTAGGAAGGAGACGAACCACAATGAGTCTATAGTACGTAACTTTACCTTACATTTTTACAAGAAATTGTTTCCACACCCCACTCAAACCCGTAACCTCCATGTCACGCTCATCCTCACCCTCATCTTCACTCTCATCCTCATCTAGTAACAAGTGCCTTAAGTGTTACTTATTTATTTTGAGTGATAATGAGGATTAAAAATTATTTTTGAGGACTCAAGAATGTTCAAAAATGATAATTAGTACTTTTTGGTAAAAAGATTTTAAGAAATCATTTCCGATCACCTATGTAAAAGTGTTTTTTTATAAGAGTGTTGATAAATCATAAACGATGTTCAATTGTATTTAAAATAAGTGATATTTGATACTCTGATACTTTATTGAAGTGATAGTTATTCCAAGCACATTTTCTTAAGTGCTCCCAAGAGACATGCCAATTTAGGATCAAGCTCTTAATAAATTTTTTGATTATTTTTAAATTTAAATTTAAATTTATAGGGATTTCAATAAGAAGTTGTACAAATTTTACCTAAATTCACATTAATTCAAGCCCAAAGACAACCTATATTCATTCCAAATTCAAATAAATTGGCACATAATATCAGTACACCCATTGGTCCAACCTAAAGTTAAATTTAATATCTAATGAATGCCTCGTTAACTAGATATCAGTCATTTGGAATATTATTAGTCATTCTAGCCAAATAAAATAAAAATAAAATAAAAAATAAACAGATAGACGTTGTTTTTGAATCTCCTAAGTTTGAAACTTTAAAATGCATAATAAAATATTTTTGAGTGCTTACTATAGATAGAAGGGCAACTTCATGCATGTTATGTGACCCAAACACCAAACATGACCCAATCCTAACTCGCCCAACCTTTGTCTAATACTCGAAAGTCAAATATAGAGGTTCAAGCACTCCATCTAGCCGAACCAAGAACTAGACCAACCTTTGTTTGGTTAGATTGGACCTCCAAAATTAGATTTGGTCAAAATCAATCTAACCTAATCAAGCCAATAAAAACTGGATTTATTTGCAAATAGTTTTTGTTAAACAATATTTGTCATGTAAATTATTACTTTCATTCAAAATTAAAATTCCTTTTCAATTACATTACATTTCACTTGACATCATGAATTTCAAATTTTAAATTTAAATTTGTGTGAATTTGAATAAAACTTAATTCAATTTTACTTTAATGATTCAATTCTAACCCAAAAACTATTTTTTTTTTTTTTTTTTAAGATTTAGGCATTGTTTTTTGGATCTTCAATTCTTAAAAATGCATATTTTCACATTTGGTGAAGGATCCAAAACCTTATATTTTTATTTTTATTTTTAAAAATAAAATAATAAGATTTAAAAATAAATTGGTGTTTTAAACAATCTCCTTAAATGTAATAACACATGCTTTCCTATAGCAAAACCCTCGTCATTAACTTTTGGAGATGATTGTTTTGTGACATGATCTTTTCAACATTACTAACTTTTAAGAACAATTGTGTAGCAATAAAGTTTCTACAACATTATCAACTTTTGCGAACAACCATAACTACTTACCCTTTATAAAATATCATTTTGTAATATTAAAGTAAGGACTTGTGCTTAAAAGAAAAAATACACAAGTCGCAAAATTTGTGTTAAGAAAACATGCTTGCAATTTTCAAGAGTAGCCTACATATTCACTCAAAGAAATGAGCTCAATCCAATCCCCCCCAAAAAAAACAAACAAAAAAAAGGGCAAATTTTACTTTTCAGAGGCAACAAATGTTGTCATTAAATTTGGACAAATGAAAATTCCTTGGATGGGGACAAGGAAAGAACTGTAATTATATAGCATTGCAAGCACGGGTACATATATTAGCAAATATCCTTGATCCACCATTTAACCTCACAACTGAGATTCTTATCATAAATGCTTTTTACCACATTTAATAAGAAGACCCAACTTAATAAAAAGGAGCGGCCGAGAGAGTATACAATACATACCTTCCATCTGTATATCACCGAGAAAATTTACAAAATCCTAATCAAGATTCTGACTGAACTTCTGTTGCTTGAGTTTCTCGATCAAAGCTTTTTTCTCCTCATCCGGAAGTGCATTAAACATGAAGACAGATTTATCACCAATGTCATCCTTGGGAAGAAACCAGGAGAATGTTAGAGAACATATCGTCAGCACAACAATGAGAATGACTAGATGGAGACGACTAACATTACACATTTGATTAATAAAAATGTACCTTAATAGGCTGCGTGAACTTCCTTCCTGCAAACACCCCAAAGAGGACAATCCACAGACCCAGTAGAGTAAGTTCTACACCACTATCCATTACACCAGTCTGCGTATTTCAGATGGATCACATCAAGGATTGCATGACAGGAATTAGATTAGGAAAATTTCACAATGGGTTGATTAGATAATGAAGCTATGCAGAAGGTACTTTCAGAACATCCTGAGCGGTGCTCCCAGCAAGCCAAACAATAATAAAAACAATCCTGCCTGCATGCACACAAAGATCGAAATTCTTTTGGCGCCTTGAGCCATAATTAGAAGCACAACCATATGGATGTCAGTTAGCTATGATCTAAAACGAAATCAACCTAGATCTTCGTAACATTAATGTAACTACATAAACATTGAAGTGTGTTTGAAAGTATAGATTTTAAGTCTTGGATTAGAATTTGTATGGATGAAACAAAATTCAGTGCGATTTTTTACTGCATTTTGTCTAACCAACAAAAATTCAAATTCAATGCTCAAAATCCAAGCTCCCAAACGAAGTGCCCAACATTTCACAATGTTAAAAATAATCTCGACGCCAAGTAGAAAAAAAAAAAATCAATGATCACAATAATGTAGTGAAATATCCTTTTTTCACCAGTTCCCATATATATTGGATCTCATATACATGCATGCACACATGAAGTGGATGCCCTGGATAATCCCATCACAGAAGAATTGGAATGAAGAATTCACTCATGATTGCAAAACTCCTTTTGTATAGACATTCCACAGGTAGGGTGTAATAAAGTAATCACACACACATACACACAAACACATGCATATATGATTTAGCCACAACACAGAGCCATGAGAGCATAGGTTAGACTAACCAACCAAATGCCAGTAGAAAGAGTTGAAATAGAACAATATTGATCTGGCTGGTTTATGTTAGTTATTTCAATGCAAAGGTCAAGAAAATAATCATGATAATCCATTTTATCAATTATCTTTTTCACCCAGTATCAATTTTTCACCCCCACAACTGCACAAAGGTAGTTTATGAATGAGAAATCCCATCTGGAAGTACACAACATGATTGTCGAATTCCTGCATGTATGACAAGATTAGGATGCAACAAAACTGTTATGGTTAACGGCCCAAAATCAAGAGAACTAGAGCCATTCACTTAATTTCAACAGTAAATGGAACTTTTGAACCAAAGAAACCAAGTTAAACGAAACCAACATAATTTCGGTCATTTTTTGGTTTATTATAATTGTGGTTGCTGTTCTCAAATTAACCGATCCCAACTTGCACTCAACATTTGTTTATAGTGTCACAAAGAAGTATAGCCCTTCTAGCCTTCCAATCAGTTTCCGTTAAATTTCTATAAGAGGTTTACCACAATAATTTGCTCAATTTTTTTTACTAAAACTTCCAGTCTAAACCCTTGGAATTAGAATTCCAACTATAAACATAAGCAGGCTGTGGTCAGCGAGAATTAATTATTGGGGACACAGACTGGTAAAACAGCAATAGCCACGGATACAATTCCACCTTGAAGTCCATTGCTGCTACATCATATTCAAAAGGACAAAAACCCCAAAGAAATGCTCCAACAAGTTACAAGAAGAGTACCAGGTGCCCCAGAAGTATTGAGGGTATAATGAGTGCAAGAAGACCAGCTTCCAACTTTCCATAACAAAGGCCTGTTTTGGGAAAACAGTAATTAGTATGAACTATAAAAGCATTTGAAGATGAACTCATGAAAACTTTTGACAACGAATAAGATAAAACATCATGAAATTTCCTCATCATGTTTCCTACCAAATTTTAAAAAAAATGAACACACATTATATGGTTCCTACTTTTGAATCTCTCTCTTGTATCTCCTTTTGTTTATTTACACCTTTCAACTCCTCTTAAAAATTTTCAAGGGTATAATGTCATTTTCAAATTTTAGTATCTATAATTGCCCTCCAAAAAACTTACCTTTAATTCTCTAACAAAAAAAAGGGCAGCCCAATGCACAAAACTCCTGGGTATTCAAGGTCTGAGGAAGGGGCAAACCACGATGGTCTATAGTACGCAACCTTCCATTTTTGCAAGAGGCTATGTCCACATCTCGAACCAGTGACTTCCAGGTCACACGGTCACAACTCTACTGTTGCGCTTGTACTCTCCTTCACTCTAAAACCTCTTAACAATTTTCACTAATCAAAATACCACAGTGAATGAAAGGCTCAATGTCCTATTATTAAATGTTCCGTTAAAATTGAAGAAAATCTAAATGACATGTTCCGTTAAATAAAGGAAATACTAAAAGGAATCATTGAAAGAAGCATAGGACACTCTTTCAACATTACCTTCCTTGAAGACAAGTCCAGTAAGTGCCGCAAATAGGGGACCAACAAACCACACACATGTGGGGTTATCAACAACAAATTGTACTAAGTTCATGCCAGCTGGTTGAGCGAGGCTTGCATATGTCGCAAAAGATCCAACGACACCAAGTGCCCATAATGCTTGAAGGGTGCGCTTAATCTCAGTTACATAGATGTGAATCAAAAATAGCGATAAGCCTAATCCACTGGCTCCCAGTGTATAAAACAGATCAAGATTTTGCTTGATTATATCTCTTAATGAAGAACCTTCAGGTAAAAAGGCAGTTGAAGCAGCAACTACAAACGATACAGCAGCAGTCACAAGCCCTGATCTGTATAATATTACCTGTATCAGTAAGCAAAGGTTCATTGAAATGCACAAACAACATTCCACATAAATATCCAGGACTTATTGATTGAGAAATGTCAAACAATACCCAACTAATTGAAGAAGAGTGATGGCTGCATCTGGGAATAGTGGTATACTATGTTAACTGATTAAATTATGATTCTAACTTTTGGTTCCACATACTTCCATGCATTTATGGAATTTCCTAAAGTATTTAAAATTAAAGTGAACAACCAAACACTTTCATAGTTTATATTGATGTCATAAACATGCACAAATTATAAACTCAAAAATAGTTTTTAGTTCTTCCTTCAACTAGCATGTAAATATTTCCCCTTCATTCATGATGACTCTCCTCTCGCCAACACCTCCTCGCACCGACTGCCTCCCTCATCCTTGACCTTCTTGCCCTCAACCATGGTGAACCTTCCCTCGCAGCCTAAATCGAACCTGAATCTTCTCCTCGTCAACCTTACTTTCTCTCCTCATCGTGACCCTAATCCTTTTCCCCCCTCCTCTTCTCTCAACCTTACTCCCTGTCCTAGCCCCAACACCAACATTCTATCCTCTTCTTCTCTTCTCCTTGTTGGCAGTCCTAATCCATTTTTTGCCTCTTATGGTAGCCTCTCGACCCCACCTTTCCTCTCCCCTCTTGCATCCCTGCTCCATTGCCATGGCAACCGCAAAGTGTTCTGTATCGATTGAGAGGAAATCTTTCAACCTGGTTTTAGAAGGCGAGCTTACCGACATTGTTAGACTAATGGAGTATCTTAGGGGTCACCGCACATCAATTTTCTTGGACCCTGAAGAGTTTGCCTGGTTCCTGCATGCTTGGGGAGAATTCCGGGCTGCAGGCAGAACCTATTCCTCTTGGTTTCATAGGATGAGAAATACGGACAAAACCCTACCACTTACCCTAAAATCGAACAAGCGCAGTAGATTCTTAAACCTTATGGAGACCAATAGCGGCAGCTAGAGACATCTGATCTTCCCAGAGGGATTCGATTTGAAAGGATGGAAAAGTGTCCAATGCAGCCATTGGCCAGAGCCTGCTCCCTCCCTCCTTCTGGAAGCCCAAGGTTTCAACCTTCAGTCCCCCTTCCTGCAGCTCAAACCCGGATATCAAGAAGTCTTCAGCCCCTTCTTTATCTCCTTCAACTTTGGCAATACCAACGGCATACCACTCGTGCGGCCACTGCATCTGCCCCCACTGCGGTGTACCCTTTTCAAATGCTCCCCAAAATCAACCAGTCACAAGGGACATTCCAAGCTGGGAGGAAGATTGGACTTTTGAGGCTTTCAACCCTTTGCCAATATTGTTAAGAAGAGCAGGAGCTCCTCTGATTTTGGTATTTCTGGAATAAAACCAGCCATGCCCAAGCTTTTATCCTCCTTTGTTGATCTCAGGACAGACTTGAAGAAGGGTTTTGGCAATTTGTTCAAGGGGGGTCTTCTCTTTGGCCTCCCAGCCTTTAAAACCCTCTCCACTTAAAACCCTCTCCACCAGTTGACGCCAATGCTTTCAGTTCCTTCACTCTCCACGAAGGTCCAGCCAAGGCCGCAGGGCTGGTGGCTAATCTTTGGAACACCATCTCGCTGGTCCACCCTTCCTCTCAGCTCGTGGCCTCCCAAGACATTGAGATGAAGAACATGCAGGTTGCAGTCACTGATTCATCCTTGATCCCAGGCCCCACCCCCAACCCCCAACCCACCCTTTTGAGGCTGTGTTAGGGAGTGACAATGTAAGGGGAAAAAGGGAGAGAGAGATACTGCTCTAATTGTATTCTCTAGGGATTTAGAATAAATCTATGATTGTTTGTGTTAATGTTTGTATGGTTATTCTCTTGGATAGAAACAATGCAAGTAGTCATTTTCATTATGGTGTTTTGTTGCCCTGGATTGTGTTATATCTAATTGTTGTAGCATTATTCAGTGTATGTGAATATCTTATCATATCGTTCCTAATTTCTTTTGAGTATTGAGACTCACCTAGTGCTCGTGCCTGCAGGCTTGAACGTGTGACTATTAGCTGACTCGTCGGGGGAGAGCTCTCAACAAGTGTCGCACGACCCTTACTTGAGTCCCATTTTGGGGGTCCATGATAGTTGGTATTAGAGCACAGTGTGTGCGAGCACCATGAGTGGTAACGTGAGAAACAAGTCTGGAAAAGTAGAGCGGATAGAGGCCCTTGAGACAAAACTTGAAACCTTGGAAAAAACGCGCTTCGAACTCCAAGGGTTGGTGGAAAAATTGATAAAGGAGAAAGGCGTGCCAACAGAGCTTGAGGCCGCCGAAGAAAACCCTAGAGGAAATCTCTATGGGGTATCAAAACTTGAGGAGAGAATTGTGGAACTTGAAGAATTCATTCCACGTGTAAAATCCCTAGAGAAAAGGCCAATAGAGCTTGAGGTCTTTCAGAGGAATATTTAGCGGTTGGAAGCCTTCGAGAGTAGGCTGGAACATATTGAGAGCATATTGCCATCTCTAACATCCCAACAGGGAGCCAATAAAGCTTGAGGCCTCCTTACGGAAGCTGATGGATAATTTCGATTTCTTTGCAGAAAATGTTAAGGAGTCCATCAATGCTTTGAAAGAAGATTTGAAGGCAATGGGCAATGTCCAGAGTGCTATGGACTAGGTTCAGAGGGATTTACAGGAGATGACGGCAAAAGTGAATGCAGTGGCGCAGATGGCCCAAAGGCCACTTGCAGAACTGAGTGAGGGTATTCGATTAAAGGTATCGAAACCTAAAAGTTTTGGGGGTACCCGAGATGCAAAGGGACTAGATAATTTCTTCTTTGATATGGAGCACTACTTCATGCGTTCACGAATTGATCTGGAGGTGGACCGAGCGCATATCGCAATAGTATACCTTGTTGGGGATGCTAAATTGTGGTGTAGAACTAAATGGGATTATATTCAACACAATAGGTGTGTTATTAATACCTGGGATGGTGTGAAACAAGCATTGAAGACCCAATTCTATCCAGAAAATGTAGAGTACGTAGCACAGTGCAAAGTAGTTGATTTGCAATAGACCGGTTCAATAAGGAGTTATGTACGAGAATATCAGGCCCTAATGTTGGACATCAAAGACATGACCAAATCAGAAAGGCTATTTCATTTTCTTCGGGGTTTGAAGATATGGCCAAAGAATGAATTGCGCCGGCAAGGGGGTAGTGACCTCTCTTCCACCCTCGCCACTGCTGAACGGTTGGATGATTTTTCAGACAATTCTGGAAAGCGAAATTACCCAATGTTTGCCAACAATGATTCCAAACCCAATAAAGTGTATTAAGCCCACAAATGGGGGAAGCGACAAGGAAATGAATAATTCTTGAAAAGAAAGAAGAGCGCCCATGACTAAGGAGTGGAGGGGCGGACGAACAGGTGGTAGGGAGCGTCGGCTGCCGGTCTCATGTTTCCTTTGCATGGGACCCCATCGAGTGGCGAAGTGCCCTGAGTGAAAGGCTTTGAATGCTCTAAAGACCCTTCGAGGGGAAACAAAAACCTCGACAGAAATCCCAGAAGAAAAACAGAATATGGTGGGAGCATTGAGATTTTTGGGAGCATTAGAGCGCCAAGTAGTTACCAACAAGTCTCGGGAAAAGGGCTTAATGTATGTGGACCTACTTTTGAATGGAAATAAAATCAAGGTCATGATTGATACAGAGGTCACCCATAATTTCATTGCTGACACAAATGCTTAGCGGTTAGAACTACAAGTAGACAAGGATGTGGGAAAGTTGAAAGCAGTGAATTCTGAAACGTTAACCACGGTGGGAGTGGCAACTAAAGTAGTCTGCCAGAAACCCCTGGGTGAAAGGCTTTGAATGCTCTAAAGGCCCTTCGAGGGGAAAACTGAAACCCCGACAGAAACCTCAAAAGAAAAACAGAAATGGTGGGAGCATTGAGATTTTTGGGGGCATTAGAGCGCCAAGTAGTTACCAACAAGTCTTAGGAAAAGGACTTAATGTATGTGGACCTACTTTTGAATTGAAAGAAAATCAAGGCCATGATTGATACAGGGGCCACCCATAATTTCATTGCTGACACAAAAGCTCAGCGATTAGAACTACAAGTAGACAAGGATGTGAGAAAGTTGAAAGCAGTGAATTCTGAAGCATTAACCACTGTGGGAGTGGCACCTAAAGTAGCCTGCCAAATGGGGTTGTGGTTTGGAACAATTGATTTCACCGTGGCACCCCTCAATGACTTTGATATGGTATTGGGGATGGATTTTCTTAAAGTGACACGCTCAATGCCAATCCTAGCTGTGGATTGCCTTGTGATAATGGGAGATAACCCTTGTATTGTTCCCGCAGCCTACAACACTTTCGACGAGAGGAAGTTGCTTTCAGCTCTCCAATTCAAGAAGGAAGTGAAAAGGGGAGAACCTTCTTTCGTAGTACTACCAGTAATTTCTGAAAATGAAGAAACAGGCGGATATCTAGTTGAAATTAAGGAAGTGTTAGAAGAATTCAAGGAGGTAATCCCAGAATAGCTCCTTGGGATTTTACCACCTCGTTGACAAATTGATCATGAAATTGAGCTTTTTCCTGGGATAAAACCGCCAGCCCGTGCCCCTTATTGAATGGCACCACCTAAATTAGCTGAATTAAGAAGGCAACTGAATGATTTATTAGCAGCAGGATTCATTTGGCCGTCAAAAGCACCTTTTGGGACCCCAGTGTTATTCCAAAAGAAACAAGATGGGAATCTGCGATTGTATGTAGATTATTGGGCTCTCAATAAGGTGACTGTTCGCAACAAGTACTCAATCCCGTTGATTGCTGATATTTTTGATCAATTAAGTTCAGCCAAATACTTTACTAAACTGGACTTGAGGTCGGGATACCACCCAGTGCGCATTGCAGAGGGAGATGAAACAAAGACCACTTATGTCACTCGAGATGGAGCATTCGAATTCTTGGTCATGCCTTTTGGGTTAACAAATGCACCTGCTACCTTTTGTACTTTAATGAATCAGGTTTTCTGGGACTATCTTGATCGATTTGTAGTCGTCTATCTTGATGACATTGTTGTATTCAGTGCATCCTTAGCAGAACATTAAGATCACCTTCGGCACGTCTTTGAAAAGCTCCAGGAAAACCAGTTATATGTAAAAGGGGAGAAGTGTGCTTTCACTCAAAAGCATATTAAATTCTTGGGGCATATCATTGAGGAGGGCCAGATACGAATGGATCCGACAAAAGTGCAATCAATCTAGGAATGGCGAACACCTACATCTGTTAGAGAATTGCGATCTTTCTGGGGGCTAGCCAACAACTACAGAAAATTTATAGAGGGATACTCTAGAAGAATTGTGTCCTTAACAAATTTATTGAGAAAAGGGGTACCCTGGGGGTAGTCAAAAGAGTGTAAATCAGCATTTGTAAAACTAAAGAAGAAAATTGCAGGAGATCCCGTGCTAACCCTTCCCGATGTGACAAAGCCATTTGAAGTACAAGTAGACGTTTCAGACTTTGCATTTGGGGAGTTCTCTTACAGGAAGGGCATCCAGTCGCTTTTGAAAGTCGAAAATTAATAGGTGCCGAACGAAACTATACAGCACAAGAGAAGAAACTTCTAGCTGTGGTACATTGTCTTCGAGTGTGGAGGCACTATATCTTGGGGTCCAAATTTGTGGCAAAGACAGATAATGTGGCGGTTACTCACTTCTTGTCACAACCAGGACTAACTTCAAAACAAGCCCGCTGGCAGGAGAAGCTAACCGAATTCAATTTTGATTTTGAATATAAGCTTGGGAAGACGAACCAAGTGGCTGATGCTTTAAGCAAAAAACCTGAATTGGCAGCGCTGAAGTTTATAAGTCATTTATCAACTAGTAGGGTGACGTTATCCCTGAAAGAACTTATCAAGGAACATTTAGGTACAAACCAACAGGCGCAGACATTGAGCAAATTGACAGCAGAAGGGAAGACACGACAATTTTGGGTAGAAGATAGGTTAATAATGACTAGAGGCAAGACACTTTACATGCCCAAAGAAGGGAACTTGAGGAAGACCCTACTAAAAGAGTGTCATGATACATTGGGGGCGGGACATCCCAGATGGCGGAGAGCTCATGCTTTGATTACACAGGGATACTATTGGTCGCATATGCAAGATGATGTAATGAGTTATACAAAAACATGCTTGATCTGTCAACAAGATAAGGTCGAAAGAAAGAAGACCCCAAGATTGTTGGAGCCATTGCTAGTAGCTTCAAGGCCATGGGAGAGTGTCTCTTTAGACTTCATTTCCTCATTGCCAAAAGTAGAGGAGCATGACACGATTCTGGTGGTAATTGATCGATTTTCAAAATATGCAACTTTCGTACCAGTCTCGAAGCCATGTTCAGCGGAGAAGGCAGCTTAGCTATTCTTCAAGCATGTAGTGAAATATTGGGGTGTTCCAAAAAGCCTAATCAGTAATAGGGATATCAAATTCACTGAGGGATTTTGGGGTGAACTTTTTCCCTTGATAGGTTCAAACCTTAATCTTTCAACCAGCTACCACCCGCAGATAGATGGTCAAACTGAACATTTTAATGGGATGCTGGAAGAATACTTGCGGCATTTTGCAAACTCAAATCGGAAAAATTGGGCTTCCTTACTGAACAAGGCACAATTTTGTTTTAACTCTATGAAATCTATTGCGACTAATAAAAGCCCTTTTGAGATTGTGACAGGTCAACAACCGACTCTCCCGCACACTCTGAATGGTCCATATAAAGGAAATTTACCGAAAGCATAACAATTCACAAAGAACTGGTTGCAAAACATCAAAGTCACTCGAGCTCAATTAAAAAAAGCATCAAAGCGTATGAAGAAATGGGTAGACAAAGGGCAACGACCACAACAATTTGAAACTAGAGATCTGGTTCCTGTAAGAGTGCCACAAGAGACATTTTGATTTCTTTGCGGCAAAGATAAAAGGCTTTTACGCCGTTATGAAGGTCCAATCAAAGTGATCGAGAAGGTGGAACATGCATGTTATCAGCTTGAACAACTAGAGTGGATGATGAGCCACAGACGACTAGTCCATCCAGTGTTTCACGTCAACAACCTAAAGCCATTCCACACTGATGATGCAGATCCCCACCGACAAAAGATAAAGAGATCAACAATTTCCATAACGCAGCCTATAAACAAAAATGTTCAGGAGATCCTTGCAAACAAAGTCATCAATGAAGAAGGTCGTCAACAACAATAATATTTGATTCAGTGGATGGGGCTGGGAAAAGAAGAGAACAATTGGGAAAAGGTAGAAAACCTTCAGCATGCCATACAGAAGATTAAAGATTTCAAAAATTTGAAGACAATGGCGCCAGCATAAACATCAGCAGAGTGAAGAGGCCTTCTACAACACATCGACGAGGACGTCGATAAAATGAGTGGGGAAGGATGTTGGGGAGTGACAATGTAAGGGGAAAAAGGGAGAGAGAGATACTGCACTAATTGTAATCTCCAGGGATTTAGAATGAATCTATGATTGTTTGTGTTAATGTTTGTATGGTTATTCTCTTGGATAGAAATAATACAAGTAGTCCTTTTCATTATGGTGTTTTGTAGCCTTAGATTGTGATATATCTGATTGTTGTAGCATTATTCAGTGTATGTGAATATCTTATCATATCGTTCCTAGTTTTTTTTTAGTATTGAAACTCACCCGGTGCTCGTGCCTGCAGGCTTGAACGTGTGACTATTGGACGACTCATCGGGGGAGAGCTCTCAGCGAGTGCCGCACGACCCTTACTTGAGTCCCATTTTGGGGGTCCGTGACACTGTGCATTATAGCTCCAGCCCTGCAGATGTGCTGGACAGGCCCAACTTCATGGCATTGTTTTGTTTCAATCTAGAGAGCACAAAATTCAAGGAGCAGGTCTCTGATTGGGTGTTACAGAAGGTGAAATTAGCAACAGGAAATTGGCCAAAAACAGGGAACCAAAACATTTGGAATGTTCAGTTAATTATGATAAATTGGGAGGTTGTACAAACTTGGCAGAGGCATAGCAGCCGAGTTTGAATGGTTAAACAATGTTAAAGAAAATCATCTTTTGGAATATGAATGAGGGGGCTAAACAACAAATCCAAAAGAAGTGCAACAAGGTCCTTTCTCAAGGGTTGGAGAAGCGTTATTGTCTGCTTCCACGAGACCAAAGTGGAACATATGGATCTTCTCTTATTCAAAGATCTTTGGGGATGGGAGACCTATGGATGGGTTTGCCTTGGTGTTGTGGGGAGGGATGTACAAAAATTATGAAAAAACCGAAAACCACACCGAAACCGGACCAAAATCACAAGCGCTTCGGTTTTTCAGTATTCGATTTTGGTTTCAATATTAGGTGTTAAAATCTTCAATTTCAATTTCAGTTTCGGTTTCAGTTTCATAAAAACAACCAAACCAAAAAACCAATTTACATACAAATTATACATCTAAATTAATAAATTTATATGTGTTAAATTATGATTGGTCCATGATCCCAGCTATAGTAGGGATCAGCACACTGGAATATCAACCTTCAATATAAATTTTAAAAAATTCATTAGGGTGTTCTTCAAGCAGCTGCAGCTACCAAGTGGTCGAGCCTCTGCCTCTGCCTCCCACTTGCCCCAATGCCGACTTGCCGCTACCTTGCAACCCTCGTCGAATAGCGAGACCTCGGCCTTGATTGTCAAGTCAACGACACTCTGCCAGTATAGCCGCCTTGGTCGCGGCCTCTTCTGTCTCCAATCTCCATCAAGTCACCAACACACAAGTGCCACAAGGCGCAAGGTCATTCTCTTCTTCTTCTTCTTAATTTTTCAAATAATTTTGCTTCTCAATACAATGGCTGTGACGGATTATTAATCTCATTGTGGATGAGAGGCCCAAATGAAATCTCTACTGAGAAAAAAGAAAGAAGAAAAAGTGGAGTAGAAATGACAAAAAGAAAAGCATTGGTGGGGAACAGTTCTAGTTTTGTGCAGTGGAAGTTTTTGGAGAATAAAGATTAGAAAGAGGACTTTTAGAAAAAAGAGTTAATAAATGATGACAACTGAGGAAGAGAAAGAACTGCTTGCTTTTTATCCTTCTTTTGCCTTTTCTTTCTAGGGTTTTTTTTTCTTCCTAATTTTCCTTTTTATTTCTTGGGTATGTGAAAATGCTTGCTTAGTTGCGTAAGCTTTCCCTGCTTAGCAGCTTAACTTGAGCTATTTCTTTCCTAGTTCCTACCCACTACAAAATTTCATGAACACTCAATTTTGTAAGTTTACAACAGTGGGACTAAATTGCATTTGCATGCTTTGATGTGATGAATCTAGAAAAGGAAAAATGATTTGACCCTTTGATGTAGAAGATGCATCACCAATGCTCCAACCCAAAAGAATTGAGCTATGCAATTTAATTTCAATTGACTTTAACAATGACCAAGTTCATAGCCTTTTACCAGTTTTTATTTCTACTTCTAAATTTTTTTTTGGAAAACAAAAATAGAGAAGTGTAATCTTGTTTTCCAAAAAACCTGAAAATTTGTTTTTAAATGTTTTTGAAGTTTCTTGTAATTTGTAAATATGATAATTTGAAAAATATAGTGATTTTTTTTTTTTTTTTTTAGATCTCTAAAAAATTAAAAATTAAAAACGACAACTATTTTCCACAACTACATAGACTCTAAATAATTTAGTCTTATGGTTGGAAATATGAATTTAGGATTAAGTTTTAATAACCTTTAGTAGAAAATGATTTAAAAACTTATCCAAATTTACACAATTTCAAATTCGGGTAAACAATAATTGCATTGGACAAACGATAAAAGAAGAGGTGAATTGAATTATGGTTTTGAGTTTTAGCACTTCTATTGTAACCAAAAAATTAGTAAATAAATTAGGATTTTCCTCCACATGGGCAAAGTTGAAGAACCCCTATGTTATTTAGAAATAGATCCTCTAAGAAGTAGCAAATGGGCAAAAAACTAATGAAGACTTACACATTTTTTTTAAAAAAAATACATTTAGAAAAGAAAAGAGATGTAAGTAGAGGATAAAATGAGACAAACAAGTTTTCTCTATTTTTTATTTGTTTAATCTCTTCCATCAAGCACTAGTTTCTCATATACATTTGGGAATGTATAAGATAATAGCAAGACACCAAGTTTTAGTTATTTGAGTTGAGGCCTCATAGTTCCATGATTACCTTTATGCTAGTTAAGTTTTCAAAATTATAAGTTTCAATTGAATTTTCAAAAAAATATACCATGTAAGAACTATTTAAATTGGTAAATTTAACAAATCCAAATGATATCTTAATATCATAAAACAGTAGAATACTATGTTCTAGAGTCACCTTTGCCTTGAACTACTAAATAAAAGTGAAGGCAATGGGGACCATCCCACCATTACCCTAAGAAAATAGTTCAAAACTTGAAACTTAGTACTCTTCAAGCTTTCAAAACAAATTACTTCCTTTTGCAGCTAGAGTATGAGCATGACAATTAACACATATGCCATTACTGTTATTATGTTGTTGGCCTTATAAGGCTTAACATCCTATTTTGATGCTAACAAACAAGTGGAACTTAACATATTTGGTTAAGTAATGACATTTCAAGACTCAACCTTGAGAAAGCAAGGTTAAGTACTCACAAGGATCAATTGAACCTTATATTCCAAAGGAACATGATCATGTGAAGCTTAAAGAATACCTAAAGGCATGGATGATATATTAAAGCTTTACGACTATGAGAGGATGAACTTGATATTAAAGCTTGAAGAAAGGGCCAAGACAAAGCATGAAGACTTAAGTGTTTAAGAATGCCAAAAAATCTAAGAAATCTTTATGTAAGTACTTCATTTGATTTCAATATGGATACATGAAAATCTTAGGTTAATTTCTTGGACATAGATACCTTTTAATATACTTGGGAAATATTTTTATAAGGTCAAAAGATATTTCAAAATGGTTAAAATTATTTTTGGAATGAAAAGCACCAAAAAAGAGGATTTTCCAAATGTTGTTAATTTTTCTACATCTGCATTGATAAGCATTTTTCTCTATCACAAACTCCTTATTTTAAAAAATGTTCAACATGAAAGTTGTAGGATTTTCTCTTACCTTTCTTTTGACACCAAGAACGTCAAAATTAGAGTTATATAGAAAAAATTATGACCAAAATACTGAAGGGGGGTCGAAGCTGTCAGCAACTCAACAAATTGTCTGGTCAACCAACTGACCAAAATGACCTGTGTTCAGTCAGCCGACTGACCAGTTAACAGAATTAATTTTTGGGAGACAGAAAGCTCACAGTCGCCTACCCAGCCAGCTAACCCTGTATAAACACCCACCCAGTCGCCAGGTCAGCCAACTGACCCTACGAAATTTAAATTTTGAACTTTAACAGGAAAATTCTAAAAATTAGTTTTTTAAATCTAAAAATTATAAAAACTTTAGGAACACTCCAAGCAACTTAGGAGACAAGGAAACTCACTCTATAAATACATGGTTTTGCAAATTAAATTATATCAAGCAAATTGAAAATCAATTCTCAAAGTTGATACTCTCATACTCTTAAAGCTCTCATGGTCTCATCTTTGCACATCTGAATTGTTGAGATTTTTTGGAAGCAACTGATCAATCCTTCTCTGTGTTTCTGAATTGTTGATTCTCATCTAGAAGGAAAACTTGGTGAACTCTCTTTTGAGCTTCAATTGTATTTCATATTGTGAATTTGATTGAAGTATATAGATTTAACTTGTACTAATCAGCTTTTTGTGAGAGCACTCTTTGTACACATCTATTTGTTGTATCTCTTGTAGATTGTGACGATTCCAGGATTGTTGGATCGTTGGCTAAGCGAGGGGATATCGCTTAGAGAGGTGCTACTCTAGCCTAATTGAAGGAGTGACCGAACGAGGGTATATTGTTTAGAGATGCGGACTCTAACCTAATCAAAGGAGTGTGTAAACGGTGTTGTTCCACCCGGCAAAGGAACTGATTTTAGTGAATCCTATGGTGGTTTGCCAAAGGCGAGTACGTAGGCTGGGTATAAGCCGAATCTCGTATAAACTGTGGTCTCACTCTCTCTTTCCCTTACTCTCTTTACTTACAGCATATACGAACTACGTGGATGTTTTAAATTCCTTATTCATAAATACTACATGGATTTGATATTAAGTAAACTTAAGCTTAATTTGTTTTTGGGATTGCGGAAACCGAAAGGGAGTACATTGGTTGATCCATTCTTTGCGGAAACCGTAAGGGAGTACATTGATTGGTGAAACACTCAAAGACTCTTTAAACTAAAAGTTTACTTGAAGTCTAAGTTTTTGGAAAGAGTGTTGGATTTTATATTGCACCTTATTTTAAGAAAGCAAATTCATTAATTACAGGGCTGCAAACAAACACAAGCTAAATCTTCTATCTTAGTTTGAATATTGTGGATGATTGGAAAATTGATTGGTTGATTGATTGGTTAAGTACTTTGTTGGTTGTGGATTGAATTTTGTTTTTAAGTATTTATTATTTGAATAAATCAACAAGAAGTAAAGAATTCATTAAAAGAAGAAAAAGAAGTTAAGGATTCTTGAAAAGAATTAAAAGAAAATTTTTAAATCCAATTCACCCCCCCTTTTGGAACTACACCTTTGTTTTCATATGTGATTGTTTGTTTTCCTGATCATGATGCTTTGCCATTATGTGTTGAATTTAGAACAAGTTCTCCTACAATATGTATATTAATTTTATTTGGTTGTTATCTTTTTGACGTGATACTATTTATGTCATGCGAGATTGTGAGTGTTTGAATTTTAGTTTATGTTTCAAATCTAATGAATTTGCAATTATACATGATTTTTATAGATGTTTGAAACTAGGGACAACGCAAGTCTCAAAACAACTGCTTGTTCGAGCCCAAACCCAACTCCAGGCCTAAACGTGAATACAAAATTAGGAGATAATGTTGCTGCTTCAGAAACAAAGTGGGGTGATAAAAGGAAGTTTAGACCAAGATCAGAGGTATGGGACCACTTTACTAGATTGTGTGTTGATGGCACTCAAAAGGTAAAAGCTCAATGTAAATATTGTCCAAAAGTGTTTGTGCTAATTCAAGAAGAAATGGAACAAGAGTTTTGTGGAATCACTTGAATACATGTGCTAAGTATCCCTATAGAAGACCTCATGATCATTATCAATCACAAATTAACTTCAAACCAACAACAAAAATGGAGGAAAAATAGTTAACATGCCAAAAACAAGATGCAGGTGTTCTTAGAAGGGCCTTGGCATGTATGGTGATAGTGGATGAATGATCTTTTAAATTTGTGGAGGGGCAACGTTTTAAATATTTTTGTAATTTCATGGAACCTAGATTTAAGGTTCCGTCACAAGTGACAGTGACTAGGGATTGTCTTCTTTTAGATGGAGAAGAGAAAAAGAAATTGAGAAAATTTTTGAAACATAATTGTCAAAGAGTTTGCCTCACAATAGACACTTGAACTTCTTTACAGAATGCTAGTTACATGTGTTTGAATGTGCATTTTGTTGACAATGAATGGAGGTTACAAAAAGGAATTTTGAGTTTTGGCCCATTTCCTAATCACCGGGGGGGAGTGTTAGGTTTTGCTATCGAGAAAGATTTGTTAGATTTGAGAATAGATAAAGTTTGTACCATTACCATGGACAATGCAAGTTCTAATGGTACAGTCATTAGTTATTTAAAGAGGAGGGTGAACAATTGGAAGGGTAGTGTGCTCAACGGTGAGTGCTTGCACATGAAGTGTGTTGCACATATCATTAATTTAGTTGTGCAAGATGGATTGAAACTTGTGGGAGATTCGATACTTTGAATTAGGCAAGCAGTGAAATATATTAGACAATCACCAGGTAGAATTGCAAAATTTAAGGAGTGTACAAATGAGGAGAAGGTTAATTGTAAAAAGCATTTGTGTTTGGATGTACCTGATAGATGGAATTCCACATACACGATGTTGGACACTGCTAAAAAATTTCAAAAAAAATTTTGATAGATATGATGAAAAAGATCAAGATTTTGCACTTGATCTTTCAAGAGATAGTGGAAAAGGAAAGCCACGAAAGATGATTGGGATAATGTGAGGAGGACGATGTAATTCTTAGAATATTTCTATGAATTCACTTTGGGTCTTTCTGGTTCTAATTATGTGACTTCTAGTACTTATTTCAATGAAATTTGCATGGTTAATACTTTGTTGGAAGGTTGGTGCAATAGTGATATTTTGAATTAAGTGAAATGGCATTCAAAATGAAACATAAATATGATGATATTGGGGGAATCGAAAAAAGCTGAACATAAAAGGCAATACGATGCACAAAGCTCCCGTGTATGCGGGATTTAGGGAAGGGGCGGTCCACAATGGGTCTATACTATAGTACACAATCTTACCTTACATTTTTGAAAGAGGCTATTCCCACACCTCAAACCCATGACCTCCAGGTCACACGGCAACAACCTTACCGTTGTCACCATTTATTGTCACCGTTCTTGATCCTCGATATAAGTTAAAGTATGTGGAGTGGGGCCTTTCTCAACAATTTTCTCCTCCTACATCTTCAATTTTAAGTAAAAAGGTGAAAATGTTATTTTTCCTACGTTTGACGAGTACAAAAATGCAGGTGGGCAATGTAGTGGACATAATGGTAAAACTTCTGAAATTGGCTCTAGTTCTTCTAGTGGTGTGGTGGATGCTGAGCAACCATCAATGGGCTTCACTCTTCTTCTCATTCATTTGAAAATATCAATTTGAGAGAGAGCATTTACTCTCATCTACTCTTTTCATTGCCAAAATCTTTTTGAGAGCAAAACCCTTACTTCTCCTACTCTTATCTTGAAAAATAATTTTGAAGAAATCTTTTATTGGGCTTGAATCTTTGAAGCATTCATTATATATATTTTTTACTCAAAGATCATTTACTCTCTTATATTGCAAAAATCTTTCTGAGTGAAACACAAACTCTATTGAGCTCAAATCTTATCTCGTGAGGGTGCATTAAGTTTTACATTGTACAAATTAGCTTTTGAAGAAGCATTTTATTGTACACAAATATATTATCTCATTTGTATTTTGCGGTTCAGGTATAGAACCATGCTAGATATCGTTTGGAGAGATGACTCCGCCTAGAAGGAGTGGTGTAACGGGTGGCTCCGCCCGAGTGAATGAGTGTGTATAAGGTGGCTCCGCCTTATTCAAGGAGTGGAATAGTGAAATCCTCAAGCAGTTGTCTTGAGGCGAGGACGTAGGTGGGGATAGCCGAACCTCGTAAAAATTGTCGTGTTTGCTCTCTCTTTCTCTACACTATTTATTTTTCCGCATTTGTATGTTTACGTTTAATTTGTTGTGATTATTGTGTATTTTTAAATATTTGCATACTTAAATATTTGTGACATTTGTGATTGATTGAGAAACCCTAAGCTTGAGATATTCTGGTTGTGTTTTTTAAGAGTAGGATATAAACTTGATCTATGTTTTTAAAATATCCAATTCACCCCCCTCTTGGGATTACACCAAAAATCACAATTTGGTATCAGAGCCTCGTTACAAAAAGCTTAATCGTATTTGTTAAAGATCACATGGCTCATTTAGGTGTATCCCCTTTTGGTGAGGGACAATCGTCCACACGCCCTCCAATATTTTGTGGTGTTAACTATACATTTTGGAAACAAAAATGATAATTTTTCTTCAAAACTTAGATTGGAAAGTGTGGAGAATTGTCTCCAAGGGAAATTATATACCTATGACAACTATCGAAGGAAAAAATGTTCCTAAAGCTGAAGATGATTTTACTAACGATGATATGAAATTAGTACAAGTAAATGCCAGTGCCATGAATGTTTTATACTGTGCATTAGATGCAAATGAATTTAATAGAATCATGGAATGTAAAACTACTAAGGAGATTTGGGATAAACTAGAAATAACATATGAGGGAACTAAGGATGTGGAGGATAGTCGCATAGATATGCTTACTAGTGAATATAAGGCTTTCAGAATGACTTCTAGTAAATCTATATAATCCATGTACACTAGATTCACACACATTACTAACTCTTTACATGCTCTTGGAAAAACATATACTACTTATGAAATGATCAGGAAGGTACTCCGAAGATTGCCTCCAATCTGAGAGCCAAAAGCAATAGCCATAGCTGAAGGGAGAGATTTGAAAGCAATGACGTTGGACGAGCTCATTGGACCCCTCATCACATACGAAATGGCGAACAACGAGAGGTTAAACGAGTAGAGCAAAACAAAGAAAATTACAGCTCTCAAAGCTTCAGCGAGTAGCTCCAATGAGGAAAGTGATCAGGACTCCGACAAGGACATGGTCTTGCTTACCAAGAAGTTCAGCAAGTTCTTTAAAAAGAATAGGAGATCCGATAGAAAATATCGGGGCTTGAGAACAGAGAAAGGAGAGTCGAGCAAGAGAAAACAGAAATTTAATCCTCCGACGTGCTACAATTGCAAAGAAGTTGACCACATCAAGTCGAAGTGCCCATTGCTGAAAAAGAACTCGAAAAAGAAAATAAGGGACTGAAAACCATCACATGGGACAAACCCAGTTCCAGTTCTTTAGACAGTGACTCCTGCGACAATGAAGTCGTAAATTTGTGCCTAATGGCACATAGCGACCATGAGGTACAATCGTCTTGTTTAGTTTCTTCGTATTATTCTAATGATGATTCTGATGACAATAGCATGCCTACATATAAAGAATTGCAACAGGAGTATATTAGTGTTCATAAATTGCTTGAGAAAATAACTAAAAAGAACACTGATTTGAAAAATAAAAATAAAGAATTATCAAAGTTTTTAGAAAATCTAAAGGAGTCTCATTCTACTTTGATAAAAAGAAAAGGAGTTGAAAATTGCTAGTTTAGAGAGAAAAATGGAAGATAACTCCAAAATTATTTACAAATTTACAGAAGGCCAAAATAATTTTGAAAAACTCCTTGGTGCTCAAAGAAAATCTTTAGACAAGGAAGGACTTGGTTTTAATGGAAAAGAAAATATGAAACAGAAACATCTTTACATAGGCTATTTCGTGAGAGAATCAAAATCTTATATTCCCTCTAAAGATTCCTATATTCAAACAACATGGTTTAAATGTAAGAAGAAATGCCATATTAAATTTGACTGTCTTTCAAAAACAAGGACACTAAAACCAAGATGGTCTGGAAAGTCAAGGGAGAATCAGGTACTAATCCCAAAGGACCCAAGAGAATTTGGGTACCAAAAGTAGTCACTTAAGTCTTTCTTATAGGTATGCTTCAAGACGTCCTCCTCTAAGGACAAATGGTATATGGACAACGGATGCTCGAGGCACATGACGGGTGATAAAGCCAAGTTCGCATCCATCACACCAAAGGGCGGAGGTTACGTCACCTTTGGAGACAATGCCAAAGGAAAGATCATTGGAGTTGGTAAGGTCGGTAAGGAACCATCTCTCATTATTGATAATGTTTTGCTTGTGGAAGGTCTAAAGCATAACTAGTTAAGCATCAGTCAATTATGTGATAAAGGGTATAGGGTGTCTTTTGAACATGATAAATGCATTGTTGAAAATCCATTTGAGTATAAAATACTTTGTGCTGCTGATCATCATGATAATGTTTATACTACTAGTTTTGACAACTTAACCTCTCAAGATGTAAAATGCTTTTCTGCAATTAATGAGGCTTGTTGGCTTTGGCATAGGAGATTAGGACATGCTAGCATGGATCTACTTTCAAAACTAGTAAAAGGAGAAATAGCTAAAGGTTTACCTAAGACAAAATTTGTAAAAGATAAAACTTGAGATGCCTGCCAACTAGGGAAACAAACCAAGTTAAGCTTTAAATAGAAGAAATTTATCTCCACTAGTAGGCCACTACAAATGCTTCACTGAGATTTATTTGGCCCAAATCAAGTCCAGAGTCTAGGAGGAAAATCCTATGCATTTGTTATTGTTGACGATTACTCTAGATTCACATGGGTTTTATTTCTGGCATCTAAGGATGAAGCATGTGAGAGACTTGCCAAACTATGTAGGGAAATTCAAAATGAAAAGGGGTATACAATCACACATATTCGTAGTGATAGAGGGAGAGAGTTTAAAAACAAGGATATGAAAAAATTTTGTGATTTACACCGCATATCCCATAAATTTTCAGCACCTAGGACTCCACAACAAAATGGAGTAGTTGAGAGAAAGAATAGATCCTTAAAAAAAGGGTAGAACTATGCTAAATGAACACAATCTTCCCAAATACTTTTGGACTAAAGTGGTAAGCACCGTTTGCTATGTCATGAATAGAGTATTAATCAGGCCCATTCTCAACAAAACCACTTATAAATTGTGGAATGGTCATAGGCTAAATATTTCCTACTTTCACGTCTTTGACTGTAAATGTTTTGATCTAAGAGATAAAGATAACCTAAAAAAATTTGATGCAAAATCTGATGAAGGAATATTTCTAGGCTATGCACTAGATAGTAAAGCCTATAGAGTGTTTAACAGAAGAACTTTAACTGTTGTAGAATCCATCCATGTAGTTTTTGATGAGTCCAATCCCTTCTCCAAAAAGGCTGATGAAGATGATCTAGAGATAAGGAAGAAGTTAGAAATATTGTCCATTGAGAATAATAAAGAAAAGAGCACTGAAATTAAAGAAACATCTATTGAGGATAATTAGATAGATAGTGAGGTTCGAGAACTGCCTAAGGAATGGAAATTTGTGAAGAATCATCCCAAAGATCAAATTATTGGTGAACCTTCACGTGGAGTACCACTCGTTCATCACTGAGAAACATGTATAGCCATATGGCGTTTTTGTCTCAGGAAGAGCCTAAGAATGCGAATGAGGCCATAGAGAATGAATCTTGGGTGATGTCAATGCAGAAGAGCTAAACCAGTTTGAGAGAAACAAAGTTGAGACCTTGGTTCCCAGACCAAATGATCATACAATCATTGGAACCAAATGGGTCTGTAGGAACAAGAAAGATGAAAATGGGGTTGCAATTACGAACAAGGCCAGATTAGTAGCTCAAGGTTACAACCAGGAAAAAGGTATAGACTTTGAGGAAACATATGCTCCCGTGGCCAAAATGGAAGCCATTCACATGTTATTAGCTTATGCATCTTTTAAGGACTTTAAGTTATATCAAATGGATGTTAAAAGTGCATTCTTGAATGGCTATATAAATGAGGAAGTGTATGTAGAGCAACCTCCAGGTTTTGAAAACCACAAACGTCCCAATCATGTATTTAAACTATCAAAAGCCTTACATGGACTAAAGCAAGCTCCTAGAGCTTGGTATGAAAGGTTAAGTGGTTTTCTCCTAGATAATGGGTTAACTAGAGGTAAAATTGACACAACTCTCTTCATAAAATCTAAAAATGAACACATGCTCCTAGTTCAAATATATATAGATGATATCATCTTTGGAGCAACAAATGAAGAGATGTGTAACGAGTTTGCCAAATGCATGAAAGATGAATTCGAAATGAGCATGATGGATGAACTTACTTTCTTTTTAAGACTTCAAATAAAGCAAGCTAAACATGAGACTTTTATCAACCAATTAAAATATGTAAAAGACTTGCTCAAGAAATCTAATATGGAAGATGGTAAAATTGTAGGGACACAGTATTTCCACTAAATTAGACAAAGATGAGCAAGATATACCGGTAGATGTTAAACTCTACCGAGGTATGATTGATAGCCTGCTATACCTAACTGCTAGCAGACCAAATATCATGTTTAGTGTATGTATATGTGCTAGATTCCAAACTGCACCAAAAGAGTCACACCTACTAGCAGTTAAGAGGATACTTAGATACCTCATCAGGACCATTGAATTAGGCTTATGGTACCCTAAGTATACCTCATGTGAGATTGTCAGCTATTCGGATGCTGACTTTTCCAGTAGCAAAGTTGATAGGAAGAGCACGAGTGGTACGTGTCATTTCTTAGGACAATCTCTGGTTTCTTGGTTCTCCAAGAAACAGAACTCAATTTCACTGTCCACAGCCGAGGCTGAATATATAGCGGCTGGAAGTTGTTGTGCTTAAACATTTTATATAAAACAACTTATGGACTACAAATTGCATTATGACACTGTTCCCATAAATGTGATAACACTAGTGCAATAAACATATCTAAGAACCCTATCTCACAATCACGAACTAAGCATATTGAGATTAGACATCACTTCATTCGTGATCATGTGCAAAAAGGGGACGTGGCACTTGAGTTTGTGTGCATTGATGAACAATGGGCCGATATATTCACGAAACCACTTCAAGAGGATAGATTTACCCAAATTAGACGTGAATTAGGCTTATTGCACACTAGGGAAGTTGCCTAGAAATACTTGAGTATTCATTTGAGGAATTAGGCCTAACCCGTGATGATGAGTAGAGTGCATAACTAAGGGGGGAGCAGTTCTCTTTGTAATTTATTCTAGTAAACAATCTGATCTTATAGCTCTAAATTTAAATTTGTGTATGCTTCTATTACTATCAATAATGTACTTAATGCTTACATTTCTTTGATGGATGGTAATTTTTTCTTAATATTGATTATAGCATGAACTGTTTTGGGCTATACTGAATTGATTGGATACCATCTGCATGGTTGATGCAGAATGCATGCTATAGAAACATTTAGGATACTTGCATGCTACTTGAATTGAACGCCATCTGCATGGTTAATGCAGACCTTGTGAATGCATGCTAGTAGTTGACTAGGGTATTGCATAATTGATTCAATGATCAAATACAGACATACATGCTAACTAGTTGACTGTAATTATGATTCCATAAGACTCATTTTGAACTCTAAATATTTCAACAAGTCTTATGTAAGCTCAAAGTAGGGACAATGTTCAACATATTGTTTTGATCTTAAATGGCCACTTATACTATTGTTGTGTATAGAACTACCAAATTTTTTTTCCAAACAGCTATTAGACTAATATCTAAGCCCATTTTTGTGTCAAAAGGGGGGAGCTTCTCAAGCTAAGGGATTTTTTTTCATGCTTAAATAATATTATGCTTAGCTTAATCCTTTTGTTGATGACAAATTGGAGAGAAATATAACTGAGCAAAATTGCAAAATTCATTGTTAACTCCCTCTAAAATAGAACAAAAGGGGGAGAAAAATCAGAGCTATATTTGCCAAAACTAAATGCATATTGAGCTGAAATTCAAAATTTCTCAACTTGAAAATTGTAATGTCTTCTTTTTGAATATGCTTGAATTACATTGTCTATTTCTTAATTATGCATATTGTAAGGGGGAGCCTTTTCAGGCTAACCTCATTTTACTTTTGTATTTGTCATCATCAAAAAGAGGGAGATTGTTGAATTTTTGAGTCCTATCCCGTTTTGAAAATGACAAATCATATACATCTCATTTGTGGGTTTAGTGTATGAACAAATTTATATTTCAGAAGGCACAAATAGTCAATGCAATATGGAAGCCATAAGGCACTTAAAGCTCATATCACCTGGCCCATTCCATGAAAAATTGAAGAGCAAAGAGTGAAGACATTCATTATTTCAGTTGTAATGCATTTAGATTAAATTGTATGTGCATGTCTTACTTGATATGATGGAAAGCTCAAAAACGACCATAGACTAACCCTAGGGACTCAATATTTTTCATACACACTTGTCCTAGCATGCGTTAACTCATTAGAAGGCTTGTTTGTGTGAAAAACAGGGGAGTCGTCAACTAATGCAATGCATTCGTCGACTAATAAAACCAGTAAGCGTAATTGAGTTTCTACCCAGGTGATTCGTCGACGAATGGGCATGACTCGTCGACGAATGGGCATGACTCGTCGACGAATGGTATTTGAGTCGTCGACAAAAAACTCCAGCAGCTAAATATGTTTTTCAGCCCAGGTGACTCGTCGACGAAAGGTGGTGATTCGTCGACAACTGAAGGCCATTCGTCGACGATTCAATGCCACTCTTTGACGATTAACAACGGGTAACTAACGCAAACAAGCTCCCAACGACCATAAAATTCAAATTTATTATTATTCTATTTCCCTAACAACCATAAAACAGTCATATGTTGAAAATGCCTATAAATACCAAGCCCAAAAGACTTAAAATAACTTTTGCTCATCTTGCATTACACTCCTACATATTTTGGGCATTTCATATACTCATTCTCTCAAAATCAAAAGAGCATATTCACTCTCTTCTTCTCATTAATTTGAAAATATCTATTTGAGAGAGAGCATTTACTCTCATCTACTCTCTTCATTGCAAAAATCTTTTTGAGAGCAAAACCTTAGCTTTTCCTACTCTTTTTTCTAGAAAAATATTTTTGGAGGAATCTTTTATTGGGCTTGAATCTTTGAAGCATTCATTATATATATTTTTACTCAAAGATCATTTACTCTCTTATATTGCAAACATCTTTTTGAGTGAAACACACAAACTCTATTGACCTTAAATCTTCGTTAGAGTGCATTAAGTTTTACATTGTAAAAATTAGCTTTTGAAGAAGCATTTTATTGTACACAAATATATTATCTCATTTGTATTTTGTGGTTCAGGTATAGAACCGTGCCAGACATGGGGTATCGTTTGGAGAGATGGCTCCACCTAGAAGGAGTGGTGTAACGGATGGCTCCACTCAAGTGAAGGAGTGTGTATAAGGTGGCTTCGCCTTGTTTAAGGAGTGGAATAGTGAAATTCTCAAGCGGTTGTCTTAAGGTGAGGATGTAGGCGAGGATAGCCGAACCTCATAAAAATTGCCATGTTTGTTCTCTCTCTCTACACTATTTATTTTTCCGCACTTGTATGTTTACATTTAATCTGTTGTGATTATTGTGTATGTTTTAAATATTAGCATACTTAAATATTTGTGACACTTGTGATTGATCGAGAAACCCTAAGCTTGAGATATTCTGGTTGTGTTTTTTAAAAATAGGATATAAACTTGATCTAAATTTTTAAAATATCCAATTCACCCCCCTCCCCCTCTTGGGATTACACCAAAAATCACAAGAATTTGATATTTTAGGATGGTGGAAAATAAATAACCCGAGATTTCCTATCCTTTCGCAAGTAGCACATGATTTTATGGCCGTCTCCATAGCTACTGTTGCCTCCAAGTCTGCATTTAGCACGGGAGGTCGTGTTCTTGATTTTTTTAGGACATTATTGACTCCTAAGATTGTGGAGGCTTGTATATGTTCTCAAGATTGGTTACGGAATTCACCGCTATTAGTTAACTATGAAGAAAGCCTTGAAGAACTTGATAAACTTGAAAAAGGTAAAAGATAATTTCTTAGTGCATCTTTTTCACATTTCCTAATTGTTTTATTCTAATTCTTGTCTTGTATTTATTTTCTCTAATTTATTGACTTCTTTTTTAATTCATTTCAAAATTTGATAAATTTGGCCTACATTCTTCTTGTATTGACACCGCCGATGATTTATCAGTAAGATTATGTATTCTTTTCTTTTATGAACATCGATTATCAATTTAATTTTACCTTGTTATAACTTGCATTTACCTTATTTTATTAGGAAGAATGAACTATGCTTGTATGGAGATCGGAGCATTGAAGCTACAATTTTGAATATTGAAGAATGTGGATTGAAGAATGTGGATGACTTCAATTCTTTGAAAGTTCTAAACGTTGATTTTCTTTTTTGGTGAAAATTTTTAATATCTGTTTTTTGATTTTTAATTTGGGATATTTCCTATTTTCTTGTTCATTTTGAATGTTTGTTTATTTTAGGTAATTAGGAACAAGAAGACCTAACTGTTAAAGTGTCTAAGAATTTGCTTGCTTGTTTTGTGCAATCAGGGATTAAAAAAATAAAAATAAAAAAGGTCGTCCTTGAACCATAAGGCTCCCCACTTCGCGAGGGTAAGGGAAGGGTTGTCACAGTGTACGCAACCTTACCCCTAATTTTATGTAGAGAGGCTGTTTCCTTGGACTTGAACCCATGACCAACTAGTGACAAAGAAGCAACCTTACCATTGTGCAATAAGGGATAAAGAGACTTAATTATTAAAGTGCCCAAGGATTGGGACATTGTGGTTAATTGATATGTACTTTGCATTATGATGGTTTGTAGGAGCCTAAGAGAGATCCAAAAGTGATCGGCAGAAAAGCTAGTAGGAACCAGGAATAAAAAGAAAAGGATACATGTTTTCATATTTTCATCTCAATTATTATTTAAAAGGTCCACTAGGGCCAGCAAGCAGCAAGTTTTCAATTCTTTCTCTGTAGTTCATATGTTCGCAAAAGGTCCAACAAGACCAGCAGGTTCTCAACAGTCTAGGCTATCTAACAGGTTCAATTCTATTAAAATTATGAAATATTATGAAAAATCAGAAGGCCCAATTGGTTCTCAACAGCCCTTGTGCAAAAAAGATCATTGAAATTTAAAAAACTGTAACCGAGCTGTCCAATATTCGGTTCTTCAAGGAATAGTAGATTCGGTTCGACTTCAATTTCTGTTCGCGACGATTAAAAACCACAATTTTCGGTTTGGTTTTCGATTTGCCCCATAACTGAATTGTAATGAACCGATTTCACCCCTAGTTATGGTTAACACTGGAGGCATCCTTGTTATGTGGAATCACAATGTTGTGGAGAAGTTGGATCATTCCATCAACTCCTTTTCAATCTCCTATCTGTTCAAAAACCTGGATGACAATTTTCGTTGGACTCTCACCAGAGCCTAGGTGAAGGACCCCATAGGCATCTTTTTTTAGCAAAGCTCTTAGAAATTAAAAGTTGTTGGGATGCTCCTTGAAAATATTTGTTATATTTATGTGTGGCTCTTATACTTGGTGGGATCACAAACAAAGGAAAAAAAACATATGAGAGAAGTCTTCTTATGTTGGCAGCAGAAAACTCGTCAACAAGTGCCCTTGTGCTCATCGACGAGCAGATACCGAGAGCCTGAAAATCTCACAGTTAAAGACTCGTCGACGAAAGGATAGACTCGTCGACGAGTGGGCTTCTTTGACTAGTCAACGAGTGCGCTTGGGCTGCGATAAGAAATTTAAATTTTGAATTTGAACGTTGGGGTGGTTGGGTAATTAGAGGGAAACCTCCGAAGGAAGTCTATTTATCCCTGTCTGAGGGTATTGTGAGATATGAGAGAGATCTTTGTGAAATGTATTGTGTATTCTCAAATTTCTTAGTGAAATTTTTGTGTCGAATGCTTCCGTGGATGTAGGCTTTGCCGAACCACGTACATCTTGTTGGTGCTTGTTATTTCATGTTTTCTGGTTGAGTTTGATTTGCTTGTTGCTTTTTTATTCCGCTATGCATCCTTTATATCCGATCAATTATTACAACAAATTGGTATTAGAGCAATTGTTGATATGGCTTCGGGATCATCATCTGCAAGATTTGACTTCGTCAAATTTGATGGAAACGGGAACTTTGGTTTATGGCAGAGGAGAGTGAAGGATATACTTGTGCAACAAGGAATGGCTAAGGCTCTACTTGGCGTTCAACCGGTTGGAATGGATGAGGCAACATGGGGAGAATTGGAAGCAAAGGCCGTTTCTACAATACGCTTGTGTTTGGCCGATGAAGTTCTTTATCATGTAATGGAGGAGGATTCTCCAGCAACTGTGTGACGAAAGTTAGAAAGCCGGTATATGTCTAAATCCTTGTCGAATAAACTTTTTCTTAAGCAAAGGTTGTATTGGCTTAAGATGGTTAAGGGTTCATATTTGAACCAACATATCAACACTTTCAATCAAATTGGGAGTGATTTGGCACGTGTTGATGTAAAGTTCGAGGAGGAAAACAAAGCATTGATGCTATTAAATTCCCTACATACATCTCAAACTTATACATGGGGCAAGGATAGCCTGAATTTGGAAGAGGTGACAAGTGCATTGCTCGGTGTTTTCATCAAAGAAAAATGATTAGTGATGAAGCTTCACATGATGAAGGATTTGTTATAAAAGTAATCAAGAACATGGGAGACGTAAGTCCCAAAGCAAATCTCGGTTGCAGCCCGAGAAGAAGAAGAAGGACGTGAAATGTTTTCAGTGCGGTAAAATTGGGCACATAAGACCGGAATGTCTGGAGTGGAAGAAAGGGAATTCTGAAAACAACAAGGTCTGTCAGAATCTGCAAATGTAGTGGAAGAAGATTCAGAGTGCAGTGAGGGGGATATGCTATGTATTTCATTAGGTTCGGAGTGTCTCACGGATGATTCTTGGATTCTAGATACCGGATGCTCTTATCACATGACAGCAAATAAAAAATGGTTTGACACCTACAGGTCGGTCAATACTGGTTGTGTTTTGATGGAAAATAATATTTCATACAAAATACTTGGTATTGAAAATGTCAAAATCAAAATGCATGATGGTGTTGTAAAAACCATATATGATGTAAGGCATGTTGAGGGTCTAGGAAAGAATGTTATTTCCTTGGGTATTTTGGATTGTAATGGACTTTGTTACAGTCTAAAAAAAGGAGAAATGAAAGTGTGTGAAGGCAACTCGATAATGATGAAAGGAGAAAAGATAGCCGAAAATATCTATGTACTACGGGGTGTTACCGTTGAAGGTGGAGCTACAACTGTTGAATCTGAATCAGATACTTTGTGGCATATGCAGTTGAAGCATATGGATGACTACATGTATTCCGATGTTTGGGGACCGATGATGATAGCATCAAAGGATAGACATATGTTTTTCGTGAATGTATCACGGAAGGTCTTGGTTTATCTTATGTGGCACAAGCCTGATGTTGAGGTGTTATGGTTGAGGTGGAGTACCAAACCAGGAGAGAAATCCTCATGTCAGCCATTGGGGCTGAGTACGCTAGTTTTGTTAAAAGAGTTTTGGGAGTAGGACAGATCATATGCAGGGCTTGCAGGGTACTTTTTGGTGAAATTAGTGAGTGTGGCGCGTTTCTCTTGTGACCGATCGCCAAAAATATCACTAAATGGGAAAGTTGCAAGTGAATTGTGGGCATGTTTTGCGGTAGACTACTCGGTTGTGAGTGGATGTTCACTGGTGCACTATTCTACTGATGGCGGATCTAGGCTTGGTGTTATGTCCGAACAGTACCTAGGTTATAAGAAAGGTGGGTGCAAGCTGGGTGATCATGTGGCAAACAAAGGGGTGATCGAGGACATGACTTTTGTTGTTAAAGACATGGGACAGCGTATTCAGGTAAAGGAAGAGAAACAAATGCCAGAAAACTGCGGCTGCAGCAATCATGTTATTCAGGTGGAGTTAAGGACTCAAGGCAGAAATATGGGAAGTTCCATCTCGGGTCAACAGTATCACGGCATGAATGGGCATGTGTTGCAAGTGGAGCAACAAACTTAGGGCAAAGTTGACATTGATCATATTGCAGGGAGTTTTAGCTTGGGAGACCAGCAGGATCACGGTGGGCCCATGTGCACTATCAGACCACCATTTAGGTATAAACTGGTGAGGCTTCCAGTTGGGAAGAGGGTGATAGTGATGTATGAAGTGATGTATCTGTTGTATGTAAATGACATGTTATTGGCTAGAAATGCTTCAACTGAGGCTAATCAGTTGGGAACTCTTTTGAAAGTTTTTGACATGTATGTGTTGGGTACAGCCAAGATAGGTCTTGGTTTGCTGATTCGCATGGACAAAACTACAAAGAGATTAGTGTTATCTCAGGGTGGCTTTGTGGACGGAACCGCAGGGAGACTTTGTTTGCCATCTCAGGGAGGTTCTGTGGAGAATCGTTGTGAAATGTCTACAGCTCGGTACCCAAGGACGGGCTGTGATGTCCGGAATATGTCAAAGGTCCTTCATGATTGTGTAATGGAGTGTTTCAGCAGGCAACAGAGTGGACCGTCAGTTGTTAGTTTTGTTGAAGACTATGCAGAGGGTTTTGGTGATATAAGATTTGCAGCAGCTTTTGTGTTTACTGTTGTGGGGAGGTCTTATTGGAAGCCTAGGGCGAACTCTTTAGGTGTTACATCTACACAACTGTATCGGGGTTGATAGTAGAAGTTGAAGCTGTCATCGGCAAGTTCAAGCGGTGTTGCTTGGACTTGGTGCATGTCTCTAAGTACTAGAAGGGAGACGGTCACAACCGAGCATTTCAAGTTCAAGGTGGAGATATTAGTCGTGTTTTCAGGTTCTCCTAATGGGCGTATAATCGGCAAGGTGGGGATTGTTATATTTGTGTGTGGCTCTTATACTTAGTGAGATCACAAACAAAGGAAGAAAAACATGTTAGAGAAGTCTTCTTGTGCTAGCAACAGAAGACTCGTCGACGAGTGCCCTGTGCTCGTTGACGAGCAGATACCGAGAGCTTGAAAATCTCAGAGTTAAAGACTCGTCGACGAAAGGATAGATTTGTCGACGAGTGGGCTTCTTTGACTCATCGACGAATCCCCTATTCTCGTCGACGAGTGCGCCTGGGTTGTGAGAAGAAATTTAAATTTTGAATTTGAACGTTAGGGTGGTTGGGTAATTGGAGGGAAACCTCCAAAGGAAGTCTATTTATCCCTGTCTGAGGGTATTGTGAGATATGAGAGAGATCTTTGTGAAGTGTATTGTGTATTCTCAAATTTCTTAGTGAAATTTTTGTGCCGATTGCTTCCGTGGATGTAGGTTTTTCCGAACCACATACATATTGTTGTTGTGCTTGTTATTTCATGTTTTTTGGTTTAATTTGATTTGCTTGTTGTGTTTTTATTCCATTGTGCATCCTATATATCCGATCCATTATTACAACAATATTCAAGCAAAAAAAACTACCATTCTTAATGACATCAAAGACCTTGACGAGTAGGAGATGAGTCAAGGGCGCGATACTAAAGGAAAGGCAAAAAAGGTTTTGTTGAAGAAGGAATTGTCAAAGATCATTAGCCTTGAAGAAGAGCACTCAGGGGCAGGCTCTTTACATCCTCGAGGGGTGTTATGGGCTTCCGTGTGGGAATGGAAGCCCCACAAACAATCCATTTAGGAATGAGATTGTGTGGTACTCTCAACCCAGAGGTTTGGGTGTACATCCTTCTTGGCCATCGGCTATACAGTTGGGTAGTGTCATCTTACTTTTTCTCTTTGAGTAGGTTCTCGTCTCTTGCTCCTCTCTTGTCATGTAACTGGTCACCAGTAATGAGGTGAAAGTTGGCCTTCAGTGAATATCTTATGAACATCGGGTTAATTGATGATGCCATGTACCCCTAAGAAGGAATGAGGATTGATTGATGGGAACTAAGATGAGAATACCTTGTGGCCTTAAGGCGAGTATTGTATCCACACTTTGGGAGTCATCCTATTGTAGTTGCATTGAAGCTCGGATAGTTATCTGTAGAGACTTTGTCATGTCCTTATTCCACACGCAGGTGTGATACTTTTAAATCTGGTGGAAGTGAACAGTTGAAGGAGTATAGCCAACAATGCTTTTAACGAAATTTGTGTTGTTAAAACCCCTAAAGAGAGGTGACACTCTTAGATCTATGAGGAAAATGAGTTGTAAACACCTTGGACAGATTGCCCTTGAGCCACAAGTGCAGCTTTGTGTTGGTCATAGTGGTGATGCTTTGAGTTTTGATTGGAATGTGATTAGAGATTGCTATTGTGGAATTAACAGGAACGCAATTGCATTGTTGGCCTCGTGACCATTATCGACGACCCATCCGAGAGGAGATTGAGATGAATTTTGTCAGAGGGCATTTGAGTCATGCGGCAAGCGGGCACATAAACCATTTTGGCCAGAGGGCTATTTCGTTTGTTGTTGTTGTGCAGTGTGTTTAAGCACAACCGAGCCATAGGGCTGCCTTTCACATGAAAGCCTAAGTATGCCAAATGGTTGTTGTATTAGAGTGGTAACCACAACAGACTATGGCTGGGATTGGTTTGTTAAAGGACAAGTGATTGGGAATCTTGAGCTTCAGTTTGTGTTGATCTTGGAATGTCTAAGGACATAATCTATTATGGACGTGCGAACACTATCAATGTCAATATTGGTTCGACTCATTATGAGTTACTATATAAACTTTTATCCCAGATGTCAGAGATTTATGAAGATGTAGGGTCGTTTTGGATTCATCCCGTTCTCCAAATCCACATTCTATTAATTAGCGTTGAGGTCAAACTTTTCCGAGGTGGAGGAGAATGATGAGGAAAAGGAGTGTTGATTGTGGAGACGTGGACCAACTTGGAGACCTTCCATATCATTCAAGAAAAGATCCACATTCTAAATTGATTTTGTGATTTGATTTTGATTCAATATTGTGATTTGATGTTGATTTTATTTCTTACTTATTATGGGGTAATTTTGGCAATAAATGAACCAAATAATAAAGTTCGTATTTTAGGATTTAAGAAACCAATTTCCTATGTTTAATCAATTGTAAGTTTGTGGAGGCAGGTTGATCATTGAAATAAACTTCGGTTTGAGCTTTAGCGTTGGTACCTAGAATCATGGTTCGAAATCGCGGTCGCGGGTAACGTCGCGAAACGGTCGCGGGTGTCGCGGGTCGCGGGAGACGCGGGTGTTACGTAACGGGAAGCGGGCGTAACGGTCGTGAATTTTTTTCACGCATGCACAACCATGCGAAAATTAAAAAATAAGCATGAAATCCATTAATACATGATTTTTAATGAATTTTGAAGGCTTTCATTCAACCTACAAATGCTTTTTAATAGGCATTATGATTTTTATATTAATTTTAGTGCGCTGTTTACAAAAAAAAGCATATTTTTTTATAGTTTACATTACTTTAATGAGTAAAAAGATGTAGAAATGTAAGAATCAATTAATTTAAGTCATAAAGTTACTAAAAATGAATCAATACTCAATAGACTTAATACTCAATATACACATTACACATACATGAATTTAAAAAGTGATTAATATCAAATATCAATAAATAATTGAAAATACATGAATACAATATTACAAATTTATAATATAACACATGTCACCACCAAAAAGAATGACGTGGAGGGTCTTCATAATTTGCATCTGTATCTTGAGATTGGGATGGGAAATTATCTCCCCATCCTTGTGGAAATACATAGTTGAATGAACCCAAGTTTGCATCATTTTGTTGTTGCTCTTGAAAACGTACTGGTGATGAAAATTCTCCTGAATAATGTCTATAAGTTGGGGCAGGGGCTGGCTCTGGGTAGTGTGTAGAAGAAGACTCACTAGATCCTGAGATTCCTAATCCACTGGGATAAAAATGTGAGTCACGAGATGCATAATGTGGATATGCTGGATGAGATCCAAATGATTGTGATGATGAACCATCTAAACCAAAGTCGCCAAAACTACGAACCACACCATATGAATCTTCAGTAGAATCGCTAGGGTCACCACGAGCACTCCTCCTTCTCCTGGGTTGTGAAGATTGGTTCCCTGGAGGAATACCCAAGTCATAATTTTCAGGTATGTCATGTAGTCCATAAGGATCAGAAGGATATATATCCCTTCCAAATGATGTCCCTGTATCATATCCATAATTATATTCTACACCGCCGCCTCCACCACCACCACTGCCACCCCCCCCCAACCCCAGCTCCAGCACCACTATTACCATCATCATCACTTGGTGGGCTCAAACCAAGATTGTCATCACTTTGTGTACGTTCAGGGCTTGAACCTGAATCATCATGAGCGTTTATTGGTGGTTGATCACCTCCTTCTGTAGTACCACCAACCTCTTCATTTAACCAATTTGAATTGTCCTGACCGTCGAGTAGTGGTGTCTCTCTCTCCTCTAACCATTGACTTAAAGGATCATCTTCTTCGAAAATGTAGTCCAAATTGATAGGATTGAAACCCTCTTCAATTTCTCGTTGGCTTCTTCTCATTGTACGTCTTAACTTTAACCTCATGTTGTAATGTACGAAAACAAGTTTTTGTAGTCTCATGTACTTTAATCTATTTCTTGTTTTCGTATGGATGAGGCTAAAGGTGCTCCAATTACGCTCACAGTTCGAAGCTGATGTGGTCTGGCTAAGAACTCTAATTGCTATTCTTTGGAGCTCAGGAGCACACAAGCCATAATGAATCCACCATTCAGCTGCATGAATAATTAAAAAGA
The DNA here is from genome assembly GCF_029873635.1 of Malania oleifera. Classification (NCBI taxonomy): domain Eukaryota; kingdom Viridiplantae; phylum Streptophyta; class Magnoliopsida; order Santalales; family Ximeniaceae; genus Malania; species Malania oleifera. Next base: position 87,229,028 of record NC_080428.1, on the reverse strand, counting down.
GTTTTATGTTAGTATAGCGTATTTCAAAAGTCAAATTTGAACACAAAGAGAGAAAATAGAGTAATTTTCCATTATTTAGCTATATAGCCATATTTACCAGGATTTGTTTGTTTCACTGCCCTTTGAGCCAACGGGGTTCCAAAAGTCTCCTGCCTATCTCGATATAGCAACAACTAAAAATGATGATTGTGAAATATAATTAATTAATTAGATGTATTAATAATTATTCTTGAAAGTATTACAGAATACTAGAACAATTCATTATTCAATTTAATGGAACCAATACTTACTTGATTAATAGCCCGAATTTGAGTATCTATATCGGGTACCAACTTGGTTATCACTTTTTTAACTCCATCCATGACTTCTCTAGCAACTTCAGGAGATGGTGGGGCACCATAAAGAAATTGTGGGTTCAAAAAATACCCTACAATTAAATTTAGAAACATATTAATCAATAGTTTTCTAATGCAACTATGCATAATTTAAAAGTTAAAATAATAAGAAATTGTATTTGATTTACACTTACCAGCAGCGTGCAAATCTTGGTGCAACTGAAAACTCCACCGGTTGTCAATAATTTTCCAATAGTCTTTGTAAAACCGGCAATCTTTTTGAATGGCCAACTTCGCCCTATCAATTGCCTCGTATATGAAGCCCATGGTTGGTTTTTCATCACCATCAACCAATTTAAGAACTTTCACCAAGGGTTCTTGCACTTTAATTATATCAGAGGCCTTTTGCCAAAACTCTTTGCCTAAGATAATTTTCTTTGAATCATATGCTGGGCCTGATTTTGCCATTCCAAACCTTGAGTTTTTCCAAGCATCAGATGTAAACATTTCCCTTAGTGCTTGTTTATGCCTGACAATAGTCTCTAAAGCAATGAAATTTGTGGCAAATCGAGTGATGGCAGGGCGAAGTAACTCTCTATTATTTGTGAATTTCTTCATGAAATTCACTGTCCATGTGTGGTTGTAAATAAATGAGGTTATTGTTCTTGCATCTTCTAAGACCTTCTTCACGTTACTTTTCTTACCAATATCTTCAAGAATAAGGTCTATGCAATGAGCTGCACATGCTGTCCAATAGAGATTGGGCCTCTTCTGCATTAATAATTTTCCTCCTGCCTTCATTGCAGCTTCATTATCAGTCACTACTTGGACAACATTCTCCTCTCCAATTTCTTCAACCACCTCATCCATTAATCTGAAATGAAATTATATATTCAATAATTACTACTATTTAATTAAAAACATGCAAGTCCATAATACTATTTGCATATACAATTAAAATTAGAAAATTACCTGAAATAATATTCAGCTGTTCTGCTTGGCACATCAGAGGCATCAACTGATTTATGAAACACGGTGCCTCTATCACAATAAACTAAAAAGTTTATAATGTGTTTTCTAGTTGGTCCTGACCAACCATCACACATAAGTGTTACACCTCTTTCCTTCCAAATTCCAGCAAAAGAAGCTATATAATTTTTCATTTCTTGATACTCTTGCTCCAAATAAATTTCAGATATCTCATAGGGTGATGGACCCTTCACCCCCTTTCCAACCTCTGCAGCAATATCAAGCATAGGCTGCATAAATGGAGAGTCAGCTACATTCGCTGGAATCCGATTATAAATTAGGAATTTTCCAACCGCTTTTCCTAATTTACTTCTTAAACCTTTCAGTAACTTTGTGTTGAGTTTTGGTTGTTTCGCACTCTTGCTTCTTTCTAAAATAGGATCCATTGCCTTTAGTCTAGCTTCAGGGGCATCAAGATTGATCCATTGTCGTCCACTACCTCCAGCTTCTCGACCACTATAAGATCGAGCTCCTGCTCTATTGAAACCACTGGTAGCACCACTGCCAGAGCCACCTCCCTCTTCATAAATATTACCCCTTCCAGTTGTTCTTGCTCGAAATCTTTGTCTATCTTCCCATTGTTGTTGTGATCGCATGCTTTCTTGTCGAGCAAATCTCATACTTTCTTCTTCCAAGTCTTCTTCATCGCTCAAATTCTCAAAATCTCCTCTAATTTGGGCTTCTGCTTCTTCTTGCCTTTTTTGTTTATCTCTTTTCTTCTCAGCATACTGTTGTAGATGTTTCATCATTTGTTCTCTTACTTGTGTGGTCACATTTGAGCATCCAGCTACTTGACCTTTTTATGTGCCAAGTGTTGTTTCAAGCGTGTAATGCCCCCTTTGATTATCTTCCCACATAATTTACACATAATAACATGTCTATTACCGTCTACCGCAGTACCAAAATGCCATCCAATATCTTCACTAGGTAAGTTTTCATTTCCTCTATCACGTGACATATTGATAGACTTAATTTGATGATCTCTACACAAAATATAAAGAAAATACAAAGTTACAACTTACAACCTTCCTACAATGACAGGAATAATATAATTAGTAATTTAGTAAATATTAAATAATAAGTACTAAATAGTCCTAATTTTAAATACTTATTACGTAAAAATAAGTATAATATTTGATTAAAAATAATAAGTAATGTTTATTATTTTTATATTTAAATAAACAAAATTATAAAATATTAGATATTTTATTACAAAAAAAATATATTCCTTTATCTTTAAAAAGATATTTTCATTATTTTTTATAGCTTGATTTTATTTTCATTTATAACTATAAGAAATTAACAGGTGAAAAAGATTTTTACTCTATTTTCATATACATCATAGCATCACAAATAGAGATCCATACATTACAAATTGACTATTTAATTTTTTAAACATTTTCTCAGTATATGGATTAAAATTAAATTTTTCTACAAATTCTAGTAGTACTTAGTAAAAATCAAATTTATTAATGTATTAACTATTAGATTAATTTTTTTTTATTAAGTTATTAATTTTTACTTTATTTGATAACTAAAAACAAAAAATAGATGTAAACATTTATTTTACCTAATTTTAAATTTAAGGTCAAAATAATGTTTTAAAACTTAAAAAATATTAATAAACAGGGTCAACCTACTCAAGAAATGGCAAGTAGATACACATGTAACATAAAATGGGTGACAGATGTTATTTAATTTTTTTTTCTTTTATAATATGAATATTATTTAATATTTTTTCAATAGATGGGAGTGAATATGATATCTTCTTTATCAAAATGACCACTTTATCCAGCTGACATAAATAGTATGTTAGCCAATTGGTGCCATGAATTAATTTTATTTCTATAAGTTTGGCAAATCCTAAGACTAAATATTATAATAATTGTGCAGAGTATTCCTTGGAATTCTTTAAGAATGGTGAAAAATAGAGCTCAATTAAGCCTAGATAATATAAAATGCCATCACATGGATGTCTTGTGTACATACATTATTTTAATGCTTTGTTTAGATGGTGAATGCAGTAGTGGATTATTGATATTCAAATATTATTATAAAAAAGGCTTCAATTATTATTGGTAAATATTAATTATTTACTAACCTTAAAAAATATTAATTATATAATATTAATAATTGCTTGCTATGTCATGGAATTAATTTTCATAATTATCTTTCAAAAAATATAATACAATTAAAATATTTATAAATTAAGAAATTTTTATTTTACATAATTATTAATGATTTCTAATTTTTTACTCTATTAAATTACTTTTTTTTTAATTCAATTTAACTCACTATTTTACAACAAAATATAATTTAAAAAAATAAACAGAATGAAAGGAATGAAAAGGGCTGTGGCCTGTGGTGCAACAAAATATAATTTAAAAAACAAAAAAAACATAATGAAAAGTGCTGTGGGTGTTAGAGTGTCTCATACGCTGAGGCCTGTAGTCGAGTCAGACCGAGAGAGAGGAGGGATTCGAGGGAACTCAGAGGAGCCTCGAACAATCGAAGGAGCGAAGCAAAAGCAGCGAGCCAGCGATGACTCCAAGCTCCGAGCCTCCGAAGCTGAAATCGAGAGGCTGGCTGGTGCGACTGCGACGACTGGCGGAGGAAGGTGCCGACTGCGATGACTGGCGGAGCTGCTGCAGACCTTTTTCCGTCGCCGGTGACTCGCCAAGTTGCTGGAACTGGAAGCCTGGAACTGCAAGTCTGCAATTCTGAGTAGATCTGCTCGGTAGCCTCGGTGTGCTCACTCTCAGGCTTCGAAGCCTTCTTATTGCCGAAGGCCAACAAATTTTCAAGGTCAGTTTGTAACTTTCCTTTTTAGCCTTTGAATGGCAGATGGGTGTGGGGACTGGGGAGAGGGGGAAAGCAGCGTTGCTGCCTGCTGCCCGTCAGCGAATATGCTACCTGTCGGCCATGTAACGGTCCGTAACGGACGTTACGACATGTAACGTTGGAGTATCGGCCGTTACGTGCCGTTACGCCTCCGTAACGGCCGTTACGGCCGTGAATTTTTTCCGAACCGCAATATTGGCCCGTATCGGTTTCGGGCCCTCTGATTTCCGTTACGTATCGGCCGTTACGCTACGTAACGGCCGTTATTTAAAACCATGCCTAGAATGTGTGTTTCTTGAGTGTCATCATGTGGCATGACAATGGAGCAAAAGATCATTTTTTTATGTTTTTGGGGGGGGGGGGGGAATAATTCTTTAATAAAGACAGGAGAATGTCAAAAAGATCCTGATCACATGATGGTTGAGCATGCAAGAGGCCGCTTCCAAAGAGGAAATCCAAACTAGCAGGCAGAGATAGTTGAGATGTCATGTATGATTATTGCGACCAATGCAGGTGCTTTGGCAATGGGAACAAGGCAAAGCATGCATGGTGAACACAAATGGTGATTTTAAAAAATTAGAAGGTGAAGGAAAATTTCCTCACAAACCTGTTCATCAAGAATTGGAGATATGGTTCATGAGAGAGGAAAGCGTACGCACTTGATTTAAATGGTGGTGGAATCAAGATTGAATGGAAGCCTAAGGAAGATGAGAGAAGTTTGTAAAGCTTAAGTTGAAGGGTGTTGCACTTCAATGGTGGAAGAGATAAAAAACAGCATGCCTAACAATATGCACATGGGGCCAAAGAAGTACATGAAGCTAAGTTATGGGAACAACTTTAACTAGCTGATTACACAATGGAGTTGTACAAGAAATTTCATAACTTAAAGCAACGGCACTTGTCCTTGGAAATATATACAGCTGAGTTTGATAATCTCTCTACTTGGGTTGATTTATATGAGAGTAATGAGCAACTAACAGCTTGTTAGTCGTTACCTCACAAGCTTGAATCAATCCATTAGAGATGAGATGGGAATGTCCATTTACTCAACCTAGAAGATGCTTGAGAACATGCCTTAATGGCAGATAGAGGATGTGGCACTAAGGAGCAAGGAGACCATCTGCTAGGCGCTCTCAGACTACAAGGCAGAAAAGTCATGACTGCTGCTCAGGGTTCTCAGAGGCTAGAAACAGGCCCTAACAGGAATCAAGGAGTTGTTACAGAATTACTAATGTTTGCACAGGTAATAGACCTTGTTGGGGAGCTAACAAGAGTGTAAAGGAGAAAGACACTTCCGGATTTGGATCTCAAAAGAGAACTGGTGCAACTCATCTTAGTGGGTTTTCCGAGTGGATGTTCCATTTGTGGAGGAGACACATCTTACGTCCACAACGAATAGTGTACCTTCAAAAAACAAGGTGAAGAAAACAAGCTATAAGAGCCAACATATGATAAATACCATGACAAAAAGGAAGATATTGACATTGATTTAGTGCAAGTAGAGTGATTGGAGGTTAGGTCCATAATGATGACACCCAAAGTTGAAGAGGAGGATGTAGCCGGAGCAATATTTTTTGACACAAGTTATTTGTGGTGATAAAGTTTGGAACTAATTCTAGATGGGACCTGAGAACATAACTCAAAGAAGGCTATTGGGAAGCTAAGGTTGCAAATAGAGAAGCACCCTCATCCTTATGAGGTTGCTTGGTTTTGAGAGGGAACGTCGAAACGATGTGCCTATCACTTCTTGTCATCTGGAAAAATTTACTTTGCATGATAAATTGGAAATGAGGTTTGGCAATGATCGGTTCCCATGGATGCATGTCATGTTCTATTGGGAAAATCATGGTTGTAAGATAAAGACACAATCCATTACACTAAAGGCAACACTCACTCTGTTCAAAAGTATGGCAAAAAATTGACTTCACAATCACTTAGAGAAGGAGTCACTGATACCTCTAAATCTAACATGGTAAATGGCTTCCTTACTACTCAACAATTCAGTGCTGAATGCCGAGAATTAGGTGTTACTTATTCATTAGGTGATAGGGCTGTCAATTAGGACCAACATGTTGACATTGGTGACTATAAAAGGAGTTGAGAGATAGTTGGTGTTGAATAACTATGGGGCTTGCCACCAATGAGGAGCACTCAGCATGCTATTGCCTGGCATTCACCAAATTTGCTTGCCTATAGAATTCTTCCTTCACATATGGCACCAAGTTGGATCATCCAACAATGTTTAGGCCAAGGGAGTTTGATTAGGTTTAAGATCACTCTAATCTTTAAATGAACTAAATTGGCGAAAAGGCGTAGCCATCCAACTAGGCCTACCTTATGGGCCAGGTTTGCTCGAATTATGCTTTGCCTAAAATAAGTATAGTTGCAATAAGAACAACTTTAAAAAAACCCTAGCCTAGAGTCATGGGGTGAACACTTCACACCGTGTGAAGGACTGTGCAGCACTAGCTATGATGTAAGTTTAACTAGTAAGCCACAAATACACCACATGAATATATTCACGAGCAACAAATGCAAAGTACACAGCATGCAGTAAACAAGAGAGTCATGTGGCAAATAGCAAAGTGTCACGAGCTAAGCTTGTTCAGGGCATTATGCTTGCCTGTGACCGCTTGCCTCGTGTGTTTGGGATGGGTTTCCATCATGTCAATACTAGTGCCAGAGTGAGAATAGCCCAGAAAGCTCTTTAGGGGAGGGTGAGTGTTCATCAGTCATTGTAAAACTCACTAGCAATTGTCAACGTGCTTAGCCTACTTGCCTCCCTCGCTAAGTACACCATGTCAACGGAGGATTTGTTAATGAATTACGTTTGCTTCAATGTTTACTGCTTGCTTGCCACGGCTTTCATGAATTAATTACTGTTTCCACTGCTATTTGAATGAATGCTAATGAAAGTGCTTCATGGATGAATGTTGGTAAACGATAGGCTAGCTAGTTAAAACAAGAGTGCTTTAGCTAGCGCCGCACGGCCCTTCACAACGGTGTGAAAATAGTCGGACCGTGACACTTGGTATCAGAGCCAAGGCTCAGTTGGTACGAGAATTCAGTTACCTTCGTTGTGGGATTTTGGAAGCTTTGGTAATTGACCATGGCACCAAACAATGCTAAAAGACTCAGTGCACTGGAAGCACAGGTTGAAGAGACAACCAACAATATGGCCAACGAGATGGCCCAACTGAGGGGACTTGTTGATGAAGTGATGGGTTCATAGCAGCATCAAGCAAGTTTGATAAGTGAAATGTCAGAAGACTTTCACCACACTGTGGAAACTTTGCAGGCTCGGATGGCTGATCTGGATGCAAAGGTGAATCTGATGGTTCTTGCTATAGGGAACTCCAACACTCCGGGAGTTAGTAAGACCAAGGTACCTGAACCCAGGACGTATGGGGGTGCCCGTGATGCTAAGGAGTTAGAGAACTTCTTATTTGATATGGAACAATATTTTCGCGCTGTGAGGATGGCCTCAGAACAGGTGAAAGTAGATACTGCAACCATGTACTTGGCGGGTAACGCCAAACTGTGGTGGCGTGCTAAGTACAATGACATTGAAAATGGAAACTGTGTAATTGATAGTTGGGCAGACTTGAAGAGAGAGCTCGAGGCTCAATTCTTTCCTGAAAATGTTGAGTACAATGCAAGGAAAAAGCTGAGAGACCTCAAGCATACTGAGTTGATCAGGGAATATGTAAAACAATTTTCTGTTTTGATGTTGGATATCCGAGATATGTCGGAGAAGGACAAGTTGTTCTATTTTTTAGAGGGGATGAAACCGTGGGCAAGGACTGAACTTCATAGACAAAGAATTCAAAACTTGTCTACCGCACAAGCTGCTACAAAACGCTTGACTGACTACGCTGGGGAGAATACCACTTCGTCCAAAGGATCTAGTGGAGAGGGAAATAATGGAAAGTCTTTCAAGAAAGGCAAACCCAAGAGTGGGGGAGCCGACTATAAAGCATCAACCTCAAAGGAAGCTTCGTCGTCTCGAAGGTTCAACACACCCAAGGGAAAAGGTAAACTTGAGTGTTTCTTGTGTCGAGATCCTCATAGAGTTTTTGAGTGCCCTCACAAAGCATCACTTAATGTTTTACAGGCTTCCATTGCCAAACAGGCACTGGAAGACGATGGGGAAGAAGATGAGACCTCGAGGATGGGTGCAATGCGGCAGGTGAGCGCATTGGAAAAGCAGGCGAAAGCTCCAAATGTTACACGAGCCAGAGGGCTAATGTTTGTGGACTTGAGAATCAATGGGAAGAGCACTCGCGCTATGGTGGATACCGGGGCTACCCATAACTTTGTTTCGCAACCAGAAGCTTGGAGACTCAACTTATCCTTAGAGAAGGATACAGGACGCATGAAAGCAATTAATTCTGTAACCCAACCTACTCTGGGAGTAGTCAAGCAAGTTACTGTGAAGCTTAGGCAGTGGGAAGGTCATGTGAATTTCACAGCAGTGCCATTGGATGACTTTCCAGTCATTTTGGGAATGGAGTTCCTAAGGGGAACGAAGGCAGTGCTGATGCCTTCGGCTGGTTCCCTATGTCTGATGGGAGATCACCCGTGCATGGTGCAAGTTGTTGCAACGAAAGGAGACGATGGGAAGTTCCTTTCAGCTATGCAACTCAAGAAAGGTTTGAGGAAGGGAGAGCAGACATATCTAGCCACGGTGGTGGTAGATGAAGAAGTAGGCAAAGAACTGGTGCCTACAAGCATCCAAGCGGTGTTGGATGAGTACAAGGAGGTGATGCCGGATAAATTGCCTCACGAATTACCTCCACTATAGGGTGTGGAGCATGAGATCGAGTTGTTTTCAGGAGTGAAACCACCTGCAAAAGGGCCATATCGGATGGCGCCTCCAAAGTTAGCAGAATTGAGGAAGCAACTTGATGAATTATCGAAAGCGAGATATGTTCGCCCTTCCAAAGCACCATTTGGAGCACTAGTGCTATTTCAAAAGAAACATGATGGGAGCCTGCGGATGTGTGTAGACTACCGCGCGCTCAACAAGGTGACAGTGCGCAACAAGTATCCTATTCTGTTGATTATTGATTTATTGGATCAGTTGAGTCACGCCAAGTACTTCACTAAACTTGACTTGAGGTCAGGCTACTATCAGGTGAGAATTGCTTATGGGGATGAGCCGAAGACTACTTGTGTGACACGATATGGGGCATATGAATTCTTGGTGATGCCAATCGGGTTGACGAATGCGCCTGCAACATTCTATACCTTGATGAACCAGGTTTTCCGTGAGTACCTTGACAAGTTTGTCGTAGTGTACCTGGATGATATTATTATCTACAGTTCCACTCTAGAGGAACATAAAGAGCATCTACGAAAGGTGTTCGATAGGCTGAAGGGCAACAGCCTATATGTGAAGAAAGAGAAGTGCTCTTTCGCTCAGCAGAGCATCAAATTCCTTGGTTATGTGATTGAACAAGGTCATATCAGAATGGATATGGAGAAGGTAAGGACAATTCAAGAATGGAAGATCCCAATGATAGTGAAAGAGTTGCGTTCCTTTCTTGGCCTTACCAACTACTACAGGAAGTTCGTAGAGGGGTATTCACGGAGAACGGCCCCTATGACAGAACTACTAAAGAATGGTCATGGGTGGAACTGGACAGAGGAGTGTCAGGAAGCCTTTGATGACTTGAAGGATGCCATGATGAGAGATCCGGTACTGGCTCTTCCGGATGTCATAAAACCCTTCAAGGTACAGACAGATGCATCAGACTTCGCCCTTGGAGGAGTCTTGGTACAGGAGGGGCACCCTGTTGCATACGAAAGTCGTAAGCTTAGTGAAGCAAAGCGAATGTACACAGCTCAAGAGAAGGAGATGCTAGCGGTGATACATTGTCTCCGTGTGTGGAGGCATTACTTACTTGGGTCAAGATTTGTGCTGAAAACAGATAACTCAGATGTTAGCCATTTCTTCACACATCCAAAGCTAACACCCAAGCAGGGCCGATGGCAAGAATTCTTGGCAGAATTTGATTTTTCATTTGAGCACAAGGCGGGGCGATTGAACCAAGTCGCAGATGCACCGAGTAGAAAGGCCGAACTGGCGGCCTTACAAATGGTAACACATCTGACTTTAAGTACTATTACCACAACGATGCGAGAGCGCATCAAGGAGAACTTAGCCAAAGATCCAGTTGCGCAGAACTTAATGAAACTTACCGAAGAAGGGAAGGCACGACAGTTCTGGATGGAAGATGGATTACTGATGACCCATGGTAACCGGCTCTTTGTGCCACAAGCAGGTGATCTGAGGAAGACATTGCTGAAGGAATGTCATGATACCATGTGGGCCGCACATCCACGATGGCAGCGCACTTTGGCCTTACTGAAGCGGGGGTACTATTGGCCGCACATGCATGATGATGTGGTTGATTATACCCAAACTTTTCTCACTTGCCAACAAGACAAGGTGGAACAAAGGAAAATTGTTGGGCTGTTGGAGCCCCTGTTGGAGCCCCTACCAGTACCGTCCAAATCGTGGGAAAGTGTCTCATTAGATTTCATCACCAACCTGCCCAGAGTGGGAGACGCAGGGTCTATACTTGTTATTATAGACAGGTTTTCGAAGTATGATACATTCATAGCTGCACCGAAGTACTGTTCGGCAGAGGAGACAGCACAGTTGTTTTTGAAATATTGGGGTGTTCCCCACGACATTGTTAGTGACCGAGACTCAAGATTCACCGGCAACTTCTAGACATAACTTTTCAAAATCCTCAGTTCACAACTAGAAATCTCTTCAAGTTATCACCCACAGACAGATGGACAGACGGAGAGATTCAATGGGCTACTTGAAGAGTACTTGCACCACTTTGTCAACGCCAACCAAAAGAATTGGGTGCAACTACTTGATGTGGCTCAGTTCTGTTTCAATGCCCAAAAGTGCTCCACAACCAACAAGAGTCTTTTTGAGCTTGTTACATGCCAACAGCCGCTGTTACCTCACATAGTGGATGAGCCGTACAGAGGAAAGAGTCCCGGGGCGTACGTCTTTACCAAAGAATGGAGACAGAATACTGAGATTGCCCGAGCCTACCTAGAGAAAGCTACTAAGCGGACGAAGAAGTGGGCAGATCAGGGGAGAAGACCACAGCACTTCGACGTAGGTGACTTGATGCTTGTTAAGCTCAATCCTGAATAGGTCAGGTCACTACGAGAACGAGATAGGAGACTACTTCGCAAATATGAAGGACCAGTCCCCATCTTGGCCAAAGTCGGGAAGGTCTCCTACAAAATCGACCCTCTGACTAGGATGAAAGTGCATCATGTGTTTCACGTCAGCTGCCTCAAGCCGTACAACGCTGACACCGACGATCTGAGCAAAAATCAGTCAGCCAGAGCAGAAGTGAGCACAGTTCAACCTGACAAACGTGAAGTTGAAGATATCGTTGCAGACAGAGAGTTCACATCCTCAAGGAAGAAGTGGCAGGAATTCTTAGTGAAGTGGAAAGGCCTTGGTGACGAAGAAATTAGTTGGGTTTCTACGGAAGATATGCAACCATTCGTAAACAAAGTCGAAGTGTACCTAGCGTCAAAGTCTACGAGAACGTTGACCGCATAAGTGGGGGAGAATGTCACGAGCTAAGCTTGTTCAGAGCATTATGCTTGCCTGTGACCGCTTGCCTCATGTGTTTGGGATGGGTTTCCATCATGTAAATACTAGTGTAGGGTTATTTTCCAGTATTTATTTCATTGTAAGCCAAATAAGACAGTATGACTCCTCGATCACTTTGATGTTTCCTAGTGTCAGAGTGAGAATAGCCCAGAAAGCTCTTTAGGGGAGGGTGAGTGTTCATCAGTCATTGTAAAACTCACTAGCAATTGTCAACGTACTTAGCCTACTTGCCTCCCTCACTAAGTACACCATGTCAACGGAGGATTTGTTAATGAATTACATTTGCTTCAATGTTTACTGCTTGCTTGCCATAGCTTTCATGAATTGATTACTGTTTCCGCTGCTATTTGAATGAATACTAATGAAAGTGCTTCGTGGATGAATGTTGGTAAATTATAGACTGGCTAGTTAAAACAAGAGTGTTTTAGCTAGCGCCACACGGCCCTTCACAACGATGTGAAAATAGTCGGACCGTGACACAAAGCAATGTAATTCATCTTATCACACGTCATAGGCGATGCATGTAGGCTAAACACGATTACAATAGCTCGTGAGTTGTAAAACAATTGATGAGTATTCATTGATGTAGGATGAGAAGCAGATACTTGGCTAGATCATTTTGACCCAATTTGGAGGCCAATTTCAAAGAATGGGATCAATAGGTTGTTGGGTTCAAAAACCAAATGTGCTTAGTTAACTCATATTATTAAAGCTTCGCAGGCAATGGATGTTTAACAAAGGATGAAAGTATGCTAAACACCATTACAATATTGAGTTGTAAGCTGATTGATGAACAATATTCATTGATGTAGGATGAGATATAGGTTTTGGATGGATCATTTTGACCCAATTTGAAGGTTAATTTCAAAGAACAGGGCCAATGGGTTGTTGGGTTCTAAAACCAAATATGCCTTGTTAATTAGTGGTTTATTGTGTGTGTTTAGTTTGCTCATAGTAGGATTATGTGTTTCTAGAGGCTTGTTTGTAATATTTGAAGAGGGGGGTGTTTATAATTTCATGTATTTTCAGGATTATATGTGTAATTTCTTATGCTAAGGCTTCCTTATAAATAGTGTGTGAAAGCCATGTGGGAAATGGTTATTGTTTGCTTCAAATTGAGAATTAACGTGTGGTCTCCTCCCCCCAAACCTCCACCAAGTGTATCTTCTCCTTCCTTCTTCTTCCACTTCCCTTCTCTCTTCAATTTCTTCTAATTTCTCTGGGGCATTTCTTGCACCCAAACGTTGCATTTGGCTGCGCCTCTAATTTTGTTAACAAACCCCCCCCCCCCCCCCCAAAAAAAGAAAATTTTGAGGAGAAGTTGAGAGACTAAGAGTTAAAAGGTTTTTTAAATGTCTTGATGAGTCATGCCCATTGCCCTCCATCAACCATGCCCTTAAGTTTTTTTTTTTTTTTTTTTTCTGGGTTGGACCAATACCCTATAATAGTTGATGATTGTATAAGTGTAGTTTGCAAAATGTGTAATTGATAATTTTGCATGAATGGTGCTCATATTTCATTCTAAATCAAAATTACCACAATATTTGTCATCTGAAAGGCAAAACATGACTAAAAATATGTATTTTATATTAATTAATAATGTATCCCTATCGTATACTCATGTTTTCGAAATTGTGGTTAGTATCGTGCCGTATCTATGTCTCATGTTGGTATCAGAGAAACGTCTCCTCTTACTTTGATGAAGCTTGGGCGGCGGCTCAAATGTAGGAGATCCCTTGCTCATGAGACATTGGGGTTTTGGCTCAACTAGAAAGGGCTGCATTCTATGGAATGGTGCAGCATTTACTATTCTTATGGCTGTTTGGATTCGGAATGCTAAAACTTTTAAGGTTCGCACAGCCTGTCTTTGTTTATTATGAAATATAGTGGCGTTCTTGGCCACTTTTTGAGCCTATTAACTTGGTTTGTTTCAGGGTTATGAATGTCCAACCTTTAAAGGGATTGGAAAGCGGCTCCATTATAACTTTTTTGGGTGCTGCTTCTTGTTCCTAGAGGATACCCTGTCCTCCTCCTACTATACATTGTTTCGGTTCTTAATAAATTTTTCTCTTATCTAAAAAAATTACAATTTTCTATTAAAAAAAAACTCAATTTCAACCGCAGGAGCATTTGAGCTACTAAAATCAAATAGTTTCGACCATCCAAAGGCACAAAAGCAATCCTAAATTCCTAACTGCGATATTAATCAAAGATAGGCATTAGCAAACAGATAAATCATACCGAACTTCAAGCAAGCAGCCACGAAATTGAAAGTGAAAAACAACAGCGATGCAACTAAGTTCAGCACAGTTCATATTCAATTTGAAACAACAAAGATGATAAATCCTAAACTCTAACAACGGCAGTACCTCTCGAACGTCGGAGGGTTCGACACTCCAAGGACCATAAGCTCCCTGATAAACCACCCGGCCGAAAGAGTTCTGAGAGCTTTCTCCGACAGCCTGGCACTTCACCGATCCAATACGAACCCTAACCCTAGATAATGATAATGATAATGATAACGAAGATGGTGAAAATGACGAAGCGGGCGAAACCCTTGCAGCGGGAAGCCCATGGTTTCTATCGTGCCAGACAAGTTTGCGCGGGCCGACGATCGTTGCAGATAATAGTCGTAGCGCCATGTCGGAAGACTCTACAGAATTTTTTTAAAAAAAGGAAATTTGAAGCGGCAATTAATATTTTTTAAAATTTTTAAATTAGGGATAAGTTGTTATTGGGACTAATCATATTGCGCTGCATTGTGACCACAAAAATAAAAAGGATAAAAAGAAAAAAAAAATGTGATAATGATGAAACGAGACCATGCATGTGACGGATTATTTTATTTACTTATTATTTATAAAATATTAATAAAATATAAATTATAAATTTATTATTTTATTTAATTTTTATAATTATTGGAATGAAATTAACCCCTAAAAAAATTGTGTGGTAATATAAATTTATAAATGCTAATTGAATTTCGAAAAACTATTGACTTTAGCATTTAAAGAGTGAACTTTAATTTATAAGAAATTCTTTTGTATTTTAATAAACCAAATGTATTGGCTTAAAGTAACTCATAAACATATGAATTTCAAAATCAAAATCTCTCACATTCAAGTAATTTTCATCAGTAGCCTTGGAATCAACAAGCATAATTTAGCTTTTGGCAAAAACCCATCCACCATTTGTAGAATCAACGCATCTTTATCCTAATGAAAGCACTGCTTCTAACTCTTGGGATTACAAAAGGCACCCAATAGAAGCTAGTATTCTATTAGGATTCGCAATTTTAGTACAATCGGTGAATCCCCGCCAAGGTTTCACCATTTTAGTATACAATTGATAAATCCCCATCAAATCTTGATAAATCACTATTCTCATCTTCTTCTTTTTTTATCAAAATAGGGTAAAATATATTGATCAAAATAATACTTACAAATACACTGGGCATTCCCAGGCCAAACAAAATACATCATAACCCAGGCATACTCGAAGACCAAACATGGCCAATCCTTTGTATCTAACAAAATCAATCCAAGTACAACACTCCAAGCAAATCAAACAAGATACATATCAAATTTATCAAAAACAACCCTATAGACATATTTTTTAATCACAATTACCAACTCTATAAGGGAGATTACATGATTTTCAAATCTATATCTATTCCCAAAGTGTCATATAAAGTACATCGTCATAGCAAGAGCAATTCTTTTTCCCGCCGCATGGACACCATTACCTTTCACTTCTTTATGGATCCATTTGGTGGCAGCTTTAATGGTAGACATAGATCGCCTTAGGCCCATCCACCCTTTAATTTCTCTCCACACTTCTTCCAAAAATTTACATTTGAAGAACAAGTGATCCCGTGTCTCCAACTCTTCCTTACAAAACACATAACTCTGCTCAATTCCTTCCACTGGAAGTCTATCACAAGTAGGGAGTTTTCCTTTAACTCCAAGCCAAAGACAAAAGGGCATGTTTAGGTAAGCTCCCATTGAACCACGCCCCTTTCACCCATGTAACTCTATGGTTTTTTTCCCTCCAAAACTCATAGATTTTTTTTGCATTATTTTTCCCATTTGTTCATCAATTCAAAAGCTAGATCAATGCTACCAGCTTTCAGCACAATTTGGTTTTTCAACTCCATTATCTTCTTGAAAAGGCATGAATCTCCTTTGTTTGGAGAGACATCCCAGATCTCGGATTCCTTCAGGTAGTAGTGGTGCACCCATTTTGTCCACGAGCTATCCTTCTTTGAGTGAATATTCCAAAGAGTCTTTGTTAAGAGGGCGTTGTTCCAATTTTTTAGGTCAAGAATACCAAGACCACCTTCAGCTTTCGGCAAACATACCTCCTTCCAGGCCACAAGAGACCTTTTTTTTCCACCCCACAGGAAAATTCTACAAAGTTTAACTACATGCTTCAAAATATTCAGAGGAATAGGGAAAATCGCAAGCTTAAGCATTCCATGCCCTGTACAACAGAATTAATAATCTCAAGCTTGCTAGCGTAAGATAACATGTGGCCTGGCCAGCTCTTGAGCAGATTGGAGATGCTGTCAATGAGGGGTCAATAGTGAACTGAATTCAGCTTTGTAGACAGCAGAGGAATTCCCAAGTATCTAAAAGGAAAAGCACCTAATTTCATACCAAACAACCTCAGCACATCATCCAGATCCAAGTCTTTCATTCCTGCTTGGTAGAAATTAGATTTATTTAGATTGACTGTCAACCCTGAGCAGTAGGAAAAATCATTGAAGCACTTCAACAGATATTTAATAGAAGCATTATGACCATGAGAGAACAACATTAAATCATCTGCGAAGGCCAGATGAGTGATCCCCAAACTTTCACACTTCGGGTGAAATTTAAAGTCATTCTTGTTCTGTATAGATCTGAGAAGCCTTGATAGGTATTCAACGCACTGAACAAACCATAAAGGGAGATAGGGGATCCCCTTGTCTCAAGCTCTTCCTCCCTTGGAAAAAGCCCTTAAACCTTCCATTCAAAGCAATAAAGAACGAAGCAGTTGACACACACTCCAAAATCCAGATTATCATAATTTCTGGGAATTCCAGCAGCTACAATAATTCTTTAAGGAAGCCCCAAGAAACTGAACCATAAGCTTTCTTCAAATCCACTTTGATCATACATCATGGAGAAATCCTTTTCCTAGCATAACCCCTAACCAGTTCTTGAACAAGATAGATATTATCTAACATACATCTTTGATTGATGAATGCAGCTTGTGCAGGGCATATCAAATCATCGAGAGCAGGTTTTAATCTTGTAGCAATAAGTTTCGAAACCACCTTATAGATGACATTGCAGTAAGAGATTGGTCTCAAATCACTTACAGAATTCGCATGGTTGAGTTTAGGGATCAAGGCAATGCAAGTGTGGTTTAACTGCTTCAAAAGTCTTCCATTCAGGAAAAATTCCCTGACGGCATTAGCAAAATCAGGCCCAACAATGTTCCAAGCCTTTATGAAGAACCCCGATGAGAACCCATCGGGCCCAGGAGATTTATCCTCACCAATCCCAAACAAAGCCTCTTTAATTTCCTCATCCGAAGGGGCCAAGATCATATTATTTTTCCTAGCATCACTAAGAATAGGACCTCTTTTGATTACTCATTTGATTACCTGTATATCAATTCTTGTACATTCATTTTCAGTACCCAGCAGTTGATAAAAGTAGGAAACAAACTCATTTGCCACCTCATCACAGGATTTAGTTCTTTCTCCATTCTATTTCATGATAGACGTGATGTGATTCCTGTTTTTGTTTCTTTTCAGCAATGCATGAAAGAAGAAGGAACCCCTGTCACTGGACTTTAAATATTTGCTCTTAGCCATCTGTGAAAGGAACAATCCGTTAGCCTCCCCTAATTTCTCTACTTTGTCTCTTTTAGTTCTCAACACATTTTTCAATTCTTCACAATCAGGGGCTTCATGTAACTTCTCTTGGGCCTCCAAAAGGTCATCACAAGCTTTCTGTGCACGAGATGAGATATGGGAGAAGTGCAAGGCATTAAGAGTACGTAAAGGCTTCTTAAGAGACTATAATTTTCTTGTGAGGCAGAACTAACTACTCCCCTCAAATTCCTTTAGCCAACCCACCCTAACCTTGTCCTGAAAGTTAGGATGCGTGGCCCACATATTGAAAAATTTAAAAGGAGGTCTGCCCAACTCCTATTCTGAGAACAAAGAAACAAGAGCAATAGAATGGTTAGAAATACAACCTGGAAATTGGAAATTAGCATGCACCATCTAGTCTGTAAGGAACCAGTCTTGGTTAATCATAACTCAATCAAGCTTACACCATACAGAGCCATTTGTCCATGTAAGGTGGCAACCCGAGGAGTTAACATCTGATAACCTTGCAACATTACAGCAATCACACATATCCTTCACTTCATATTCTGATACAGGCACTCCATTTCGTTTTTCATCATTGCTTATCACACTATTGAAGTCTCCTAAAAGTAACCAGGCTCCAGGACCAGAGCAACTTGTATGTATGATATCTTCCCACAACACTCTTCTTCCCACAAGGGAGTTAAGGCCATATACGAAGCTAATTAACAACTCATTTGCTGTTACCCTACACTTCACCTGACAATGAACAACCTAAGCACTTATATGGTGAACCTGCAAGTCCACCTGGAGGGGGTTCCACAAAACAACAATTCTCCCAGCATGATGACTCTCATAGTTGTTAACTTGCTCCCATTTACTAAAATTTTTTTCCATCATTATCTCCAGTTTTTCCTTTGACATCTTTGTTTCCAAAATTCCCATCATATTGATTTTATTTATTCTAATGAGATCTTCGATCCCTTTTTGCTTCAGGGGCCTATTTAGACCCCTAATATTCCATACGACAACCTTCATTTGGCTTGAGAGGGACCTGGCCCTCCTTTCTTGATTGGTTGTGTCTGACCTCCTCCTTTTTTTCCAAATTTCTTGGACTTTCCACTAATAAATCCCGCATTCACACCTTTACTGACCTGACAGGATAGACCACCCCTGCCACACCCAATAGCTTTCAGTGTACAAACCATCTACTGGGACACTTCTTGACAAGGATCAAGAACTCAAACAAAAATATTAGTTGATCCCCCATTCACCATTTCTGGGTACTCTTGGAAAAAACCAACAACTGTCTCATTATTTTCCTCTTCACCACAAGGGATAGTCTTAATACACTCCCGATTCTTTACATTGGATTTACTATCATCCATCTTCTTCATCTTTAATTCCAAACCATCAGCCACACCCAAATTGTTGGGAAGACACACTGTTTCTGGGAAAAGATCACAAACCTTGTTACTTTGTTGACCAGACTGCACAGAGTTCACAAACCCCATAGGCCTGCAGTTCGAGGGCTCATGGAAATGACAAACAGGATCCTCAGCAAATCCAGAAGACCACCTATGATCAGATAGATCATCAATGTCATTTTCCGTTTCACCAATCACCAGATTTTTTCCCTTCACATTACCCTTTATCTCAGTAGGCACTGCAGCAAATCTCTAAAATTCTCCAACTTTAGAACCTACAGCTTTTCCTTTTCTGAGACCACAAAAGTTGACAATGTGACCAATATGTTTACAGAAAGTGCAGAACCATGGCAAATTTTCGTATACAACCTCCTGTTCCATTACTTCATCATCCGAAAGGAGAACCTTAACTGAGTTTTTTATCTTTTTCGCGACATCCATCTCTACCAGCACACGAGCATATGAGATTCTGGCCTTCATAATAGTAAGCCTATCAGCACATAACGACCTTCCCAATTTTGAGCAAATCTTCCCCAGGGCCATGGTATTCCACATCTCTAAAGGAAGATTCTTCAACTTCACCCAAACCGGCAAAATTGTCCTGTGCTCAGATCCAAATTGGAACTGCTTAGGCATCTTCTTCATAAAAAGAGTACAGCCACGAATGGCGTAGGGAGCCTTCTGAAGAGCAGCATCAAGTTCATCCTCAATCAGGAACTTGAAAACCACCTAGCCATCTTCGTGCCTAATGTAAGTGACCTTATATTTCCAGGAGTTAACCACAATATTAATCTCTGCCCTTCCAGGAATTTTCCCAACAAAATAACCAACCAGGCATTTTCCATACGAGTCTTCTGGTTTCGAAAGATCAGATATCTCTAATCTAGCTCCTCCCCCATCGGAATGGAAATTTGGAATAGCAGTACAACAGCTTGGGTTCCTATTATTCGCAAAAAGATCAAACCAAGGGACCCTTTTATTGTTCCTGACTATCATTCTATCCTTCTGAACCTTCATTTCATTATTTTCCTCCTCCTTCTCAATTTATGGCTCAATAGGGACATTCATAGCTTCATTATCAGATTCTGACTCCTCCAAATCAACCCAAAGCTTTTTCTTTTCAGGAATATTGTCATCCATGCTCTTCTTTGCAGATTGTTCACTACTCACCAAACCCAGCGACTCCATAATCCGCTCATTCAACACCATCGGAGTGGAGTGAGCGGAGTTTCCCGCCCCCCCCCCTAGGGCGTGCATGCATTTCTTTACTGCTCTGAAGCATATCAAGGAGAGATGTAGATGGAAGAGGCCCACGCAACTCCTGGAACCTTTTCTCAGCTTCTTTCTCCAACCTTTCATATTCCGCCATAATTTTCGAGTCTTTCTTTGATTCCCACTGAGCTCTACAGCCACCTTTGGCTTCAATAAATTTCAGGATGTTTCCCGCCCCCCCCCTAGGGCGTGCATGCATTTCTTTACTGCTCTGAAGCATATCAATGAGAGATGTAGGTGGAAGAGACCCACGCAACTCCTAGAACCTTTTCTCAGCTTCTTCCTCCAACCTTTCATATTTCGCCATAATTTCCGAGTCTTTCTTGGATTCCCACTGAGCCCTACAGCCACCTTTGGCTTCAATAAATTTTAGGGCATCTACTATCATCTCTTTCCTCCCTTCTTTGTTTTTCATAGCAATGTGAACCCATGATTTCGAACAACCAGCCATTTCTACCAGAAGTTCGAAAATTCAAAAACACATCGGGTGGGAACCCAGAACTGAATCCCCAGCACCCTAAAATCCTTCACAATCTGTATAAAGGTAGCTTATACCCCCAGAAACCTTCAATTAGCACACGATGCAAAAATCACAAACAAAGTAAAGACTCAATCACGATCCAAGACACACTCACACAAGCCGCAAGTGCCTCTCCCTAGAGAGAGGTGAGAGCTTCTCTCTCTAACTTGCATCTTCTTCAAACATGAAAATGCTTCTTGAAACTAATGTAGTTCCTAGAAGGGGCTTATCCACAAATTCATACCGAAAATTTAATCTTTTAAAAAAAGGCATGTTGGGCATGTTGTTCAATATATTTTCTCATAACAAAAATTTTGTATGGATGGACTTTTCATATCAACTGTATCTTTCACGCGGGCACACCTACATGCATATACACTTAATTTGATATCTCAATTGGTCATATCTTTTACTTTTAAAATTTATAATGATTTTCATCATTAAAAATTCAAACTAAAATTCAAATTCATGTAATTCAAACATACATGTCGAAAACAAAATTGTATTCATAATTTGCAGAAGTTCATTTTCTAAATATTTATAGTGAGTACTAACATGACCTAAAAGATTAAGCCATTAGGTATTGAGCTCAACTATACAGGTGAACTACTCATATTTCGTTGTTTTTCTAATATAGGAGAAAATAACAAACAAATTTTCTTAAAAAATGTTCCCTTAGCTTATAATTTCAACCACTTGGAAGTCATTATTAATTATTCAATGTCGTACAAATAATCAGTAACCATTACCTAACCTAAAAGTTGTGGGAGCCTACTCTGTTTACAAGATTAACATTTATAAAATTCACTACTTTTCTTTTACAAGATCTACATCTTTGGAATCACATGCATGCTCAAACACTCAACCCTAACTCGAAGATAGGCTTTTGATACCTCTTGCTAGCATTGATGAGTAAAGGTATTTTGTTAGGACCGGAGGAGATCATAGGTGGGCTTGATACACATGGGTGGATACCAACTTGACCCAAAAGCTTAAACCTATTGAGTCTTTGGCCCAACCATGTATATAAGCACCCATCATCCACTTAAATTTTTCAATGTATGATAAACTCAAAGTGGAATTCTCAATGATCTTCCCTTCACTTTGTGAGTTTCAGGTGCTTCCCATTGAACGGAAACCATCTCCTTTATAGGAGTAAATTAAATTCCCTAACAGTTCATCAAGCGGGCCTTACCACTGGCGCCTTATGTGTAGTGGTTCAAAATAATAATAATAATAATAATTAAATAATAAATATGAATTAAATAATATAATATAATATAATATAATATTATAATAATAATATATATAATTATAAAGTAACCTGAAACTTCAAGATTGATTTTAGTTCTGAGAGACCCCCCCAAAATTTGCCGAGAGCTCTCTTTCTCACTCCAATCGTCTCTCCTCACTCTCTCTCTCTCCACTCTCTCTCTCTCTCTCTCTCTCTCCCTCTCCCTCTCCTTAATTTCTCAGCGATACGTGCGCCGATTGAATAATTGAAAATATCTCTCAGTTCCATTTCCAGTCACCAACGTTTTAACCGGGGTGATTTCGTCATTAGGACGTCGTAAGCACCACTCTTGGAATAAGGTAAGGGGAATAGATTATGTTAGTTTATTTTGAAAATATTCCCGATTAAATTGTAGTAACTGGTTTCGAGAATAATATACATGATTTTCAGAGTATTTAGGCTTATGGGAATGGTAATTTTGAATTATTATACGTATGTTTTGGAGAATAAATTTTAATTAAATTAAACTGCAAGGTTTTAATCAGATCGGGATTTTAGGGAATATATTCTAATTAAGTTAAATTCCATGGATTTGATCAAACAGATTTTTTTAGGAACATTTAGAGTTAAATTAAATTGTGAGGATTTGATCATATTCGGGTTTTTAATATATATTGGGGATTAAATTTAAAAATGAGGAATTGATTTCACATGTGTTGTAATGACCCCAAAAATTGTATGTATGGAAATGTATAAAAATAAATAAATAATTAATTAATTAAAATTTAAAATTAAATTAATTAATTTTTTAATTAAAAATAATAATAATTAGTAATTAAATAATATAATATTATAATAATATATATTATATATATAAAGTGATTGAATCAAGATTGAATCAATGTTGAGATTTGGATTGAGATTTACAGAGAGTAGCACCTCTCTTCTCTCTCTCACGTCCTTGCTCTCCTCCGTTCCCCCTCCTTTCTCTTCTAATTTTCTCGACCAATATTTGGCCGATCGGAAAACCGAAGATACCATCAGGTTCCTATCTCCGCCACCGACATTCCTATCTGAGCGGATTTATCGTGGGAGTGACGTAGGTATATCTCCTAGGGTAAGGTAAATTCTCACTTTTACCTCAATTTTTGTTATATCTTAAACCTAATTGACGAACGGAAACCGCAAGAAGATTCATGAGGAGATTCTCTACAATCTAACCAAAGCGGGTTTTCGAGTTGGAGCTCCAAGGCATCAATCCTAAATCGGGGTAAGTTTAATAATTTAGACTTTTATAGGCTATTTAGGGTATTCATAACTTAGGGGGATTTTAGTGAAAGTTACTTTGGGAATTGTGATAAATAATATGGTAAAATTTGAATTTAAAGGTTTCAGGGGTTTTGAACGTCGTGGGGCGTACGTCAGGGTTTTATCGGGCTTTTCAGGAATCAAGTAAAGGGATTAAGTTAAATAAGTAATTTTATGGAATTTGAATCAATTTGATTGTTATGTTTATATATATAACTTGATTTGAGAATTCAGTGGTTATTTGCGAAAACCCCCGTTTGGATTGATTTATTTTACAAAATTATGATATATGATATGTAATTTAATATAAAATGAACGGTGGACAGTTTAATATATATATATATATATATATATATATATATGAGTGCGTTTAAATGTGAAATTGTGTGGCAGATGATTTGGATAGGTTGGAAATTATAAAATACTGAATTGTTTGAGAAATACTGGAAATGCTTGCGAAAATACTGAAACTGTTTATCAAATGCAGGAGTTTGAAATAACGGCCAGTGGTGGCCAATGGTCAGGTATTGTTTGATTGGCCAAGGGCCAAGATTATTATTTAACGGTCAAGGGTCGAGTTTTAATCGACGGCTATACGTCGGGTTGTATTTTGTGGTCGGGGGTTAGGTTTTTTGAATAACAGGAAATATATATATGAATTGATGTTTTAAATGGTGATTTATATTATATAAATTGCATAATATGCTTTAAGAACTTTAGGGACCAGTGTATTGTGAGCACGGTACTGTTGCTAGGGATTTTTAATGTGGTCGTGTGCGCGCCCATGTAGTGACCTGAAGAATAATAGCATTTTAATAATAATAAGAGAGAGAAAAATAGAAACAGAAATAGAAGGAGACCGTAAAGCGTTCATCGACGACATTGCATTTTGGAGAATATAATAATTTCAAGGAAATTACTAAGCTTCGTCGACGAACACAGGGTCTCGTCAACGAAGGTCTAAAGGATTTCATCGACGAATATAGGGCTTCGTCAATGAGAAAATACCAAGAGACGGTTCGACCTACTCTGAATTTCGTTGACGAATACAGGGTTTCGTCGACGAATTTACTTAAGGATTTGTAGACGAAGTGACGTGTCTCGTCGACGAATCTGGCCCTATAAATAGCTAAAAACCGATTTTTATTCACTTTTAACGCTCCTCTCTCTCCCTACGTCTCTCTCTCCCTTCTCTCTTCATTTCTGGCCCCACCAGACGCCGGATCGATGATCCGAAGCCACCACGACTCTCCTGGCAAAGTTCTCTACAAGTCTGCTGGAGCGGATCGTCGGTGGGATCGAGTTGGAATTCATCCCAAATTCAGGGTAAGGCCTTTTAGACTATTTTTGATCTTATGGCAGTTATAAAAAATGATGTAGGCGATGAAATACTGATATTATGTTCTGACAAATGTTGTTTTCAGGGTGTTATGTAGGAGGTCCTGCGGGTGTTAGGCTAGTATTCCATAGGGGCTTTCCAGTAGTCAGGTAAAGGAAATATGTTATGCTAGGTATTTTTAAAGTATTATACAGATTATTAAATGATGAAAATTATGTATTACAGTATCGCGTGGCTTGTGAATATGAATATAGTACGAAAATATGTTTTACAATATTTCAGTATTCTGATTTTACGATATTTCAGTACCATGATTTTATGAATCTCGGTACCATGATTATACGAATATCAGTATTATGATTATGCAGTTTCAGTGTTATGATTATACAGTTCCCAGTATTACGATGTTTGAATTACAGTATAGTTATATAATATCATGGTTATTACAGTTATTTCAGAATCATGGTAAATCAGATAATTGTATATAGAAATACATTATATGGTATCAGACCCTATTGGACTATGCGGTTACAGAGCATGATACCGTTGTTATAGATATTATGTTACTTTATGAGTGCAAACACCTATTTAGATAATACGTGGTAAGGTCGATCATCTAAGCCCTTGAAGAGGTTAGGCTTCCCATCGAAATATGGGTTGAGGTGGGCAGATCGACCGATGGAGTATAGTGATTTATTCCTGATTGGCCAGCCAGGGTAAATTCCACCTATGGGCCGCACAACCCTGTCATGAGGGGGTAAGTCATGACACACAGATATCCACAGGAAACATTTTTAGTTACTATTACTTAGGTACAGATTTACAGAAACAGGGAATACACCTATGCATAATAGAAATATTTTGATTAGTAACCTATGATACTGTTATGTTAAGCAACATGGAAAGGGGGGGGGGGATGTACTTTATCACTTGTACTTTATTTATATACTCAGTTATACATGTTTATTTGAAAACAAATTTCCATGATATAGTAGCTTATTTGCCACATACTAGTAATAGCATATTTCTTCTTACTGAGCGTTAGCTCATCCTAGTGTTGAAATATTTTTCAGGTGATCCAGGTAGGCGAGCAGACCAGACTCGCAGATAGAGGGGCTTCAGTAGTGCCCTATCAGTGAAGTGAGTATTATGAAGGATTTTTGTATACCCTACCTAGTTGAGGGTGTTTTTGGGAACAGTGATATGTGTATATTTTGGGGAAACATGTAGTACTCTGGTATTGTATTGTATAGTATGATATTGTAAATGTTTACAAATGGTCATGTTTATGTGATTTTTGCTTCTTGTTGCCTAGGTTTATTGATTGGGTTTACTCCCAGTATGGTATCAGAGCATGTAGACTATCATAGTAAAAAATAAAAATAAAAAATATATAACTCAGTTTATTAAGTAGGTCGTTAAAACCCACACCTATGCTGAAAGGTGTAGGGTGACCTTGTCTGATTTGCCTACGTGAGGTGAATGTACCCCCCTGGGTAAGGGCAATTAGACTAGCAGCTGGATCCACATATACCTGAAGAGTATGTTAGCAAATAGTACAAATGACTATTGTCTGGGTGGATCCCACAAGAGATTAGTCCAGCCTCCGGGCCGCACAACCTGTGTCATGTGGGAAGTAAATGACGTGTTTGTCACAGAGAGTGTCTTATATGCATATCTGTTAATTTATGTAAATACGGATAACTAATAAGATAACTTCGAGGGCTTATTGAAAAATGTGAGTGCCCTAGTAGCAATAATGGTATTAGAGCAAAGGGAAGTTACTTGTATGGGCAGGTAATCTTCCTTATCCTCGGCTAATTGTTTGTGTGAGTGTAAAATAAGAATGATTTTATAAATGTGTTTATCTACTTTGTGAACTGGTTATTTTTTGTACACTAAATGCATGTTGGCCACACACTGACATTAACTTAGTCTTTCCCTTATTGAGCTGTGTCTCACCCCTACTTTACAAACTATCTTTCAAGAAATCCCAGGGATTGGGTCTAGCAGGCTAGAGGAACCGGGCTAGTGGTTTAAATTTATGTAAGCAGTATGTATGAACAGAGATTTTATTTTTGTATAGTTTTATGGGATGTAATTATGTGAAAATTGAGATATTTGTGTATAAAGATAGTTAGAACTCTAGTAATATAATTTAAGAATTTTGTATTTTATTTCCGCTGCGTATATGTGTTTCATAAATGAGGAATAAGGTATCAAGTACACAGACGTCACTAAAGTAGCACCCTGGGCCCATGTGGTGGGTCGGGGTGTTACATGTGCTATAATTAAATTTACCAATTATATATTTTGAAAATTCGGCAGGCAATTGGTGAAATTATAGTTATTGAATAAATCGTGTGGCATAAGATTTAATTATATTTTACTGCATAATTGAATATGAGTATTTTTGTGGTATTATCATAAAAATATGATTTGGATTATTTGATGGAAATATTGAAAATGTGGCAGATTTTGTGAAATGAGATACGACGGCTAAGAGTCGGGCTTGATATGACGGCTGAGAGTCAGATTTGATATGACAGTTGAGTGCTAGGTTTGATTTGACAGTTATACTGAATTACGAAAATGAGAATTTTATTATAGTTTTATTACTTAAATTGCATTATAAGGTTTAAGAACCCTGAGGACCAATTGTGATGAGAGAACGCTACCATAGCTAGTATTTGATATAGTGCAACCACACTGTTCTAGATAGAAGTATTGGTAATGAAAAGTCAATTTGGCCACGGAAGGGTTGTGTATCCCCCTAGAGTCTAGACCAGGCTGGGTAGGCAAGTCGGACTTGCAGACATAAGGTTTGACTTAGCCTAGTAGTACGCTAGCTAGGGCTAGGTCTAGTCTTTGAACTACACAACCTGATCATGAGGGTTTATACATTATGATGTTGTATGTCCAAAAGGGGGTTTCTTCTACGCATATATGTGAATTTATGTAAATGAGGTTATTTAAATGAACTGTTTTATATTTTGAAAGAAATGTGTATTTTCAATTGTATAGGTGTGAGTTATGTTGTACAAATGTCATATATGTCAAATAAATTAAATTAAATAATGTGTTTAAATTCATGAGAACTCATATTAGCCACACACTAACAATAATCTATTCTGTCTTACTAAGAAGTGTCTCACCCCATTACATATACAAAATTTTCAGGACCTTTAGGAAACCGAGTTTAGGAGCTTCAGGGCAGGACCTAGACGAGCTAACTGAGAGTGAGTAGTGTTGGGACAATATTTTGTTTATATCTGGTTGTTTTGGTTATTCGGGGTTGTAATATGTTTTTGGGGAGATGTTGTGCAACGAACTCAAAATTATATCATTTTTTTTTATACAATCATACCTATGTAACGGAAACATAAGTCATACAATCACATATACTATACAATACCAGAATTCAGTACATACAGACTATAGCCATAAAACATTTCCCTCAAGTATCATCTAACCCAAAAATACAAAATTCTATCACAAACTCACCCTACAATCAGAGTAATCAAGAAATCTCTATCCACGAGCCTGATCTGCTCACCTAATTAGTTCACCTGAAAAATGTTAGAATAATAGGGTGAGTCGACGCTCAATAAGTGAAAATATGCTATTACTAATGTGTGGCGACTAAGTTACATATATACTTCAAATAACATCTAAGCTGTAATAAAATGATAAGTCTGTAAAGTATATCTTACAATTTTCGCAGTTTAAAACATAACTATATCATCTAAATTTTTCTACTTATCATACTACTAGTATCATATTATATTTATCAAATACTGTAAAACTGTATACATATACATAACTGTGTTTTTATCCTTAGAACTCTGTATGTCATGATTTGACCCCTCATGATAAAGTTGTGCGGCCTGTAGGTGGGACTTAACTTAGTCTATAAGGACTTGAACCTGAGTAGGTTCTTACATATAAATTTTTTAGCTGACGCAAATAAATCTAAATTATTTTTATTACCAGAGCACTAATTAACTTTATTACAAATATAGGTTTCAACTATTAAAATGCAATCTTCTAAAATTATAAAATACACAAACATATTCTAAATTATATTATATTAAAATTTTATTTTACTCTGCTCTTTCTATTCCTACTCATGCACTTGCTACGCCAAATTTCTGGTACACACTTCAAAATGATCTGAAATATAAAATAATGATTGAGGTGAGACGACGCTCAGTAAGTAAAAAAGATTATTATTAGTGTGTGACTAAAATGAGCTTTCAAAATATTTTAATTTCGTAAAATAATATTCAATACTATAACTTTAAAAATGTTTTTAAAATAAATGTAACTTTAAACATTTATGCATAAAAACTTTTTCTATCAACTACAACAGTAAAATTTTATAATCATATATTATAACTGTTAAATTAGACTTTTAACTTTAAAAACTGTAATTATAATTTTAAATTATATACATATATATATATTTTTCCTTATACGTTTCTTTCAGATTATCATTTAAGCACAATAATGGCCATGTTCATATAAACTTATACTTTTCTTTCAAATCATCAATAATTTTGTACACGTAATTAAATATGTATATACATACACTGTAAAAATCACCTTTAAACTTGTTAATCGTAAGTCATGTTTACCCCCATGACTGAGTTGTGCGATCTGAAGACTAGACTTAACTGGCTGACCGGTCAAACTAAATCAATGCACATCATCATAAGTGAGATTTTTCCTATTAAACCCTAGTCCGACCCAGGTGTGCACTCAGGAGAAATTTACTACCGTATAAAATTACTTTATAAACAGTGTGAGTGCACTCTGATCCGTTTAAACTTTAAGCTGCGGTACCGAGCTTTCATAATTTTCTATATCGTCTAAGCCATAAGGGGTTTTCAAAATATTTTTTTATATAATTTCTACAATTAAAATAATATCATGAAAATCTCATTTTTACTCATATTTTCGTGAAATAAGCAATATAAAAAAATCAATTTATGTAATCTTTACTCATATTTTCGTAAAATATATAACGTATAAATAAACTCATGTCACACAATTTTCATGTTAAAAATATTTTCTTAAATAAAAATTAATGATATAAAATACCTGAGAGATTTAGAATATTTTTTAACTCAAAAATAAATGCAAGTTTATCAAAGATAAAAACTAGTATAATTAAATACACTTAGGGGAATTTTAAGAAACTAAGTAACATAATCGAAATTTACTTACAAATAAACTCAGGTATAAATTTTAAATGAAAATATAACATAATCAAATTTACTTACCTCTTACTTAACCTTGTGTTACGATCACAACAAATATCTTTAAAAAATGAGATCAGAAGTAGTGAATGAGTAATAATTTAATTATAACAAAAATTCTCCCTCCACCACTAATTCTTTCACTCACTAATCCTTCTATTCATTTGAAGATTTTTTGTGAGAAATGAAGGTTGAGAGCTTCCTATTTATAATAAAATTTTGGAAAAGAAAATGGAATTTGTAAAAGTGTGAGGAGAGGGGTAAAATTATAATTTTTTAAAAATTAAAGAATGGGCATGGGATGGGTTAGACATGGGTTAGGTATGGGATAGGGATGGAGGTTATGTGGGAGTGTTTGCTACCAGTCCTATTTAATTAATTAATTATTTATTTATTTTATTTTTAAAATTATTATTATTATTATTATTTTTAAGCCATATTTTAGTATTTTTTTTATAAAGAATTAAATTTAAATTTCAAAAACTCATGCGGGCCCCATACAACTTTGAGACCCAAGTGAGTCATACGTAACTCCAATAGTCCTTACATGACTTTATGAGCCTTATATAACTCCGGGACTCATGTGAATCTCACACGACTTCGGGACTCGTGTGGGCCCCTCATAGTCTTGTGGGTTCCACATAGGATACTTATATTATTATTATTTTATCATGTATTTCTACAAATTATATCCGTCAAAACATTATTTTATGTATATGTACTTATTTACGTGTGTTGGAATATAGCTTCAAGAATTGAACAGTTGGAACTGAAATCCAAAGCTACACAAGTTAAATTAGAAGAAGAGAAGATTAGTTAATTAGTTAGCCTGATTAGTTAGTTTCTTTATTCTTGATTCTTGTATTATATAAATACAAACATATACTCTGTATTTGAATATGATAATAGAGAAGAATTTTCAGCTTATGTAAAAACTTCACATGGTATCAGAGCGCTTGCTTCCCTTCCGCAATTTTTTTTAAGTTTCAAGAAACCATGAAAGCTTTGTTTTAGCCACACTTGCGCCTCCAAATTCTGAGCAGTAAGAATATTCAGAAAAATCTGACACTGATCAAGAGAAGCTGATAGATTAGTATACTGTCTCGGCATTATTCTGGTATCAAATTGCAAAACCTCAAGTGAATTGCTTTTATCTCTGGTCTTTACAAAGAAAAATTCTTTGTTCTGCAATTTTTTATATTTCTTGGAGAAATTCCAGATTTGACTTCTGCTGATAATTCTACCAGTTCTCAAAATTCTCATCGCATGATCAATCTTTCTGATGATTCATCCAGTCCATATTACTTACATCCAAGTGATAATCCTGGTGCATTAATGGTTTCTGAAATTTTTAATGGTGATAATTACATCACATGGAGTCGGTCAATCACCATTACTCTAACAGTTAAAAATAAGGTAGCATTCATTGATGGCTCGATTCTTGCTCCTTCTATAAATCAATGTTCTCTCCATATTGCATGGCTGCGTGCAAACAATCTAGTTCTTTCATGGTTAATGAATTCCATTTCCAAGGAAATAAGAAATAGTTTTCTCTATGTTACATCTGCTGTTGATCTTTGGAATGAGTTGAAAACAAGATACTTACGAAGTGATGGTCCAAGAGTTTTTCATCTTGAAAAATCTCTTAGTTCTATTACTCAGGGTTCTTTATCAATTACTGAGTATTTTAATTCATTCAAATCATTATGGGATAAGTATGTTAACTACCGACCATTCCCTATATGTAGCTATGGAAAAATGGCAACTTGTACCTGCAACCTATTTGATTTTTTGCTGGTTAGACAGCAATCTGATTATGTGTTGAAATTTTTGATTGGTCTGAATGATTCCTATGCTCCAATTCGAAGCCAATTGCTTATGATTTCACCATTACCAAGTATGGCCAAAGTATTTTCTTTACTACTTCAAGAGGAAAGTCAAAGACAACTAAATAATGTTGTCAGTAGTGAAACTCATGCTTTGATTGCCAAACAAAACATTCAGCCATCTGGTTTTTTGAAATTCTTAAAGGATAAACAGAAGAGATTTTCTTTATACTATACACACTGTGGATACAATGGACATACAATAGAAAGATGTTTTCATCTTTATGGTTTTCCTCCTGGCTGGACTGGACCAAAAGGAAAAAGGAAACCACCTACTGCACATGCTGCCATGACAACTCCTGAGCTCTCTATTCAACAGAGTAATGAGGATCCAAAGTTTTCTTTTACTTATGAGGAATTCAATAAATTGCTAGCACTTGCAAACTCTACTTCATCTCCAATATCTCATCAAACATCTTATCCGGCTGTTAACATTGTTACTTCTCAATTTTCTGGTGTTATTCAATTTCTTCATCTCTACAGAATGTACATTCATGGATTCTAGATACAGGTGCAACAGATCACATGATATGTTCACCATCATTATATTCTTCTCCGCCAACACCAATCAACACTTCCATAAATTTGCCAAATGGAAACTCTGTTCCAGCTTCACACATTGGCAGTATTTGCATTTCAAATATACTGTCTTTACATAATGTGTTATGTGTTCCCAGTTTTTCATTCAATCTGTTGTCTGTTTCTAAACTAACAAAACAATCTAACATTTGTGTTTCTTTCTTTAACTCATATTGCCTTCTACAGGACCAATTAACAAAGAAGATGATTGGGATTGCATTTGAGAAACATGGACTGTACCATTTATCTTAAGTTCCTTCAAAGGCTGCTACTCACAATCAAGCCAAGTTTCATTCTTCATCTTTGGCTTCAACCATTACCCAAAATCAATTAGATACCTGGCACTACAGACTTGGTCATGTTTCCAACTCAAGGTTACCTTATCTTAAACAGCTGGAGTCATCCATATCTTTTAATACCACGCATGTTTGTGATGTATGTCATTTAGTAAAACAAAGAAAACTCTCATTTCCTGTATCTCAGTCTAGTTCAAATAACAAGTTTGATTTGATCCATTATGATATATGGGGACCATTCAATGTTGTTTCCTATTATGGTTTCAAGTATTTTCTTACTATAGTTGATGATCATACTCGTTGTACTTGGGTATACATGCTCAAGATGAAATCTGAAGTTTCTTCTATCCTTAAAAATTTTTGCACAATGGTAGTAACCCAATTCAATGTTCTTGTTAAAATAGTGAGATAAGATAATGGTCCTGAATTTCTTTTAACTCAATTCTATAATGACCATGGCATTATACATCAAAGAAGTTGTGTGGAAACTCCACAACAAAATGGAGTTGTGGAAAGAAAACACCAACATTTATTAAACACTGCCAGGGCCTTACTATTTCAAGCAAATATGCCTTTAACTTTTTGGATTGACTGTGTATTAACTGCAGCTCACATCATAAACAGAATTCCAACTCCACTTCTTAACAACAAAACACCATTTGAAATGCTTTTTGATAAACCTCATAATCTTTCTCATCTCAAAGTATTTGGTTGTCTTTGTTTTGCATCAACACTTACAACCCATAGACATAAATTTGATCCACGATCTACCATATGTTTATTCTTGGGTTATCCTTCTGACATAAAAGGTTACAAATTAATGGACCTTAATACCAATAAAGTTTTCATCTCAAGAAATGTAGTTTTTTCTGAAAATATTTTTCCTTTTAAGGTTTTCCATCTAATCCTGAATCACATTCTTTCTTATTCCTTCCATCAGCTTCTACATCTGATTTTTTTTATTCTTCTAATCAAACTCCTCCATCCTCTCCACATTCAACCAACAATCATCTAACATCTTTGAACAATGTTCCCATCCTAGATATTATTTCACCACAACTTAGAAAATCTTCAAGAATTACACGATAGCCAAGCTATTTGCAGGATTTTTACTGTGGTACAACTTCCAAGGTTTCACTTGCAACATCTTCATCTGATATTGCTAATTGTTTTTCTAATGAAGGTATTCTATATCCCATATTTGATTATCTATCTGAAAAAACAATTCTCTCCTTGTCATAAAGCTTTTCTAGTCTCCATTTCAGCTTCTAAAGAACCCCAAACTTACAAATTGGCTGCTCAAATACCTGAATGGCAAGCTGTAATGCAAAATGAATTAAATGCCTTGGAATTCAATAAAACTTGGGAACTTGTAACTCTTCCTCAACATAAACAGACCATTGGTTGTAAGTGGGTATTTCAAATTAAGTATAAGGCAAATGGAACTATTAAAAGGTACAAAGCTCGATTAGTAGCTAAAGGTTACACTCAACAAGAAGGGTTAGATTTCTTCGACACTTTTTCTCCTGTAGCAAAAATAACTTCTATTCGGTTATTACTTGCTATAGCTGCTACTAAAAATTGGCATCTTCACCAGTTGGATATTAACAATGCATTCTTACATGGTGACTTGAATGAAGAAGTTTACATGGACCTGCCTCCTGGTTTGGTTGTCAAAAAAGAAAATAAAGTTTGTAAACTTTTAAAGAGTTTATATGGTTTGAAGCA
Organism: Malania oleifera; assembly: GCF_029873635.1. Taxonomy (NCBI): domain Eukaryota; kingdom Viridiplantae; phylum Streptophyta; class Magnoliopsida; order Santalales; family Ximeniaceae; genus Malania; species Malania oleifera. Next base: position 87,194,447 of record NC_080428.1, on the reverse strand, counting down.
AGCATCTAGGCAGTGGTTTGCTAAATTATCCACAGCATTGCTTGCTTATGGCTTTACTCAAGGTACTTCTGATTGTTCTTTGTTTATCAAGAAGTCTACATCATCTTTCATAGCTTTATTAGTCTATGTAGATGATATTCTTTTGGCCAGTGATAGTTTAAATGAAATTCAGTTGCTTAAATCTTTTCTCCATGACAAGTTTACAATTAAAGACTTGGGGGAACTCAAATACTTTCTCGGTTTGGAAATAGCAAGAAGTAGAACTGGTATATCTGTTTGTCAAAGGAAATTTATTCTGAATACACTTGAACAAGCTGGAGTTCTTGGTGCTAAACCGGTGGCTTTTCCCATGGATTCCAATTTAAAACTTACTGCTACAGATGTTGATTCCTATGAGGATCCTTTAGCCTATAGAAGATTAATTGGGAAACTGTTATATTTAACCTTGACTCGACCTGATCTTGCTTTTTCAGTTCAGGTTCTAAGTCAGTTTTTAGATAAACCAGTTGTTAGTCATTTAAATGCTGTCATACGAGTTCTCAAGTATTTAAAGGCAACTTCTGGTCAAGGGTTATTCTTCCCAACTTCATCAACACAGCAGTTAAAGGCTTTCTCTAACAGTGATTGGACAAGATGGATTAACACTCGAAGGAGTGTCACTGGTTTTACTGTTTTCTTGGGTGATTCCCTAATTTCTTGGAAGAGTAAAAAGCAGGCTACTATCAGCAAGTCCTCGGCTGAACCAGAATACAGGGCTCTTGCTTCAACAGCTTGTGAACTTCAATGGATTTTGTATGCACTACATGATTTACATATTATTCATCAGCATCCAGCCTTGGTTTATACTGATAGTAAATCAGCTTTGTCCATCGCTACTAATCCTATTCAACATGAGAGAACCAAGCATATAGAGATTGATTGCCATCTCATTCGTGAAAAACTCCAACAAAATATCATAAAGCTGTTTCATGTTCCTTCAAGATTACAGCTCGCAGATTACAAAGCCTCTCAGCTCACTTCCTTTTCATCATAATCTTCGCAAGATGAACATTCACAACATACATGCTCATCTTGAGGGGGGCTGTTGGAATATTGCTTCAAGAATTGAATAGTTGGAACTGAAATCCAAAGCTACATAAGTTAAATTAGAAGAAGAGAAGATTAGTTAATTAATTAGTCTGATTAGTTAGTTTCTTTATTCTTGATTCTTGTATTATATAAATACAAACATATACTCTGTATTTGAATATGATAATAGAGAAGAATTTTCAGCTTATGTAAAAACTTCACAATGTGTACAAACATTGTCTATCCTATTTATCTTATGAAATTCCATTTTGACCAAGCCGACCTCCAGGGAGCGACTAAGCCGCAATGGTCTTTGAACACTCGCTAAGACAAGGTCTTTCTTAGGCATCAAACATGGAATCAAGGATCCTACAGAAAAACACTTATGTATTAATATTAACTTAATGACTATTTTTATTTTATTTTTATTATTATTATAATGCTTTAATCGTATATATATTTTTGGGTCATCACATTCTCCCCTCCTTATAAAAATTTCGTCATTGAAATTTGCTAATTTAAAATGAGTACTGTATAATTGGTTGTGCTTTTTGAAAAAATAAATTAATGAACGATTTGGCTAAATCTTAGAATAGATTGAGGGTCAATTTAGCGAAATATTTTATTTTGGGAACTTAAGTGTGAATCGTCAATCTAATAGGGGTTGGAATGGAAAAAAAATTTAGAAGATATGGAAAAGGATAATTATATATATATATATATATTATACATGTCCTATAAATTAAAAAAAAATATATATATATATAATATGAAACGAAAGCTGGCCTTTAGAGCCTTAGATCAATGTCAACATCTATCAAAGTGCTAGCGGTGTCACTGCTAATTACCTGGGTTATTTCTTGGCGGAGTTGACCTATTGTAATGTCACCGGCTTAGGTCAAAAAAAGGGAGAGAACGCCCATTTGTTCAGCGAGGGAGGAAGAGCTGCCTTCTTCCCCTTGTGACCTTTGGTGGGGATGATCATAATGAGTCATCGGTGGCCCGTACATGAGTCTTAACGTGTATTGGATCACTTTGCAATGGTAGAGTAGGCTAGCATTATCCAAAACTCTTAGTGTTGTGACTGCAATACTGTCATTGTAAGGGGTATGACTCATTGGTGTGATGTTAGTTGTAAGTTTCATAGACGGAATATTGTCGATAGGGATGAGGGTATAAGTGGTTGGAAAAATAGCAAGGGCATTGCTCGGGGCTGTAGTGGCGGACGAGGTAAGATGGATAATTGGTGGGGCAGTAGTTAAGATAGTGGCTTCTTCAACTGATCCCCGCCTACACCAATGGTTCTCAAACCAAAAGCGTACATTTCTCGGCTCGACTGAACCATACCATCGAAGTTGTGCTACAAGTAAGATAACCCGCTCCACAGAAGGGAGTTCCCCTTGACTACTGTGGAAGGCCTCCTCTAAAATCTCCAGTTGTGCCTTACTGGGTTTCCATCTTTGGATTGGCGATCTAGTGCTGCTCTCAGCAACTTTAGGTGTTGGGTGATTTGGCAATATTTTCGAGTAATGAGACAACCAAGAGAAAATTTGGGAAGAACTAATCTCTACAAATCGAAATGTGGTTGTTTAAGATGGTAGAAAGTTGTGATGCTTAGAGTTCGAGGAGGGCAAACACTTTTTATAGGGAAATGGCCGCGTGTTGTGAAAATCGAGAGAGAGCGACGTGTGTCGCGAGAATTGAGAGAGAGCAAAGCGTGTCACGGTTATCGAGCAACGAGTTTTGCAAAAATCGAGGCAAAGCGATGTGTGCTATGAGAATTGAGAGAGAGCAATGCGTGTCACGGATATCGAGCGATGCGTTTTGCACAAATCGAGGAAAAGCGACGTGTGCCGCAAGAATCGAGAGAAAGCGAGGTGTGTCACGGATATCGAGCGATGCATTTTGCAAAAATTGAGAGAAAATGATGTGTGTTGCAAAAATTGAGAGAGAGGGACGCGTGCCTCGAGTGACGCATTTTTCAAAAATCGAGGAAGAGCGATATGTGTTGCGAAAATAGAGAGAGTGACACGTGCTTCGAAAATGGAGCGAGCGACACGTATTGCAAAATTTGCGGACTCAGGGTTCTGTTCATATTTCTACATCTTTATTAATGTTTTAACTATAATTAATTTCATACTTAAGTCACCACTTGGGTGGGTAGCCTAGTAGTAATGAACCAGTTATGCATCCATGTGATCGCGGGTTCAAATCCCCACTATGCTCAAGTGGTTTCATGCCTTGGCCTTGTTTCAAGGGTAAGTGAGTTATAGTCGATGATTTCCATTCATGAAACTATTATTATTATTATTATTATTATTATTATTATTTTACCATATAAAGTTTCATATATATATATATATATATATATATATAATATAGTAAAATTTAAGTTGTATTATTAACTTTTATAAATTTATACAAAAATAAAAATTAAAGATTTCATCAAAATTTGTACTCGTAAATCAAATTTGGATACTTAATGAAAAAATATTTTTTTTTTTCATATTTAACTTGCACATGCAAAGGGATTTTTTTTTTTGAATTTAAATATAATATAGTAACATTTAAATTATATTTAATTCCTTATAAACTAATACAAAATTAAAAATTAAAGATTTTGTCAAAATATATATTTCTAAATTAAGCTTGAATATTTTGATAAGAACTGAATATGCAACTTAAAAATACTTATTCATATCCAACTTACATATGCAAAATTTTTTTGGGTAAATTCATATTTTAGAATAAACCGTTTATTCATATCTATTTGTATGTGTAGCACCTCCAAACTTAATAGAATCTAATGTGTTACTTCTTATATTTTCAGTGAAAATAGTAATAGCAAAAATAAATAAATATTGGATATTATTATATTATTATATTTATATATATAAAAAATTTAAATTATTAATGCATATAATCTAACAATTAATTATGAGTCATCAATATGGGTACGTGTTCTTACAAACATATATAACATATTTAACTTAATTGACGTGTCTTCAATAATACTACCATTTTTCTTAGAATAAATTTATATTTCAGAATAAACCATTTATTCGTATTTATTTGTATGTGTAGCACCTCCAAACCTAATAGGGTCTAATGTGCTGCTTCTTATATTTTTAGTAAAAATAATAACAACGAAAATAAATAAATCTTGGATATTATTATATTATTATATTTACATATAAGAAAATTTTAAATTATTAATACATATGATCTAATAATTAATTATGAGTCATCAATATGGGTACGTGTTTTTACAAACATAAATAACATATTTAACTTAATTAACGTGTCTTCAATAATACTACCATTTTTTTTAGAGAATATAAGATTGTTACCTATCCTTGGGAGCTTTCACGTTAATCTCATTTTCTCCAATGTTACTATTTTTATGATCTATTATTAAACAATGATCAAATGTTATTTTAAAATAATAAAACTATTATTAACGTAGAATAAACTAAAATAAATATTTTAAACTACCCAATCCTATCCAAATCATTTTTTATGCCTAAACTCTAGTAAAATTTATATGCTAGAGTATGCAGAACCTATATTCTATTATCTAATACCAATTGTAAGGACCCGAACCCGAGTTAGTTCCTACATATAAATTTTTCAGTGGATGCAAATAAATCTAAATTATTTTTATTACTTGAGTACTAATTAACTTTATTATAAATATAGGGCTCAACTATTAAAATGCAAACTTCTAAAATTCTAAAATACACAAACATATTCTAAATTATATTATATTAAATTTTTATTCTACTCTACTTTTTCTATTCCCGCCCACGCACTTGTTACGTTAAATTTCTGATACACTATTCGAAATGATCTGAAATGTAAAATAATGATTGGGGTGAGACAACATTCAGTAAGTAAATAAGATTATTATTAGTGTGTGACTAAAATAAGCCTTCAAAATATTTTAATTTCATAAAATAATATTTAATACTATAACTTTAAAAATGCTTTTAAAATAAATGTAAATTTTAAAATTTTTGTATAAAAACTTTTGTCATCAACTGCTATAAAATTTTATAATCATATATTATAACTATTAAATTAGACTTTTAACTTTAAAAACTGTAATTATAATTTTTAATTATATACATACATATATATATATATATATATATTTTCTTATACCTTTCCTCCGGATCATCATTTAGACACAATAATGACCATGTTTATATAAACTTATACTTTACTTTCAAATAATCAATAATTCTGTACACGTAATTAAATATGTATATACATATACTGTAAAAATCACTCATAGGCTTGTTAATCGTAAGTCATGTTTACCTCCATGACTGGGTTGTGTGGTCCAAATACTGGACTTAACTGACTGGCCAACCAAACTAAATCAACGTACATCATCATAAGTGAGATTTTTCCTATTAAACCCTGATCCGACCCAAGTATGCACCCAGGGGAAATCTACTACTATATAAAACCACTTTGTAAACAGTGTGGGTGCACTCTGATTCGTTTAAACTTTAAGCTATGGTACTGAGCATTTGTAATTTTCTGTATTGTCTGAGCCATAAGGGGTTTTAAAAATATTTTTATTATATAATTTCTACAATTAAAATAATATCATGAAAATCTTATTTTTACTCATATTTTCGTAAAATACGCAACATAAAAAAATCAACTCATATAATCTTTACTCATATTTTCGTGAAATATGTAATGTATAAATAAACTCATGCCACACAATTTTCGTGTTAAAAATATTTTCTTAAATAGAAATTAATGATGTGTGTGTGTGTGTATATATATATATATATATATATATATATATATATATATATATATATTGTGACATCCCGATTTTCGTAAATTTTTGTTTCAATAATAAATAAATAATTTACACGTCATCGACAACATCCACAAATCGACTACATCAACAACCCTACTATCATTTATATGACCCGACCCGCATTGGGTACTAGGTAAAAAGTTATTTCATTATTACAACCTAACAGCGGAAGACAATATAATTACATTATCCATAACACAATACCCAGAGTATCTACACACACATATATACATCACCATCACAAACTCAAATCAACCCAAGTCTAGGGGAAATTACACATCCCTTAATCCAAAAACTCACCCTGTGTGTCAGGGTCCCAGCTCCCTATGATCATGGAGTTCTATCGCCTGATCTACCCCTGTTCCCTGAAAAATTTAGATAATTTGGGTGAGACACATCTCAATAAGAAGGAATCAATTATTTACAGTGTGTAGCCATATGAGTACAATTATAATACACTTTACTTTTCAAAATAACATTTCTTCTGAGGAAATACATTGGCAAATATATTCTCATAGTCATATAGATATACAACACAAGCTTTTATAAGCTTTAAAATCATTTCTCAAAATCAATTATTCCAACGCATTTTTACCTGCGAAGTTCCTGAGAATAAGAAAGATTACCCGCCCATACAGGTAACTTCCCTCTTCCTTAACACGTTATGCAGCCGGATATGACCACATCTGATACCTATCTGGGCACTCACCTTACTCAGTAAGCCCTCAGGCGGAGAGTTTCACTTCGCCTCAATTATTTATATTATTAACTCACACGATTCCATTTCTCAATTTTATCATTCTTTATTTCTCAATTTCCATTATTTCTTTCATTTCTCATTTTAGCCAATTTTATCATTCTTTCACTTTCCATTTTCATTTTACTTTTTTGGCTCATGAGTATCTTTGGTATCAAATACCAACATCGCGTTTGTAACTCATGGCCACCCTAAGGATCTTTCTATCCACACCATGCATCCCCTCATGGTCAAGGTTGTGTGGCCCGAAAGCTGGATCTAACCGCAGTTGGATAACCCGGTTATATCAAATATCATATCACATATCCCGTCTGTAGTACGACTAGCCGGCCTATAATCCTGATCCGGACTCAAGGGGCCCACAACCCTACAAAATGGCTCAGTAGACTGTTGCGTCATACGCTCAAAGAGTCCGTGTGGTTGCACTAACACCACTTGTAACGGTACCGTACTCAATATCACAACCATCTGTCAGGGTTCACTACCACATACCCGCAATCATTATGCCGCATTGGCATTTCATCAATCATATTTTAGTATATCACAATTCAGTTCAATATAAATATTCTCATCATTTTCTGTGCACATTTCATCATCTCATAATAATATATATCATATTTAATGTATTTTCATATTTTCCCAAAATACTCATACCAGTAATTTGTACAAACTTATTTCTCATGCAAATAATTTTCACTCACATATAAATATCACATTTTATTATTTTTCACTAATCACATCAATCATTCTTATTTCAATATTTTCTCAAAAAATACCCATCGTTATATTTCACATTTTTCAACACATGTCATGTACCACACAGTTTTCATCTAATATTTATAACATATTATTTTCACACTCCAAAATATCACAATTTAAAATCACTCAAATGACACACAATTTATCTGATATTTATATCGTAATAATTTCCAAACAAAATACCATAAGCACATTTTCACATATTAATTTAAATAGTAATTTTAAAAATCCTGCTATAATTTATTCCCCTTACCTGGCTTACTGAGAGTTTCGTTAACACCCAGATCCTACGCCCTTGGCGCCCGAAATTTAACTCCTGCAATTTACATTTTTCCTAAATTAATTAATCTATTTTTCCAAAATAATACCCATCTAACTTTTCCTAGGCTCCATATACCTCAAATTAATATTTAACTTAACATTTAACATCCCCACTTAATTTTCTGAATTTTGTTTGTAGGTCCCAAAATAACACCCACGACGCTCACTTGGGTCCTAAATTTCAGAAATCCTACTTCAACCCTAGATGCTCAACATTTTAGCATTTTCAAATTAATCCTAATTAATTAAAAATAAGCCCCTTAATAACCCCCGTACCCCAAATTTGAGGTTTGCCTCGACGACCCCACGAGAATTCTGTCCTGCTAGACTTGTAGAGAATCATCCCTAAATTCTCGTGGTGGTGTTCGTTCATCGATTGGACTTATAATTTGCAAAAAATTAAAGAAAAAGAGGAAATTGGCTTACCCAAGGAGATACGTTTATACCGCTCCTACCACCGATCCGCTCCAGTGGAACTAACAGCAGCGAAGAATGGAGTCCAGCGATATCTTCCGATTTTTGATTGGGTGAAAATCTGCCACGAAATCGATGAGAGAGAGAGAGAGAATGAGAGGAGAGAGAAAGAGAGTCTATCGCGCAGGCAGAAGAAAAGAAAAGAAAATAAAAGAAGAAGAATAAGAAGATCCTGAAGTTAAGCTTCAAGATAATAATAATAATAATAATAATAATATATTTAATTAATATTAATAATTATATATTTTATTAATAAAAATAAAAATAAAATTTAATTATTTTTTTTCTTATTTTTTTCTTTTTAAATCCGATTAATTAATTAATTAATTCTAATTTTAATTTTATTTATTTTTTTATTTTTTTGGGAATCACCCCACTAATATTGTATAGCTATTTTTGGGGTTATTATATATATATATATATAATATAGTAAAATTTAAGTTGTATTAACTTTTATAAATTTAACCACTCAGGAGCAGTCTCCTCGCCTGAATAGCTGAAACTAATTGAGGCGGGGATTGCACTCGCGACCCTATAAACCTGAATTCTGGTCTTCTTGGAGGTCTGAACATCAATTCTCTCGTATAACAATCTATACTCGTAAAGTTAGCTGCTAGCCAATCCATGTTGAATATAACATCAAACCCGAGCATGTCCAGCTTTATCAAATCAGCAGATAAAATTCTCCCTTGGATATCGATTGGATAGCCTCAGAGCACCTTACTACACCTCACTGCTGACCCGATTGGTGTAGTTACTAACAACTCAGTGTCAAATAATTATGTTTCTGCCCCACATAGTCTAGTGCACTCCATAGACACAAACGAGTGTGTGGCTCTTGAATCAAATAATATAATAACTTTAAACGAAAGCATGCTAATCATACCTGTCACCATGTCGCTGGCTGTCTTAGCATCAATCAACGTCAAAGTAAAAACTTTGGCTGGAGCCATATTCCTCTGCTGGCCTCCATATGGCGCCTAATAGCCTCCCCGAGCAGGTCTAGGGGCGGGAGCAGCACCAATCTGAGCCTGACAATCTCTCATTGTATGTCCTGACTCCCTACATCGGTAGCAAATACCTCGCCCGACCCGACACTCACCTGGGTGTCTCTTCCCACAAGTCGGGAAAGCTGGAAAAGGCTGCATACCCTGAAACCCACAACTCCCCGACTCCTGCCTCTGATCTATATAGTAGCCACCTCTCTTCCACGAACCACGACCAAACCCCTGCTGGGAACTAGAAGGTGTGAATCTCTTCCTTTGTCTTTGCTCCTCAGCCTCTAACCGCTCTCCAACTTCTGCCATTGTTGCTCTGTCTATGAGTTCGGCAAAATCTTGCAATTTCAGTATTGACACTTTCTTATATAATTCTCTCCCCAAACCTTTTTAAAATTGTCTTACCTTCTTCTTCTCGTCTGGAATAATGTACGGGGCGAAGCGAGATAACTGAATGAATCTCGCCGCATACTGCTGCACTATCTACTGTCCCTATTTCAGATTCAGGAACTCCTCAATCTTAGCTTCCCTCGATGAGACTAGAAAATACCTGTAATAACCCAAGAAAAAAAAATGAATAATAGTTAGTATTAAAAAAGAAAGTGTTTCTCTGTTAGAATCATTGATTCTATGTTTGATGCTAAAGAAAGACCTTGTCTAAGCGAGTGCTCAGAGACCGTTGTGGCTCAGTCGCTCCCTGGAGGTCAGCCTGATCAAAATGGAATTTCATAGGATAAAACAGGGTAGATACTGTTTATATACGTAAATAAGTACATAAAATAATGTTTTGACTGATATAATTTGTAGAAATATATGATAAAATAATAATAATATAGGTATCCTCTACGGGGCCCACAAGACTGTGTGGGGCCCACATGAATCCCGAAGCCGTGTGGAGGTTTACACGAGTCTTGAAGCTGTGTAGGGCTCATAAAATCGTATGAGAATTATTGGAGTTACGTAGGATCCGTTTGGGTCTCGAAGTGGTGTGGGGCCCACAAGACCATGTGGGGCCCACATGAGTTTTCAAAATTCAAATTTAATTCTTATTCAAAAATAAATAATAAAATAAATAAATACTAAAAATGGTTCATAAATTAATAATAATGATAATAATGATTAAGAAAATTAATAAAATAATAAAATAATAAAATAATTAATTAACTAATTGATTAATTAATTAGGTGAGTGATTAATTAAAAATTTATTTAATGGGAATGGTGGCAAGCACTCCCACATGGCCTCCATCCCCATCCCATACTCAACCCATACCTTGCCCATCCCTTGCCCATTTTTTAAATTTTAAAAATTATAATTTCACCCATCTCCCCACACTTTTATAAGTTTCATTTCTTCCCCAAAATTTTCCTATAAATAAGGAGCTCTCAACCTTCATTTTTCACAACAATTTTCCAAGGAAGAGAAGGATTAGTGAGTAAAAGAATTTGTGGTGGAGAGAGAATTTTGAGTAAGTTCTCACTCACCCACTCTTTCTGATCTCATTGCTTAAAGATAGTTTTTGTGTTCGTAGCACACGGTAAAAGAAGAAGGTAAGTAAATTTTGATTATGTTAGTTTTTTTTCTTTATTTAAAATTCATACCTGAGTTTATTTTATGAGTAAATTTCAATTATGTTAATTAGTTCCACAAAATTTTCATGAGTTTATTTTTACGCGTATTTAATTATACCAATTCTATTTTTAATATATTTGCATCTATTTTTGGGCTAAGAAATGTTTTAATCCCCTCGGGTAAATTTTCAGCATTTCTTTCTATTCAAAAAATAAAATTATATATATTTTTAACACAAAAATTGTGTGGCATGAGTTTATTTTTACGTTACATCTTTGTGTAAATATGAGTAAAGATGAGATTTCCACGATATTATTTTAAATTGCATAAATTATAATAAGATGATTTTAAAACCTCTTATGGCAACAAAAGTTCAAAGTTACAGATGCTCGGTACCGCAGCTTAAAGTTTATACGGATCAGAGTGCACCCACACTGTTTACAGAGTGGTTATTTATGTTAGTAAATTTCTCCTGAGTGCACACCTGGTTCCGGATCAGGACTTAATAAGGAAAATCTCACTTAAAGTTTACGTACGTTGATTTAGTTTGGTCGGCCAGCCAACTAAGTCTAGTCTTCGGACCGCACAACCCAGTCACGGGGGTAAACATGACTTACGGCAAGGCAAACAGGCCTAAGGGTGTTTTTATAATATATGTTTATACATATTTAATTACGTGTACAAAGTTACTGATGATTTGAAGGAAAAATGTAAGTTTACGTGAAAAGGATCATTCTGGTGCTTAAATGACGATCTAAGGAAAACGTATAAGGAAAAGTATATGTATGTTTATCATTAAATATTTTTTTATAGTTTTAAAGTTAAAAGTTTAATTTAACAGTTATAGTATATGATTATAAAAATTTACTGTTGAAATTGATGACAAAAGTTTTATGCAGAAATTTTTAAATTTATATTTATTCTAAAAGCAGTATTGAAGTTATAGTATTAAATATTGTTTTACGAAATTCTTTAAAAGCTCATTTTGGCCACACACTAATAATAATCTTATTTACTTACTGAGCGTCGTCTCACCCCAATCATATTTTATTTCAGATAACTCTGAAGGACATGTCGGAAATCAAGCTTAACAAGCATGCGGGTGGGGATTAGAAAAATAAAGATTGATTAGAAATATTAGTATGGTTTTAGATATTTATGTTTGTGTAATTTTTCTTTTTTTGAAATAAATGATTGTAATATGGATGATTAGCGCTTTGGTTTAATAAAAATTGAGTTTATTTTGCTTCCGCTATAAATTAGTAGTAAAAAGTTAATACCCCAAGCCCCTCGGGGTCGGGGTGTTACAATACCTATAAAAAAATATCTCCTTAAATTGCTCCCATGTCATCTCTATAGGCACTGTCCTCTGCTGTTCCAGGAGTTTCACTGCCATCCACCATCTCTCGGCTTCCCCAGTCAATTTATACGTAACAAACAACACCCTCTGCTCCTCAGTACACTGTAGTACAACAAATACTCTTTCAATCTCCCGCACCCAGTTTTCAGCGACTGCAGGATCAGTTCCTCCTAAGAAAGCCGGAGGATTCATCTTGATAAACTTCTCAATCGAACTGTTGTGGCCTATAAACGGACCACCTTGCTCTCTGGAGTTCCTGACAATTTTAGCTATGACTTGCTGAACCATGCTTCGCAGTACTGCATCTGAATCACCACCCGCAGTGCCCGGAGGCCCAGCACCCTCATCACCACTAGTATGGGCGCTACTACCTCCAGGGTCCATCCTGAAAAGACAATAAACTTAGTTTAGGACCTTATTACCATAACATATCATCTAACTAGTATATTATATACTTAACTAATTCATCATCCCTGATCTTAATTTAAGGTTCAATCTTACAACCTAGATACCCAACCTGAAGATAGTTTACCATGACTTTCCTGAAATCATCACACCAGGAAAGACACACAAACCATCACGTAAGTCCTGTATCTAGACTACAAACCAAACCTTAAATTCCTTTATCCTATACTTTGGTATTGTCACTGTTGCATTCTAGAGTTTATAGAACTTAACATCTTAGGCTTTGATACCAAACTGTAACGACCTGCCTAATTTACTACATTATCAACCATATTAAACATCATTAACTTAAAACATAATAAAGTCAACCTGAACCCGTGGGTAACGGGGATACACCTGTCATACACAGTGGAAACCTAAGCAGCAGTAAACATAAATTTCAACCACCCAACCATATAACATGATATACCAGAGTACCTACATTCCACCATATATTGTTTAAATATACAATTCTCGAAATCACCAAGAGATGAAACTAGGATCTAATACCAAAAACCAATTGATCCTAGTTTAAAACTTACCCTCCTAGCGGGGTAGTAATAAACTGCCTCAATAGCGGGCTCGGTTCACCTATCATTCTGGGTTTCCTGAAATGGTTTAAGTTGGGGTGAGACACCTCTCAGTAAGGGAAATAAATTAAATACAGTTGTATAACAACATGAATATTTAGTGCTATAATAAATATACAACACATGTCACATACTTGAAAACACTGATAATAACATATCTAAGTAAACATACAATTTTATGGTTTACTAAATCATACTGTATTTCACTGTTCATAAAATCATCTGATATAACTAGTAATTCTGAAATTTACCCAGGATGAATAGCTAGCTGATGTCATGTATTATCCCCTATGACGGGTTGTGCAGCCCGAAGGCGAGACCCGACAATGGTTGGCTGACTACTGCAGAGTAAAAAATGTCTGTAAGTACGATGAGCCCACCACACCCTGGTCTGGACTACTAGGTGGACGTCTACAACTCTACATTGAAAGCCACATCAACTATCCATCTCCCACGCCCTCTACTAGTAGGGGCAGTTAGCACAAGTCTGAACTAAACTGAATTGTATAGCTATGGTACCGTGCTCCTGATAACTAATCTGAACTATCATCCAGGTTCTGATAACATATAATACATGATAATATACTGTTTCAACATAAATAGAATGATAGCATTTTTCTGAATTTTGTAATAACATAAATAATTACGGCCTTGCGCCGATTACATTCACACTGCGGCCTTGTGCCGAATACATACATAACTGCGGCCTTGCGCCGGATCTGAATAAATGTACTATTTATCATATATTCTGAAATCATAGTTTACTGTATTATCATGTTATTCCTGAAAATAACTGAAACATGTTTTTTCTATAAAATTGGCTTAACATAATACAATATGTGTAAAATAATATTCATGCCACACAATACTAAATGAGATCACAAATTCTGTTCTGAAATCACATTTCTTGACATTTCATACTAAAAATGTATATGCCTATGTAATAGCCATATTTTCCAAAATATACATTTTCATAAGTATGCTCAAATGTAATACATGCCTTCTAAAAATTAATTTGTTAATAAATAATAATAATTTTTCATGAAAAATTACTGTTTTAGTTTACTCCCTTACTTGACTACTGAAAAGCCCCTACAATGTCTAGTCCTACACTCGCAAGGTTCCCCATTAAACACCCTAAAAATAATATCTCCCTGAACAAAACTTTAGTATTTCTTTGAGTACTACACTTCCTACAACTGTAGGAAAGCCAAATATTAAATAAAAAGTCTTACCTTGAATTTTGGATGAAGTTCAAGTTAGCCCCACAAATGATCCACTCCAATAGAATTGAAGAGAACTTTCCCAAGAGTGTCATGGTGGCCTCGGATCGTCGAACCGGTAAGAATCCGGCCCAAAATCTTAGAGATAAGGGGGAGGTGACGAACAAGAGAGAGAGAGAGAGAGAGAGAGAGAGAGAGAGAGAGAGAGAGAGAGAGAGAGTTTTTACGTGATTTCTGTAGAAAAATTAAGTTTAGGCTATTTATATACCTGCACTTGTCGACGAGCCACGTCACTTCGTCGACAAGGCCTCGTCGACAAGGCTACAAAGGAAGTTTGTCGACGAATGACTTTTCCTCATCGACGAAATTCAGAGTTGAAAATAACCTCTCGGTTACTTCTCGTCGACGAGACACGTGTCCTCGTCAACGATTCCCTCAAGTGTGTTCGTCGACGAACGTAGTGACTATTCCTCATTGACGAAATTTAGAGCTGAAAATAGCCTCTCGGTAACTTCTTGTCGAAAAGACATATGTCCCCGTCGACGATCCCCTCAAGTGTGTTCGTCGACGAATGTGTTACGTTCGTCGAAGAGAACCCTGTTACATTTCAAATTCAATTTCCTTTTCTCTCCTCCTTCTATTATTTAATTAATATAATTCCTTCGAGTCTCTACATGTAAGGCCCACTTGAGCAACTGTTGGGTAATTGGGCTTACTCCCATAAGGGAGACGGTTTCCATTTAAGCGGGGAGCAATTGGAACTCACAAGTGAGCTTTGGTGTACTCCCAAAAGGGGGGGGGGGTGAATTGGATTTTTAAAATTTATCTTCTAGGTTAAACCAGATAGCCGTGTAACACAACCTAGGGTCTTTCTAATCATACACCAATTGCGCAAATAATGATATGTGGAAATTAAATCATGCGCAGTATTCATAATATAATATACACGTGCGGTACATATAAAGTGCGAAAATATAAATAGACACATGATATGTTATCGGGGTTCAGCCAATACTGCCTACATCCCCGCCTCTAGCTTGCAAGCCCAAAGATTCCACTAATGCTCACTTAACAAGTGGAGCGGCATCAGTTACAACCAGGTCAATTAGCGGGGCTGACCTCAACCTACACCTTACCGGGATGGTGTACCTAGCTTTTCTAACCGGGTCTAAGCCAATTCGGGACTATTCAACAGGGCTAATCTCCCTCTTCAGGCCCACGCCTAGAATACATCAGATATAAAAATTTGTGTACAAATAAATGCTTCTTACATAAGCTGATGTGTACCGATTTAGCATAATATAATCAATGCACCTCAAGAATGTATGAACTATAAGCTCGGTGCTCTACGTGTGCAATCAACACCCAATAAGATGTATAATCTCAAATATGCGTAGAGTGTTCTAACAAGCTAATATTTGAAAATAAAGTATATCAAATCTCAATATCAGACTAGTGTTTTAAAGATGCTAGCAATAATATTCAAATAAACTCAAAATTTTTTTTTTGAAATGTATCTAGCACAAGAGTTGTTTGAAATCAAGCGTTGTAATATTTTGCACACAAAAATATTATTGCTATAGGAATCTTGCAAGGACAATGCTAAGATCCTCTAGCTAATGAGTTTTTCCCAACACATGATTTATCAAATAAAATTTGTGGGATAACTCTTTGCTTAACTCTAAAAAATCAACAACAAACAATCAAGCACAATGTTAAGAGTATCTAGCAATATCAAACATTAATAAACACTCACAAAGTAAGATTTCTCAAAGGAATGAAGGTATTTGAGTGTTATAAGATTGGAATGAACAAATAAGGTTTAGGAAATTTGAGAGAATTTTTTGCTAATCCTATTTGCGAACCACCACTAATCTTGACAAATGAGCCTCTATATATAGAGAATGACAAAATTATGACTGTTGGGGACATGTAGAGTATTCTTAAAATTGTTTTAAAAAGGTTTAGGAAAATTAACCGTGTTTAACCCTTTTAACCCCAGTAAAAAAACAAGCAACCCGAGAGGTTTAGGGTGGCTGAACTTTAGTTCGGTCACCTGAGTAAACTCAGCTCAAAAAGCAAATTTTAAAGGTTCGGGCACCCGAGTTCAAGCTTGGTTGGCTGAAGAAAAGTTAGAAACTTACTGTTTGTGGTTCGGGTGCTCGGAGTACAATCGGTTAACCGAACTTACAAGTTCAGTGGCCCGAGGCCATTTTGAACGTGAAGGTTCGGGCACCCGGGTTGCTGAAAAGTACTCTGACACGGGTTCGGTTGCCCAATGGCGATAGGATCACTTTTGGTTCGGTCGCCCGAAACCAAGTCAACTCGTTGACTTCCCAGAGGTTCGGGCGCCCGAGGTGTTTTGAACACCAAGGGTTCAGTCGCCCGAAGCCTCATGATTTTGATCCTTTAAGTCTGATTTTAAACCACTTGATTTCCCTGATAATGTAAGTGATATTGGGGACTGTCCTAAGTGCAGGTACTGGGACCTAGGGTCTTTTTAAGATTGTTTTGCTTAAAGAAAAAATCTGGCGTCGGTCGACTGAACCCTAAGGTCTTGTTAAGGTCTTGAGCTTATAGTCCTACATGCATGATACGCAGATTATTACAGACCTTTCTTACTTAACTATTACAGACCTGAATGAAAGCATAATATAAATTACAATACAAATGAATCTTATGGGTCTTCATTTCCCTTCAAGTTTATGTGCACCAAATGATGTTGCCAATTAATCTTGCACACAAACTCAACAAACATTAAATACCAATGTATTTGTCATGATCAAAACAGGGTATGACCCATAAGGTCAACATCCTTCCTCTCACGTCTTGACCCTATTCAGATCCATCCTCAGCCTAGATGATCCTTATTGGCCTCGTCACACACTTGGTCCACCAACTATTAGCGCGTCAGGATAATTAGCTTCACGTCTCACCTTTTTATGATGTCGCTCACCCAGAGTTATCCATCTATATCAAGTCCACCCATTGGCTCCTCCGGTCCTAATAAGTAATATTAGAGCCAACGATTCATAACTCTGAGCGAGCAACATTTTAGAAAAAGTCGAGGTGTGAAACTAATTCTCCTGACGTGCTAATAGTTGGAGGACCAAGTGTGTGACTGAGGCCAATAAGGATCATCTAGGCCTGGGATGGATCCAAATAGTGTAACAACCTTCTAATAAAAATAAATTATCTACTATTTTAAATTAAAACAATTTCCTACACAGCGGAAAGCAAATAACATGAAACACAATATATATATATATATATATATATATAAAATACCAAAGTGTCTAAATATTCCACAAAAATTGAATAAAAGACCTTACCCTGATTTTGGGGAGAAATTCGACTCAATCCCACTGAAGATCCGCTCCAGCAGACTCGAAGAGAACTCTGCCAGGAGCGTCGTGGTGGCCTCAGATCGTCGATTCGGCGACTGACATAATCGAAATCGAAGAAAAAGGGAGGAAGAACCGTCTAGGAGAGAGAGAGGAGAGGTTTACGCCAAAAATTATGCGTATAAATCAAGTTTAGGCTATTTATACTGCGGGTTTCGTCGACGAGTCACGTCATCTCGTTGACGAGGTCAAGAGACAATTCGTCGATGAACCCTGTCCTTCGTCGATGAAATTCAGAGTTGCCCAAACATCCTCTCGGCATTTTCTGGTCGACGAAGCTCGCCCTCGTCGACGAGGTCCTGCTATACCCTCGTTGACGAATCCTCTGTATTGGTTGATGAGGACCAAGGAAAAATTTTCGGTTATTACCCGCAAAGTGCGATGTCGTCGACGAATGCAAAGTCTACTGCCTCCTTATGTTTTTTTTTTTTTCCATTTCTATCCCTCTTTATTATTTAAATACCATTATTCTTCGGGTCACTACATGTGCTCTATGCTCATTTTCCTCATTATTATTATTATTATTATTATTATTATTATTATTGATTCTAGAAATTTCATATTTATCTCACAAATATTATGTGTTATCTTATATTGCCCCAAGCGTGTTAACATGCATGCACATTTTAATTACAATAAAAAAAAAAACTCTGAATTATATTGGCCGGTATTCCCATATTAATCACCTAAAATTCTTTTATTTAATGTGAATATTTGTACCTAATAAATACCTACCTGCATAATTAATGTGAATTATAATCATAAATGTAATTACTGCTATTTAATTGCATAAAAAATTTAAAGCATTTATTAATTTTTAAAGCAAACATCATTTTGAAAATTTGATCAATGCACAAATAATAGTGGATTCCATTCACTGCATTACATGCACTCCGTAAAGAGAAACCCAAGTTTATCAATTTAAAACGGGCTGGCTGCAAGTCCTCAATCAGTTACTTAAATTGTCATATATATATATACACGTATCAAAACATTAATAAATTAATTATGGGAGATTATGCATTTTATTTTAATTTAATTAATCAACACTACTTTGTGACTTGGAATGTATTAATTAATTAATTTTATATGAAAATATTATTAATTACTCATGAGAGATAATGCATTTTATTTTCAAGAGAATTAATCTCAATCAATAATGTAATTGATCACGGTCTCTTAGTTGCATGAAATACTCAATTCTTGGTCAATATAATGTGAACTTTCTTCTCAATATGCATAATAGAAAGTTATTTTTATTTATTAACTTAAAGTAAACTAGTTTACACTACAACATTTGAAATTTCTTCAACAACTCTCTTTTCTTTTGGTTGCACTTGATTATCAACCACTTGTTTGCGAAAAAAATAAAAATAAATAGGGTCAAGATAGAGGAGGTAGGATTGGTTCGGAGGCACATGGAATGCAATCCGAGGCACGTAAGACGCTAGTAGTGAGGTCCACTTGAGCAAATGTTGAGAAATTTGGCTTACTCCTATAAGGGAGACGGTTTCCATTCAAGGAGGAGCAGTTGAAACTCACAAGTGAGGAGGAGATTGTTGAGAATTCCACTTGTAAGTTTTTCCCATATTGAAAAATTTGAGTGGATGATGGGTACTTATATACATGGTTGGGCTCAAGATCCAATAGGCTTAAACTTTTGGGTCAAATTGGTGTTCACTCATGTGTATCAAGCTCACCCATGGGCTTCTCCGACGCTAACATATTCATGGTTTAATTACTCAAATCAAACATTCAGAAATTGATTTAAATAGAAAATTTCATTTTGATGTTTTTGTGAAATGAAATCGATCTGAACTCTTTGGTTAACCGATAGTCCGATTAATCAACGGTTTGGTTCAATTGTCCAATTAGAACTAATTTTTAAATCATTGTATTTTTTTTTCAAATGTAAATTAGATACTTTACTTAGATTTTGATTTAGCGTGTGTATTTATGCTTTATTTATATAAATTAATCACCAAGAAAATATTTAGTGCATACTATTTTGTGACTTTAAGATATATTATATAAATTATTATATGGTAATGTATAATATAAATTATATATTGTAAATAAATATATATCAGTTCAGTTTGGGTAATTGTTGATCCATGAACATAAAAACTAAAAGCAAACCGATATCGAAAACCATAAAAAACATAAATTGAAACCGAACCAAATAAATCGATTAACTAAATTTTTGGTTTGGTTTGGATTGGATCGATTTTTAAATATTTTTTAACAACCTTATTGATGAGTCTTCGAGAGTTGGCCTAATGCACATTGGCAGTGAAGAAATAATTTGAGTCAAAAGTTTAAGGTCATTATATATTAGGTTCAACTGCATCAGGTCATGTACTTGCAAATGAGCTAAATATATAATGTTTGATCTAGCTCTATTCATCGTTGTTTTGTTGTGGAAGACCCACATGAGACGTGGCAACCATCGATCATACTAAGTTAGAACAATTGTTCATTATTGTTCTGATGTAGAGGATGTCCATATCCCAAGACAACTTCCCAAGGAAAATCTAATTAAGCTCCTCCGACAGTTACATCATATCCCCAAGCTAGTTACTTTCCATGCTCTAGTCTATAAAATTATGAAGAATTGCGATGTTCGCATCTCCTTTCCAAGGGAACAAGAATCTCCGTCAAACTCATATCCCCAACGTGTTATTCTTACCACAATGATTCAAAACCTCATCAAGCATCATCAGCGTCTCTGTGGTTATCAGATCATCAAGTACTACTGCAATCGACTTAACCAATCCAACATCTTTAGGGTCTCAGGTCTCAATCCCATATTTCAAGAGAGATGACCTTCCAGTCTAGCAAACAGCACCTAACCTAAAAACTTAAATCATCATGTCTTAGACCCAATTATGTTATGGACTTTTATATGTAGAACTGATATTAAGTGTGCGTGTGTGTGAGATTAGTAATTGTCCCAAAGATTAAATCATTAGATGTTACACTTATCTTTGTACATAAATCATTTTTTTTTTTTTCAACTTTCAATATACAAAATTACTCAAAAGTAGATGTTTTCAACAATTGCCTCTTGTTTAGGAGTTTGAACATCTGTCACTCTCCCCCCCCCCCTCCATGCAACACAAAAGTCATTATAGATGACTTAAGATTACTTGACAAACCAAAATTCATTAGAGTCAAACCTAATAAATTTTCATTTTAAATAAGAAACATTTGAAAAAGTTATTAAGACAAACTATACGCCTTAAATTAATAAATCAAATTTATTATTATTATTATTATTATAATTAAATATTTACTTAATACTAAATAATAATAGTAATTATCAACATCACCACAGCCAACTCAAACTATTTGTCAAACATAATAACTTTACCAAATCGGTCATCAATTTCGAATTTTAAAATGATTCAAAAACATAGCACGCAAAGAAAGGTAAAAGCTATAAAATTAGAAGCAGATGAGTTTAAATGTTAAAAAATGGGGAGGTCAGAGAGACTAAATAAGTAAATATGGTCAAATTGAAAAAAGACGATGGCAAGGCTGGCCACTGACCGGAGCTGCCGCTAAATTTGACATGGGGGCCGAAAGCGTACAAGGTCGGTGTCACCTGTCAGAATAGCATATCCCCAAAAAATAAAAATAAAAATAAAAAAGGAGCATCAGCACCGAAGTGGTCCCACTCCCTCAAATGCAGCCGTCATTATCAATCCCCAATTCACGCTTGCGCAGAAAAGTGCCCACGTCAGCATTCACGCGGCTGACGTGGACCTCTACAGAACCTTCCCTGCCAGTTCCGACCCCCTCCCCAACCTTTATTTTCGTCGGGTTCTGGACTCTCTTTTTCGATGGGCCCATTCGGCCGATTTCTTTTGGGCTTTGAACCACATATTTTTGTGATGATATGGGCTGGCCCACCATCTCCGCTTTTCTACCCACTGGATCATTTTGCATGCGTAATCTTCTCCCCCCGAGCTCGATTCCGCCGCCATCACAACATATGTAATCTTATTTTTTGTTTTTTGTTTTTTTTTCCAGATACATGCACCTGTCTTTCAAATTAAATTCGTGGGCTTTCATCACAAAATTGCAAAACAAAAATTAGCCAAAAAAAACTTGATTTCACTAAATAATTTTACACACCGGTAGATATATTTATAGACTGGACTCTAATTCAATATTTAGAGATTTTTTATATCTGCAATAAGATTATAAAGGATGCATAGCTACCTTTTTTTAGTTTGTCTCACATTGTTTTGAGAGCTTCACTTTGCAACTATTAATGAGAGAATTACATTTAACTAGTTTAAACTTCTATAAGAAGACGAATTTGTATGACAAATACTGAAATTCATCTCATAGTCTTCCTTCAATCCTTTTATCTATGTCAATTGAAAATATATTGAAAAATGTGTCCCTCTTTGTATATAGAAGGCTTAAGTTATCGATAGTAGAGAACTAGTTTATTCCTCATTTCGAATTTCTTTCTAGTAATTTCTTAAGTTAGAATTTGAGATTTTATGTATGAAAGTAAAGTCCTATAATTTAGTCGTGCTGAGCTGTAATCATTTTATGAATATACTTGCATGTGATTGGTCTTACAATGTCATAATACATTGTCTCTTAATGGGGACAAATAGTACCAAGTTGCAATATGTGACAATGAATGTGACATTACCTTTTTTTTAATCTCTTTTTGGGATGTGTGAACTTTTTATGAGGGGAAACATATCAATATGCATAATTATGAGTGTAGAAAAAAAAATGAATAGAGATTAGAAAACATTTGGTTGTTTGAAGTATGTAGTGTAATGTCTTTAAGAGTAAATTATTTACAGTGTAGATAAAATTTGGCAAATATTCTTTAAGATGAAAAAGATATATATACAGTACTATACACTTACCTGTGAGGAAATAGGAACATAATTTTGACATTATTCTTAAATATGTATGTGTGTTAGGAGAGAGAGAGAGAGAGAGAGAAGTTTTGAAGTAGAGAGACAAATAGAGATATCAAATAGTTAGTTAATTACTACACAACAATTAATCAAACTTTAGAGATGTTTGATATTTACAGTAAGAGATCATAAAGGATGTACAAGTGAGTCTTTTAGTTTACCTCATATTGTCTCAAGAGCTGCCATCAATATTTGTCTTCACAACTATTATTAGGAGAATTTCATTTAACTAGCATAAACTATAAGAAGATCAATTTGTATGAAAAAGACCAAAATTCATCTCATAGTCTTCCATCAACCCTTTTATCTTGTAACAATTGAAAAAATACTAAAAAATGTGTCCCTCTATGTTTAGAAGGTCTAAGTTGTCGATAGTAGAGAACTAGTTTATTCCTCATTTTAGATTTCTTTCTAGCAATTTCTTAAGTTAGAATTTGAGAGTTTATGTATGAAAGTAAAGTCCCATAATTTACTCATGCTGAACTGTAATCATTTTATGAATATACTTGCAAATATGATTGGTCTTACAATGTCATAATACACTGTCTCTTAATGGGACAAATAGTACAAGTTGCAATATGTGACAATGAATGTGACATTGTCTTTTTTTAAATCTTTTTTTGGGATGTGTGAACTTCTTATGAGTGAAAACACATCAAAATGTACAATTATGAGTGTAGAAAGAAAAATAAATTAATAAAGATTAGACGACATTTATTGAATGGCTGTTTGAAGTATGTAGTGTAATGTCTTTAAGAGTAACTTATTTGCATTGTTGATAAATTTGACAAGTATTCTTTAAGATGTGAAAGATATACATTATACACTTTCTTTTTTAAAAGAAGGGAAAATTATATTAAAGGATCGAGAAGCAAGAGGCTTCAATCCTCCCACTAGAATGAACTATACAATAGAAAGGGGAAGGGATGAACTTAATCACTCTCCCAAATCTTGGAAAATCCAGGAAAACTTTTTTCAGTCTAAGTGAGAAAGCAAAGAATTGGATCTAATCCAAAGATACAAATTTGATAAACACTTATCATACACCTTGCAACAGTAGAGTAGTTTTCCTTAAAGATTCTTCTATTCCTTTCCTTCCAAATTTCCCAACAAATGGTTGTCGGAATAGCTGCTTTCATCATTTTAAGAATTAGGAAAACACATTATACACTTACCTGGAAGGAAATAGGAACACTATTTTAACATGATTCTTAAATGTGTATTGTTAGCACAAGAGGAGTCCACAGGTGTGCTTGATACATATGAGTGAGCACCAACTTGACCCAAAAACTTAAGCCTATTGGATCTTGGGTCTAACCATGTATATAAGCACCCATTATCCACTCACTTTTTCCAATGTGAGACAAACTCATAAGTGAAATTCTTAACAATCTCTCCCTCACTTATGAGTTCCAACTGCTCCCCCTTGAACGGAAGCCATCTTCTCACTCATGGAACTAATTCTCCAACAGTTTGTTCAAGTGGGCCTTACCACCGATCTTACGTGTCTCGAATAGTATTCCAAGTTGATCTCCAAACCAATTCTACCTCTCACATTTTGACCTATTTAGATCCATCTTGGTAGTTTAGATGATCCTTTTTAACCTCGGTCACACACTTCCACACCCCGAGTTATGAACCGTTGGCTCTGATACTACTTGTTAGCACCGGAGGAGTCCATACGTGTGCTTCATACACATAGGTGAACATCAACTTGACCCAAAAGCCTAAGCCTATTGGGTCTTGGGGTCAACCATATATATAAGCACCCATCATCCACTCACTTTTTCTAATGTGAGACAAATTCACAAGTGGAATTCTCAACATATACGTATATTAGAGAGAGAGAGAGAGAGAGAGAGAGAGAGAGATAAAAAAGTTTTGGATTACATTGACAAATAAAGATATCAAATAGTTAGTTAATTATTAAATAACAGTTAGGCATGAGCAAATAAGTAATTAACATGCAAGAACTGTGCATGTGTGTTACATCTTATTAATTCATTTTCGGAATAAACTCCTTGAAATAAATATGTTGCATCAATTTTTAAGTGCACTTGAGAAACCCTAGCTGACTACAAATATCCCACATATATAAGATTATATGGACAAAATAAACAGAAGGAATATTAAAACTGAATGCATCACTTAGTTAGTTTATCTTTTCTATTCAAAATTTTATTCTGTCTTTGGAGCACGACTTTGGACACTTGGACTTGAATTTGTGTGAATTCTAAAGAAATTTCATATAATTTTATACTACATTTTGTCCACATCGGCACAAATCAAAATCGAAAAAAATTTCAAAATTTATACTCCCAAATACAGGATTAATTAATTTGCCATAATTAATCACAATTATTTTTGTTCATATGATCAGAGACTCATTGAGATTGAACTACAAAAGAGTAGCTAGCTAGGCATGCTAATTATTCTATATCTCAATTCCCTTTTCGATTTTTTTTTTCTAAAAAAGTATTTTGACATAAAATTTAAATTTAAATTTAAATATATATAAATATAAACAAAATTTCCGATACAAAAACTATACTCGATTTTATTTAAATTTACACAAATCATAATTGGAGTCCATCCTCCTAACACACAAAATAAAAATTTCAAATTGGAAACAATATTTAGAGGATGCGCACACCTACGTTAATAAAGTGGGCAACACATTATTCTGTATGATTGCTATAAAGTAATGTAAAACATAAAATGCAGGTTGATTTGAAGTGTTCTCAAATATCACTATCCTCTCACGGATCCGTATATATATATATATATGCTCCCATAAAGTGATGATCACTACGAATTAATAGTGGAGCCCGAATTAAACCGCATGCATTTATCAAAGTGCCTTTGCCCGACTCCTTTTTGGCTTTATAAATTATTCGTGATTTTTTGAACAGCCTCTCTCTCTCTCTCTCTCTCTCTCTCTCTCTCTCTCTCTCTCTCTCTATATATATATATATATATATATATATATATATATATTTGATTAAAATGAACTCATGTAATCGATCGGATGTGAAAGTGATGATATCCATATTCCTTTTTTTGTTCTAGCTAGAGGCCGACACAAGCATGCATGCATGCCGCCTGCAGCCACATATATCTGTATAGCATGCATGGTCTTAAATCACTCACGTGTGTTGAACCAAAAATATTAGATAATGAGCATTTAGAATGTATCATCTAGTATATCTATTCAAACCGTTTGATTTGAGTAAAATTTTATGGTCTTTCTTTTGCCATTTACTACAATTGTATTTTGTCTGATTTGAGTTCGTTTTGTGATATATAGAATTCAACCTTCTTTAAAGGCTTTATGAAGAGTTTTAGGGCAGCCATTATGAGTGTGGTTTGTTGGGAAATTTGGAAAGAAGAAATAGAATGATCTTTAAGGAGTGAACCTCCTTAAGCGACAAAGTTTTCTGTAGATGCTTCTCTAGCCTCTTTCAGTGGTAGAGGACCTATTCTATTCTTTCAAATTTGGATTAAGAAGAGTTTTATTGTATTTTAGCTGATTTAGGAGGTTACTCTTGACTGCTTTTTGGTTGAAATTTTTTTTCTTTGGTTGATCGTTTCTTGTGTGTTGGTGTCGTTGTGGTGTGTTTTGCTTTGGGTTGTTAAATTTATTGTGTTGACCGTGTTTCGTTTTGTTCCTCAAACTTCTGACTTGAGTTTGTAAGTTCTGTTTGATTTCTTCGTTTTAATAAAATATTTACCTTCTCAAATATATATAAACATGCAAATGCACCCCTATACATATACATACGTGTTTTGCACAGGTATAGTGAGGGATATGCAAATTGAAGAGATTATTAGGGGAAGAAAAGGGAGCAAGAGTCCTTCTTATCCTTCCATATGGTATAAACACACAACATGCATGTTTGGTATTCATAAGTTTTTTATATTTATTATAATTTTTTAATTTCATTTTAACGTACTAAGGGTTGAGTTTATTCAATCCTTTCATTTATAGTTTATTCAATTAATTTTGCTATATGAAAGGCGAAAGTAAAACCCAAAATATAATGATCATCACAAATAATTCTGTTCAATCCAATTTATTCCTATTGAAAATTAAATTACTTAGGCTTCATGTCTATTGATGTTCGCAAACAATTTGAACTAGGTGATCATGTGTCTGTATTCATTTATGTATTTAGGATAAAATTATATAGGGGATTTGTCCCTCCACATATTCATGTGTCTTTTTTTTTATATGTAAAACATGGGATGTCATATTTATTGACATTGCCTATTTTCCAACTGTTTTACATCCAAAAAACAAACATACAGATAACAATGAGGGTTGGCTCAAATGGTAAAAGCGACTTGTGACTTTAATGACTCCAAGATCAGGAGTTCGATTCCCCCTTAAGACTTATGAGTTTACCTTGGTGAATTACCAGAGGTGCATCAATGAGCGGATAGCTTTCATCTCGTTGGCTTGGTGCCGCACCATAGTGTTTAAAGTGACGCGATGGTGGCTGAAGTTTTCAGATTATTTAAAAAAATTAAAAATACAATGAGGGACAAATATATATATATATATTATATATATATATATATATATATATTTATATATATAGCAATGTACAGCCAAGAGAACAGCCGGTAATGAAGGGTTAGGGTTATTCACTGCATGTGGCATGGCTACATATAAAGTGTATGTAGTAGGGAGTAGTAGTAGTAGTACTGTACGTGCATGCGTTATCTCCGTGGACTGAATTCTGAAAATTTACTTATATATAGTACTGATAATATTCCACCATCGTCATATCAAAAGCTGCCTGCCTGCCTACCCTCCAAGCCTGCATATACGAGTTCACAAGTTTGCTAGAGGAAGCTTAGATATATTCTACATGTTGAGAATCATGCAATTCACAGGTGAGGGGCCGGCCAAGTCTAGCCACCAATTAGTTTAATAGCAATGACGTTAAGCTACTATATAATCAAGTTAGAAAAATTGTTACCCTAAACTCTTACCTTATATTTGAGAGCATCAACTTTGAGTTTTATATTTGAATTTGTTTGAATTTGAATAAAATATAATATAAATTTTTCTTTTAGAAAATGTAATTTTATTAGAGAGTGAAGAGACAAGTCACGAGCTTGTAACTTTCAAAAAAACAATCAATTAAAGAAGCCTCAAACCCTTAAAGGTGAGTTCGAGATTGAAAAAAGGACAAGAAAGAAAAGAAAAAAGAGTACTACGATCAACCCCCCAATGCTGATAAAACATGCAAGTACTTTTGCAATTGAACGAGCACATATGTGTATTTGAACAGCCCCACTGGTACATATTTGACAATACCAATGGCGCCGTTTTAGAATATGTTTTCCTAAAAAATTTTATGTTTCTCTCCTTCCATATTTCTCAATAAATGGTTGTAGGAATTGCAAATTTGAAGCTTCTAAGAGACCCTTTGAGAGTACACAAGTTAAGCGCAAAACAATGATATTAGATCTTTAGGCATGACCCAATGGAGTAGCAAGTTTCGCCATATTGTAACCCAAATATGACTACTAAAAGGGCAATGCATAAAGAGATGGTCTACAATTTCATTATCGTTACAAAGAGAACACATTGAGGCTAGTGACCATTTGTTTTGCAAATTATTGGCCATAACAATTTTGTTTTGTATCGCCAACCAAAAAAATGCACTAATCTTTGAGGGGGTAAAGGGATTCTACAACAATTATTTAGGCACACTTTGATTGGTATATATATTCTTGTAAGCTAGAGACGTATTTGTAAAGGCTAGTCATCAAGAATATGTGTGTTGGATCGGATTCGTCTCTGCTTATTTGAGTATGTTGGAGAAGCTCATAACTTTAGCCACTTTAGCACTTTTTGACTAGTCAGAAGAAAGAGATTTGGGTAGAGTTCTCAGAGCGGTGACTTTGTAACCCATTTATTCAGCCAAAATCTTGTTTTTCTCCCATCTCCAATCTTGATCTCGATGTGATCCCATACTATTGCCTTCAATTTAACATAGTTTCCCCATAAACCACGTCCTAGGTAGCTTGCAGACATTGTTGGGGACCAATCACTAGTTTTGTACTTGTATTTGATGCAAATCACCTATTTCTAGAGAGCTAGTTTTTTCCTACTAAATCTCCAAAGCCACTTCCCCATCAAAGCTTTATTCACGAGCTCCAGCTTTTTAATGCCCAACCCGCCCTGCAATTTGTGTTGCGTCACTAAATTCCACTTTGCAAGAGGATATTTAATTTCTCCTCTCATCCTTTCCAAAAGGAATTCCTCTGCAACTTTTCCAAAACAAGTGAAACTTGTTTCGGAATGGATAAGATAGACAAGAAGTATAAATTTTAATTTGAAAGAACATAATTAATAAGAGTTAATCCGCCACCCAAAGAGAGAAATTTCAATTTCCAAGTTGCCAATTTTTGCTTTGCTTTTTCCACAATTGAGTCCTATATATGGTGCGAGTTTGGTGTGACCCCTAATCGGAGACTCGGGTATGAAATAGGGAATTGAAAGAGCCTAATTTGCTGTGAAAAATTTTGGCAATCGTGTTCGTGCCCTCCTAAACTCCAATTGGTAAAATGTGACTTTTGCATAGGTTGACTTTTAGTCCAGCAACCGCTTTGAAACACAGGAGAATGACTTGTAAGTTCCTGAATTCAGAAGAAGATTTTTTGTAGAAAATCAAAGTATCGTCAACATATAATAAGTGTGATATTGTGATGAAGGCTGACCGATCGAGAATTTTAGCTCCTTTCAACAGGTCGTGGGCCATGGCTTTCTACATTTTTATGCAAAATGTTTTTTTTTTTTTCATTCATGGACAAATATCAACTTAAACTTTTACATAAACTAGCTTTTTTCTTTGACAAAAAATAATTAGGAGAGAATGTTGATCTACAACCGCCCTCATTTGCCCTCAATCATACAATATATATGCATATAATGAAGACATAGTAGCCATTTTTTAAAATCATAAAATATTGATGCAAATACACATCCCTTGGCTCAAAATTAATTTATAGTTATTTGAGCAAGAAACTTTGCCAAATACACAATCCCTGAAATTAATTATGCTTCATGCTTATGTGTTAATTGTTGCTACATCTAGATTAACCTTACATTGGACATTTTTTGCAATAAAATTACAATATGATTATTTAAGATGCAAATAAAATATGGTGGGATATTAATTAATTGCTTATTACATGCATATATCTAAAGAGATATATTGAATAGTATTAGAATCTACCATGTCTTTGTAGATCCTTATCCCATAAATAAGACATTAATTTAGGAGAATTTAAAAGGAGATTGGTGTAGGGATTAAATAAGTTTTGAATTTCTTATTAAATTATATATCAAGGTGCTATTGCAATGTTTCCGACATTAATGCCATTTCATTTACAGGACAAGGATTGAGGATTCCAAATTCCCATGTGAGAACAAGATAGGAATGCTAGTAAGTTTCTTTCATGATAATGACAAATGGGGAGAGATAACCTTTGGTCCCATTTTGTCTCGACCTGTGTTACCATCGATAAATAGCATTGTCAAAATGAATCAATCACAAGAGATGAGCACAATTGTGTCATATATGAAGTTAATGCGTTTATAGACTATATATTTTTAATTTGAAAATTTTGCCAAGAAAACATTTAAAGTATGTTTATTTTCTTGACATAGTTGCAAAATATAACTTTTGTTTGATTACTCGGTCATTCTTCAAAAGTATGTTATTTAATTGAGGAGTATTTATTTTTTTATAATCATACTAGCTAATTATGTGTCAAGACCATTAATTAGTGGGGATAATCACTTCTACGCTTAAGTTTGTCCTTGGATAGTACATTTACCTATATTTGGAGAAATATTATATTTGCAGTTGTATTGAATTTCGATAAATGTAGTACATAATTGTATTAAAATTTGTACAAATTCGTCCAAATCCAAATCTAAGATTCACACTTCCAAATACTACCTTAAGGTCATTCAATTTGATGTAATTTAACCAATAATTTCAGCTGACAATATGCTAATTGAGATATACTAGCACTTTGACCTAGCTAGCAATATATACATGGAAATTAAATGCAAACAAGCTTTTTTTCAAATGAATAAAAACGTGGACAAGTAGAGGTGAATGTTTAGTTGGTTCAGTTAATTTGGTTAACTAATCAAATCAACTGAAAAATTTTGATTACAAAATATCATTAACCGAATCGATCGAAATTCCATATTTAACGAAATTCATAACCGACCGAATCGAATTTCGGTTAAATCAGCTAATCGATTTTAACAAATTGTAGTTTAGTATATATATAATATATAAAATATTTTAATATAATATATATATATAATTATTTATTATTAATTTATACTATTCAATTAACTAAATTAACCAAACACAAAAATCAAACCAAAAATCAAAATTCAACGAAAATGAAAACCAAACCGAATAAATTTTTAACTGAACCGAACCGATCGAATTTACTCGATTAATTGAATTTTAACCAAATTATGCTCACCCCTGCAAATGCATGGAGGACATGTACACATATTTATATACTTGAAAAAGAGAACAGATTATACATTTATTAATATATGTATGTAATTTACAAACCAGAATGCAACACAAAAAACCCTTGATACGTAGAATTATCATTCATATATTCTCAATAAAAATAAGAACAAATAACCCAATCATTAACCAATGATCATATTCAGATTCAAATATCATTCTCCATCAACACCACAAAATTAAGCAGTATATATATACTACTATTACTACTACTTCTACGCTTCTTTACGGTAGAAAAGACACCATCATAAATTGATAGGTCATCTCCGAGACCGAATTATACACTTAACTATATATGGTATTACTCCTTCTTAGTCTCCTCTGAACTAGAAGTAGGGTTCCCCAAGTTGGGCGCCATAAACCTCAAAAACTGCTGCTGCTGCTGCTGCTGCTGTTGCCTTTCCCGCATTAACGCGGCAACTGAAGACGATATGATCCCGGAAGGCGACGAAGAGTGCGCTGCTAGAGCAAGTTGCTGCTGCTGCTGCTGCTGCAGCTGATGATGATGAGGGGGATTAAATAAAGCTGAAGTTATATTTGGAATATCGGCATCATCGCTGCTGGAGAGAAGCTGCGCGTACTGCAGTAGGTCGGGGTCCTGGGACAGCGACGGCGGAGGGTTGATGACTGTGGAGGGAAGGAGGTGCTGTGGCCGGATGGCTGTGGGGTTTGAGGCGGTGCCAACGAAGTAGCCGAAGTGGGTCTTGCCCTGGACGCGTTCGGGGAAGTTGAGCTTGGCCTTTGTGCCTTTGAATTTAAGGGCAGCCTCGTCGTAGGCGATGGCGGCGTCCTCGGCAGTGTCGAAGGTGCCCAGCCACACCCTGGCTGCCTTCTTGGGGTCTCGGATTTCCGCAGCCCATTTGCCCCACGGCCTTTGTCTTACTCCTCTATAGTGTCGCCTTCTTGGGTATCCTTAAATCAAGTAGTTGTCAAGTAATTGATTGGTTAGGACAAATATACATATATATTCATCAAAAGGGCAAAGCCAATCATAGCCTTAATTAAGTGTTGAGGAGCATCAATATGCATAGTACTGTAATATTGACCAAAAGAAAAGTTGAAAGTTTGTGTCATTGTCTTTCATATTTCTTCTCACTCTTTTGTTATGATTTGATTTTTCCTCCCCAAAAAGGTTTAGGAGGTTCTATGATGCACACCTTTAAGAGTCCCAATTAGCGATTTGACATCTATATGATATAAATCCATCTCATTTAATATGATCAAGTAATCAAGAAGAGGAGGGTCCCTTTTTGAATACTTTAATGACATGTGAATTGGTTTGCAGAATAGAATGAGATAAGACAGGAACGAAAGGAAAATTTGAATAGAGGTGATGAAATCAAAAGAGAAATTCGATTTCATTCTCCTGATTCCGTTCCATTGTTACGTGGTAAATAAGCAAAGAGGCTATTTATGTAAGACCCCACATAGAATTGGGATAGATTTGCTTAATTGTGAACTGTGTCCAAATAAAGATAAGCATTTTTCCTTTTGAAAATAGTCGAGAATTCAAACTTGATGAGTTTAGTGCCAAGAAAAGAGATAGTTTAGATGTACAAATGGGTTTTGAAACTATCCAATCCTATTTTAAATAACCTAGGCAATATGCAAATGAAACCCACTCGCACGTACTGCCTAAGTGATAACATGGGATTACCCGGTTTCAAATCCCATTTGCGATGGCCAACTCTACAACAAAACTATAAAAATAACATGAAATTGTCTGAAGTTTTCTTGTATTTTAACTAAATTAGGAGAGTGGTCTCACTCAAGCCTCCTACCATTTGCAATGACCAACTCCACAACAAAACAATAAAAATAACATCAGATTATCTGAAGTTTTCTTGTATTTTTACTGAATTAGGAGGGTGATCTCACTCACGCCTCCTATCTCTATTTTCTTTCTCTATTGGGAGGATTCAAGCAACTTGTTGTCTTCTTCCCTTTAATGAAGTTACCCTTAAAAAAAAACTTCGGACTCTAGAGGGTCTTTCTTTATCCCTATGCCTAGCTCTCTAACTTTTTTATCAGATGGTTCAGACAACGCATTCGATCAGCAAGGTCGGCTCAAGTACTCCTACATATAGAATGCTCTGCTTGGTTTTGTCTTGCTGCTTGCAAGTTGCACCAGCTGACATACACTTAAACTCACCTTACTGAATTGACAATAACAAACAACAAAATAACCTGCTTGCAACTGAATCAATGAAGTTTCCAACATATATATATATATACTCTTATGATCTAAACCATAACAGTAGATCAATAGATGGAATTGAACATCGTCAAATTTTAGATCAGGGCTCAGAGCTAGCCTAATCATCAGCAATTAACCAGCGTGCACATGTGGCTTAATTATGCTTTTCTTTAGTTTTCAAATGGTGATGGAAGTGCACTCAAGGTATATATTATGTGGCCGTCTTCGGTCAGCTTTGCTGGGGAAGTCTATAATGCATGTGACTTTTAATTATATATATGTGTAACTTGACTGGCAGAGTATAGATCAGATAAGATATATAATGAACTGTTATTGTCGAGAGAGAGAGAGAGAGAGAGAGAGAGAGAGAGAGAGAGAGAATTAATTAGAGAACAAGTAAGAGGATAGGGCCCAGAGAGACTAACAAAATGAAAGAGCGAACTGGAATGATAGTGACTGAGGGAGGATCGATCATCAATACTCTCCATCATAATTAGTTGATTAGAAAATTAAATGACTAATCTATATTTAACTAGCATTCCTATGATTACCCAAGACCTAAAACACTTAAAACAACACTTAATTACATAAAGAAGTTGTTTAGTTGAAGTAGGAAAGATGGGAAAAATTAAAAGAAAATGAAAGGAAAGAAAAGAAAAGGGATCAGATAGATCTAGATCATAAAGAAAGAAAGAGAGTTTCTTTACGGAAAGCAAGATACATACAATGAACTTGGGTGTTGGGTCAGGCGTGTGAAAAATAAAGATACACACAGATTTGATTTCTGCCTCATCGAATTAATTGCTTTCTCTCTCCTATCCTTCCCTCCCTCTATATATATATATATGCACACATCCATCCAACCATCCATCTGCTACACGTACTGATGATGAATTGAAAGAAACATGAACAAGACAACCACCCAGTCTCTTTCAATCCTCTCTATCTACATATATGGGGATTAAGAATTAAGAAAAGGAAGAAAACCCAAGAGACAGATATAGATCGCGACACTTTTGGACAATTAGGGCCATCTGGTCCAGCCAATAAATGTCCAACCTTTGACGATCTAAACATACACATCACACATACATATCCCCAAAGAGAAAAACCCAAAAAAAAAATAAACACACATATATATTACACACACACACACACACACACACACACACACACACACACACACACATATATATATATATATATATATATATATATGTATGGCTTGACGGTGCACTAGTGCATGGACATATATATGTACTATTTAGTTCAATTAATTTAAAATAAGAAAACAATTAAATCACATGATATACCTTGATCTTGCACCGGCGGGTGAGATGGGTCGTGTTCGAGAGGAGCGGTGGTGGGTTCCGAGGAGGAGGACGACTGCACCCTTAAAGCGGCTGAGTTGTCGGCGGCGGCATCGCCGGAGCCGGTCCCGATGACTTGGGTGAGAGCAGAGACCATGGCGGACATGTCGGTTTGGGACCAAGCTGAGTGTGGTGCATAGCAAACTGCGTGCTGCTGATGCTGCTCGTCTTCAGCTTTCTCTTCCTCCTCTGGTGCTTCCGAAGGAAGTGGCCGCTTTCCATGCCTTCGATCCACTTTTTTGTGTGTATATTATATGTGTTTGTGTGTCTGCGTTTGTGGGTAGTGCTCGATATCAATCTATCTATCTATCTATATGGGATTCAGTAGAACCTTTGTTAGTGGAATATATACATATGGATGTGTGTAAATTTGCTTACAGCTGCCTCGTGGGTGTGAAGGAGATGAGGGATTAAGTGTTTGCAGATCGAAACAGTGGCAGTAGTGGGGAGGAAGATGGAGGAAATAGAAGAGGGAATATAGGGTTAGATGTGAGGGATTTTATTGGTGAGTGTTCTCTGCGAGTTTATCTCCTTTTTTTTTTTTTTAATTAAAAAAAAATCCCTCGGGCGTAAAATGTAAAAGAAAGCCTCAAGTGGACTGATATTATTACCTGCAAGTGCATAGAGTTTTGGTGCAATAGTTAGACATGGAGTAAACTAAAATATTGTATAAATAATTATTATAAATTAAGGGTAGTCTGTCCTAAGAAGAAGAGGTCATATGGCCCCACAAGCGCAAGTAGGGGAGTAACTTTACTTGCATCTTGGAAGGTGTGGGTACATGGTGTCCTAATTGGGCTCTACTCTTATATTTAAAGGTAAGCTAGCTGTTAGCTAGGTCAAATTCTGTTTGGGAGTTAAGCTCTATTGATTAAGAAGCTTATGATATTACACTTGTAATAATCTTATATGTAATC
Organism: Malania oleifera; assembly: GCF_029873635.1. NCBI lineage: Eukaryota > Viridiplantae > Streptophyta > Magnoliopsida > Santalales > Ximeniaceae > Malania > Malania oleifera. Next base: position 87,158,613 of record NC_080428.1, on the reverse strand, counting down.
TCAGAAATGTAACTAATTAAAAATTTTCTTCTACTGTTGAAGAAACTTGAGGGGTGTTTTGAAATAGTATATGTGAATTAGCGATTTGGGGTATTTTTTGGATATATATGTCGTAATATTTTGGCTTCATATAACTGTATTTATTAAACTTAGAAAAAGTGAAGGAAAATATCAACAAATTTATGTTTTCATATTTTGTTACTAAGGAAAGTGAGAAAGACAATAAAAAATATAGTTAATCCATGAATAAAAATTTGATTTTACACATGACGGTTTATATTTCACTTCTTAAAATAAATTTTTATTTTTAATCTTCTTAAAATAAATTTTTATTTTAAATATTATTTAAAATAAAAAGAAAATGAAAGGAAAAATGAGTTTTCTCTTTTATTTTCATTTACATTTCTTTTTTGAAAATAAATCCTTGATCCAAACAGATAGTAATAGAAAAGTAGTAAGCAAATATTAGATGACTGACTACACATTTCTTAAGAAAGTGTGTTGATCAATGTTTGGTAAAGAATTAAGACAAATTTGTATATGCATACACTCAACTAGACTACTAGAGTACTATTGGATTTGAAGTGTTATGGACAGTATTAAGAATGAGATAATTTAAATGAAACAAATTAAAAGATCATTTTATATGCAGGTTTGTAATAATCTCTAATTAAGTTGTATTGTTCATAGAATGAATGCTCTTATTGTCATCTTCAATGCACATAATTGAACTCTTGAACCTGACTCCATTATGCATAATCATCGCTACATTTTTCATGAAAAAATTTAACCTATTAATTCACTAAAATTGGTAGTTAATTAAGTGATATAATTACACTCAGAATAATATAAAAGATTAGAGGTGAAACTTGTGACTCCAATGAACTTAATTAAGAAAAGAAACCATATTTTTCTCTCTTGTTGGGTATCAGATCCTTAGATCAATCTATATATATATTTTCAAAGAAGGGCGGCACCTCCATTTATTTATTGATAAACCCTCACGTTTGGCGGAGGAATACCGTGACTATAAGACAAGCAATGAGAGATTACAATAGAAAAAAAAAACTTTAAAGGCCTCCCAAAAAACAATACCAATATCCAACCAAAACAGGGCTACAAGTTCAAACAAAACAAAATAAGGACCTACAAACCAATAAAACACCTCACGCAACAAAACAAACAAAAGAAAAGAACATCATATAAACATAAACCAATACCAACAGGAAATCAGCTAAACATACCTCATATAAGTCGTACCCATTTTCTCCAGTTTATACAAATCATTGATAACTCTAGGAAGTTGACTATTATTTGTAAACAAACTATTCCTCCCCATAGCACCTTGTCGAGCCAAAGCATCTGCTACTTTGTTCCTTTCTCTATACCAATGATTTATCGAAAAGTCTAGTCCCTCTAATAAAACCAATAAGTTGCTCCCAAAAATCTCACAAATACCACAAGGAGCACTTACTGGATCTTATCCAATTTACTACAATATTCGAATCACATTCAATATCAATACTAGTATGATCCAAATGTTTGCAAATCTTTATTCCTTCGAACATAGCTCTCAATTCAGTTTCATTATTTGAACAAGAACCAAAATATTTTGAAAAACCAAAAACAAAAGAACCTGTATGGTCTTTAAGGATGCCACCACCACCCACCGGCCTTGGGTTCTCCAAGCTGCTCCTGTCTAAATTTAGTTTCAACCTCCCTTACCTCGATTTTAGCCATCTCACACGTTGCATAGTTTTAATTCTTTTATTCACAATTTGCACTTCCAGATTCTACAATATTCGAACATCAGCATCCTTTAACTGAGCCATTCTTGTCATGTTCTTGCTCAAAACTCCCACCCAATACTTAATGGACAACCACACATCTGTACTACTCTCCAATTTCCCCTCCATTTTAGCCGCACATTTCCTTCTCCACAGCCTCCAAACTACTAAACAAGAAATCAAACCCATCAATGATCCCAATTGAGAGTATCTGGAAGCCCTATTAAATTACATTTGGACTCTTTCTTTCCAACTTTATTACCTAAGGAAAGGTACACCTACCCCCACCGAAACCTTCCTCTATACATCAGTAGTAAGGTCTCCCTTATTTAAGACATGCTCCATATCTTCTGGTTGCCTCATCTCACAACAATTACACACCGAAGCAAGTGATACCCCCACCCTTCTCACCTTTTCATCAACGCTTAAGCACTCAAAAGCGGCATTTCACATATAGATAGCAATTTTCTTTGATAACCATTTATTCCAAATCCACTTTGCCCAATCAAATTTTGGAGTTAGGACTCTGATAACATCCCATGCGGACTTTGTATTAAAGCAACCATTCTTTTCCGAGAGCCATAGTAGTATGTCCAAAGAGTTTCTAAGTTTTCCCACGTTTTCCATAATTTCTTCTTCCTTATTAAACCCTAGAATCCTCTGCAAATTTTTCACATCCCACACATTATTGATAACCAAATCTTTTAATCTAATATGTGAATGTGCACCATATGGACAATCTGAAAACAAAGGTCCCGAATCCAAAAACTTATCATATCACAATTGTACATCTTCTTCTCTAACCTTTCACTTAGATTTACTTAACAGCTCATACATGCCTTGCAGAACTTTTCTCCAAAAGGAAGAATCCGATCCATGTGGTCTGCAAAGAGCAATATGTCCTCCTTTCACATATTTAGCTTTAAAAAATCTAGCTCATAAAGAATTTTGTGTTAATAAATGCCAACCAAATTTCATGAACAAAGACCGTTGCACTTCCGAAATGTAACGCCCCGAACCCTTTAACCTGGGTCCGGCGTGTTATACCTGATCATATCCTCATAAATCATATTCCAAAACATACGCAGCGGAAAAACATGATCATAATCTCCATATAACAAAATACCAGAGTTTACTAATTCTAACTATAATCTATAATAAATCATCTAACACCTGCATTTCCATAATTACATATATCTTTAAAACATTTCAGTATGTTTACAACTTTCTTTTCTCCACAGACTTAAAATATAAGGACGTAAAACATAAATATTTGCATCTCATAATTAATATAGAAATATACCATTTTCTTTTACTATTTCCCAATAATGTTATAGAATCTTGAGTTCTCTAAGCTCGATCCTGAGAAATCCTGAAAAAAAATGAATTCATATTCGGGTGAGACACATCTCAGTAAGGGAAGAAACAATATATTAAAACAGTGTGACCAACATGAGTTTATATATGACATATTATTTAACATTTGAAAATCGTTAACATAATTTCTGAAATCATTCTCTGAACCTAATCAAACACATGCAAATGTTTAACCCACGAGATTACCCGAGGATAGAGGTGATTACCCGCCCATACAAGTAGCACCCCTCTGCTCTGATACCTAGGCAACCCAAAGGGTGCAACTAAAGCATACCAGGGCACTCACCTTACTCAGTAAGCCCTCAAGTGTTAAATGAATCCCGTACTCACGCATTCAACAATAGTTTACCGGCAAAGGCCCCAAGGATAGGGAATTCTACCCGTCAATACAAGTAGATTCCCTCTGCCTTAGTGCGTTATGCAGCTACTGCCACATCTGAAGCTACTAGTGCACTCGCCTTACTCAGCAAGCCCTCAGGCGAAAGGTATGCCTCGCCCAATCGTAACATGTTCTACGTACATACATAATTCTATTATCATAATACATCATTCTTTTCTATCATTATACATTCATGCACATTCATTCTTGTTCATAACTTAACTTTGCATTTCATTTCACTTTAAGTGACTCTTTCCCATTTACATCATTTACCTTTGTCATTTCATTTCATTGTCATTTTGTCGTCATTTCATTGCATAACATTTCATTTCATTACTTCGTACTACAGTTGGTTTTTAGCCATCATTAGTTAGTCTACGTAGAAACGTGCTAAATCTGCTAACACAGCTCCTTTTAGCTGTCATCAGTTAGTCTACACAGAAGTGTGCTAGATCTGCTAACATGGCTGTCTTTCAACTGTCTTACATTTACATGGTCGCATTTAAATACATAGGCAACATTGTCCATATCATATTTTATTCTCATTGTTTTACTTACTTAGCCTACATCTCATACATTTAACATATAATTTGCACAGATTCTCATGCCACACAATTTAGCAATAAAATTTATACACTGCCTGTAAAATAAGCCAACCAACATTTAACGTTTATATACTAAAAATACCTTTCATGTCTTACATAAATATTCTGAAAATATTTTTCCACTTTCATCAGTTCATTTTCACACATACATATCTAACTAAACAGTCCTGAACTCGAAAAAAATATAATTTAAACAGTTGGCATTTTACCCATACTGAAACATATACACGTACATATAACACAATTTATTTTTTCATTAAATTCATAAAAATTCTGATTTAATATATATTTTTTCCCTTACCTGGTTTCTTGAACTACGCCAACAGGGACTCCGAAAAATACCTGCGGCGCTCACCCGGACCCTGAATAAAAAATTCCTAACTCCAATAAATTATTCCTGAATAAAATATTATTTAAATATTTCATAGGGTCATAATTCCTAAATAAATAAATATACCCTTAAATTTAGCCAAATTGCCAAATTTCCCAAATCTCACTCTCGCTTTGGAGTACGGCCGAGAAAACCCCAATTAAAAATTTATCTATGTCAAAATGACGACAACGATGACTAAGACCCCGTGGTGGTTCCTGATCGTCGATTCAACAGCAGATTTAACTAGAAATTGAGAAATTGGGAAAAAATTACCTTTCCCCAGGAGCAGTACCTAAGTCGTTCCCACGACAAATCCGCTCCAGTGGAATTGTCGATGGCGGAGTTACGAATCCAACGACACCTTCCGTTTCTTTTTTTTTTTTGATTACGCACCGGGTATCCACACGTCCGTTTTACGGTCCACGTGACTAATCCTGCGCCCCTTGAAGTTGACCCCACAGCTCCAAAGGGAGGGTAAATTCAGGAGTCCAGGAACAGAAACGAGTCAAAGAGGGTTTGAACACCTAACCTCATGAAAGACATTCTTGCAACTCGCACTACCACCTGAACCACACCCTGGGGATGGCACCTTCCGTTTCTTGATTGGTGCTCGTTAGGCTGGTGAAATTGAGGAGTGAGAGGAGGAAGATGGAGAGACGATAGAGAGCCTGCGAGAAGCTGACAGAGAAGAAAGAATCGCCTGGGGGAGGAGTGCTGCAATCTCAATTTGAGATTTACTCCAGGAAGCTTCCTGAGAAAGCTTTTAACAACATATATATATTATACTTTTAACTTTTATATACACACACACACACACACACATATATATATATATATATATATATATATATTCACATACATATATATATTTATATATATCTTTATTCTAATTTTTTTTTACTATTCTTTTATTTATTTAATTTAATAATGTTTAATTAATTCATTAATTAATTAATAATTTTTTTTTCATACTATTTCTTTTTATTTGTTTATTTAATATATTAATTTAATAGTGTTTAACCACTTAATTAATTAATAATTTTAATTAATTATTTTTTTTAATTTTTTTTTCGGGTTATTACACGAAATGTCCCTTACTCCTATGCCCCCCTTCTACACAGGAACACACAATTTCTTCCAAGCCCTCCATTTTATTTTTTTATTTTCCATCCTTAAATCCTTAGAAAAAAGAAGCAAACATATCTTGTATCTTTTTCATCACCAATTTTGGGACATTTAGAACAGCTAACAGATGCAATGACATGCTCGAAAGCACATGTCCCAACAAAACTAGATGACCTCCTTGAGATAACAGTCTACTTTTCCTGCCCTCAACTCTCTTACTGATTTTTTGAATTAAAGGGTCAAAATGACAACCCTTCAATTTACCATCCACAATCGGCACACCCAAATACATAAAAGGAAATTTACTTTCAATAAAACCAATCTCTTGAAGAGTTTCTCCCTTCATCTGAACACCCAACTTCTTTGAGAAAAAAATAACTGATTTATCTTTATTCACCCTTTGCCTAGTCTAGTTTTCATACTCCTTAATCACCTTTATTAACTGTTTAACAATTTTTTTTTCCGACATTAGCAAATATAACAACATCATCCGCGTACATTAAATGCGATATAATAGGTGCACCACTCGGATGCATAAACAGTAAAATCCGCTTCTCAGTCAACTTTTTTTGTATTAATTTAGAAAGAACTTCTTCCATGATGATGAAAATATACGGCGACAACGGATCCCCTTGTCTCAAGCCTTTTTTTGACTTGAAAAAACCTATGTAAGTGTCATGCATCATGATAGAAAACCATAGAGTAGAAATACAATTTTGGATCAATTTACAAAACCAATCTGGAAAACCAAAAGCATGAAAAATCTGATCTACCACCTGCCACTCCACTTGATCATACGCTTTGCTCATATCAAACTTTAGCATTATATTACCTCCTCTCACCTGCCTATGTAATAATTTTGTCATCTCTTGAGCAATCGTTATATTTTCAAAAATACTCCTCCCTTTCACAAAAGTACCTTGTTCTAAAGATATTAAATCACCATTCACCAATGAAAGCTTACCAATAAGGAATTTGGAGAAAATTTTATAGATTATGTTACAAAGGCTTATCGACCGAAATTTATCAAAAGACTGAGGATCCTTTACTTTTGGAATAAACACTATGTAAGAGGAATAAAAATACCAAGACAACATATCACCTTTGAAGAACTCTCTTACCGCATCCATCACATCATTTTTAATAATCTTCCAACAGGTAATATAGAAAGAAGACCCAAACCCATCCGGTCCCGGGGTACTATTCACAGAAATAGAAGAAATAGCTGTATAAACCTCCTCCTTAGTCGGTTCTTCCTTCAACTGACCTATAGACTCCTCAGAAACCACCGAATGGATAATATTGTCTAGATTTGACCTTTGCACTGAACTATTTTGCCTCAAGAATTGTTTAAAATAATTCACAGCCTCATCATGGACCACCTGCATATTTTCCAACACCGAACCATCAGGAAGCACCATTGAGTTCGCACAAGGGTTAAGCCTTCTTTGCGTAATCACCTCATGGAAAAACTTTGAATTCTAATTACCATCAGTCAACCATTTCATCTTTGCTTGTAGCGCCAACCTAGCCTCTTCCCTTCTATACCATACCTCCAATTTACCCTTAGAAACAAGGAACTCTTCTTCAACTGATTCCAAGTACTTTGTCTGTAATAAATTCTCATATTTTTCCACCTTTTCCTCTAACTCTTGAATAAAACCACCAACACGACCTAAAGTTTGTTTATTCCACACCCTAAGCCTTTGTTTTAGCCTTTTCAATTTACCCGCCAATTTACACAATCCTGAATCCGCCACAATGTATTCTCTCTAAGATGATTCAACCATTTTCAAAAAATCCCCATGCGACGTCCACATGTTTTGAAATCTAAAAGGCGTTGGCCCATACCTCTCCATACTCGCACACAGCTGTAATATGATAAGAGAATGATCTGAAGTATTTCTTTTCAACAAAAATGTCTTAGCTTCATCGTATTTTACAGGAAAAAACATTATTAATCAGCACCCTGTCCAGTTTCGCCCAACTTTTCGTCAATCCTTGTTGGCCGTTACACCATGAAAATTGACTTCATTCGAATTTGAGGTCCAATAATCCACAACTATTAATATAACCATTGAATTCAGCCATAGACGAATCTAAGCAAGGTCGACCTCCCACCATTTCCTCATCTGACTGAATTACATTAAAATCTCTCATAACAACCTAAGTCACATCAAAACTCGACATCCCCTCAAGTTGTTCTCATAAATCTCTTCTCTCAATATGATAACATTTAGTATATACAAAAGTAAAAAGCAGAGAGCTTCTATCCCTTATTAACAAAATTGTCACACATTGATTTGAAGCACCCACCTAATCCACTTAAACATCATCATTCCAGAACAGCCAAATCTTCCCACCTTCCTCTACATTAGAGCAAAAGTTAGTAAATTGCAAATACACCGCCCACCTTCGTATCTTTTCTATATCTTGAAAAGGTTCTGAAACAACCAAAATCGAAACTTTTTGATCTTTCACAATTTGTTTCAATCTTCACTTCGATGTGTCCAACTCTCTTATATTCCAAAACATAACTTTGTCAATCATAAGTTCAACTTTTGAGGCACTGCCTTAGCCCTCTTAGACTTTCTCACTTACCCATCATCTTTATTTCTTCCTTCCGATCCACCCACTATCACATTACCTAGATCAAAGTAATATTCTTTTTGAGTATCAATACAAACCTCCATATCTTCCTCAGATAACACATCATAATTATCCCTACAGACTACGCCCTCCACATCCCCCCCCTCTCTCTCTTATCCACCTCCTCCACCAAAATCATCTCCCCATCCTTATCCTTTTCAACTTTTCCCCTTCCCCCTTCATAAACAACTCCGATTTCCTGGGCAATCCTAGAACAACCTCCCAGTTCTACCTGCACCCCTACCACCCCTAACTTCTAATCTTGACAACGTTCGACTTTCTCTTCACTATTCTTCTCTACCAAATTAACTTCATCTACTTTTTGAGTACCCACATTATTAACCTTATTCACAACTTCTTATTTTCCTCAATCGCATTCGACGGACCACTCACGTTTCCATCCTTCTTCTCCTCTACCCTCTGACCTGAATCTTCAAAACAGGACCTTCCTCTTCAACTATCATATTTTCTTTTCTACCCACTTCTTTCCACACCATCCCATCTCCCTCATTCCTCATACCTACCTTCCTTTTATCCTTAGGCTTAACTCTAAACTGGCATATTACATCAGTGTGATCTTGCCTACAACATTTATTACCATAGAAACCCCTCTTCTCATATATTACCAATTGCCAATTCTATTTTTTTCCTACCACCAATGGAAAACCCTCCACAGGATCCTTCTGTAAATCTACTTCAACACATAATCTTGCACTAGTGGCTCGTGTTCTATATAATGTGACATTATCCGTCTCAAAAAATTTACCAAATCTAGTGGTCAACTCTGTAAACAGTCCATTCTATATAAATGTAAAGGCAGACCTGGTAAGAAAATCCACTGAGGTGCAATCGATGGCTCCTTATTGACATCAAAATTCACGGACTAGTTAAATAACCAAAATTGGCACCCTGCCACCCATCTTCCTTTTCGTGCCCATGCATGAATGTAGTCCTTTTCGTTTACCAAATGCAACAGAACATGATAGTTGTCCATAAAACTTATCATTGGAACTTCAGAGAGATCCCAAGATTGGATAATATGCCTCCGAAGGACATTGATAGACGGTCTTGCAGAAAGAAATTTAAGCACCAACGCAAACTTCAGATTTTCAGCAGCTTTTTCCATCTCCACATCTGAGAAAACAAAACCTAATTCCCCATTAATCAGTTCCGGTTTCCTCAACGAGATTTTGAATTTTAAAGATGGAATTAACCTCTTCAAAGCTTTCGCAAACGATTTTCCTCCAGCGAAACCTTCCCCCTTTTTGACCTTATCATCCCCCGAACCACTTCCCGCAACTCGTAAACTAGCGTCAACACCTCCCCTCAACCCTCTGGTAACAGCTACCGTAGACGGCACGATCATGTCTAGTGGCTACCTGTTTTCCATATTGAACATCAAAAAATAAAAAATAAAAAATAAAAAACCAACCTGCGATGTCCCTTCCCGTAGACTTACGTCTGCCGTCACCGTATGTCACCGACACAAGTTCGCCGTCACCGCTTCGTCGTTGTCGCCGTCTCAGTTTCTCACAGCCCTTCCTCGCTAAATTGAAAAGATATTTGAAAATATAAATTTCAAGTCTTAAATTTGAATTTGTATGAATTGGACAAAATATAATAATAAAATTATATTAATATTTCATCTAAAATTCACACAAATTTAAATTTAAAACCTAAAATTCATACTTCTAAATACTACCTTAACACAGTTTACTTTTGTGTTTATTTGTATATATTAGAGGCCTTGTGTGCTACAAGAGTGTCCTTAAATTTTATTGAATCATGTGCAATTATATTAATTGGCCTTTTCATTTGCTACCTTATGGTACCAAATTAACCATCATCAATATTTGCCTTAAGAATGTACTAATTATCAATATTACGCAAATGCATATATATATATATATATATATATATATATATATAATGTGTTTTATTTACAATTTTTAATAACTTTTAGTTTTTCTATTTCTCAAGTTAATTTTTAAGAAAATATCATTTTCTATGCTTGCTATGGAAATGCCTATTCAATGAATAAAAAGTTTGATGAAGTTTTCAACTAAGACTTAGTGCATTTTACATCGCACTGCTATTATTGCTTAAACATACTTGAGCTTCAAGTACGACCACCTTAAACAATATTTCCTGTTAAATATATTACACATTAATCAATGTTAGCAATTAATTAAACTATTTTGTTAATATCATTGCAAAGAATTAAAGGGATCATCCTAAACAAGAAAGGAATATAATTATAAGAATAAATATCACAAAAAATAAAAATTAAATATTAATTGGAAAATACCGATCAATCCAATTAAACTCCCTTATTAGATGATTGTTACGATCTCATCTTTAAGATTGTTTCAAATCAACTAAGATGGATGTAAACTATTATCAGGTCAATCAATTAAAGTGCGAATAATCGATTCAAGCTATATTTGCATGTGATGAAGAATTAATTTGTTGGATTTAGGGAGTATATTCATGTGATAAATTTGATAGAAAATCTAAAAAGTAATCTTGAACTTTAACTCGCAATTATGATTGGCACTTGCCGTAACAGATACTTTAAAAAATCTTGAAAATACATACTTATTATAATAATTGTCTTTGTTATCTAAATTAAATTAAAAATTAAACATAAAGTTACTTTATTAACTTTTTCCTCGGACAAGTTGAGAAAGAGTTGTCTAAACGAGTCTTCTTCCTTTTTTATTTTATTTTAATTAGGTTGAGGCAAGCATCATTTAATTCACACTTCAAAGATAAAAAATTTATAATAGACTTTTCTTAAAACTTTGAATAATGTAAAAAATTGTTGAAATTGTCTTCATCCTAATCTTTCAACTTGGTACAATTTTACACATCATTAATTCTAAATTAATGACTTAAAGATAGTGCAAAAGAAAATATTTGAGCTTATGGAATTATGAGTTTTATATATGTTAAAAAGTATCCACAAATACTCATCATATCTCTAAAAAATTTTTAATTTAAAATTAATTCGACACGTAACATTAGTTAGTCTAAAACTAAATACATATAATAAAAATAATAAAAATGCCTGCCAAACTGTGTTAGTTTTGACTTTTGACTGTTATGAGAAAGATGGATGCCCATTCCACATAGCATATATAATATATCTCACTCTTCGATCCATCTCTCTCTCTATCTGTAGTTTCAAAATAAAAAACCATGCCGTGTCCTTTCTTCTTAAGTCCTAGGTATGAATTTAGGTTTACTTTGTTTTCCATTAGGTTTACTTTATTTTCAAAACAAAAATAAATGAACTGCACTTGTCAATTACCGGAAAAGGAGGAGAGAGAGAGAGAGACAGAGACAGACAGGTCATCCCCCAAACCTATGTACCTATGTTTGAGTATGATTAAGAATGGTTTTTATTAGGTTGATGCCTAATCATAATTCACCATTTTTAAAATATATTTATATCTAGTGAAATACGTGCTGGGATAGTAATATTTCATTATAAATGTTCTTCTCTAACTGTTTATTAACTTTTGAATAGACACCTAATGTCGACTAGCTATTGTAACACCCTAATCAATCATGTTGAGTTGTAGCTCATTTATGCGGGAGAGGCGGAGAGAGTTTTGCATGAAGTGAAATCTCAAAAGGGCTTAAAAGTGGAGGAAACCCGAAATAGAGTGTAGCATTTTTATTGTTTTTGAGTTTTCATGTGTAAATATTTTAGGGCACTTTTACAATTTTACATGTGAACTAATTATAGTTAGTCCCGTGAATGTAGACACATCATCCAATAGTTTTCTTCCATCTCATTGCGTGCATGCATAATCTCGTCAAAATACCAAAGCTAAAGTTTTCAAATGACCACAAATTTGGATTAAAAATACTATCCTCTTTTTAGATCTACAGTGCAACATTTAGCAGCATACTTCAAAAATTTCCAATCAGAGGTAAATTAGACAGAGAGAGTATTTGGGCTGCGCTCATTCTAATCCAATTTGAACCTATTTAAGAACTACTCAAGTAACTCCTCAAGCCATCTTAGGATTTTACATTATTATTTGTAATCCTAATTGAGCTTTTGTGTTTCCATTTCTATACGTATTTAATGTTAACTTCAAACCAAACTTGATTTGAGTTTGAAACTCATAGCTAAGAACAATTCGAGTTCACAACTAAAAGATTGGCCAAGTTAGGAATTTTAAATTTTTAAGTTTGACAATTGAAAACTTGTGCCTTTGTCGGTTTTAATGTATAGTTCACTTAGAAATTACCTCTACTAGGACGATATTTGGTATGTTAGAATGGAATAAGTTGGGAGTAAAATGGAATAAAAAATTGTATGAAAAATATTAAGACCAATTCCATTCCACTTTTATAATACAACTTGTGCATCCTTGTCAGAAGCTAGTATGAAGGAAAATTGTTAAGCCACAAAAACTTTAAAAGATTGCCAGCATTTTGGACTGTTTGGTTTACATGTTGCTGCTGCTGCTCCACATGCGCCCACAGACGAACAAGTAATATAAGATTTTTCATCTAAAGCCTAAAATCCCACTAAGATCGGTTACATGAATTCTTTTCCATAAATTCATTTTTCTCTACTAGAATAAAAGCTGTTAAATCCTTCTTTACTATCTCATTTCATGTTATTTTAGACCTACCCTATCTCTTTTAATGTCAGAAACAATAACTAACTAACTAACTCACTCCTCACATGTGCTCGCTCTACTAGGCATGCGCTCCAACATTGTACCTAAAATAAAATAATCTAATCCAAGATTGTATTAGTCCAATCCAAGATTGTGTTAAAGTCAGGAACAGTGCTGTTCATCACTTCATTCCAACGTTATGCTCTGTTTGAAAGAAGGGGGGAAAAGAGTCACTTTTCTTATTCAGTAATCAAAGAAAATGTAACCCTAAAAAAACAACTAAACACAATTATATAAATAGACCAATAAAAAAAATTTACATGCTATTAATCTTTCATTTTCTTAATTTTCAATCTCAAATAAATTCTCATTTCTAAAAAAATAAAATGAAAAATGAATCTCCATCTCAATTTCTTTCCCTTCAGTTTTGCCTCGCAAAATTCTTAATCCAAAAATCAGAGCCCTAATCTCCTAGGTAGTGTAGTATAGCCAATGTGCATAACTTCTGCAGTTACCAAATATTTACCATGTTAACTTCAGGCTGAATGGAGGGGGCAACAAAAAGGTAATAAAATGAAAAGGAAATTAAAAGGGAAAAAGAAAAACAACTTGAGGAATGTGATCTCTCAGTGTGTGTGTGTGAGAGAGAGAGAGAGAGAGAGAGAGAGAGAGAGAGAGAGAGAGAAACAACTTGAGGAATGTGATCTCTCAGTGTGTGTGTGTGTGTGTGTGTGTGAGAGAGAGAGGTTGATAGAGAAGTGCATACCCTCAAAGCACATGGGTAGAGAGACAAGTCCCTGTATGCATATGGATTATATAGACATCCTTGTCTCCAGCAGCATCAAAGAACATGTACATGGCTCTCCCATGTCAGCCCAAGTTCAAACCGCACCTTCTCCCATTTTCACCTACCAACAACCCCAAAAAAAAAAGACCCAAAGAACATGAGATGAACACTCACATATGCATATAAACAGTGATTCATGTTCTCTGTGCCATGATTTCATGTGACCTTGTCATCCCAAAATCATTAAAATAAATTTTTTTTAAATGAAAAAACCACAGTGAAACACATGGTAGATGCACATGCCTATTGCCTCCCACCCTAACCCCCTCAACACACAAAGCCTATGTGAGTTGAGATGGATAGTCACCTCTCTTTTTCTACATGCACAGACAGCAGTAACTGGTGCTATAATTTCTCTGTAACACATAGCAAGACAGGATTTCTTCATCAAGGCAGCTAGCACTCTCTCTCTCTCTCTCTCTTTTCATGAGTATTGATTACTCCAGTTTTTTTGAACACGTGAAGCCTTTCAACCTTTACAGTCATGTTCAACGTACTGAAGTTTTCATCCATTGCACATGCCAGAAAGTCTCATCAGTATGTATGTTTGACCCATAAGCTGAATTTTGTCTCGTTTTGCGGGATTCATCTAGGCAAGCAAGCAAGCTACTTCCCAGTTTTTCTCTACCAGTTATATGAGCAGCAGACTCCAGGGCGGCCCCCACCCTACCTCTTCACCCAGGCACCCTAGTCACCACTTTATATATATATATTAAAAGAATACATATCAAAATGTCAGCAAGCCTACTGCTACTGAAGAGCTGAAATAAAATTCTGTCATGAATCATAGATTAGAGGGCTTTTTTTGCTTTTTTCTTTTTTTTTTTAAATCAGGGAGGGAATATTCATTCATCGATATGAGTGCTTTACAAAAAGGGCAGAAGGATTCTTCCATTTCATCCCCTCCAAAAAAAATACAGCAAAATCCAACCAAGAAAGAAGAGAAACTCTAAATGTTAAAGAGTAACACTGAGAAAGCAATATTATGCAACTACAGACACCCAAAAGAACCCACCCCCACAGAGGGTTAATGAATGTGGGGGAAAAGTTGCAGAGGATATTTTATGTTTCATTTTTCAGTTTTTCAAATAATTGTAGAAATGCCACTGTTTTCTAGCTTTCTAACATTTGTATGAGAAAGTTTGGAAGCATTTTTAAAAAATTATTTTCTTCGTGCTGTATATAAATGTTCAATAGTAGAAAAAACAAGATGGTAGTTTTGTAATTCTCTGAAAAATTAGAAATGAAAAATGAAAATTATTTTTTCACAACCAAATAAGAGCTTAGCCTCTCTATTGAGTGCTCTTACACTAAAGATAAATGAGACTAAGCAATCTGCCAAAGCTATGAGATGTAAAAATGTATGGTTAGGATAGCATTCTGTCTTAGAGGAAAGCATTTGCGCATGCAGCGGTGGATGAAGTGGATGTGAGAATGTTGGCTTGAGTAACGCAAACATTGGTGAGAATCCAATGCCCTAAAAACTTGTGCTACCCCTTGTTGGTCCCAAGGGAAAGATTGGAGGATTAGTGAATATGGGGAAAGATTAACAACTCAATAGCCACAGCACCCACTTCCCACCATACAACCAAGGCACTGGCAATATTAACACAATAACAAGAAACACAAAGCAAACGCACAATGCACAAAGTTCTCATGTAAAGCAAACATACATGGAAACTCGGTGCGTAATAAAAAAAAATAAAAAATACTAATAAGGTCATTGTTGAATTCACACACAATTTCATTTGACAAGAAGGAAACCACCAAAATACAAATCTCACCATTTATATATTTTTTCAATGTGGAAAAAATCTAAATAAAATATGTTATAATGTCTAATATTTTTAATAGGGGCGAGTATATTCAACAGCTAGAACCTAAAACCTATCCTATGGATGCTAGTTCTAAGAAATTTGGGACATGAAACTTACCCCATGAAAAGCGAAACCAGGAACAGGATTAGCAGTCTGCCCATTCAGCTTGTAAATCGTAATCTGTAAATCAAAGTCGGTTCTAGATTTTACGTATTAAAGCCTGTTAAGAACCTATTCAAACCTAATTACTGCGTAAAATAAAATTTGATAAAGAGACGTCATAATGATTTTGGTGAGGTTTGGTGGTTGAGATATTTATTTCATTTTAAATGCTTATGTTCAAATCCTTCGGCTTCTATTTATTTTCACATACCAAAATACAAACTTCAACGAACCAAAAAGGGGCCGGGTTGATTCTAAGGTCACTTGAAGGTTGGTTCCAAAACTGGTCAAAGGGTCAGTTTTGAGTGGTTCGGTTCTCAAAACCTAGAATTGACCCTGTGAGGGCCATATATTGGGACTGGAACCTGTTGTCAAGAACCATGAACTGCACGCATTCTTAACAGAAGTGATTGGGTCTGATGGTTAACACTTTATGCATTTTAATTATCAGTGTTCAAACCTCTTTGCTCCATTTTAAAAACAAAAAAATAAATAAATCAAGATAAACCTGAAGGGAAAAAAAGGTTGGCCTTTGGAGGGTCAGTTCTAAAACCGAGCCAAATTGGACCAAGGGAAAGGTTGATGGTAGGGCATTTCCCAAACCAGTCATGGTGGGTCAGTTACAACTCACTAGGTAAGGTCCAGGTGGATGGGCTCCTAAAATCTAGAACTGATCAAATTTTGAAACCAAAACCTACCTGAGAAGGCTTTGGAACTCAACCAGAACTAACCCTCCAAGGGTAGTTTCGACCGGCTCCGTGTCTAGCCAGGTCTAGACCCAATGCTTACCCTTAGAGCCTGTTTGAAACTTGAAAAATATTAGAGAAAGAAAAGAAAAGAAAAGAAAAACAACAATCTAAAAGAATTCACTTTTTCATGTTTGGTTATCAATAAATATATATATATATATATATATATATATATAGCAAATCGACAAACAAAAGTTTGACTTTTACAAATCACAAACATTTGGTTTTTCTTAATTTTTAATCATATTGAAACAAATTTTTATTTTAAATAGTATTTGATATAAAGAAAAAAATACATTGGAAATGAATTTTCTTCTTACTTTTCTTTCCTTTCCTTTTCCTCAAACAAAATCGTCAAACCAAACAAAGCCTTAGTTTCTGCTCTAGCCAATGAACCACTCCATTCCTGTAGCCTAGGCCTCATGTGGACCTCCAATAGACTGAAAAAGTATATCCTCTCTATGATGGTAAATGACTATCACTTGCTAGTAAAATAAATATTTATGGGCAAAAAATTTATGAATCTAAACTGTCACGCCCTGAACCCTAAAAGTGGGACTCAGGGTATGATCTAAGAACCTAACCTATATTTGTATCATACAAACATCCATGATACCAATAAATATGAGGGTGCAACCCAATAGGACTCGCGGATACCCTACTCACAACCACTATTCACATGAATAATGCAGCGGAACATATTTCAACCTATTACATTCATTCATACCAGAGTACTAAGTCTGTCATAATACAAAACATCAACCCAAGGTATCCAACATAATCCAAAATGACATCTCGGCTACAGTTCAGTACTCACAACAGTACTTACAAAAACTAACAGACTACTGTGCTCCACAACCCTCTAGAACGCTAGGTCAGGCTACCTGAAGGACCTAAAATAGATTTGTATGATTGGGGTGAGACACTTCTCAATAAGGGAGAATCAGGTGATGTTAGTATGTGGGCACATGAGTGTTATTCCAATAAGAAACAAAGCATTTCGCATTTTCAGTTTTTCACAAACAATTCCAGTATATTTCACAATCATTAGTATAATACGGAAAACTGGCATGTCATTATTGACCCCACAGTATTGAACCGGCGTTTTAGTAACCATAATCTGGCAAACCGGCATGTCATTAGTGACCCACAGTATTGAACCGGCATTTTAGTAACCATAATCCGGCAAACCGGCATGTCATTATTGACCCACGGTATTGAACCGGCACAAATTTAGTGTTTTCACACTCTTCGGCATAAACCGGTAATTTACGACAATCAGTATTAACCCGGCATGTCTTACGACCTCATGATATTAATACGGAATGTCTCGACCCCACGGAATGAAACCGGCATGTCATTATTGACCCCACGTAACGAAACTGACATGTCAGTAACCACCATCCCCGAAAACAGTTTGGAACTCTAGTTTCTATATTCCATTTCAAACACATCACAACTCAATCATCACAAAATATCCTCTCCTGCCACACCTATTTGGATAATTAAACAATCATATGATAATTGATCCGAAAATACAGTTTAACATAGAATAAAAGTATGGTCATCTCTATACTTTAGTTTTATTCAAATAAACGATTTTCCAAAAAAAACGGAGACGATACCCAAAACCCTAATTTTCCCGAAAACCGCACATTCGAAAAATCGAAAATCTCACCTGGTAAAATTTTCCAAACAAGTAATCAAAACATCCGTATAAACATAACCTACAGTTCTACCAAATCAGATTTTAAAAATAACACAGAAACAAATCCCCTTACCTGTTTCCGAATACAGAAACACGATTCCAAACGTCTTGAAATAGCCACACGGATTCCCAAATCCTAAAACCGAAAGACCATACTTCAATATCACCCTATTTAGTACAGATCTACAAGTCATTAGACTCGTTTTGACCCTTACCTCAACTTTGGGGTAAAAACCCGGAAATCCTCAAATCGAGATTCTACTCCGTAGGACTTGTAGAGATTCACCCGCTGATCCACGTAGTAACGTTGGATCGTTAATTCGAGCAACGAGCCGCCCGAGATCTTAGAGAGAGAGATAGAATGAATTCGCGGTTTAGAGAGAGAGAGAGAGAGAAAGCGAGAGAGTTATATAATAAACATAACTTAGCCCTTAAGTAATCTAAAAATATCTCCTCCAAGATATATATATATATATATATATATATATATATATATATATATATTTGTTCGGGTTACTACAATCTTCCTTCATTATAAAATTTTGTCATCGAAATTTGCTAACTGTTTCCATCACACCGTCTGAACTCTAATTGCTCTGTCTCTAGGAAGAGCCGGCGGCCACCCACATAGCAACCCCGTCTCAAATTTATTACCTGCCCTTACTTATGGCGGAGGAATACCGTGGTTACACATAACATCTCGGGAGATTACAAATACAAGCTCTCCCGGAGACCAAACAAACCACTTACTTACCACTCTGCTTACCTGTTTAACTCTGAGCATCTCTGAATAACTAAGAATACTTCTAACGTATCTCTGACTCTAACTCCCATGAAGCTTCTTTGACTGCATGATTACGCCAAAGTACCTTCACAGGCAGAATCTTCTTAGTACGTAGCTCTCGTTCCTTACGGTCTAGAATCTGAACAAGTATTCCATCATATGCTAAAGTGTCCTCG
Organism: Malania oleifera; assembly: GCF_029873635.1. Classification (NCBI taxonomy): domain Eukaryota; kingdom Viridiplantae; phylum Streptophyta; class Magnoliopsida; order Santalales; family Ximeniaceae; genus Malania; species Malania oleifera. Next base: position 87,139,432 of record NC_080428.1, on the reverse strand, counting down.
AGCTCTAAGGACTCGTACTTCATCACATGCGAAGGATCAGGAACATACCTCCTAAGCATGGGCACGTGGAATATGTCGTGAATCCTAGACAGTGTTGGGGGTAATGCTATCCTGTACGCCACCAGACCGACTCTCTCCAGAATCTTGAATGGCCCGACGTATCTAGGGCTCAACTTGCCCTTCCTACCAAACTTCATCACCCCCTTCATCGGAGCGATCCTCGGGAATATCTTACCCCTATCTCGAGCTCCAACTCCCGACGGCGAACATCTGCATAACTCTTTTGCCGACTCTGAGCTGTTTTAATATATCCCTGATCAATTTAACCTTCTCAGAAGTCTGCTGGACGAGTTCGGGTCCCAACATCTGTCGTTCACTGACCTTATCCTAGTACATAGGAGACCGACACTTCTGACCATACAATGCCTCAAATGATGTCATCTCGATACTAACTTGGAAGCTATTGTCGTAGGCAAACTCCACCAATAGTAATAACCGTATCCAACTACCGCCGAAGTCCAACACACAAGCTCGTAACATATCCTCCAAGATCTGAATCGTCCTTTCTGACTGTTCATCAATCTGAGGGTGAAATGTCGTACTGAAGGTAAGCTTAGTCCCCAATGCTTCCTGCAAACTTTTTCAGAACCGAGAAGTAAATCTTGGATCTCGATTTGAAACAATAGACACCAGCACTCCGTGCATTCTGACTATCTCTTGAACGTATAGCTCTGTTAGCCTATTCAAGGAGTAGTTAACTTTCATCGGCACAAAGTGAGCAGTCTTAGTCAACCTACCCACAATCACCCAGATCGCATTTTGCCCGTGAAGTGCTTGTGGCAACCCTGTAACAAAGTCCATGGAGATATGCTCTCATTTCCACTCATGAATACTTGATGATTGTAACGGCCCTGCTAGCCTCTGATGCTCAGTCTTTACTTGCTGACACGTTAGACATTTCTCCACAAATCGAGCAATCTCCTTTTTCATATCACTCCACCAAAAGGATCCGCGCAGATCCCGATATATCTTCGTACTACCCAGATGTACCGTATACAAAGAACAATATGCCTCCTCCAGAATCGATCTCTTTATCTTCTCGTCGTTTGGAACACACAACCTGGTGCCAAACCTAAATACATTATCATTAGAGATGTTAAAATCTACAGCCAACCCCTTCTGCACTTTCTCTACAACCTCCACTAACTCCTTATCATTGGCTTGCGTGACTTTATTCGAAAGCAATAACATGGTACCTCTTACCACGTCGCCCGCGTTCTCTGCATCGGCAGGGGTAAGCGAGTAAACTCTCGCCTGAGCCGTGTTTCTCTGCAAAGTTCCCTGGGGCACCTGGTTATCTCCCCCATACTGATTCAGTGCAAGTGTAGCACTCATCAACGCACAATAGACTCGTGCCACGTGGCCCTGTTCGCCGCAATGGTGACAGTTATCCATGAACGGCCGACACTCACCCTCATGCCACCTATGGCACCTGGGACACTGTGCGCGAGATGAATCCCCCTGTGGACCCTGTGGTTCCACCTCTTGTCGTTTACTAGCACCGTAGTTATTCTTCTTCCACTGCCCCTGATGAGCACCAGTCTGAGAACCAGAAGGCGTTGGCCTCTTCCTTTGATCCTGGACTACCACTTCCTCCTGAAGACTAGCTTTACCCACGGTGGCTTTATCCACCAGTACAGCGAATTTTTGAATTTGCAGAACTGCCACCTGCTTACGGATATCCTTCCTCAGACCCTTATCGAACCTCCGAGTCTTCTCATACTCGTTCGATATTAGGCACGGAGCAAAACGAGATAGCTCAATGTACCTGGCCACATATCTCTGCACCGTCAAGGTTCCTTGGGTCAGACTAGAGAACTCATCCGCCTTCGCATCTCGGGTGGAAGCCGGGAAGTGATACTCAAAGAATACCTCCTTGAAACGACTCCACGTCATCTATGATGGCCCGGTCCTCTGCTCCTCCAGTAGACTCACGGCCATCCACCATCTCTCAACTTCACCTGCTAGCTGAAATGCAGCATAAAGAACCCTCTGTTCGTCTGCACAATGCAGAACTTTCAGTATTTTCTCCGTCTTCTGCACCCAATTCTCGGCCACTATTGGGTCAAATCCTCCAGTGAACGTTGGAAGATGCATGCGGGTAAATTTCTCGATAGTGCAACCCGCAGCAGTAGGTGGATGTTCCCGTCCCCTAACACTCCGCCCAATCTCCCGCAAGACCTGCTCAAACAAGCCTCGAGGCACGGCAAGAGACCCATCGCTCGAAGTCCCCTCCAAGCTACCGTCCAAGTTGTTATCCTTGGGCTCCATTCTGAAAACAGGACAAGAATATATTAGCATTCCTATGTCATAGCACAATTAACACAATCCTTGCAAAATAATCAAGTCAACATCTAAACTCTCGGGTCCAGGTCTGCCTCACCACACCGATACGAAACTATCAATGATTTGCCGTGATTTTACTGAAATCGTCATTCTAGGAAAAACACAGAACACCGTCAATGAATCCCTGTCTAGCTACAAGACAACCCTTAACCTACTCTACCCATATCTCAATCTACCAATTCCTTACATTCCTATACTCTGGTATATTCACCTAATCAAGCCTAACCAAGTCTACAAGACCTAACAACCTGGTTAGCTCTGATACCAAACTGTCACGCTCCGAACCCCGAAAAGTGGGCCTTAGGGTGTGATATGAGATCCTAACCTGTATCTGTATCATTCAAACACCCATGATATCAATAAATATGAGGGTCCAACCTGATAGGGCTCGCGGATACCCTACTCACAACCATTATTCACATGAATAACGCAGCGAAACATATTTCAACCTATTACATTCATTCATACCAGAGCACTAAGTCTGTCATAATATAAAACATCAACCCAAGGTATCCAACATAATCCAAAATGATCCCGGCTACAGTTCAGTACTCACAACAGTACTTACAAAAAACTAACAGAATACTATGCTCTAGAACCCTCTAGAACGCTAGGTCCGGCTTCCTAAAGGACCTAAAATAAATTTGTATGATTGGGGTGACACACTTCTCAGTAAGGGAGAATCAGGTGATATCAGTGTGTGGGCACAAAAGTGTTATTCCAATAAGAAACAAAGCATTTCGCATTTCCAGTATTTTCACAAACAATTCCAGTATATTTTACAATCATCGGGATAATACGGCAAACTGGCATGTCATTATTGTCCCACGGTATAGAACCGGCATTCCACAACCCTCGATATTATTTGGCAAACCGGCATGTTATTATTGACCCCACGGTATTGAACCGGCATTTTAGTAACCATAATTTGATAAATCGGCATGTCATTATTGACCCCACGATATTGAACCGGCATTTTAGTAACCATAATCCGGCAAACCAGCATGTCATTATTGATCCCACGGTATTGAACTGGCGTTTTAGTAACCATAATCCGACAAACCAGCATGTCATTATTGACCCAAGGTATTGAACCGCGTTTTAGTAACCATAATCCGGCAAACCGACATGTCATTATTGACCCACGGTATTGAACCGGCACAAATTTAGTGTTTTCACACTCTTTGGCATAAACCGGCAATTTACGACCATCGGTATTAACCTGGCATGTCTTACAACCCCACGGTATTAATCCGAAATGTCTCAATCCCACGGAATCAAACCGGCATGTCATTATTGACCCCACAGTAATGAAACCGGCATGTCAGTAACCACCATTCCTGAAAACAGTTTGGAACTCCAGTTCCTATATTCCATTTCAAATACATCACAACTCAATCATCACAAAATATCTTTCTTGCCATATCTATTTGGATAATTAAACAATCATATGATAATTGATCCGGAAATACAGTTTAACATAGAATAAAGGTACGATCATCTCTATACTTTAGTTTTATTCAAATAAACGATTTTCCAAAAGAAACGGAGACGGTACCCGAAACCCTAATTTTCCCGAAAACCGCACAACCGAAAAACCGGCAATCTCACCTGGTAAAATTTTCCAAACAAGTAATCAAAACATCCGTATAAACATAACCTACAGTTCTACCAGATTAGATTTTAAAAATAACTGATATAAACAAATCCCCTTACCTGTTCCCGAATACCGAAACACAACTCCAAACGGCTCGAAACAGCCACACAGATTCTCAAATCCTAAAACCGAAAGACCATACGTCAATATCACCCTATTTAGTACAGATATACAAGTCACTAGGCTCGTTTCAACCCTTACCTCAACTTCGGGGTAAAAACCCAGAAATCCTCAAATCGAGGTTCTACTCTGTAGGACTTGTAGAGATTCACTTGCTGATCCACGTAGTAATGTTGGATCGTTAATTCGGGCAACGAGCCGCCCAAGATCTTAGAGAGAGAGAGAGTTATATAATAAACATAACTTAACCCTTAAGTAATCTAAAAATATTTTCTCCAAGATATTTATATATAAATATCTAAAAATATCTCCTCCAAGATAAATATATATTGGGGTTACTACATGAACTATCAAGTTCATTAGCTAACAAACAATTGATTCAAATCCAAAGGCTAAAAAATAATAACAAACATAAGTTTCAAATAAAAAATTTGTCAAATACAATCGTTACTGCTCCATAAAGACATCTATTTCCAATTTTATCTAAACCATAAAAATGTGTGCATAAATACATACATACATACATATATATATATATATATATATATATATATATATATATATGAACTGATATAAAGTCCATTGCCAGAATTCCATGAGTAATAAATCAATGACCAAGATATCAACTAGAATGAAATACCAAGCACACAAGCATGATGAAATCATACCATTTCTCAGGAGCCAACAAGCATTAAAGCTAGCATTAGTAAAACCAACAGACCAAAATGCATATAAAATTTGACTTCAAATAAAAATCAGCAGACCATGTGAGTATTGTCAATAAATCATTCTGTTTATGTATTTCCCTACAAGTACTGACTACGTAGAGTAATAGGTAAAAACAAGTAACATTAAAAATTTTCATCATCTGCAATGAGAATATCCTTCAATATGTAATTGACTGCTTGATTGGAGTGGAAGGGCTATGCCGCTGGTCAAAGAAGAATATTTGATTGCTAAAATAACTTTTTAAATGCCCAGTTTCTTATCTCAAATCTAAACCAGTTTATATACCAAAGAAATATAGTCTCTGCCAAACAGTAACAAACAGGGGCAAAAAAGTTCTAAGGGGGTGTTTGACAAAACTACGCATTAAGCACTAAATACTGAATTAGACTTTGGATTTTATGAGCCGACTTAGAACTTGATTGAAACCCCTTAACACAGAGAGGTATAACTTGTTTGTTAAACATCTGAGTATGTATTTTTTATTTTTTTTTAAATTTAATCATTAAAAAAAAAAAACAAGAACACAAATAAAATTACCCAATACCTCCTTAATTTTATGTTTGTTTCTTGAGAAAATATCAAAGAAAGAATGTGATTAGAAATGAATCAACAATTTAGTACAAAAGAGTCATTTAAGTCTGTTAATAGTGAAAATCCAAATAATAGGCACATACAATTGCATCCCTAACCAAAAATTAGGGTCAAGCAATATCGACTAATCTGCAATATCAAACAAAGAAAAAATAAGCACACATGGAAACTTCCATGAACCCATCTGCAAAAGAAGCACTAATTAATGCTGCAAAATTCAAACCCTAATCAATCCCATAATTAGGAGGTGGTGATTGTGCAAAACTCCTCCATCAATGCATGGTGTTTTCATGTTCGATTTCGTCCATGCCTATATTAAGTTTTTGTGATGCATAGCACAAAAAGAGGTGAAGAAGAAGAAGAGGAAGCAGCAGACACGGGAGGACTATGCTGTACAGCATCAATTATCAGGAGTTGACTCTCACGAGTCTCATCGTCTTGGAAAATTGTTAGAGATTTCGGTCAGTGTACTATAAACAAACCAAAAATGAGGATGGAAAATATATAAGAGCCTGTTTGACTAAGGGTTTAAAAATGAGTTTTCCTATTGTTGTTTTTGGAAATCAAAACAAAGGATTGTATCATGAAATTATTATTCCTTTTATACTGAAAATTGTGTCTCGTTAACTGTTTTTCATTGTTCTTGGAAATGAAACCAGTGGAACTAGGTTTGGTTAAGATTGGCAATTTGTTAATAAGACCATAATGATTATTATTTTTATTACTATTACTGGAAAATGGGTTTACCCCATCCCCATGTATTCTTTGCATTCAAAAAATTGTATCCAGCAACATAGAAAACACCTTAGAATCATTTCATAAATACCTATATAATTTAGGTAGGTTTTTGGACTAGTTTCCAAAAACCAAGTTTGGAAAATACTTAGTCGAACATGAATTTTGAGTGTTTTTTTATATCCCACTTTTCAAGATACAAAAAACTGAATCCGATATTGTTACTATTCCAAAATCAATTGGGATTTTTAAATAATGTGTTACAAGTCCCAAATCAATTGAGATTCTATTTAATGTTAGGAATCTATTTAATTTTGGGATTTTTATTTAATGTTATAGGATTCCCGAATCAATTAGGCTTGAATTCATTAAGGACTTGAATTGGGATATTTTACATTCCTAATAGGAGTAGGGTTCCCTACCCTATATATTTGTAACCCTATTAGGGTTTTTTCATTCAAGCAATAACATAATTCATAGCCTTTGGCTAATTTGGTGGTACATCGCCTCGAAGTGATCAACAATCTTTTCTCTTATTATTTTCCATTCTTTCAATTTTCCCAATTTTTATATGAGAAAACCCTATGGTCTTATCATTGTGTATTAAAGTCGGCATTCTTGTGGATGTTGTTAACCTGCCAACAAAAGCAAGATCTTGGAATTCTTGATCTCCATTCATATGCAATGGTCTAAAAAGTTTAGCAGAATCCCAAAAAAGGCTACGCTAAAGGATGAATTTAGCAATATGTTTAAGCCTCAATTTGAAGAGATCTCGACATTGCTCTCTAAACTATTCATTCATATTCCCATAAAAAGAAAGAGTATGATGCCTCTACATTAATGACCCCATTGGTCAGGTTTTTAGAGCAGGAAAACACTTTCACTTTCACCGCACTCCAAAAACACCTAAAGTTGAGATTCCTGCTATTAGTCTAGATGGCGATACTATTCAATGGTATGATTGGGTTGAAACTTGTTACAAAATGCCTTGATGGGCAGAATTTGTTTTCAAATTACTTGTCTGATTGGAGTCCACTAGATATAAGAATATTGATGGAATGATTGCCAAAATACACCAAACTAGCACTATCTTGGAGTACTAGATATCAAATAGGACAAAAAATTGGAATAAATGCCAACTTAGCGGTACATCTATTTAAGGTCTCCTACCTGACATTCGGTGTGAGCACTGTGAGGTCAAAGTGCATCGGCCATAGACTATGATTGTCGCAATTTACTTCGCACAAAAGAAGAACAGAAGTTGAGAGAAGAAAGATTTCACTCCAGCAAGACCATTAGCAAGCAAAATGTTAGCAATACTATCACACCACCTGTTTTAAATCCTCCTGCCTAATGATTGACTTAGGAGGAACTTAAAAAGCGAAGGAAAAAAGGTTTGTGTTGGCATTGTGATGAGAAGTGACGTAGAGGGCATTGTTGCAAAAAAGGTATGACTCTTGATGATTGAACCAGTGGAGGAACCATAAGAGGTTGAGATTTGATTCCCCTTATTCAAATCAGGAAGGTATGGAATCTGATGAAAATGATGAATCTATCACTTTTTTAGTTCATACTTTAGTTGGGTGTGCTCATCCTCAAATCATGAAAATTGGTGGCTTTCTAAAAGGTCAACCTATTACTATCTTAATTGATATGTGTAGCACTAATAATCTCATAAACACTAAAATTGCTAAATGGCTATCCTATCCTGTGGAGCAATGTGAAAAGTTTGATGTGAAGGTTGTAGATGGAAGGACCTTGACATGTTAGAGCAAGTGTCCAAAGGTTAGCTTGGAATTTGTCTAAACTGGTTATGAAGTTCGTTGTGAATGGCCAGAGAGTGACTTTAAAGGCAAATGTTGTGGTAATGCCACTACAATTTCAAGCCATTGTATGAAGAAGCTCCTTAAAAAGGAGCGACATGACTGCCTAGTACAACTTCAAGCACCAGAGGAGTTAAAACATCAATCTGGCTTGGATGAAGGTCTAGAATTTCTTATTTCAGAATTTTTTTACCTATTTGTGGGGCCACAAAAAGTATTGCCACCTCAGCAAATACATGATCACTACATTCCTTTATTGCCAAGTAGTGTCCCTACTAATATCCGTCCTTATCACTATCCTTACTTTTAAAAAGAAGAAATAGAATAGTTAAGAAATGTTAGATTCTAACATTATTCAACCATGTTAGTCCATATTCTTCTCTTGTTTTATTGGTGAAGAAGGATGGCTTTTGGTAGATGTGTGTTATCAAGTACTAAACAAGAGCACTCTAAAGGATAAATATACGATCCCTATTGCAGAAGAATTGTTAGATGAGTAGGGAGGTGCCCAACACTTCACCAAACTCGATTTGTAATTAGGCTATTACCAAATTTGGATATGTAAGGATGACATTCAGAAGACTACGGTTAGAACTCACAATGGTCATTACGAGTTCTTGGTTATATATATATATATATCCTTATTTTTTGCATTGCTTGTGTCTTAGACTATGAATGTTCATGAGGAGTTTTATTATAGCTTTACGATGAGTTAGGCTTGAGTCCAGTTTTAAGCTTGTCTCCTACTAAATTGCTTCAACTTTCCAAACAAATAGAGAAGGTAGTTTTCAAATTTCTCTAAAAATATTGTTTTGCCTTGGGGATAAATTTAACAAATAAATAAACTATATTTATGAGTTTATTCTACTTATTTATGGAACGAATCTTTGTTAGGTTGCATTTTTTTATTGAAAAAATAAATGTTATGAACTTTATAATTTTTATTGTGTTTATGAATAGCATTCTTACCAAAATTGCAACAAGCTTAAACAAAATTGTAACTAAATCTAAGTTTAATAACAAATGTGCAAATAGGTTTCCTAAAGATGCACAAATAATTTTTATGCATCTTATAATTTATTTTGTTTACGAATAGCATTCTTTCCAAAATTGCAACAAGCTAAAACCAATTTGTAACTAAATCTAAGTTTTATAACATAAGCGTGAGTAGGTCTTGTGAAGATGCTAAAAAAAAAAAAAAAAAAAATTATGCTTCTATAAGTAGCATTCTTAACAAAATTGCAACAAGTTTAAAAGAAATTGTAACTAAATCTAACTTCTATAACATTAAGTGTGAATAGATCCCGTGAGGATGCAAAAATAATTTTTATGGATCTTATAATTTGTTTTGTTTATGAATAGCATTCTCACCAAAATTGTAGCAAGCTTAAACAAATTTGCACCTAAATCTAAGTTTTAACACACAACCAGTCTCAAGCCCGGGTAAAGGAAAAGTGTAGTGACCCAAAGAATAATAACATTTTAATAATATGAGGGAGAGAAAATAGATACCAAAACATTCAGAGATAAGGTAAGGGAAATATGCTATACTAGAAATTTTTTGAATATTATGCAGTTTATTTATTTACGAAAATTATGTATTTTAGTATGGTGTGACTTGCGATTATGTATATGGTACGGGGATATGTTTATGAATTTAGTTTCATGATTTCATGAATTTCAATATTATGGTTAAACGAACTTCGGTATCATGATTTTATGGATTTCAGTACCATGATTTTACGATATTTCAGTACCATGATCTTATGAATTTCAGTACCATGATAACACGAATTTCAGTATTACGAATATGCAGTTTCATGTTATGATTATTTAGATTTCAGTACGATATGCAGTATCATGGTTATTTCGGTACTTCAGAATCATGGTAAATCATATAGACATGTATATAGAAATATATTATACGATATCAGACCCTGTTGGACTTGCAGCTACAGAGCACGGTACCGTTGCTACAGATACTATGTTACTTTATGAGTGCAACCACCTATTCAGATATACGTGGTAAAGTCAACCACCGAGGCCCTTAAAGAGGTTAGGCTCCCCATCCAGATATGGGTTGAGGTGGGCAGGTCGACTGACGGAGTTTAGTGATTTATTCCTGGTTGGCCAGTTAGGGTAAATCCAGCCTACGGGCCGCACAACCTTGTCATGAGGGGCATGTCATGACACAGATAGCCACAGGGAACAGTTTTAGTTACTATTACTTACGTATTGATTTACAGAAACGGGGATCCTACTTATATACACTAGAAGTATTTTGAATTATAATCATAATACTGATATGTTAAGCAATAGGGAAAAGGGGTGGTGTGCTTTATTATTTGTACTGTACTTTTGTACTAAGTTATTCATGGTTATATGACACAGATTTCATGATATATAGTAGCTCATTTGCCACACACTAGTAATAGCATATTTTCTCTTACTGAGCGTTGGCTCGTCCCAGTGTTGATATATTTTTTAGGTGATCCGGGTAGGCGAACAGGTCAGGCTCGCAAATAGAAGAACTTCAGTAGTGCCCTTACAGAGAGTGAGTATTGTTTTTGGGGAGCATTTTTGTATTACCCTAGCTAGTTGAGGGAAATTTTGGGGATTCAGTAACACATGTATATATTCTTTTGGGAAACATGATAGCACTTTGGTATTGTATAGTGTGGTATATCACTATGTATGAAAATGTTTGTTTGTATTATGCTTCTCGCTGCTTAGGATAATGTTATGGTATCAGAGTATGATAATTATTACAGTGGAAAAAAAAAAATCAGATAATTAAGCAGGGCGTTACAAAAAGGGTTGTGTTAAGTAGCTGACAACCAGCGTAAAATTTGTCAGATCACTATGATATGAATCCTTACCGAATATTTGCTAAGGCATCCCCTACGAGTGACGCGTTGCACATGTACCACCTGGGTGTAGCGAAAAGTGGGTGAGCGTGGGCTAGGTTGTCACCCCGAAGCAATGCGCCGTGTCGGCGCCTGGGTACGATGTCAAATATGCGAGGGTTTCTACATCATTTTGAACGTGGGCAGGTAAAGACATTAGTTTAGGAAACTAGGATTAGATTGGCAACTTAGAATATAGGGACACTTACGGGTAAAAGCAAAAGCATGGAAATTGTGGACACAATGATCAGAAGAAGAATTAATATAATTTGCCTTCAAGAAACTAAGTGGGTGGGGGAGAAAGCTAGAGAAATTGATAAATCGGGTTTTAAACTTTGGTACACTGGAAAAGAAAAACACAAGAATGAAGTAGGAATTATTATAGACAAAAACTTAAAAGATAGCGTTGTTGATATAAATAGAATAGGGGATAGAATTATAGAAATCAAGATGGTATTAGGACAAGAGATAATAAACATCATTAGTGCTCATGCTCCTCAAGTCGGCTAAGCAGAAAATCTTAAAAAAACAATTTTGGGAAGATATGGATAGTATATTATACAAGGCATACTAGAGACTGAGAAAATATTTATAGGAGGAGATTTGAATGGACATGTTGGAAGGGATAATATGAGAGGATACATAGAGGATATGGATATAAAGACAAAAATGAGACTGGGGAAATGATCTCAGACTTCGCTATACCATGATTTTAGTATAATGAATACTTGCTTTAAGAAGAGAGAACACTTAATAACCTTTAAAAGTGGACAAAATAGAAATCAAATAGATTTTTTTTTTAACTAGGAGGGTAAATTGTTTATCATGCAAGGATTGTAAAGTTATTCTAGGTGAAAGCCTAACCACACAACATAGAGTCTTAGAGTTAGATATATGTATTAAAAATGGAAGAAAAAGGATAAAATAAACCAGTGTAAGAGAACTAATGAGTCCCTAAAATATATAATTTTAGACCCTCATTTACCTTTGTTTATCCTCATTTATTTTGTATGCAACCCTTTGTTATCATATTTTAGAACTACGCAAGGTTTGCTCATGTTTTAGGGAAAACACGTTAAAAACCACGGAGTTAGGCATTATGAGAAGATAAGGGGATATTTGGGACACTCAAAGCTCAAATCAAGTGTTTAGCCAAGTCCCTAGAGCTTCAGTGCATTTAAGGAAGAAAGATCTTGTTCGACCATGTGGAGCGACTAGCTACCAACAGGGGCGACCAAGGCAATAGACGCAGCCTCCAAGGTTCAAGCCTGAAATAGAACAATTGCAAGGTTCGACCAGGTCTTCAACATAGTGACTTTCTCAGGTGACTAGGTTCAGAGGCCGAAGCTAAATGAAGATAGAATTACCGAGAGCCTCGACCAAATGCTCGACTAGAGAGACTATCACGAGCGACAGAGTCGAGTTCCTGAGATTTCCTGAAGTCGAGATCCTGCAAGCCTCGACCATAGACTCGACCAACAAGACCCGACAGTGCGACCATGTCGAGAAGAACTGAATTCAAATCCCTGCTTTCATGAGAGCTCCGACCAGAGCGCAACCAAGGAAGAACATGGATGCGACTTAGTCGAAACTGATGATCTGCATCGCGAGATACTTGCAAAAGTTGCCATTTTTGAATTTCAAACCTTGTAAACCCTAATGGGTATAAATAATAGCTACGAATATGTTCTAGGGGTTCCTCTTTGGCCTCTCTTAGGTTATTAACGGACTTAAGATGTCATTGAGAGCCATTGTAGATTAGTTAGAGTAGATCTCAATACTTGTTCTGGTTTGTGCAAGAAGTGTTCAATGGCCTGTGACAACCGGCAAGGCTCTTGTGCTTTCCACATAGATTAGATGATCATTCAGTTGTACCTCCACTCGTTAGTGACAGACGATTTGAATACAAAGGATTGATCTTTTACATGCTTTCTCTTTACCGCTTTCGTTTATCTGCTTTCATTTAATCGCTTTCCTTTACTGATTTCCTTTATAGCTTGATTGTGATGAATACCTGGTAGATAGGATAGCACTTCTATAGCTTTGGTGAGGTACACATATTAGGCTACAGTCTCCCACAAAGGTTCTCATGATCGTTGTGATGGAGAATACTCCGGTTTCCGACCGTGTTTTGGACGGTTGGTGCACCCTTGCTACTCTATGCCATCGAATGGCTCCTTGGATTGTTTAGCTGGGTTCCGGTTAGTTTAATGCGGTAAACTCCCTTAACTTAGATTACGCACACGACATCCTAAGTTTGATTCATGATTGAGCACTGCTTTGTAGGAGTACAGTTAAGTTAGATTTACATGCTTTCATTTACATGCTTTCACGTAGCTGATAGAATACACCCTAAAAAATACCATCTTTTTACTTTTCTGTTACAAAGGCTCCAATAAATTAATTTAGAAGTGGTTTGATAACTGCACTTTAAGTCTCTAAGGATCGACACCCGACTTCCCCACTTTCTATTGGACTTAGGATTGTTAGGTAATATAAATATTATTTTTGGTAGTTAAAAACCCAAGCCTTGGCGAGCCTACCAAGAACTAGGTGGTGGAACCTAAAAGGAGAAAATATAATAAAAATTAAAGATAAAATTATCAAAGATGGGGATTGGACTATAGAGGGTAAGATAGATACAAATACTCTTTGGAGTAGATTAGCAAGCTCTATTAAAAAGTAGCAAAATAGATTTTAGGTGAATCAAGGGGAAGATTCTCGAATAGCAAAGAAGGTTGGTGGTGGGATAAAGATGTACAAAAAATCGTAAAGACAAAAAGAATTTGGTATAAGACGTGGTAAAAATGTAGAAATGGGGATAACTTTGAAAAGTATAAGGAGGCAAGAAAATATGCAAAAAAAGGTTGTTAATGAAGCTTGTCAGATTTTAGGGCCTACATCTTTTGGTCTTAATGTCTTACCCTACCATAGGGTTTGCTATCATTATATGCAAGAAGTTTACATAGTTGGTGTCATATTTTCACAGATTTTCAGCACCTAAATGCTGCCAGAATTTCTAGAACATGCTGCCAGAATTTTTGGAACATGTTGCCAGGATTTCAGGCACATGTTCAGTGCCAGCATGCTGCCTGATTTGCAGCATTATTTACAGCTACAATATAAATATAAAATAAACATCATTTATTACAAATTATTAACCATGTTTTCCCACACTCCCCCTCAAGCTGGCGAATGGGTATTTTCCATTCCCAGTTTGGATACAATACTCTGGAACACTGAACTACCTAACCCCTGCCTGGATATTTTGCAATTTGTTGGGATCGAACAATCTCCTCCGATTGTGTTGTAGCAGTTGTCTCTGCAACCTCCTACATTCTTCACGAACAATAATCTCTTGGTGATTAAGGCCGATCACTTGAAACTACCAGCAATGAAGGCTGGTACAAAAATGCTCTAAGAAATTCAGCAATGAAGGCTGATCACGAACAATGATCTCATGGCAATTAAGGCCAATCACTCGAAACCACCAACAATGAAGGCTAGCAACCACCAGCAATGAAGGCTGGACTGAAAAGTAACGGAAACTACCAGCAATGAAGGCTGTAAAAGGTAGAAATAAGAATAGAAACTGCTCCAATAAATTTCAGCAATGAAGGCTGAATTGAAAAGTAACGGAAACCACCAGCAATGAAGGCTGGCAACGGTAGAAATAAGAACAGAACCTACTCCAAGACATTTCAACAATGAAGGCTAAACTGAAAAATAATGGAAACCACCAGCAATGAAGGCTGACAACGGTAGAAATAAGAACAGAAACTGTTACAAGAAATTTCAGCAATGAAAGCTGAACTGAAAAATAACAAAAACCACCAGATAATAACATCCAAGATTGGTAACTGCACCAATTTTCTGCCAACCGCATCCTCTAGCAGCCCCTGAAAGTACACCCTGTATCCCATCTCGGAAGTTGGATGATGCAACAAAGGCAACTTGATTGCTACATATCTGGCAACTTCTATTTCATTGCTATAAGCATAGCCCCAAATGTTGCAAATCAATATCAGCACTGACCCAACCAAAACACCCTCAGTAATGGCAATCACTAACACAACACATACTGCCATTCGAACAGCTCGAATATGCCCAGCTCCTAGTTCATTTGAAACTCGAGTGCTCACAGCACCACCGAGTCCAAATGGGATCATCCAAACAATTGCAGCTGTATTGAGGCTGATTGAGAGCACCGAGGCTTCTAACTTTGGATTAGGAAGAAGACCAGATAAAAGAACCATCATTTCAAATGACCACATTTCCAAGCAGACCATAAGGGCAGAAGGAAAAGCCAGTCCAAGAAAAGGGAGAATATTGTGTAGGGCTTCCTTTGATATTTCAGGATCTTGGCTGAGGGTCATGAGAATGGATCCTGTGTTTGCCCAGATAACAGCAAAGGGTATGCTTCCAAGCAAAAGAACAAACATGGCTTTTTGCAAGTGAACTCCAAGCATGTAGTACTGCTTTGCCCCATAGGACAGGCTACATAATGTATCCAGTGCGCTTGCCATTCCCATCAACAAGCTGAAACCGGTCACGATTGCGAAAGAAGTGGCCATTGAAAAACCAAAGAGAGCTAATTCACCTAAATGACCAACAATCAAACCAATGAAAACCTTTGGGGTCAAGACATCAACTCTTGAAATCCCAATACGACTCACAAAGGCACCAAACAGTGCCAAAGACACGAGTGCAGCAGATCCAATGGCAAATCCCTTTCCTATAGCTGCAGTGGTGTTTCCTGCAACATCAAGGGCATCAGTTCTCTCACAGATACGGTGGCTCATGCCAGCCATCTCAGCAATGCCTCCAGCATTCACTGGTGGGGCATCAATGGCCAATCCAGTAGCAATGGTGTTTAGCAATTCAAGAGCTGCCACAGCAATACCATACGTGGCTGCAAAGCTGAAACTAACAAAAATACTGATTGCAATGGCAAAAATAGGACTTGTGACAGACTTGTATCCCAAGGCAAGTCCAAATATAGCATTGGTGGCAGCTCTAGTCCTGCAGGAATCTGCAACCTCTTGTACGGGGCTGTATGCATTGCTGGTGTAATAATCAGTCACAAACCCAATAATAAGTCCAGCCCAAAGACCAACAGCCACACACAGGAACAGCTGCCAGTTCTTAACAACCTTGCGAGCACCAAAATTGAAGATTGTGAATGATGGTGGAAGGGAAATCCAGCTAACAATTCCAATTCACCAAAATTGAAGATTGTGAATGATGGTGGAAGGGCAATCCAGCTAACAATTCCAATTCCCACAGTCATAAGAATGGTGGAAATAATAAGTTGTTTCTTCAATGATGGTTCCATTTCCTTGACAGCCTTGATTTCAAAGAAATCAGTTCCAAAGGGTGATATGGAAGCAACAACAAGAGCTGCACAAGATGATTCGGCATATGGGCCGAAAAAATCAGACCCCATTCCAGCAATATCCCCAACACTGTCACCAACATTGTCAGCAATCACAGCAGGATTTCTTGGGTCGTCTTCTGGATTGTTTCTTTCTACTTTGCCCACAAGATTAGCTCCAACATCAGCAGCCTTAGTATAGATACCACCGGCAACTTTCCCAAAGAGAGCGATGGGAGAACCACCAAGACCATAACCAGTAATAGCCTTAAAAAGGCCTTCCCAGTCATCACCATAGTATAGAAATGTATAGCACCACGAGACCATTTGCAGCAAGGAGAAAAACCATTACTACACCAGACCAAAATGCAACAATAAAAGCCTTTCCAACACCCTTTCTTGCTTCTAAGGTTGTCCTTACATTTGTGTACGTAGCAATTTTCATGCCAAGGAAACCAGAAACTACTGAAGTGACAGCACCAAGTAGGAAGGACAGAGTACTGAAAACAGCTGTGGCAAGGGACACTAGCACAAAACAGTGCTCTCAGGAGTTCAAATATCCAGAACTTACAGCACTTTAGACCTACCAAAATCCAAAACTTCAAGAGGCAGCTATGACCGCAGAACTGAGCTTACAATATCCTAGGAGGAATAACTTAACCACAAAGAACAGGGTAGACCACAGAAAAGTACTGCAGGCATTTAATAAAGAACCTGGCAGCAGCTACAGGCATTATGCTGGCAGCAACTGCAGGCATTATGCTGGCAGCAACTGGAAATGAATGCAGGCAAGCACAGGAATAAGCATTTGAACTCCAATCGAAACCAACCAGCAATCTGTGCAAGATTGTAAGCAATCAATCACGAATACATAGCGTTAAAACAGGATCATCAGCTAACCGCAAATAGAGTACATCTGATAGCAGCCCGTGGAACAGAGGAACAGCAACAGACCAACAGCAACATACTAGAAACAGAGGATAATTGACTTTACATCAACAAATCACCTTGAAAACACGCAGCTTCCTACCAAGGATGCTGCACAACCTAACAAAGAGGAATTGTGTCCCTAAACGACTCTCAAAACAACCAAATCAGATTTGAGGACTGTCAGTTTTGGCTCTTTGTGCTAAAGCTCTCAACAGAACCCAGGAAGAGAAAGATCAAAACCGCAAAAGACGTCCTGCTCTGTTTCTCCTCAGAGCAGAGCGGAGGATGAACAGAGGATAGGGGGAGATCTACCACAGAAGCTATATATCTTTTAAGAAGATTAATGGAAAAAATTAAGGAAAAAAAGAGGAACTTGCATATGATATTTATTGACCAAGAGAAAGCATATGATAGGATACCTAGGGAAGTTCCATGGTGGGTTTTAGAAAAAAATTGTGTATGTAGGTAAACTTGATGTCATTAAAGATATGTACGATGGAGCAATGTAATGACCAATGTAACGACTATAGATGAAGAAAATAGAGAATTTCCAATTACCATACGTGTACATCAAGGATCTGCTTTAAGTCCTTATCTTTTTGCTTTAGTGATGGACCAACTGACTAAGAGTATTCAAAAGGAGGTTCCATGGTGTATGTTGTTAGCAGATGATATTGTATTAATTGATAAAACTAGGGACAGAGTTGAGGCTGAGTTAGAATTATTATAAAGAGAAGCTTTGGAATCTAGAGGTTTTAAGATAAGTAGAAATAAGACAGAATATATGAAATGTAATTTTAATAATGATAGGAGGAATATTGGAGACAAAGTTAAACTGATGATGAAGAAATAAATAGCACTTGTAGACTTTGATCCCTTAGATCTATTATGCAAGCTGAAGGAGAAATTGAAGATGATGTAATGCATAGAATTAAAACAGGTTGAATAAAATGGAGAAGTGCTTCAAGTGTGCTCTGTGATCGCAGAATACCCTTAAAATTAAAAGGGAAGTTTTATAGGACAGCTATAAGGCCAGCTATGCTATATGGATCAAAATGTTGGGCGATGAAAAAACAAAATATCCAAAAAGTAAAAGTTGCCAAGATGCGAATGCTTAGATGGATGAGTGGTATAAAATTAAGGAATGAACATATTCACAGTAAGTTAGGTGTAGCTCCTATAGAAGATAAGATAAGAAAGAGACGAATCAGATGGTATGGATACTTGCAACGTACGCCACATAGTGCGCCAGTGAGGAAGAGTGAGTTAGTTACTGTGGGGAGCAGTAGAAGGGGTAGGAATAGACCTAAAATAACTTGTGAGGAGATAGTCTGTAAGGATTAAATATCTCTAAATCTGTCAAAAGAAATGGTCTATGATCGCATAAATTGGCGAAAAATGATTCATATAGCCGACCCCACCTTAAGGCTTGGTTTTGTCATTATTGTTGTTTTATAATTTTTCTCATGTGTAGCCGACCCCACCTAGTGGGACTCAAGACTTGGTTTGTTATTTTTATTGTTTATAATTTTCCTTATGCGTCAACTAAACATAATATTATGGTCTGCAATCTAATGATGATGACTACAAGATATGTACATGAACTATTTACTATACAAATATTGACAAAAAAGTGTTTTTGGTCTTAGCCATTTCTAAATGTTATCAAAGGCATTATCATCCACGAAGCAGCACTTCAAGATTTGTCAAATAAACAGAAAACCTCTCTATATATTTGATCAAAGAAGAGTTCGTCATTTACTAGAATCAAGGGTTGGGCTAAAATATATTTTGTTTTATGCTTACAGTAGTTTTCACAGCTTGATATAATTCACAATATTAAGTCACGTGCATTCGCGTATCGCCTTACTAGTTTATTATAAACATACCAAAATTAAGTACCTGCATAAATAATCAATTTTACAATGAATAATAAATAACTAGATAAGTTTATATTTCTTTAGCTATTTGATTAAATAATCAATTTTACGACTAATCACAATGATTATCTCCAGCATCCCTTTTATGTCCAGTTCGCAGCCTACCCACTAAAAATAAAAATAAAAATCCCCCAACAAAACCCTAACAAAATAATCAAGATTTCTGAACAACAAAGGAACAATTTTTCAGCAACAAAGAAACATTCAGTTTGATATGCAAATACAGAATTAAGAGGCAGTAAGAACAACTTGTCCTGCATGAACATCTTAAAATTCGAAAACGGAAACTTAACGAAAACAAAAGGGGAAGATGATGGAAATATGATACAGACCATGATGAGATCCTAGAGGGCTTCAGATCGTCGGCAGCATCATCGGAAGCATCAGCATATTGCAGAATTGGCGAACCTTGGAGAGGGTTGCGCCGATGAGGGAATGATGTCGCGGTGGCATCAGTCATCAACTCCCCTACCTCAGATTTGGTCGTCGTCGACGTTGCCGGAAGCACCGTCGTTCTGCTTGCAGAACTGCTGAAAACTGAAGAATCTTGCCCTCAGAGCTCTTCGAGACGATCGTCTTAGTAGTTTCGTGCGACATTTTTTATTTTTAAAACTGGGCGTGGACGGTTAAGAAAGTAATTGGACTGGGAGTCGGTTAGCTTCTCCCCCGCACTGACTAAGTTGTTCTAAAGATATGTAGCTGGTATTATAAAACAAATGTGGAAGGCAACAATAAGACTGAATCAAGCCTGGCTAGCAAAAGACACAAAGTGAACAATCCAAAGAAATTTTGATGCATTTAATCACTAAATGAGAACCAATTCCATAAATAATATATTTTGCACTATTATCCATAATCATTCAGGCAGGATAACACATTCAATGAGAATCAAAAACTCTGCGTAACTGCATTCAACCAAAATTGCTGATCAAGCCGGCAACATGGATAGTGAGCAGGTACAGAACTAATAACAATATACATCAAACAATGAAAAAAATTCACCAACGTATCCTAAAGTAATCCCTATTTTGCAGCTCAATGCTTAGGCATAGGACAAAGGCACCAAAGTGTTGGATTATGCCATATCGATTGTGGAAGGATTGATAGTCAGTTACTAAGCGTGAGGGAAAGTCTTACACCTTGAGTTAGTTTTTGAGGTTAAGAAAGTCCTAAACCACATTACACTGGCATCAAAGCCTGGTTCACCAACATTCTTCCTTGTATGCCGTGCCGGGAGAGATCCCGATGGTTGCCTTGCCGGGAGAGATCCCGATGTGTGAGGGGGAGATTGTTGGGTTATCCCATATCGATTATGGAAGGGACTGGCGGTCACTTATTAAGTGTGAGGGAAAGCCTCACTCCTTGAGTTAGCTTTTGGGGTTAAGAAAATCCTAAACCACCTAACACAAGGGAGCATCTAGTAGGTAACCATAAGCACCAATCCCTACTCCCTAGCATTAAAACATAGCCCAGGGGCAAGGCATGCCTGAAAGGTCACCAAAACATGAGTTGATTGTCAAAGAATTAATTCACAGATAAGCTGAAGTTACGTGGCCCCCAAG
This sequence comes from Malania oleifera, assembly GCF_029873635.1. Classification (NCBI taxonomy): domain Eukaryota; kingdom Viridiplantae; phylum Streptophyta; class Magnoliopsida; order Santalales; family Ximeniaceae; genus Malania; species Malania oleifera. The sequence goes on along the minus strand of NC_080428.1, from coordinate 87,118,659 downwards.
AATGCTTTTTAAAAAGACCATTGAGTGAAAGCAAAGCTGCTATATAGCTTATGCTGAAATTTTAACTTCAGTTTTTTCTAATTAGAATAATGGTGACAATCAAGGACTTAAATTTAAGTTGAAATGTAGAAATTTAGGTCAAAATTTCAAATTTCAAGGGGTCTCGCAACAAAATTGAGATACAAATCCGATTTTGTAGAAATTTGACCGAAATTTTGAGATTTTGGTAAATTTCGACTGTTCTCCCAAAATTTTCTGGAAATCATTGGGGAGGGGGAAGTAAATTGAAGCAGGAAATTTTAGTGCTGCTCTCTACCTTTGTTTTGTTTTTCCCACATGTTTTGTTGGTTCTTTTTGTGCAACCTGTGAGTATACAGTGGAGACTATAGAGATTTGAGTCAAATCTCAATTCAGTACTTCATTTACTAGATGAGTCATGACAAAGAAAAAAAGAGAGCTATTCCACAAATTCATCAGGAGGTTGAAGACCCAACTGGCTACCAATGAAAATGTCTACACAATAATGCAAACGAAAGGGAAAGTTTTCTATAAATTAGCTTGTGGCATGCATTAGGATACATACCTCAAGGTCCTTGACAAAAGGCTTCCTCTTCTTTCATCTTCCACCTTAAATCTTCCCCCCATGTTTAGGATTGGGCGGCCCGAAGGCTGGACCTAACCGCGGTTAGCCTACTCGATTAGATCAAAATAAACACACCATATACTCGTCTGTAGTACGAATGGCCTGTCATATACCCTAATCCGGACTTGGGGAATAAAACAACCCTTTACACTAGCTCATTCAAACTATCACACCACATGCTCCACGAGTCCGTGTGGTTGCACTTAATCACCACTAACAATGGTACCATGCTCATTTCAACAATACATCCATCCATCAGGGTTTCATTTCCATATTTCGATATATCACAATTGTAGTATTTCACAATGCAATTTTTCATATTTTTAGTAATCTCATTTCACATTCATATTGCAGTATTCATATTGCAGTATTCACATTGCAATATTCACATTCTCATATTCACATTTCAATATCCACATTACAGTATTCACATTACAATATTCATATTCTCATATTCACATATCAGTAGTCACATTTCATTATTCTCATTGCAACATTAACATTGCAATATTCACATTTTCAGTATCACATCTCAAGATTTACATTGTAGCTTTCATAATGCAATATTTTCATTTCCTGCATTCACTACTCATTTCATCATTTCAATGATATTTCATCAATTCAATACTCATTTCATCTCCTAATAACATATACATATCGCATTTCACATTATTCAACATTTCTCAATAAAACATTTCCACATTTCATATTTCATCATTTCTCAGAAGGTAATTTTCGGTACGTATCACTTTTCGTTATCTTTTACATTTCAAATCTCATATTTCAGTACACATTTTATAGGCTCATTATTCTCAATGTAAACCATTTAACTCAATTTCAAATACATTTCAGTATAAATCATATGCCACACACTTTTTATCAGATATTCATATCATAATAAATTTTAGGTAAAATATCATATTCCATTTCTTATATTTCTCAACCAATAATTTTTCAGAAAAGACAGTTATAATTTATTCCCCTTACCTGACTTACTGAGAGGTCCACTAACATCCTAAAACATATACCTCGGTGTTCGTAGCTCAAAACCCTAAAAATCACATTTTTCCCAAGTTAAACAACTCATTTCCCAAAACAACTTTCGTTTAATACTTCCTAGGTTTCAAATACTCCAAACAACCCATTAAACCCTAAAATATCTTACTTACCTTGATTTTGGGATGATGCCCCAGAACTCCAAACTGAAAATCTGCTCTACCTATGTTGCAAAGAATCTTCCCAAGAACCTGGTGGTGGTTCCTGATCGTCAATCCAGGCTTTAACGGAGTCGGAATTGAAGAGAGAGAGAGAGAGAGAGAGAGAGAGAGAGAGAGGGAGAACCATAGGTTTAGAGAGAAAGAAGGTGAGAGGAGAGAGAATCATGCACTGAAAATGAGGGTTTCAATATTTATAGTACAACCTTCATTGATGAGTTTAAGTGATTCGTCTACGAACCTGTGAAGGTGCTTCATTGATGAGAAGGCTAGTTCGTCGACGAACCTGAAATTTCCCAAACTCTCGGTATCTTTGTCAACAAGACACGTGTACTTCGTCGACGAGAACTATAGGGACATTCGTCGACGAAGACTCTGGGTTCGTCAACGAACCCCTGCCGATGTTCTCTTTCCCTTTTTCATTCTCTTTCATTTCTTTTATTTTCCTCTCTCTTTCTTTTATTACTTTTATTAATTTGATTTTTTGGGCCTCTACTTTCTCCCCTCCTTATAAAATTTCTTCCTCGAAATTTGTCATTTATCACATTCTCATTCTTAAGAAGAAACACCACTATTTTATTAATTACCCTTCCTTATGGCGGAGGAATACTGTCGTTACATTTACCATCCTAGGAGATTACAATAATCCAAACAAAACTCTCCCAAAACCATTTTTATCAAAATCAAAACTCCACCTATCTTATATTATACAAATCAAAATACATACCTTAACCCTAGTTCCCAACGAACAGATGTGGGTATCTCTGGCGCATCTGTTCCTCTAATTCTTAGGAAGCTTCCTTTACTATATGGTTGCGCCACAAAACTTTTACTAGTGGTATGCTTTTCGTACGCAGCTCCTACTCTTCTTGATCCAAAATTTGCATTGACACTTCCTCATAAAACAAGGCATCACTAAGCTCCAGTGTCTAATATTTGATCACATAGGAAGGATTTGAGACGTATTTCCTCAACATGGAAATGTGAAATACATCGTGAATTCTAGATAAAATTGGTGGTAACACCAACCTATAGGCAACTGGACCCACTCTTTCAAGAATCTGGAATGGTCCAATATACCTAGGGTTCAGTTTACCCTCTCTCCAAAATCTCATAACTCCTTTTAACGGTACCACCCTCAGAAACACGTGATCCTTAGTGTCAAACTCTACCTCTTATCGGTGAGTATCTACATAATTCTTTTGTTGACTCTGTGTTGTTTTGATTCTATCTCTGATGAGTCTGACTTTGTCCTGAGTCTGCTGTATCAATTCTAACCCCAATATCTGTCTTTCTCCAATTTTATCCCAATATAACAGGGATCGACACCTCCTACTATATAATGTTTCAAATGGTGTCATCCCAATACTGACTTGATAGCTGTCATTATATGCAACCTCGACTAGTGGCATAAACTGTATCCAATTGCCTCCAAAATCCAGCACACAAGCACGTAGCATATGCTCCAATATATGTATCATCCTCCCCGTTTGCCATTTTCTGAGGATGAAATGTTGTGCTAAATGATAACTAAGAACCCATGACTCCTTTCAAACTCGTCCAGAAATGGGATGTGAATCGTGGGTCCCGGTCTGAAGCTATGGACACTGGCACGCCATGCACATTAACTATCTCCTGTATATACAACTCTGTCAATCTGTTTAAAGAGTAATTAACTTTGATAGGCAGGAAATGGGCAGTCTTCGTTAGTTGATCTACGACTACCCAAATGTCGTCTTGTCCATGCAGTGTAGGCAGTAACCCTATGACAAAGTCCATTACTATATGCTCCCATTTCCACTCAAGAATATAAAGTGGTTGTAGTGATCCCGTCGATCTCTGATGCTCAGCTTTTACCTGCTGGCATATCAAACACTACGCTACAAACTCAGCAATCTCTCTTTTCATATTGCTCCACCAAAAAGAGTCCTGAAGATCCTTATATATTTTAGTGCTACCAGAATGTACTGTATACAGGGATCGGTGTGCTTCCTCCAGAATCACTTTCTTAATCTTAGGGTCGGCAGGTACACATAGCTTAGTACAGAACCTTAAGGCTCCATCATCTGAAATATTGAAATTTGTCTCTTGACTATCTTATTCCTTCTCTATAAGCTCTACCAACTCTACATCACTCCTCTAAGCCGCTTTAATTCTTTCTTGTAGAGTCAGCTATAGCACTAGATTGGCAATGAATGCCTGGTGATCGCCCTCTACGAGTTCTATCCCAAGTTTCTCCAAATCCATCTGGACCAGATGTTGTATTGCCACTGCAGATACTGATCCACCCACTAATTTTCGGCTCAAGGCATCAGTTACCACATTAGCCTTTCCCGAGTAGTAACTGATGGTGCATTCGTAATCTTTTATCAGCTCCAACCATCTCTTCTGCCTCATGTTCAATACTTTCTATGTTAAGAAGTATTTTAGATTCTTGTGATTGGTAAAAATCTCACACCTGCCCCCCATAGAGATAATGTCTCCAAATTTACAGCGCGTAGACCACCACCGCTAACTCCAGATCATGGGTAAGGTAATTCTTCTCATATTATTTCAACTGACAAGACGCATTTACAATCGCTCTCCCCTGCTGCATCAGAATATAGCCAAGTCCTTTATGCGATGCATCACTGTAGATCACGAAACACTTTTCATTTGAAAGAATCGTCAACACTAGTGCAGTGATAAGTCGCTGCTTCAACTCCTGGAAGCTCTGCTCACATTCATCTGACCACTCAAGCTTCACCCCTTTCCTGATCAACCTGGTCAATGGACCTAACAATTTAGAAAAACCATCAACAAATCTGTGGTAGTACCCAATTAATCCTAGGAAACTTCTGATTTCCTACACATTCTTCGGTTGCACCCAATCTACTACTACCTCAATCTTGCTCGGATCTATTGAAATACCACCCTTGGATACCACGTCTCCAAGGAAGGTAACCTGCTCCAACCAAAACTCGTACTTCTTGAATTTCGCATACAATTCCATTTCTATAACAACCCGAACCCTAAAATTAAAAGAAAATAAATATAAAAGAAAGAAATAAAGGGAAATAAAAAGAAAAATTGGGGGAAATTGGATTTTGGCCGGTTCAGGAGAAAAGTGGCGACGGTTTTCTGGAGAGGAGAGAAAACCGGCGATGGTTTTCGGAATTTACTGCAGGGCGGTAATTGGGTAAACGATAAATCTGGGACGGTTAAAGATAAAACTGGTGAAGATTTTCTGGAGGTCTAGGGAAACTGGCGACGATTTTCTACGTAGAGAGGATTATAAGAAAGTCCTGCAATCATTTTGCAAAGGAAATAGATTTTCCTTTTCTTTCTTCTCCGAAACCCTACGTCTCCCCTCTCCATTTCCTTCGATTTTTGATCCATTAAGGATTGTTTTGACGATCTGAAACCACCACAAGGTTCATGGGATCATTCTCCGCAAAGCTATTGGAGCAGATAATTGATTTGAGACTTTGGGGCACCATCCCAAAATTAGGGTAAGTGAGATGTTTTTAAATTTTATTATTAAATTGAAGTATATGGAACCTAGGAACTATTAAATGAGTATTGTTCTGAGATTTGAGTAAGTTTGGATTTTTGGAATACAAGGCCTCGTTTTCTGTTCGGCTTAGGCAAAAATTTGAGGAGCAGGTAAAGGGAAAACGTTATAGCAGCTTTTTTTTAAATCGGTTAAATTCGAGTATATAAAATTTATATATATATATATATATATATATATATTTAGATATGTTTATTTGAATGGGTAGACTTTTGGATCAAAAATGATTTTAGTTAAATATATGGTATTTGGGAAAAATCGTGTGGCATGGTTGCAAGTACTGCTTGATAGTGTTTTACTGTTCGCTTTTGGCTACTATTTGGATTGTAATTCTACTTGGTTGTGATTATTGTTCAATTGTGAGTATCGTATGATTGTGAATACTGTGGTAAATGTGAGGATGTGCCTGGATGATTGGCTATGCATAGGATGTGTAATGTAGTTCATGTAAATTACGATATAGCGTTGGCAGTCGTATGAGGAGGTCATTATATCGTACCCGATATAAATCGTCATATAACGTTGGCAGTGGTATGAGGAGGTCGTTATATGGCCAATTATATAAAGGGTGGTAAAACATTGGTAGTGGAATGAGGATTTTGTTTTACCGATTTACTATGAACGAGGTTGTGTGTGTGGATTTGTAACCTGTGTGGTTGTGGTGCCTGTGTGGGCCATGATATATTATTATGAAGGTGTTAGTCCTGTGTGGACCATGTATTCTGTGAAGGTGTTAGTCCTGTGTGGACTGTGTGTTTTGTATGGATGAGAGTCCTGTGTGGACGTTATATTTTGTGTGGATATGAACCCTGTGTGGGTGTGAATGAAGACTATGTGTATATTCTTGTGTGGATGTGGGTCCTGTGTAGACTGTATCACTTGTGTGGTTATGGACCCTTTGTGGGTGTTCATAAAATATGTGTGCATCCTGTGTGGATTGGTTGTGGTATGTGTATATACGTGGATCTTTGTGAAATGATGGCACTGGATGTGTGTAACTATAATTACATAAGTACTTATAGTAAAGTAGAATTCTACACCTGAGGGCTTGTTGAGGAAGGTGAATGTCATGGTAATTTTCTATTGGTACTAGTGCAGAGGGAAGCTACTTATATGGGTGAATAAACTTCCCTATTCTTGGAAACTTTACCTAGATACCTAACCCGAGGGCTTACTGAGTAAGGTGAGTGCCCTTGTATTATCGCTAGAGTAAAGGGAAGTTACTTGTATGGGCGGGTAATCTTCCTTATTCTTAGGAATTATCAGTAAAAGTAACTATGATTGTGTGTATAATATCAGATGACGGTGTGATAATAAGTGATGTGACTTCTCAGCTTCTATGTTATTGATTATCAAATAATTACTTTTGGTATGTATTAAACTCTCTACCACACACTGTTTCTAGCTTTTTTTTCCTTATTGAGAGGTGTCTCACCCCGTCGAATTATTATTCTTTTTAGATCCTTCAGGTGACTAAGCTTAGAAAGCTCTAGGGCAGGGTTTAGTTACGAGTGGATTAAAGAACATGTTTATATATAGTTTTTATGTTAAAATTTTCCTGGTTATGTAATATGGAGGATTTGGTATACTCTTTTATAGGTTTGTATATATATATGTATATAGAACTCTGGTATTTTATTTTAGGTTCTTTAATTAGTTCTGCTGCGTGAATGGTATCAGAGACACCTGATTGGTCTCGTAACACTCTGGGCCCCACTTGGTGTGTTCCAGGCGTTACAGTTGGTATCAGAGCCTAACGAAATCTTTGAATATACTAGTATATCATTAGTGAATACCATCACAAATTGGTCCAAATACTGGTGAAAGACCTTGTTCATCAAATCCATAAACACTGCAGAAGCATTGGTCATTCCAAACGGCATAACCAAGAATTCGTAGTGGTCATACCGAATCCTGAATGTCGTCTCTGAAACATCCTCTGCTCTGTCCTTTACCCGATGATACCCAGACCGTAGATCTATCTTCGAGAAAACTTGTGTTCTGTATAACTAATCAAATAAATCATTGATGCAGGGAAACAAGTATTTATTCTTGATAGTCACTTTATTATTTTCTCGATAGTCGATTCCCATTCTCATCCACCTACCTTTCTTTTTCACAAACAATATCGGTGCTCCCCAGGGTGACATGTTGGGTCGAATAAATCCCTTGTCTAACAATTTCTTGTCTTTTCAGGATGGACCTTGTAGGTAGTAGCGCCTATGCTAGTGATAATGAGGGTGCTGGGCCCTCAGGTGCTACGGGTGGTGATTCAAACGTAGTACTGTGCAGTGTGGCACAGCAAGTCATAGATGAAATTGCAAGGAACTCCAGAGAGAAAGGTGGTCCATCTGTAGGCAACGACAGTTAGATTTAGAAGTTCATTAAGATGAATCCTCCAACTTTCTTAGGAGGAACTGATTCTGCAGTTGCTGAAAATTGGGTGCAGGAGATTGAAAAAGTATTTGCAGTGCTATAATGTACTGAGGAGCAGAGGGTGTTGTTCGCTACATATAAATTGACTAGAGAGGCTAAAAGATGGTGGACGTTAGTGAAACTCTTGGAACAACAGAGGACAGTGCCTATAAAGATGACATGAGATCTATTTAAGGAGATATTTTTCGATAGATATTTTCCAGCCTTGTTCAGGGAAGCCAAGATTTAGGAGTTCCTGAATTTGAAACAGGGATAGTAGATAGTGCAACAGTACGCGGTGAGCTTCATTGAGTTATCTCGTTTTGCCCCCTAAATTATTCCAGATGAGACGAAGAAGGTAAGACAGTTTGAAAGGGGTCTAAGGAGAGAATTACATAAGCAAGTGTCGATACTAAAATTGCAAGATTTTGCTGAGCTGGTAGACAGGGAAATTATGGCAGAAGTTGGAGAGCAGTTGGAGGCTGAGAAGCAGAGACAGAGAATAGATTCATGTCGTCTAGTTCCTAACAGGGGCCCAGTAAGGGATCATGGAAGAGAGGTGGCTACTACAAATACCAAAGATAGGAGTCGGGGAGTCATGGGTTTCAGGGTATGCAGCCTTTTCCAGCTTGCCCAACTTGTGGGAAGAGACACCCGAGGGAATGTCGTGCCAAGCGTGGTGTTTGCTACCGATGTGGGGAGTCGAGACATATGATGAGAGATTTCCAAGCTCATATTGGAGCTGCTCCCGTTCCTAGACTTGTTCGGGGAGGCTATCAGGCGCCACATAGAGGCCAGCAGAGGAATATGGCTCCAGCCAGAGTTTTTGCTTTGATGTTAGGTGATGTTGAGACAGCCAACGACATGGTGATAGGTATGATTAGCATGCTTTCTTTTAAAGTTACTGTATTATTTGATTCAGGAGCCACACACTCGTTTGAGTCTATGGAATGCACTAAATTATGTGGGACAGAAACACAGTTGTTAAACACTGAACTGTTAGTAACTACACCAACCGGGTTAGGAGTGAGGTGTAGTAGGGTGCTTCAAGGCTGTCTAGTTGATATTTAAGGGAGAATTTTATCTGCTGATTTAATAGTGTTGGATATGCACGAGTTTGATGTCATATTCAGCATGGATTGGCTAATAGCTAACTTTGCCAGTATAGATTGTCGTTCAAGAGAAGCAATATTTAGACCTCTAGGAAGACCAAAATTCATATTTATAGGGTCGTGAGTGCAATCCCCGCCCCAATTAGTTTCATCCATTCAGGCAAAGAGACTACTTTTGAGTGGTTGTCAAGGATTTGTGGCCTTTGTGAAGGAAATGTCAGGAAATGAATTGAAGCTCACTGGTACGCCAGTAGTAAAGGAGTTTACAGATGTGTTTCCAGATGAGCTGTAGGCTTGCCACCTGATCGTGAGGTAGATTTTCCTATTGATCTGCTTCCAAGTACAGCGCCGATCTCTAAAGCACCTTCTGAATGGCACCAGCAGAGTTGCAGAGTTAAAGAATCAGTTGCAAGATTTGCTTGAAAAGGGCTTTATATGACCTAGTGTATCTTTGTGAGGAGCTCCAGTGTTATTTGTGTCACGCTCCGAACCCGCAGATGGGTCCCTGGTGTGAATATAGTAACCTAACCTGTTTCCGTTAAATTCAAGCATACATGATACAATACAATAAAAGGGTCCAACCCCGTGAGGTACGCGGATGCCCTATACACATACACATATACATCCATACTCATCAATTACACAGCGGAAATGCTTCATCTATCTATATAACATACCATACCAGAGTCTATACAAAACTAGGATACACAAACCCATACAATACTAAGGTATACAATCCCATAAATACCGTACATACTCCGAGTGTCTACAAACACCATCACAATAACCAGGTTACAAGATCTCGTACCTAATTAGGTACTAACAACAGCTAATGACACCCCCGCTTCCCATTGCTAGGATGCTAAATACGACTACCTGATGGACCTGAAAACATTGTACGTACATTCGGGGTGAGACACCTTTTAGTAAGATAGAAAGCAGGTTATATGAGTGTGTGGCATACCAATGTTATTTTACGCAAAACATAATACTATACAATACGATACAGTTCGAAAACATTTCCATACAGTTCTATACAGTTCCAGTATTTTCAAAAATGCATTCTAGTACATACGATACCCAAAACATACGGTCAGTGTCGTCACACTAATACACAACTATACTATGAAACCCAAAGCTTCACAGCGATTACATTGCTAATACGATGTAGCTCACACTAGTACGCAACTACTCCATGAATCCAAAGCCTCACAGTGATTACATTGCCCATACGCAAATACTCCGTGAAACCCAAAACTTGACAGTGAATATATTGCCAATACAGTGTAGCTCACACCCCTTGGTGACAAGCTGGGATACGTAGTGATATTTCACACCCTCGGATATAGAGCCGGACACTCTCGCCTAAGGTTTTCACACCAGTACTTAGCGCAGCATATGGTAATTAGCCACCATATAGCTGTTTAAACGTACGGTAATTAGCTGCCATATAGATGTTTTACAAAATACCTGGAACAATTACATACAACCATACATACCACACTTATTTGGTTTATGGAAAATCATATCGTTTTCCAATTCAAGTATACAGTTTGTACAAATATGGATAACGATCATCTCAATAATATAGTTTAAACAAAACAAACTATTTTCCAAACAAAGCAGAGATGATACCCGAAATTCCCAAATTTTCCTAAAAACTGTAACCCAAAAATCTCGTATTTTACCTGATACATTTTTCCAAATAAGTTACCAAAACATACATACGATCATAGCGTACAAGCTTACCGATCCTGATTTAGAAAATAAACTGATATAAACTGAATCCCCTTACCTTAACCCGAATTCCTACTACGAACTCTATAGTCCCCAAAACTATGAATCGAGACTCCAAAACCTACAAATCACAGTACAATACATGCTTACAATTCGTATTATTACATATATTCTGAATCAGAAAGGAAAATCGAGCCTTACCTCGATTTTGTCTTGAAACACAAAGTTGCTCGAAATGAGATTCTTATTCACTTGAAACATAGAGAATCCTTCCTTGATCCTTGCAGTAACGTCAGATTTAAGAATACAACGACGGACGACAAAGAAATCAAGAGAGAGAGAGAGAGAGAGAGCTTCAAGTTCTAGAGAGAGAGAGAGAGAGCTTCAAGTTCTAGAGAGAGAGGGAGAGAAAAATCAAGCTAACTTAGCTTGGAAGCAACCTTTTTGGATATTTATAGCCCTTTGACTCAAGTGAATTCGTTGACGAATTGATGTCCTCGTCGACGAGCCGAGGTTCTATATTTTTCCCAAAATCCCTCGAGATTTCCTCATCAATGAGACAATGAATTTCGTCGCCGAGAATAGAAGGGACTTCTTCGATGAACTCTGACTTCATTGACCAAGCTTGCGCAAATTACCACTTTGCCCTTCTTTCAAATATTAAATCCACATACCATGGTTCGGGTTCTTACAATTTGTGAAGAAGAAAGACGGGACCATGAGGATGTGTATAGATTATAGGAAAATTAATAAGGTGACAATCAAGAATAAGTATCATCTACCCCGTATAGATGATTTATTTGACTAGCTCCACGGTACATGGGTGTATTCTAAGATTGACCTTAGATCAGCATTTCGGACCAGGTATGGGCATTATGAGTTTCTTATTATGCCTTTTGGTCTGACGAATGCTCCTACAATATTTATGGATTTGATGAATAGAATCTTCTACCAATATTTAGACTGATTTGTTGTTGTTTTTATTAATGATGTACTAGTCTATTCGAAGAGTTATGAGGAGCATGAGACACATTTGAGGCAGGTCTTACAGATGCTCAGTGGAAATAAGTTATACGCTAAGTTCATCAAATGTGAAATTTAGCTCGAGAAGATTGTATTTTTGGGGCATGTTATCTCAGGAGATGGAATTTTTGTGGATCCTAGTAAAATTGATGCGATAGTGAATTAGGCTAGACCGAGGAACGTCTAGGAGATCTGAAGTTTCTTGGGGCTGGCTGGTTATTACCATCATTTTGTTGAGAGGTTCTCAAAATTATCAGGGCCTCTAACACGACTGACTAGGAAGAATACCATATTTGAATGGGATGACAGTTGTGAGCAGAGCTTCCAGGAATTGAAGCAAAGACTTGTCACGACACCAGTGTTGATCATCCTATCAGGGGGTAAGGGATATGTTATCTATAGTGATGCATCCTTGAAGGAACTTGACTTTGTATTGATGCAGCATGGTAGGGTGGTAGCGTATGCTTCTAACCAATTGAAAGAATATGAAAAGAACTACCCTATCTATGATCTTGACTTAACTTCAGTAGTACATGCATTGAAGATTTGGAGGCATTACCTATATGGCGAGCAATGTGAAATCTTCTCCAACCATAAGAGTTTAAAGTACTTTTTCACTCAGAAGGAACTGAACATGAGACAGAAAAGGTGGTTGGAGCTTATTAAAAATTTTGATTGTACTATCAGTTATCACTTAGGGAAAACAAACGTGATAGCTGATGCATTGAGTAGGAAGTCTGTGGGACCGGCGTTGGCAGCTATGGAGATTCAGTATCCGATCATAATGGATCTAGAGAGACTCGATATAGAATTGGTTGAGGTGATCCTCAGGCATGTGTTGCCAATTTAGTAGTGCAGCCTACTCTGCAGGAAAGGATTAAAATTGCTCAGATGAAGGATCCAGAATTAGCAGGGGTAATGGTTAGAGTATAGAGTGGTCAGGGAGAGGAGTTTAGTATCGCGGATGACAGAGTTTTACGGTTTCGTTCTAGATTATGTGTTCTTGCTAATGCTGATATCAGGAAGACCATTCTAGAAGAGGCTCACAGATCTTTATGCATAATTCATCCCAGCAACACAAAAATGTATAGGGATCTGCGAGAGTCTTATTGGTGGAGTGGTATGAAGAAGGAGATTGCCAAGTATGTAGCACAGTGTTTGACGTGCCAGCAGGTAAAAGCTGAGCACTAGAGGCCAACAGGTCAGTTGCAGCCACTTTTTATCCCATAGTGGAAATGAGATCATATATCTATGAATTTTGTTTCAGGGCTGGCGTCAGCATTGCATGACCAGAATGCGATCTGGGTGATTGTAGATCGTTTGACTAAGACCGCTCATTTCCTTCTTATTAAGATCAGCTACTCCTTTAACTGCCTGGCAGAGATTTATACTCAAGAGATAGTCCGTTCTCATGGAGTGCCAGTGTTTATAGTGTCAGATCGAGACCTGCGTTTCGCATCATGATTTTGGAGGAGCTTGTAGAAGGCTCTAGGGTCTCAGTTATCTTTCAGCACCGCGTTCCATCTTCAATCAGATGGGCAGACGGAGAGGATGATATAGATATTAGAAGATATGCTTTGAGCATGCGTACTGGACTTTGGAGGTAGTTGGACACAGTTCATGCCATTGGTGGAGTTTGCATACAATAACAGTTATCAGACTAGCATTGACATGACACCGTTTGAGGTGCTTTGTGGTAGAAAATGTTGTTCTCCTTTATATTGGGATGAGATGGGTGAACAGCGAGTTATGGGACCAGAATTAGTACAACAAGTGTATGATAAGGTACAACTCATCAGAGATAGAATCAGTGCAACTCAAAGCCGACAGAAAAGTTATGCCGATAACTGCCGCAAGAAATTGAAATTTGATATTGGTGATCACGTGTTTTTGAAAATAGCTCCGTTAAAAAGAGTTATAAGATTTGGAAAGAAATGTAAACTTAGCCCTAGGTTTATTGGCTCGTTTGAGATTCTAGAGAAAGTGGGGCCGATTGCCTACAACATAGCTTTACCACCTGTGTTGCCAAGATATACGACGTATTTCATGTCTCCATGTTGAGGAAATACGTCATAGACCCTTCTCACGTAATCAGTTATGGTGAATTAGAACTCAGTAGTTCACTAGTTTATGAGGAGGTACCAATACAGATTCTAGATAGGAAAGAACAAAAATTGCGTAATAAGAAGATTCCTGTAGTAAAAGTTCTATGGAGAAATCATGCAATAGAATAAGCTTCTTGGGAACCCAAGGAACAGATAAGACAGAAATACCCGCAATTGTTCCAATAGGTTCAGTTATAATCAGATAAAATATAAGTAATTATGTAATGTTTCTTTTGTAGGTTAGTCAGTGTATGTATTAGTTTAGTTAGTAAGTAATCTTTTGGTTTTGGGAGAATTTTTATTTTGCATATGTAATCTTCCAGAACTTTAAATGTAACCACGGTATTCCTCCGCCATAAGTGAGGGTAAGTAATAAAATAAGTAGACTGTTTTCTTTAAGGGATGGTGAATCGCATGGATAGTAAATTTTGAGAACGAAATTTTTATAAGGATGGGAGAATGTGGAGACCCGAATAATTATTGTAATTTAATAATAGGAGGAGGAGAGAAAAGAAATTGAGTTTGGATTTAAACAGGGTCTCGTCGACGAAGAGACTTATTGGGATCGTCGATGGGGATACGTGTCTCGTCGATGAGAAGATACTAAGAGACTATTTTTGCAGCTCTGAATTTTGTCTACGAGGAGTAAGCATTCATCGACGAACTCCCTTCATGGCCTCATCGACAAAGTGATGTGGCACGTCAACAAATGCAGGTGTATAAATAACCTAAACTCGAATTTTCTATAGAATTCTCACGCGAAAATCTCTCTCTCTCTCTCTCTCTCTCTCTCTCTCTCTCTCTCTCTCTCTCTCTCTCTCTCTCTCTCTCTCTCTCTCTCTCTCTCCTGTTCATCCCTTCCCCCTTCTCTCTAAGTTTCTGGGTTGGATTCTTGCCAGTTCAACGATCCGAGGCCACTACGACACTCTTGGGAAAGTTCTCTTCAAGTCTGCTGGAGTGGATCGTTGGTGGGTTTAACTTGAACTTCATCCCAAATTCAGGGTAAGACTTTTTATTTAATATTTGTCTTTCCTATAATTATAGAAAATATAGTACTCAAAGAAATACTGAGGTTTTGTTCAGGGGAATGTTTTTTTCAGGGTGTTGAACGAGGAACCTTGCGAGTGTAGGACTAATGCTTTTAGGGGCTTCTCAGTAGTTAGGTAAAGGAGTAAACTAAAGCAGTAATTTTCTATGAAAATTATTATTATTTATTAGCAGATTTATGTTTAGAAAGTATGTATTATATTTGAGTATTATTGATAAATGTATATTTAGGAAAATACTGCTATTATACAGGAATGTATATTTTTAGTATGAAATATCAGGAAATATGATTTCAGAACAAAATGTATGATTTTATTTAACATTGTGTGGCATGAATATCATTTTACGCATATTGTACTATGTTAAGTTAGTTTTACAAATAAAGTATTTTTTAGTGATTTTAAGAAATAACGGGATAATGCAGTACATTATGATTTCATAATACACGATAAATAATACATTTACTTGGATACGGCGCAAGACTGTGATTGATAGTCGGCACAAGGCCACATTTATCTATGTTATTTGGCATAAGGTTGCAACTATGCATGTATTCGACATAAGGTCGTAATAATTTATGTTATTACCGAAAAAATAAAATGTTATCAATCTATTTATGTTAAAACAGTATCTGTGACGACCTGCTTAATTTCCACATTTTTTTAACACAATAAATACAATATTACAAAGCTCGGCAGATCATAGCCCACTTAGACCCGTAGGTACCAGGGATATATCAGAACATCTAGTAGAAGCCTAAGTAGCAGAAAACATACAATCATATACATCTCATTATACCATACATCACAATACCAGGGTTACTACAATAATTGTATATATATATACACAACACTCAACCCAAAAAGATGTCTTAAGGCCATTTCCACAAAATACATCCGACCCTATCAAAATACTTATCCTTCTGGAAAGGCAGATCTACCGTACTAGATCAGCGGGGTTTTACTCACTCTCTTATCAGGGGTTCCTGAAATATTTATGAAATTTGGGGTGAGACACCTCTCAGTAAGGGAAATAAGCTAATACTAGTGTGTGGCAACATGAGTATTCTATGTTATACATATACCATACAAAACATATTCAGTAAACTGTTATGTCAGATCTGGGAAAACATATATATCATCAAAACATGGCAGAACATACTGCATTTTCATAAACATATATCATCTCATATAATAATAATACAAAAACATTCCTGGTAGGTTAGCTGGTTGTTATCATGTATTACCCTCACATGACTGGGTTGTGTGGCCCGAAGGCGAGACCTGACAATGGTTGGCCAACCACTGCCAAGTCAAGAGTACAGTCTGTAAGTCTGATGGGTCTGCCTGACCTAGTTCGTACACCAGGGGCACTCACACACTTCTTAAAAACCACATCGACCATCCAATCTCACACCACTTCGTATAGTGGTGTTAACACAAATATCATGATCATGATGATCATGAACACATAGCAATGGTATCGTGCAAGTGCTAGCCTAGACCAAGCCAACTAGGTTCTGATACCATATAACATATATTGAAACCGTGATACATGGATATTTCATATCATAAATTTTCAAATCAATCATATCATTTTGCATATATACATATATCATGAAAATCATCGGCCCGTACACCTGTATTTCACATTTTACCATAGCTCGGCCCGTACGCCGGCAATTTATATCCATAGCTCAGCCCTTACACTAGCAAATCACATCCATAGCTTGTCCCATATGCCAACAAATCATATACATAGCTCAGCTCGTACGCTGGCAAATCATTTCCATAGCTTGACCCGTACGTCGGCAAATCATATACATAGCTTGTAAAAACCCAAAAAAAAAAAAAAATTATTATTAATTAATTAATCGAATTTAAAAGAAAAAGAAAAAAATTAATTAATTTTTTAAAAAATAAAATATATTATTATTAATATTATTTAAATATGTATTTATTATTATTATTATTATTATTATTATTATTATATATAGATATTAAA
Source organism: Malania oleifera (assembly GCF_029873635.1). Taxonomy (NCBI): domain Eukaryota; kingdom Viridiplantae; phylum Streptophyta; class Magnoliopsida; order Santalales; family Ximeniaceae; genus Malania; species Malania oleifera. The sequence continues at coordinate 87,101,806 of NC_080428.1, read as the reverse complement.
TATCCTGAAGCTTCAAAGAAGCTTCAGGTGAATTCTTTAGTAAATGATTCACGCGCCCCTTTATATTCTATCTTCTTCTTCTTCTTCTTCTTCTTCTCCTTTTCTTTTTTTTTTCTTTTATCTTCTTTGCAACTCTCTGTAATTTCTCTCTCCTCACGTTCTCTCTTCCTCTCTCCTTGATTTCGTGACGAATTTTTGCCCAATCGAAAATCCGAAGATACTAGTGGATTCCATTCGTTGCTGCCGTCATTTCTACCGAAGCGGATCGGTGATAGGAGCGGCGTAAGCGTATTCCCTGGGGTAAGCCATTTTTTCCTTTTTCTTTAATTTCTTGCAAAATATAAGCTCAGTTGACGAACGGACGCCACCACGAGAATCTAGGGATGATTCTCTACAAGTCTAGTGGGACGGAATTCTTGTGGGGGTGTCGGGCCAAAACCCCAAATTTGGGGTGCGGCGATTATTAAGGGGCTTATTTTTAATTAATTAGTATTAATTTAGAAATGCTAAAATATTAAGCATCTGAGACTGAAGTAGGATTTCTGAAATTTAGGGCTCGGGTAAGCGCTGCGGGTGTAATTTTGGGACCCGCGACAGCCTTTAGGACCAGGTATGAGCACTATGAATTTCTTGTTATGCCTTTTGGTCTGACAAATGCCCCAGCTGTGTTCATGGACTTGATGAATAGAGTTTTTCACCAGTATCTAGATCAGTTTATGGTGGTTTTTATTGATGATTAGCTCTAAGGTACACAGGTATATTCCAAGATCGACCTCAGATCAGGGTATCATCAAGTGAGAGTAAAAGCAGAGGACGTTGCAAAGACGGCCTTTAGGACTAGGTATGGGCACTATGAATTTCTTGTTATGCCTTTTGGTTTGACAAACGTCCCAGCTGTGTTCATGGACTTGATGAATAGAGTTTTTCACCAGTATCTAGATCAGTTTGTGGTGGTTTTCACCGTCGATGGATTTACCGTGGTTTTTTGAAATAGTCGACTGAATTAGAAAATCACAAAAGTCTGCGAAAGAATTTCTGCCTCCAAGCTGTAAGACAAAATCATATACTTCCCTACACCAAACCTACTTTTCAACACCTAACCTGACCTATCCATCTAGCATCCTTATCCTAATTGTTTCTTATACTTTGGTATAAATCATTTCTAACCTAATACTCTAACATTTCTATATCCAGGTGATGTGAAATTAATCACACTTCCGGCTGGACATTGCTCTGATACCATCTCTAACACCCCAAACCCCTAAACCCAGGTCCGGTGCGTTATACCCTGATAAAATCGTAATAGTCCATAATTCATAACATACGCACCGGAAAATATAAACATATTTTCCTTATAACATAATACCAGAGTTTACTAATTCTAACTATAATCCATCATAAATCATCCATCACATGTATTTCCATATATACATATATCGCCAAAATATTTCAGTTGTCACAATCATTCCTTTCTCAACAGACTTAAAACATAAAGACATAAAATATAAATATTTACATTCCCCATAGTATTATCATTATATACCCTTTTTCTTTTATGATTCTCAAAAAGGCTAAAACCCTCGAGCTCCCTAAGTCTAACCTCGAGGATGTCCTGAAAAAGAAATAATCATATTCGGGTGAGACACATCTCAGTAAGTGAAGAAATATACATATTAAAACAGCATGTGGCTAACATGAGATAAATAAATATCATTTTGATAACATTTGCAAATCATTAACTTAATACTGAAATCATTCTCTGAACGTACCTATCACGCACAAATGTTTAACCCACGAGATTACCCAAGGATAAGAGTGATTACCCGCCCATAAAAGTAGCACCCCTCTGCTCTGATATTTAGATAACCCTAAGGTCACTACTAAAGCATACCAGGACACTCATCTTACTCAGTAAGCCCTCAAGTGTTAGATTGTTTTCGTACTCACACCGTTTAACAATAGCTTACTGGCAAAGGCCCTAAGGATAGGAAAATCTACTCGCCCATACAAGTAGGTTCCCTCTACCCTAGTACGTTATGCAGCTATTGTCACATCTAAAGCTACTTGTGACGCCCCGATTTTCATACAATTTTTTTTTCAATAATAAATGAATTAATTAAATATATCCACGTCATCCATAACATTCACAAATCGGCCACGTCAACAACCCTACTACCATTTATACGACCTAACCCACATTGGGTACCGGACAAAAGTCATTTTATTTATAAAACCTAACAGCGGAAGACAATGTATTTATATCATTCAGAATACAATACAAAGAGTATCTACATACACACATATACATCATTATCACAAACTCAAAAACTACTCAACCCTAGGGGAATTACACCTCCCTTAGTCTAGAAACTCACCCTGTGTGTCAGGGTCTCAGCTCCCAATGGTCACGGAGCTTTATCGCCTGGCCTATCTCTGTCCCCTGAAAAATTATAATAATTTGGGTGAGACACATCTCAGTAAGAAGGAATAAATTATTTACAGTGTGTGACCATATGAGTACAATTATAATACACTATACTTTTCAAATCATCATTTCACCTGAGAATATACACTAGCAAATATATTCTCATATTCATATAGATATACAATACAAACTTTTATAAGCTTTAAAATGATTTCTCAAATTCAATGATTTCCGACACATATTTACCCACGAAGTTCCTGAGAATAGGGAAGATTACCCGCCCATACAGGTAGCTTCCCTCTGCCCTAACATGTTATGCAGCCGGGTATGATCACATCTAATACCTATCAGGACACTCACCTTACTCAGTAAGCCTTCAGGAGTAGAGTTTCACTTCGCCTCAATTATTTAGGTCATTAACTCACACAGTTCATTTCTCATATCTAACATTCTTTATTTCTCAATTTCCATTCTTTCTTTCATTTTTCATTTTAGCCAAATTTTATCATTCTTTCACTTTCCATTTTCATTTTACTTTCTGGCTCATGAGTATCCTTGGTATCAAATACCAACATCACGTTTATAACTCATGGCCACCCTGAGGATCTTTCTATCCACGTCATGCTTTCCCCCATGGTCAAGGTTGTGCGGCCCGAAGGTTGGATCTAACTGCAGTTGGCCGATCCAGTTAGATCAAAGTATCATATCACATATCGCATCTGTAGTACGACTAGTTGGTCTATAACCCTGATTCGGACGTAGGGGCCCAACAACCCTACAAAATGGTTTAGTCGACTGTCACGCCACACGCTCCAAGAGTCCATGTCGTTGCACTAACACCACTAGCAACGATACCGTGCTCAATATCATAACCATCCATCAGAGTTCACTACCACATACCCACAATCATTATGCGGTATTGGCATTTCATCAACCATATTCGAGTATATCATAATTCAGTTCAATATAAATATTTTCATCATTTTCTGTGCACATTTCATCATCTCGTAATAATATATATCATATTTCATGTATTTTCACATTTTCCCAAAATACTCATACCAGTAATTTGTACAAACTCATTTCTCATGCAAATAATTTCTACTCACATATAAATATCACATTTCATTATTTTTCACTAATCACATCAATCATTCTCATTTCAATATTTTCTTAGAAAATACATATCGTTATATTTCACATTTTTCAACACATGTCATGTGCCACACAGTTTTCATCTAATATTCATGACATATTATTTTCACACTCCAAAATATCACAATTTAAAATCACTCAAATGTCACACAATTTATCTGATATTTATATCATAATAATTTTCAGACAAAATACCATAAGCACATTTTCATACGTTAATTTAAACAGTAATTTTAAAAATACTGCTATAATTTATTCCCCTTACCTGACTTACTGAGAGACTCGTTAACACCCAAATTCTGCGCCCTTAGCGCTCGAAATTCAACTCTTGCAATTTACATTTTTCCCAGATTAATTACTCTATTTCTCCAAAATAATACACATCCAACCTTTCCTAGACTCCATATACCTCAAGTTAATATTTAAATTAACATTTAACAGCTCCACTTAATTTTCAGAATTTTGCCTAAGGGTCCTAAAATTACGCCCGTGACGCTCACCCGGTTCCTAAATTTCAGAAATCATACTTCAACCCTAAATGCTCAACATTTTAGCATTTCTAAATTAATCCTAATTAATTAAAAATAAGCCCCTTAATAACCCCTGTACCCCAAATTTGGGGTTTTGCCCACGACGACCCCGCAAGAATTCCGTCCTGCTAGACTTATAGAGAATCATCCCTAGATTCTCGTGGTGGTGTCCGTTTGTCAATCAAGCTTATAATTTGCAAGAAATTAAAGAAAAATGGGAAATTGGCTTACCTAAAAGATATGTCTACGCGCTCCTACCACCGATCCGCTCCGGTAGAAATGACGACAGCGGATAATGGAGTCTAACGGTATCTTTCGATTTTCAATCGGGCAAAAATTTGCCACAAAATCGAAGAGAGAGGGAGAGAGAATGAGAGGAGAAAGAGAGTGTCTGCGATTACAGAATAAAAGAAAAAAAAAAAAAAGGAAGACGAATAAGCAAAAGGGGGGGGGGCGCATTTAGGATTCCTGCTGAAGCTTCTTTGAAGCTTCAGGTAGGTTAATAATAATAATATTTAATTAATATTAATAATAATATATTTTATTCGTAAAAATAAAAATAAAAATAAATTTTAATTATTATTATTTTTTTAATCCGATTAATTAATTAATTAATTATTCCTTTTTTTTTTGGGAAATCACTCCACTAATCTTCTATGTCCCTTTTTGAGATTATTATACTGCTAGTGCACTCGCCTTCCTCAGCAAGCCCTCAGGCAAAGAGTACGCCCCGCCCAATCACATCATATTCTACGTACATAGATACTTCTAATATCATAATACTTTATTCTTTCTGTCGCTATTCAATCAGACACATCTGTTCAAGTTCATAACTTAAACATTACATTGCATTTTACTTTACGTAATCTTCAACATTTCATCGTTCACATTTGTCATTTCATTGCATTGTCATTTCATTGTCATTGCATAACATTTTCATTTCATTTCCTTCGTACTACAGTTGGTCTTTAGCAATCATCAATTAGTCTACAACTCCTTTTATCTGTCATCAGTTAGTCTACATAGAAATGTGCTAGATCTGCTAACATGACTGTCTTTCAACTATCTTACATTTATACGGTTGCATTAACATACACAAGCAACATAGTTTATATCATTTTTGTTCTTAACGCTTTACTTACTTAACCTGCATCTCATATATTTAACATATTTTTGTACAGAATTTCATATCACACAATTTAGCAATAAAATTCATACATATTCCTGTAAAATAGGTCAACTCACATTTAACATTTATATGCTGAAAATACATTTCATTTCTTACATAATTCTTCACAAATCACTTTTCACTTTCATCCGTTTACTTTCACATATACATAGCTATATAAGCAGTCATAGGCTCAGAAACATAGTTTTACATGGTTGACATTTTATAATTCACACCAAAATATACGTATAAAATAACATAATTTATTACCTTAAATTTCATAAAATCTACTTTAAAATATAATTTCCCCTTACCTGAATCCTTGAATTACACCGACAGAAATCTCACAAAGATGCTTGTGGCGCTCACTCAGACTCTGATTCAAAAATCCTAGTTCCATTAAATTAACCTTAAATAAAATACTATTTAAATATTTCCTAGAGCCATAATTTCCAAATAAATAGTTATACTTGTAAATATAATCAATTTGCCAAATTTCCTAAATCTCATTCACTTTGGAGTGGGGTCTAGAAAATTCCAATTGAAAATTTACCCATGTCAAAATGATGATAATCGCGACTAGGACCACGTGGTGGTGCTTGGTCATCGATTTAGCGGCAAATTTAAAGAAAAATTGAGAAATTAGGGAAAGATTGTCTTACCCCAGGAATGGTGTCTATGTCACTCCCACGACAAATCTGCTTCGGTAGAAATGTCAGTGGCGGAGTTAGGAATCCAACGACACCTTCCATTTTCTGATCCGCCATAAATCCGTCGAGAAATTGAGAGAGAGACAAAGACGGAGCGAATGTGAGCAGGAGAGGGGCGACTTCCTTTGTTCTCCAATTCTAAAATATAATCCGGATGTTTCTAAGCATCTAGATTCATACATAATATATAATATAATATATTATATTACAATATTATAATATTATACCTTTTTTATAAACATATATACATATATATATATATATATATATTCTTTCATCCTTACATACACATATATATAAAAACATATAAATATCATATACTTAATTTAGTTAATTCAATTAAATAACATTTTGTTAATTTATTAATTCAATTAACTAATAATTAATTAATTAATAATATTTTATTTTATTTTATTTTATTTTATTATTTTTTTTTTCATACTATTCCTTTTGTCTGCTCATTTATTATTTTTCCTAATTATTTCATTCATTTTAATTTTCCGAGTCTTTATAGAAAATGAGAGAGGAATGAAATTCTCGCCAAAAATCTAATTTTTGACCATATATAGGAAGTTGTCCACGTGGCTTCGTCGATGAGACACGTGGACTCATCGAACAAAGAAGGAAGTTCGTCAATGAAACCGATGAGCTCATCAATGAATGTTTTAGGGTCTAAATTTTTTTTCCCTCTTGGTATCTCATCGTCGACAAGACGCATGTACTTCATTGATGAGATCTAGAAGGACGTTCGTCGACGAAGACCCTAGGTTCGTCGATGAATTCCTGCCGATGCCCCTTTATATAATTTCTTTCTCTTCTTTTCCTTTATTACTTTCATAAATTAATTTTTTTCCGGGTCTCTATAGAAGTGGTTCGTTCAGCCAAAGGAATATTTTTATCTTAAAGGAAGTATGCACTCAAGATATTAGACGATGTAGGCTTCCTTCGAGCTAAACTTGGAAACTTTCCCATGGATTAAAATCTTACACTCAACGAAAGTGATGGAAAACTTATCTCAAATCCTTCGTCATATAGGCGACTTGTTGGAAGATTAATTTATCTAACAATCACAAGACCCGACTTGGCTTATTCAATGCATGTACTAAGTCAGCTTATGGACAAGCCACGAATACCACACTTGAGTTCAGCAAATAGGGTCTTACAATACCTTAAGAAAACCTCAGGTCAAGGAATTTTTTTATCTGCTTTTAGTGAAATTCAACTTTACGCATACTGTGATGCAAATTGGGCACAATGCAGGGACACCATACGATCGGGGGTATTGCATCCTACTCAGAATATTACCCATTTCCTAGAAGACCAAAAAACAAATAACAGTTTCACGCTCCTCAGCCGAAGTAGAATATAGGTCTATCGCCTCCACATATTGTGAGGTTACTTGGCTAAAGTCTCTACTCTTCGATCTTGAAGTAATGCATTCTCAACCAATCAATTTGTATTGTGACAACAAGGCCACTATACACAGCTTCAAATCCAGTTTCCCATGAACGAACCAAGCATATCGACATAACTGTCATGTGGTTCAAGAAAAACTCTGAAGTGGCATCATCCAAATAGTCTGCATGCATACAAGCCAACAACCTACTGATCTTTTTACCAAAACTCTTGGATTCACACAATTTAATTATTTACTCAGCAAGTTGGGTGTCATAAATATCCATGCCAACTTGAAGGGGAGTGGAGGAATGCCGTACTCCACGGCAAAATTCAAGGAACCAAACACGACTAAAATCACGTAAATTTTCCTAAAAAGAAAAGTCAGCAGATCATTTTATTTTGGAAAGGAGCATACATATTTATTTATTTTTTAATTACATGTTCCCCATTTCTTTGTATAAATAGGGAGTTGTTCAAAGATTGAATATACAACAATAGCAACTTATTCTTTACTATAATTTATTCTTTATTTCCCTCTCGCTTCCTTTTACTCTAGTTTTATCATACTGGTATACATGAATCCATAACCAACCTATGCAGGTGAGATGTTAACAACCTATGGGGTTTTCGTAGGCCTGTGGAAGGCGCTAACATGGAGGCCACCATCAACGTGAAGATTAATCATTGTCCTGTAATTGACAGCTTTCTCTTCATTGGCGAGTTCGAACATGAAACAGCTTAACAAAACAGCTGAGAAGATTTTCATGTGCCTATACGCAAATTGTTTTCCCAAACATAAACGCGGGCCCGCCTGTTCACCAGCAAGAACTTTGCTTAGTTTATTCAACGACCAGAGTATAGCCATTTCTCAAACTGTAGTTAGTTTGAAGGTAGGATGGCATTAATGTAGGGGAAGAATAATATAAATGTAATGAACAGTTCTAGAAATTCTTGAGGAACAGCATGCGCATATCGGCATATGCACATGCATGTATATTGTGCTAACCTGGAAAGCTGTGAATTTAAAAGGGCTCTCTTGCTGGAAAACACCATCTCCATTGAGCCATCTTTCTGGTCGAAAATCTTCTGCATCATCTCCTCATATGAATCTCATCCTGCCCATTGCATATGGTTGGTAAGACATCATATCACCTTTCCTCACAGTGAACCCATCTGGCAAGGTATCGTCTGAAAAGCAGATCTTTGCATCCTGCAACCACATTGTAGATATTTGAGACTTGGGATTCTTCCCACGAAGGAAATGATTCAAAATTTTAGAATCAACTAGGAATGTAGAACTTTTATGGAGTATTAACATCAAAATATGGCAATTTTTTAGTGTAGTTTGTAAGAATTATGAGATATGAATTGAAAGAAGTGTCACCGAGGAAAATGGCGCACATTTTATTCATTAAAACTATTATGACCTTGAAGCATTTCATCCTTAAATTAATCCACCAAATATCAAACTAATCAAAAAATTCAGGTTATTTCTTCTTGATAAAAAACTTATTCGCTGCTTTTGGGGGCTTTGTATCTGTGTGGATTCGGGCAAAATCTAGTAAAAAATTGTATTTAGTTTCTTCAAATCCTAACAAAATTCAGATTCAAATCCTGAAATTCATGCCCCCAAACACTACCTATGTATAATGCTAGACTTTAGAAATAGATTTTTGTTCAAGTTCATGCCATTTGGTGGTTTTAAAGAGAGGTCATATTAACAAAAAATTGCATGAATGACCAAGTTCACGTATAAATGACCTATAAAGATTTGTACCAGTTCCTCCTAAAAATAAAGTACTGTAGTAGCAGAAAATTTCACTTACCACAGGAATTGCAGGATAGAGTCTGAGTGTCTCAGTCAAGGCCGCATGGAGATATTGCATCTTTTCTAGAGCTTCTTCACTTATACTCGTTGCGAACTCTGTGTATGCCGGAGTTCCTTTCATATTTGTCAGCGCTTTTATTTCTTGTGCAACCTTTTCCTGCACAACAGGAAGCTTGCAGAGCATGTAAATAAACCAGTAAAGAGTGGCTGCTGTTGTATCCTTGCCAGCAATTATGAAATTGAGAATAATATCTCGTAGGTATTTTGGATCAGTCTCTGTTAATTGCAGGAATCTTGATAAAATGTCTTCTTTCTTCATCTGTAACACCATAAAACGATTAAGAATATGCAGTACATTTGGTTGATCATAGAAGCTTATATACCATATATTGCGAAAATAAATGTTTGGAGTTCAGCCCAAATTCGCACCATTCTAGAGCTAAGGTCTGAAATCCATTGCTTATTGGAGAAAAAATAAAGATAAAAGGACTTGAAATTCATCTTCTGAATTGCAGTTAAAAGTAATTTACTCACAGAAGAATCATCTTGTGATTTCTGTATCTTCTCAGTCTTCAAATGGGTTAGCTTGTATACAAAATTGTCAATAATTTCGATATTTTCCCTTAACATGGCTTCTGACCCAATGTTCAAAAATCTTTTAATCTTCCAGGAGACATCAACATATCGCCGAAGGGTCAGTGCACTCGAGTGATCGAAAGCCTCACTAAATCTCACACCTTCTTCACTTGATCCGCACATGCTGTCTAGTTAAACTCCAAATGCAACTTTAAATACTGAATCTAAAGTCGATTTCATGAATAGGTCCTGCATTGATCATGTTATTCATGTGGTTAATTACGTTTTCTGCCAAATCAAATGGATTTTGTCTCAAGTTGGAGCAGTGCAAACTCACTTGAATATCCATTGTCTGGTTGGCATTTGCAGCTTCAGATATTATATAAGCAAGTTTTGCGGCATTTTTTCTGAAAACTACACTGCTAAAGTCCCTCAATACTTTTGTGGAGAACTCATTGCTTGATATTTTCCTCTGTTGTCGCCACTTATCACCATCAACTGTGAAAATATCATCGCCTAGTAGATCCTTCAAAATCGCATAGTTATGCCATCCCTGCATAAAGTTTGAAACAGCTAGTACTCCCAACTTGGGTTCTATTTAAATTTCCGTTCTTCCCAAAAAATTTCAAAATAGAATAGAATAAATATAATCATATTTATCATTTGATTTCTTCACACTCTTCATTCAAATTTTTATTTCACTCCTTTTCTATTCAATTTCATTCTGCAAACCATACAGGATGTAAATGTAGAGTACCGTTGAAATGCTGAGGTTTGAACATGGGATCGAAATTGGTGAAGCTCTGAAATGAATCAAGCCGCTGCTCAAGTTTCGAATTTTTCAAGGCTAGAAAGGTCAATTGATTTGCTTTAAACCCCATATTGAATAGCGATTTTCCAAATGATCCAATTTGAGAAAACCCCGAAAGGTGAAATTTTTTTCCTATAGAATTCACAATATTCCGGGTTGAGAATTGAGCTCGGATTATCAATACAATAAATAAATCATACAAAAAAAAAAAAAAAGAGAATTTGGAATAAGGGAGAATACCTTGCCATAGTTTTCAAAGTTAGTTTTAAGCATGTACTCAACATTTGCGGGGTCTGCCGTATAAATCTCACTCCTGAAAGGACTGAGCAGCCGGTAAGTCCTGTGTTTCCGAGCAAGATCAGTCATGTAGTGGTGCAGCCTATTGAAATTAAGCAACTAATTGAAGATGGTGCCACCAACGGGATGGTATTTCTCCTGCTTCTTCTCCATCTTTGGCTTTTCCTGCAATTTCTTGGCGAGCCATTTCACAGTGAGAAGCGAGAGGATTAGAGCTATTACAGTGAAAACTATGGGCTTGCCGAGGAGGTCCACGGAGGCTCTGTTTGGATTCTCGAAAGGATAACAGAAAACTAGCCAATGACTTCTCGGAAGCACCGCCAGGACTCTTTTAGAGTTTCGATTAATATTGGTTGGCCAGTGCGACGCCGATCCCCAACTGCAATTAATTTTTTTTTTATTCATATTTTTAGTTATAATTAACATAAAATATTATATAAATTGTAAATATAATTAAAATAAAAATATTTATAAAATTTCAAAAAAATTAAAAATAATAAAAATTATTTACAAAATGTTTTCAAATTATTTCAATTGTAATGTCCAATTAGATTATTTTTGTAAAGTAAATTTTGAAATGTAATAATTAAGTAAACCAACATAATAATTTTATTTTTATTATAGTTTTTAAATTTTTACTGCTTTTTATTTTTACTATTTAAATCATGTTTACCATTATTATTTGATTTAAGAACAAAAATGTGCATTTGTTTAATCAAAATTTTAATTTTTTTAATTTTAGAAATGACCAAATATTTTGCAAGTTTTCGATTTTTAGTTTTTATTTCTGATTTTTAGTTCTCATGTCTATTTTTCTTTATTTTAATTTTTGATAAGAATATCAAATGACCCTTTGATAATCAAAATGGGTTTATAAATCGAGTTCAACCTTGATTATAATATTTATTATCAGTTATCAAAGTTGTATTAAAGATATTGTCATGTAATTGGCAAAGTAGTGTGGGGCTCGTTGAAAATGCCTTAAAATAATTAAACGAGAGAGTTTATTATGATTTCACATCGAGTATAATCTAAACAAATTTTGAGTATATGATGATTTAGAGTTCAACTTGATGAATGTAAAGTATTTTATATGATGATTTAGGGTTCAATTTTTTTTTTTTATCAGTAAATGATAAATATATTGATCAAATGGATATGTACAATTTACACTGGGCATACCCAGGAGAGTGGAAAACTAAGTCCCTATCTAAGATACAAAACATTACATTCAAAAGGCAAGCCAACATGACTTCCTTTAACAAAACCTTTTTACCAAAAACATAGATCATAAGAAATTATCAAATCTACAAGCCTAGTAGAGCTTATAAATCTAAGTACAAATCATATTTGTCATATACAATTCTATATGTTTGTGTCTGGATTATCTTCACCAAGCAATCTGGTTCTATTCCTTTGCCTTCAAACTTCTTTTTATTTATGAAATGCCATAGGAGGTAGACAGTAGCCGCCACACAAATCTTTTTACCATTAGAATTTATACCTGTACCTTTTGCTTCCTTGTGTAGCCATTTCAGAGCTGCTTTCAATGTAGTCATATTCCTCGTTATCCTCAGCCAAGATCTGATTGTATCCCACACTTGTTTGGTTATCCTGCATTTAAAGAATAGGTGGTCTAAAGTTTCAATTTCATCACTGCAGAAAACACAGTTTTTATCTACTCCATCCCCTTCCAGTTTATCAAGAGTGACAACTCCCCCTTTATACCCAACCACAAGGTAAATGCATGTTTAGGTAAACTCCTACACTTCCATATCTCCTTATGCCATGCAACTCTACTACCTTTATTTCTCCAGAAATTGTAGATATCTGAGGGGGAGATCTGCCCCTCCAATACCCATTGATTAATAATCCTCACTGCTGCATCTTGACCCCCACAAACTTGTAAGAACTCGTTTTTAATGTCAATGATCTTTTTAAACAGAGGAGAGTCATCATGTTTGGGAACCACATCCCAAATGCTAGCATCCTTCAAATAGAATTGATTTACCCATTTAGACCAAAGGGAATTCTTTTTCTCATGAACATTCCACAGGGCCCTTGATAATAAAGCCTTATTCCAAATTTTTAAACCAAACGCCCCAAGGCCTCCTCCTGTTTTTGGTAGACCTATCTCCTTCCAGGCCACAAGTGGCTTTTTCCTACCTCCCCACAAAAAATTTTTACATAGTTTCACTACATGCTCCAACACTGAGGCAGGAAGAGTGAATATAGCAAGCCAAAAACATTCAACTCCTTAAATAACAAAATTTATCAGCTCCAACTTACTAGCATATGAAATAGTATGTCCAGGCCATCCACTAAGTAGGTTAGAAATTCTGTTTATCAAAGGAGAGTAGTGCATCATAGTCAGTCTAGAAGCCACCAAAGGGATCCCCAAATATTTGAAGGGAAGATCTCCATCTTGAAACCCTGTGAGACTTCTAATAACCTCCAAGTCTTGAGCTTTAATACCAGCAAACAGTAGGTAATTGGATTTCTGATTATTAGCATATAGTCCAAAACTGACTGAAAATTTTTCTAAGCAACTCATCAATAGTCTAACAGAACTGGGATCACCTCTTGAAAAAAAAATCAAGTCATCTGCAAAAGCAAGATGAGTGATTTTCAGTTGATCACATCTTGGATGATATCTAAACTCAGGGTTTTCCTCAAGTGTTGACAACAATCTTGATAAGTATTCCATACAGATAACAAATAACAAAGGAGATAAAGGGTCTCCTTGTCTAAAACCTTTCTTGCCTTAAAAAAAACCATGAAATCCCCCATTTATAAAAAGAGAATATGAAGTGAAAGTAACACACTCCATAATCCAGCCTACCATTGTTGTTGAGAATTTTAGAAGCTCCAGCATTTCCTTAAAAAATTTCCAAGATAAAGAATCATGAGCCTTTTTTATATCAATTTTCATCATGCATCTTGAAGATATTCTTTTTCTTGCATACTTCCTCACAATTTCCTGAACTAGATAGATGTTTTCAACCATGCTTCATTATTGATCAAAAGCAGATTGAGCAGGATTGACAATGTCCACAAGACATGGTTTAATTCTGGCAGCTATCACTTTTGTTATAACTTTATACATAAACATTACAGCAAGCAATGGGTCTGTACTCTTGCACTGTAGCAACATGACAAGATTTTGGGATCAGAGCAATAGCAATATGGTTTATCTGCTTCAATAGTTTGCCTGTAAGAAAAAACTCTTTGACAGCCAGAGTGAATTCCTTCCCAATGATGCCCCATGATTTTTTTTAAAAAATAGGTTGTGTAACCAACAGGGCCTGGAGATTTCATATCGTCAATATCAAACAATGCTGCCTTTATTTCTTCATCTAAAATGGGAGAAATCATTAGGGCCCTCTGATCATCATTCAGAGACGTTCCTTTTGCTACAATTCTCGGGTCAACATGATCAGTTTCGCTATCACAACCCAGCATCTCCTTATAATATCTTAGGAATTCTTCAACAACCTATTGTTGGGATATTGTCTGTTCACCATTACTTTTGGTAACAGCTATTATGTGGTTCGTGCTTCTATTTCTCCTCATCAAAGCATGAAAAACAACGATGAGCTTATCAAAATTCTTTAGGTATTTGCCAAGTTGTGTAGAGACCCGAAGAGTTATAGTAATTAAATAATAAAAGAAGGAAAGAAAAACAATCAGCAAGGTCTCGTCAACGAGTGCAGAGTGATCATCAACGAGCAGGCCTCTTGGACTCGTCGACAGGGACGCGTGTTTCGTCGACAAGAAATTACCAAGAGGACTGTTTTCAGAGCCTGAAACTCGTCGACGATGAGTAAGTGTTCATCGACAAACTCTCTTCATGGACTCATCAATGAGGTGATGTGTCTCGTCGACGAATCTGTGTTGTATAAGTATGCAAACCTTGGGATTTCAGCGTGAAAATTCTTTAGGAAACACTCTCTCTCTCTCTCTCTCTCTAAAACGTCTCCCCCTCCTTCTCTCTAAGTTTCTGGCTTCGTCCTTCGTCGGCTCGACAATCGGAAGCCACCACGCTACTATTGGGAAGATTCTATTCAAATCTACTGGAGTAGTTCGTTGCTTAAGCCAACTTGGGTACCATAAAATTTGGATAAGTTAGTTATTTTAGGCTTTATAAGTTATCTGGTGTTGATGGACTAGGAAAAATACTTATTATACTGAAGTTTGGTTGGGAAAAATGCAATTTTAGGGTGTTGTGCTGGGGAACACACATGTATAAATTTGGAGTATTTTGTGGGCTTCACAGTATTTTCCATCAAATTACTATGAATTAAACAGCATTTAGCTTCGGGAAAATATGTATGATTTGGAACTATGTTTGAGAATACTGCTGTTGAATAGGGAAATTATTTTAATACGTTTTATATGTAAATATGATTTCAGAATTAATTATGAGTTTATAAGGTTATGTACATTTGTGTGGCATGAGTACATTATTTTCATGAAAATTATGCTATGTTGAAATATTATGAGTTTTCCTAGATAAGTATGTTATGGCAATTTTCAGGAAAATCCTAAAACAGTACGAGAGCTATATTTTAAGAATATGTTAAATAATGCAAGAATCATGTTTATTACGTTATGAATTATGCCGGTGTAAATGTCATGATTTACGTTATGAAATATGTCGGCGTAAATGTCGTGAATCTTATGTTATGAAATATGCCGACGTAAATACCATGATTATGTTATGAATTATGCCGGCGTTGATGCCGTGATCAAGTATGATATGTAAGAAATAATGAAATATGTTTACGTCAGATATTACTCTGAAATATGATACAGTTATGTTTTAATATGGAATGTATTATATATTATCAGAACCCTGATAGCTTAGTTCAGTTTTATGAAGAACGGTACCGTAGTTATATGTTTATGATTATGAATATGTTAGTGCTACCACACATCTTATATAGAGTGTGGGAGATGGCAACTGATGTGACTTTATGGGAGTGTCGTAGTTCCCCTGGTAGACCGGCACAGGTGGAATAGGCTCATCGTACTTACAAACTTATGTTTGATTTAGCATGGTCGGCCAACCATTGCTAGGTCCCACCAATCCTATCATATGGGGGGTAAGACATGACGATAGCTAACTAACTATCTATCCTGAGTAATAAGTTACGTATAATATGATTATATGAAATGATTTTTCAGTTCAGAAATTTAGTTTAATACGCTATGTAATGATAAACCATGTTTTATGCTATATGATACAACTGTTATACTAGTTATGAATTATGTACTGTTTATATGTATATCACGAAAAATACACATGTTGTCACACACAGATATTAGTTTATCTCTCTTACTAAGAGGTGTCTCACCCCAACATTACAAACATTTCAAGAAATCCAGGTAGGAGGGCGGATAGAGCCCCGCAACAGTAGAAGTGGTTTGAGCTACCCTGTCTATAGGGTAAGTGGATGAACTAGGGTCAGATGGATTTTTGGGTGGAGACCCTAGGAATACTTTTTAGTCAAATGCAAGTTCAGCTATGTACAGAGTTTCCTTACTTATCAAATGCAGATTATCATGTACAGTATATGTTTATAACATAATAATACTCATGTTGTCACACACTGATATTAGTCTCTTTCCCTTACTGAGAGGTGTCTCACCCTAGCATTACAAACATTTCAGGAAACCCTAACAAACAAGTGGAGCAAGCTCCGAGATAGAGGAGTCCGTTGGTATCGTCCCGGTTGTAGGGTAAGTAGTCCAGTCAGGATCACAACGGATTTTTATTGATTTATTTGACTCTAGGATTTGTGGTCCTTTTTGGGAGGTATATGTGTATATATGGAAACAGTAAGACACAGGTATTGTGTATAAGTTTAAGTATAACATGGTTTCTGCAGCTTAGTTGACAAGTATGTATAAACAGGTGAATTCCTGGTACCTATGGGGTCTGGGTTGACTTTGTTTACTTTTTATGGTATCAGAGTATGATTATTATTATTATTATGTGAAAAAAAAAATATAGCAGAAATTTGGGGTCGTGACAACTTCGATTCCTAGAAAATATTTGAGAATTCCAAGATATTTGAATTTGAAATGATTGCTTAGGTATGCATTGGATTGTTTGTATCCTGCATCAATGCGAGTGGATGAAAGTTTGGCATACCATTGCCTTGAAGCTTGTTTAAGACCATACAGAGACTTCATGAGCTTACAAACTCTAGTCTTTCCCTTTTGTCTGAATCCCGAGGGAAGTTGCATATAGACTTCTTCATCAAGGTCGTCATAGAGAAAAGCATTATTCACATCGAGTTGATGGATGTGCCAATTGCGAGCGGAAGCAAAAGCCAAAATGGTACAGACAATGGTCATTTTAGCAACCGAAGCAAATATCTCAGTGTAGTTAATGCTTTCTTGTTGACTGTAGCCTTTGGCATCTAGGCAAGCCTTGTATCGTTCAATGGATCCATCAGGGTTGTATTTGATCTTGTATACCCATTTGCAGCCAATGAGTTTCTTACTAGAAGGAAGAGGAGTGAGGTGTCAAGTGATGTTAAACTCGATAGCATCAATTTCTGCACGCAAGGCAGTACACTAGTGGGGATCTATCATGGCCTGAAAAAATGATTGTGGTTCTTTGGCAAAAGAGAGGGCTGTGATGAAAGCACAGTGAGAAGGAGATAAGCAAGAATAAGATAGAAAAAATCAGTGAGAGAATAAGGGTTACCTAAAGAAAGGACCATTGCGGAGCCAGATGATTAAGTAGGCCGAGATGGCAGAACCTGTTCCACATGAAAATCTTGCAAGTATGTCGGTGGCTAAGTAGGACGACTGGATCGTCGGGATGGTGGAAAAGAGGGTAAAGGATTAGAAGAGTCTGGAGGAGAGGGAGGTGGTGAAGATCGTGACGAAGGTTGAATGTCAGTGATGTTGTCAATAGAATGAATAGTACAAGGTAGGATGTGTTCCATGGGTTCGAGAGTAAATGATGCAAAGGGGAAGGAATCTTCATGAAAGACAACATCTCTAGACACAAATATTTTGTGTGTTGCAAGGTTATAAAGTCAGTAGCCCTTTTGACCATATGGATAACCAAGAAAAGCACATTGAGTTGCTCTGGGATTGAACTTAGATGGGTTTTGCCAGTGAGAGGAAGCAAAGCATGAGCATCCAAAGACTCGTAGATGGCTAAATGTAGGTTTGACATTATGCAATCTTTTATAAAGAGGCAAACTACCTAAAACAGGAGAAGGGGTTTAGTTAATGAGATAAGTTGCAGTAAGAATGACATCCCCCCAAAAGTGTTTAGGCATATGGGCTTGAAAAATTAATGCACGGGAAACATTAACAAGGTGACGATGTTTACGTTCAACTACTCCACTTTGTTGGGGAGTGTTGACGCAACTAGTTTGATGTATAATGCCTTTGGGAGCATAGAATGAGGGCATGTCAAACTTAAGCCCATTATCACTTCGGATGATTTTTAATGGTGGTGGAGAATTGATTTTTGATAAGGTGAATGAGCGATTGCAAGAGAGAGCAGGTGTCAGATTTGTGGCACATTAAGGAAACCCAGGTACAACAAGTATAGTCATCAACAATGGTGACAAAATAATGTGCACCAATAGTGGAAAGGACACGATGGCTCCCACAAATGTCAATATGCAACAAGTCAAAAGGTTTAAGAGAAGAAATGAAACTAAATGGAAAAGGTACACGAGTCTGTTTGGCCAATGAACAAATTAAACATGATTCTAAATTAGAACTACAAATTTATGCGAATTTATCGGAAAGAAAAGACAAATTTTTATTTGATAAATGACCCAAACGACGATGCCAAAGTTGGGAAGTGGATATGGAATAGCCACCTGACGATAAGCATTCCTAGCGTTGGTGAAGTGGTATAAGTTGTCCCGCTCAGTTCCCATCCCAATCATCTTCATCAAGCGTAGGTCCTAAATGAAATAAAAATCAAAAGAAAAAATAATGAGACAATGATGGATTTTGCATAATTTACGGACAGAAATTAAGTTGAAATGAAAAGTCAGGACGCAAAGGACATTGTTAAAATAAGATTGGAAGAAAAGTGAACTGATCCAATATAAGTGACGATGGCATGAGATCCATCCGATAATTGAACAGGTGGACCACGTACTAGGAAAGATTGGGTGAGTGCAATGAGTGAGCAAACCATATGATCAGTTACGCCATTTTCAAGAATCCATAAGAGATCATTATAGGACTTACCTAACAATGAAGATAAGACACTACCTACTTGGTGTGCCATGGGTTAAGAGGGAACTGAGTTGTTGAGAATGGCCAAAAGCTACTGACATTGTTCAGGAGTAAAATGAAGGTTGCTAGTAGATGGATTTGAAGAAGCCTGATGAACACTATGCTTGGGACCTTGATTGGGTTTAGAGTTACAGGGCCCTAGAGGGAAGCCATGGATGCGGTAGCATCAATCTACAGTATGACCTTCTTTGCCATAATGAGTATAGTTGAGAGATTTCATTGGTGAACCGGGGTGTCCTTCCTTTCGTGGCTAATAGTTGGTAGTGGCCAAAGCAATGCCTTCAATGGATAGTGGAGAAAAAATGCTGCGATGGCGTTCTTCTTGAAGCACAAAGGCATACGTGCAGTTGAGAGTAGGAAGTGGATCAATCAGAAGTATTGACTACGGATTACAGTGTAGGAATCATTGAGCCCTATCAAAAACTTTGAGACATGATCTAGTTCTTGTTGCGTGAGAATCTCCTTGCATGCGCAATAGGTGCAGGTAGACGTTCCTTGAACTGCGCATAACTCATCCCACAAACTCTTCAATTTGGCAAAGTATGTACTAACTGATAAAAATCCTTGAACAAGATTAGTAATATCTTGTTTAAGCTTGTATAGGCGGGGCCATTGACTCGAGAGTATCGATTTTTCATATTGTCCCATATGTCATAGGTAGTTTCACAATAGATCACACTATTACAAATCTCTTTCACAATGGAATTGAGAAACCAAGAAATTACCATAATATTGCATCATCTCCATTGTGAATATTCCAAGGATACAAAAGATGGTGGAGCTAGCATGCTATCAATGAAGCAGATTTTGTTCTTCGCTTGGAGTGTGAGAATCATAGCACGGCTCCATGTGGAATAATTGTCCTCCATGAGCAATGGAGAAACTAAAATCAGTCCAAGGTGATCTGATTGTGAGAGACATAAGTGATGATTGGGATCATCATATTTTCCCACCTTGGTTGCCTTTTTAGCCATAAAAAATGAACCTCTTCCTTTTTTCTTTTTTCTTTTTTTGAAATACAAACCGAGTTGAACCTGGGGTGTGGTCTGGACCTGTGATGTGGGTCTAATATGGCAAGTGGGTTTGGACTTCAAATCAAAATTTGTAAAGAGAAAGAATCCGGCCCGGGAAAAAAAAAAACCCACTTTGGATTGGGCCTTTGAAAATAGAATTGTATGAAGCCTAGGAAAATAGGCCCAAATATAATCTTCTTCAACCTTTGAACAGAAATAGAATGTGCAGGTTGTGCATCTCAACTATTCGATATAATGTCCAATGAAAACAGAAATTAAATTGGATAGGTTGATTGGATAGGTTGATTGAACCTAGTGGAAAAGAAATATCATTAGGATAATCCAACAATCAAGAGCAACAGAATTTTGAAAAATAAAACTCACACTCAATGTTTGACAGTAACATTGATGTGAGAGAAGATGATTAAAAAAAATAAAAATAAAACACTCTACTTTGTGATATTCAAATACAGATGGATAGAACCTAAGGAGAATTATCCTCAAACAAGAATTGCAGCTCTCAAGGATCAATTTGCTCTGATACCATGATAAAACTAGAGCAAAAGGAAATGAGAGGAAAATAAAGATTAAAGATAGCAAAGAATAAGTTGCTATTGATGCATATTCAATCTTTGTACAATCCCCTATTTATACAAAAAGGAAAGAAGAAACGATTTAAAAATATTTTCTTCATTATTTTGTTCATATGTACAATCCAATATATAATACGATTACCTATACTAAATAAGGAAACAATCTCTTACTAAATAATATCAAATACCCCATAATTACCCACTTTCCTAATTTGTATATTATTTACAAAGATATTCAGGATTGAGATTTTAACACTCCCCCTCAAGTTGGATCATAAGTATTAATCATCTCCAACTTGCTAATAAGATCATCAAAGCTTTGTCGTCCCAACCCTTTAGTGAGAATATCTGCAGTTTGTTCCTTGGTTGATACATAAGTCATACATATAATTCCTTCTTCAATTTTTTCTTTGATGAAGTGTCTGTTTACCTCCACATGTTTAGTCTTGTCATGTTGAACTAGATTAAGATAGATGCTAATAGCTGCCTTATTCTCACTATAGAGTTTGATAGGAAGGTTCACCGGTACCCGTAATTCCTCCAATAGTTTTCATAACCACAATCCTTCACAAATCCCTTGAGCGATTGCCCTGAATTCAACTTCAGCACTACTACGAGCCACCACATTCTATTTTTTGCTTCTCCAAGTTACGAGATTTCCCCAGACGAATGTACAATATCCTGTGGTGGACCTTCTATCTTCCATTGATCCTGCCCAATCTGCATCTGTAAAGATCTCTACTTCCTTGCTTTCACATTTCTTAAAGAAGAGTCCTCTTCCCGGGAATCCCTTGAGATATCTAAGGATCTTGTATACAGCATCTAAGTGAACTTCCTTTGGTGAATGCATGTGTTGACTTACTACACTGACTGCAAATGCAACATCTGGTCTAGTATGTGATAGGTAGATCAGCTTGCCAACCAATCTCTGATACCTCTCCTTTTCTACTGGTTTTCCACAATCTTCAACCCTCTTTACTGTTTCTATCGGGGTTTCGCTGGGTTTGCATCCTAGCATGCCAGTTTCAACTAGGAGGTCGGTAACATACTTTCGTTGAGAAACACTAATTCCCTTTTTCATTCTTGCCACTTCCATGCCCAAAAAATACCGCATCTATCCCAAGTCTTTAATTTCAAATTCAGTAGCCAGAACCTTCTTCAATCTCTCCATTTCTACAATATCATCACCAGTAAGGATTATATCATCAACATACACTATTAGAATTGTTCTCTTACCTCCTTCAGACTGTTGAAAGAATAGTGTATGGTTTGATTGCCCTTGTCGATACCCTTGATTCTTTAGTACCTTTGCAAATCTATTGAACCACGCTCTAAGAGATTGTTTGAGGCAATATAACGATTTCTTTAGTTTACATACTCTGTTTTCTTCACTTGTTCTACTGAATCCTAGTGGTATAGTCATGTAAACTTTCTCTTCTAATTCTCCATTTAAGAAAGCATTTTTAATATCAAGTTGTTGTAGTGGCCAATCTAAATTGGCTGCCAGGGACAAGAGAACCTGAACTGTATTTAA
The DNA here is from genome assembly GCF_029873635.1 of Malania oleifera. Taxonomy (NCBI): domain Eukaryota; kingdom Viridiplantae; phylum Streptophyta; class Magnoliopsida; order Santalales; family Ximeniaceae; genus Malania; species Malania oleifera. The sequence continues at coordinate 87,079,482 of NC_080428.1, read as the reverse complement.
GTTTGCTACTGGTGCAAATGTCTCAGTATAGTCAATGTCGTAGGTCTGTGTAAAGCCTTTTGCAACAAGTCTAGCTTTATATCTTTCAACTGTTCCATCAGATTTATATTTCACTGTGAAGACCCATTTACAACCCACTGGCTTCTTCCCTTTCGGTAGATCTGTCAACTTCCAAGTTCCATTCTTTTCTAGGGCTCGCATTTCTTCCATGACTGCCTCTCTCCATTCTGGTATTTCTAGAGCTTCCTGAATGTTTTTTGGCATTTTCATCCTGTCAAGATTAGAGACAAACACACGATATCCTGCAGACAAGCTTTTATAAGACATGTATTTCGATCAAGGGTATTGAGTACATGACCTGGTTTGTTTTCCGATTGCAATAGGTAAATTGATATCATCAGGTGCAGAATTATCAGAGGAAGACTTAATTACTAGATCAGGATAAGGCAAGGGCTCATGGTTATTCGGAGCCGTCACCGGTTCCAACGCTCTTGGTGCCTCAAGTATGAGATTCTCCCTCTCCTTTGTTTTCGGCTTTCTTGAGTAAACAAGTATGTCTGCGTTGTTTTGCTCTCCTGCATCTCCCCCTGAGGGTAAGTGTTCAATTGTGTTTGGCAAGTCGAGAAGTAATGCAATGGAAGATTTAATAGATGGGTCAAGGAATGGAGTGACTGGAGTAACCGCAGATTCAGTAATAAAAAGATCAAAGAACCGATCTTCACTCCATTTCTCCCCCTGAAGAGAGGGCTTTGGGAAATAAGGAGTGGTTTCAAAGAAAGTGACATCAAGACTAACGAATAGTCGTTTTGAGATCGGGTCATAACATTTGTAGCCTTTTTGGGTAGGTGAATAACCAAGGAAGACACATTTAATGGCACGAGGATCCAATTTATCGCGATGGTGTGCATGGACATGAACAAAAGCAGTACAACCAAAAATTTTCAGTGGGAGACTGGAAGGGAGTCGAGAGGTAGGAAAGTGTTCCTGAAATTTCTGAAGAGGGGTGACAAATGAGAGTGCTCAACTTGGCATTCGATTAATGAGATGTGTGGCTGTTAAGATGGCATCGCCCCAAAAATAATGTTTCATGTGGGTAGTAAACATTAGTGCCCAGGCTACTTCAAGTATATGTCTATTTTTTCGTTCAGCAACCCCATTTTGTTGAGGGGTATCCACACATGAACTTTGATGAACCATCTCATTATCTTGAAGATAAGATCGCAGGATGATATTAAAATATTCCGTACCATTATCAGTATGTAGGATCTGAATATGAGTTTGGAACTGTGTATGAATCATGGTATGAAAATTGATGAAAATGGAGCAGACTTCAGTTTTGTCTTTCAGTAAGTAGACCCAACAAAGACGAGTATGGTCATCGATAAAGGTCACAAACCATTTTGTATTTGTGCGATTTAGGGAACGTGAGGGACCCCATACATCACTATGAAACATAGCAAATGGGCGAGATGGTTTGTATATGGATGATGGAAAAGAAGTACGACAATGTTTAGCAAACTCACATACTTCACATTGAAACTTAGAAGCCATTTTATTTGAACAAAGAGAAGGAAACAAACGTTTTAAATATTGAAAATTAGGATGACCCATCCGTGAATGTCATAACAAAAGTTCACTATTTCTAGAAGTAGATGCATAATCACAAATTGCAGTATTACATAGTTCACTCAAACTTGCCTCCTCAAAGTAGTAGAGTCCCTCATACGCTTTAGCAGTGTCAATCGTCTTCCCCGATGATAGGTCTTGAAAAACACAATGCGAGGAAACAAATTTAGCAGAACAATTCAAGTCTTTTGTTAACTGACCGATAGATAACAAATTGCAAGATAACTTGGGGACATGTAAGACCGATTGTAAAGTTAAGGAATCAGATATACGAATACTTCCTTTTCCAGCAACCGGTGAGAGAGAGTCATCTGCAATTTTTACCCTCAAATTCCCAGCATATGGTGAGTAGGATGAAAAATATTGATAAGACCCAGTCATATGATCGGATGCACCCGAATCAATTATCCATGGAGTTTTGTAACAAGATGTGGTATTTAAAGCTGACAGATGATTACCTCGGTGCTAGGGAACCAGAGGAAGACTGACCCGATGTTTGCATTGATGAAATCATCTTATATAACTGATCCAACTGTTCAGGACTGAATGCACTGCTAGACGAGGTATTGTTATGCTCTCCTTGTGATCTTTCAATTGATTTGTCAGTGCTGGCCTGGTACCCACGATTTTTTTGGTATTGTCTTGGTTTCCAATCTGCCGGTTTTCCATGAATCTCCCAGCAGGTATTTTTTGAATGGCCTGTTTTTTGGCAATGTTCGCACCATATTTTTCCTCTTTGCGGTCGTTGACTAGGTCTCCCTGGGCCTTTTAATACAAGAGCTGAGGCATCCGGTCAGCCCATCTAATTTTTGGGCAGATACAAGTACAGGAAGGTCCAGCCCAGTGGATTCATTTTGAGGCCGCAACATCACCTGCCTCCTGTTCTCTTCCCTCCTGACCTCTGCGAAGACTTCTCGGGTTGAAGGGAGAGGTCGCCAGCCAAGGATCTGTCCCCTTACGTCGTCGAGCTCTCGATTCAAGCTGGCAAGAAACTCGAAGACCCTCTCGTTTTTTAGCCTCCTTCGGTATCGCGTGCAGTCGTCGGAGCACTCCCACTCCTCGTCGATGCTCAGATCGAGCTCCTGCCAGAGATGAGTCATCTCCATGAAATACTCGGTAACACCTCCCTCAACTTGCCTCTTCTGCCACAATCGGGTCTTGATGTCGAAGATTTGTGAGTAGGTTTCGACATCGGAGTACGTCTCACGTACGGCTTCCCAGACTTCTTTCGCCGTCGGCAAGAACAAGTAAATTTTTCCGATTGATGGTTGCATCGAGTTGACGAGCCAAGTCGTGACCATGGAGTTTTTGGACCTCCATTTTTGCAAGGCTACAGCGTTGGAAGGGTCTGGTTTCCTCCGCTCACCGGTAAGATAACCAAGCTTCCCTTTTCCCTCAATCACCAGTTTCATGGACTAAGCCCATTCACGGAAATTTTTTCCGTTTAGTTTTTCCAATGAGAGTGGAAAGACTGTGTTATCCAGTCCATTCGTACTCCCACCGGACGTAGCCTCTGAGTCACCGGTGATGTTTGCAGAGGAGGTAGAACCTCTGCTGTTAGCCATCGTTTAGCTAGGTTTAAGAAACCCTAGCTCTGATACCATGAAAGAAGAAACAATTGAAAAATATTTTCTTCATTATTTTGTTCATATGTACAATCCAATATATAATACGATTACCTATTCTATACAAGGAAACAATTTCCTACTGAATAATATCAAATCCCCCATAATTACCCACTTTCCTAATTTGTATATTATTTACAAAGATATTTGGGATTGAGATTTTAACAAAAGAATTGGGGAACATGTAATTAAAAGAAAATCAATCTGTACGCTCCTTTCCAAAATAAAATGACTTGCTGACTTTTCTCTTTAAGAAAATTTACGTGATTTCAGCCATGCTTTGGCTCCTTGATTTTTGCCGTGGAGTGCGGCATTCCCTAACACAGTCCAACGGAGTCATTGGAATGATACTAATTCATCAGCACTTGAGGTGACTGACTTGTACAGATTCTAAGCTTGGCAAATGAGCACGATCACTGCATTGTCAAACTCGGAGCATAGAACATGAGAGAAACCAATATGCTGATTTGTTGGCCAAAATGGGACTAGGTAGGTTTGTGTTGATCATGTTTTGGGAGTCTCCTCTGGCTGCTATGCATCTAAAGATGTTTCCTATGCGTGTGTTCATTAACTAATTACTTTTGTTTATTTTCCTTTTTGTTTGTGCTTTTAATTTATCTAGTTTTAGGACCAAAAAACAGAGGGCAAAAGAAAAGCACTGTAAGTATGTGTTTTACTGGTCAGCATTGCATGTGACAATATGATGTAAAATATTTTCATAATTCTTAATAGTTTTATGTATGAAGAAAATTAATAACATATTTTTTATTATTTAATTTATAAATATTAAAGTGTGAATATTCAAAGTTATTTATAAAAAATATATATCTTTAAAACTACAATATACAAAAATAGACATGAGGTCGTATCATGACACTATAAACATTGGTACAAGAAAAATCTTTAAAATATAGGATATGGTATAATATCTATGCTTTAATTAACACTATAGGAAATATTAAATTTTAATATTTATGCATCATTAAAGATAAAAAAATTAATATTTAAGTATTATTGTGTAAATTATACATGATCATGTAAATTGGCGAAAAAAAGCTTATGCCGTCATTTCATAATAATTATAGAAATTGTTAAGGAACATACCTATTTTAAATTAGGATATATATTTTATTTAGTATTTATAATGCCATTATATTTATGTTATCTATGATACCATTATATTTATTTTATTTTTATCTAAATAGATCTTTTTATGTTCAAGTCTTAACTAACTTATTTAAAATAAAATTTTTAAATGTAAATTTATCTATTTTTTCTTGCATATGGTCTTTTGGAAATACTTTGTATTACTTTTAAAACATAATAATATTATTTTATTTACAAAATAATTTGTACAATTTTATATCATACCTTATTCAAATCTAATATAAATTCAAATTTGAGATCTCCCTAGTTGAAATTCACAAAAGTTCAAGGCAAAAGTTGTAATCCATGTTCCTACACAAAGGATTGGCATATTTTATTTTTTACCTTTTTATTTTTTATTTTGCATAAGCCGATCAGCCTATCACTTAGCTCTATGCAAGGAATTAGGGATGGGCATGGAAAGTTTCATTATATATATATATATTAGTTTGTGTTCACATTTTTTAACTTTCAAATCCAACACAATAAAATTGTATTTGACAGTTTTATGTAGCATAAACTGCTGCATCTATAGTGGAATGGATTAATCAATAGTTAAAAAGTTTGTGCCACGAAAAACTACAAATAAGATTCACTCATAAAGCATATATAGGGTCCTCCTTTTATCCTCAAGAAAATTAAAATCATGTTTCAGTAGTAAATCAAGCACATGAAAACAATAATGTGCAAAGCATAGAGAGAGTATGGACCTGGCTCAATCATTCATGATCAAATGGGCAGCAATAATGGTATTTGTTATTTTAAAAAATTGAAAAGCAGAATTATGCTATTTCACCACAACAAAATCATGACAAGATTTCACGAGTAGAACTATCAAAAGAATTGTAAATTGAATCAAACCAATAATCTAAATGTATCCTTTTTATTCAGTTAAGTTTAGGTTTGATTTCAAAACTTTTTTAGTTTTTGGTTTGGGTTCTGAATTTCAATGCCCCAAAAAAACCCCATGTTGGTAACGTTTATTTATATGCACCATATATAATTATATAATTAAAAAACCATGTTATAACGCTAAGACTCTGTTTGGAAGCATAGATTTTGGACACTTTAAATTTGGGATTGGTAAAGATTTGAACCAAATTTCAACACTTTTGTTTGTATTATATTTTATCCAAATCCAATACAAATATAAATTCAAGATTATTTGCCATGTGTATGCTTTCACTGAAAGAGAAAGTAAATAATTACCAAATTATTTTATTATTTTTTATGCTCAGCATGTTCCAGTTGCACAACTTAGATGATTATTTTTTAACACTAAGGCATAAGTTTGGGCCTATGGGCTTTTCGAGAATCTATTACAACAGTTTATAACACAAGTCTCACAACAATTAAAGAACTCTCAAACTTAAAAAGCCAAAAAAAAAAATTATAGTTTAAAAAAAATTGGCAAATTATCTATATAAAATTTATACAACAAATATAATCTTATTTTAAAAAAATTCCTTAATCACGCTAGTCGCCACCAGTACTTACATAGGCCTAAAAAACCCAACTCCTTAAGTAATGTGATCTTGTATCAGTAAATACAAATATGAAAAACTACAAGTAAAGATTAAAGAATGATAAATAGAAATGCATACTGTCTCCTGAGAACACATAGAGTTTAGAACATGTAGCTTCTCAGGTTCTACTCAAGGAATTTGAGATGGGAATAGGTTAATTGTGTAGTTCAAACTCAATGTTGTGATACAGGACTCCTTACATGTATCATTTATAAATAGGCCATTCACTAGTTTTAACAAACGCGAAGGCAATTGTAATAATTGAACAAAAGGCATATAATGAGAAAACCTTACAAAGATGATCTGGACTTTTTATTTGATGAACTTGATGTGTATCGCCATAAAAGTCCTCCCATGAGATTGTTCAGTGCATGCGAAGCCATTGGCACGATGACGCTTGACGATATAATTGTCACATAACTATATGCAAACCCAACAATGTTGCCCTGAAAAACAGTTCATGAAAATCATCATTCTGCGCATCAAAATTCTTCATGAACAGTTTATAGCGAAGTTCCTTGAATCCTTAAGCTGAGGCATTTGAAAAAAAACCCTAGAAACTTCAAAAAAAATTTACACATTCCTAGTACATGTCTCAGATACATCATCACCATGCATCCCGGCTGGGGCAAAAAGGACAGATACAAAGTGAATTAAACTATGTTCAGTTATTGAAAAGATTTCTCCCTTAAAATCAAGTATGAGTACCAGATAGCGAAGGAAACTTTCGACCCACCGCCCAAGTGCAGAGAGCCAAAATGGAAGCAACCCCCCAAGACGCTCATCCAATTGGTCCCAAAAAGTGGTAGCAATGCACCACGGAAAAGGAGTTCCTAATATGCATGTAGTATGTAATATCCATCGGTTTATAAATTAAAATAAAAACAAAGAGGTGAAGGAAATGATATTTCTCAGCTTACCTCACTAAACCCTGGCAGAACTGCTACAAGTATATAATCCAATGGCTCAAGTGAAGAAAGAACCTTTGTGGAATTCATTATATCAGAAAAGGATTGGTACGAATTGGCAGCAAAACGCTAACTCTTAATCTTCTTACAGTTTCATTAATTAGAATACTAGGTAAAATAATCATTTGATTAGGTGAGCGACTGTGTGTATGCGCAAGTCTACCTGTCAATTTTGCTGCTTCGTAAACTCAGCAAAATCAGGCCATGTCTTCATCAGTAGGTATCGACAGGATGACACCATGAAAACTAACCCTGCAATCAACTGAAGGTGCCACATCTCAACCTCAACTGCACAGAAGCACACACAACTCAGTCAAATTCTTTATGATAATGAAATGACAGTTCCAGCCAACAGAATTAGGAAAAATGGATTTTTTGATGAGGGTGGGGGGAGGGGGAGTTTACAAAGTGAGGAGGAATGTTCAATTGCCACATGGAAGGATCTGTTTAGAGACTTTTACAGTTGCGCTTCAAAATAAGATTAGATACGAGCTTTTCTTTTTTTTTTTTTTTAATTTTAATTTTTTTTTTTGAAGAGAAAGGTAAGAAGAATATTAAGAGATCATGAAGAAAATAGAGGAAAATAATAAAGTACACCAAAAGGCTAATACAAAAAGCCTAAGCCAAAAAAAAAAAACATAAAATCAAAAAGAAATTATAAATTTGTCAAAAGATTTAAAGCCCCCATCTAGCATACACACAAAAAGTGCATGCAGAATGTATTACATAAAATAAATGTTTGTGCACAAAAAACTAGAACATCTACTTTTGACATCAAATAAGATTTTATAAACACTACTATCAACAACGAAAGGCACATTTCAAGGAGTAATAGATTTCATTGTTTCCTATATATGATAAATGGGAGGGTGTCCAGGCTGATTTGCTTGAACCCATACCAGACGCCTGCTTACCTCCTCATTCCAGCAAGAAGATCTCCCATGAAGCCTATGATTTTGGTGTAATCCCCAAGAAGGGGGGTGAATTGGATATTTTAAAAATCTAGGTCAAGTTTTATCTTATTTTTAAAACCACAACTTGAAGTTAGAGGGTTTCTCAATCAACCTCAAATACCACAAATATTTAAGCAACCAAATCAACCTCAAATGCAAAAAATATTAAAGCATACAATCAATCTCAAATACAAAAAAATATTTACACAAGAAAATAAGGAAATAAAAATGAGAGAAGGGATAGAGAAAGCAAACACCAAAATTTTTACGAGGTTTTGGCTATTTCCGCCTACGTCCTCGCCTCAAGGCAACTGCATTGAGGATTTTCACTAACCCACTCCTTCAACCAAGGCGGAGCCTACAACACTCCTTCACTCGGGCGAGATACCCGTTACACAACAACACCACTCCTTATAGGCAGAGCGACCTCTCTAAGCGATATGCTCTCTCGCTTAGCACGATTCAAAACGTGAACTGCCTGAAATACAAATGAGGATAAATGTTTTGTGTACAAAGACAATGCTTCTTCAAAAGCTAGTTTGGACAATGAAAAAACCTAATGCACTATCAGCAAGATAAGATTGAGCTCAGCAGAGTTTAAGTGTTTCTTCTCAAAAGATATTTGAAATAAATGACAGCAGATGAGAGTAGTTGATTTTTTATTGTAAAAATAAATGTGCAATAAAAGCTTCAAAGATTCCAAGAGCAATAAATGTGTTCTCCAAAAATGATTTTCAAATGTAAGAGTAGGAGAAGCTGGGATTTCTCTCTCAAAATGATTTTGCAAATGAAAAGTTTAGATGAGAGGAAATGCTCTTAAATTTTGAGAAGAAGAGTGAACAAAAATGCCCCAAATATGCAAAGTATAAAATATATATGCAAAACTTATTTTAAGTGTTTTGGGCTTGGTATTTATAGCCAAAAGGGAGAAGTAACCGTTATATGACTGTTTGGCATTATAATAATATTATAATTTGAATTTTATCGCCCGTTTTTCTACTCAAAATAGGGTTTGCTGCGAGTTCCGGTCGACTGGCCCATCACCCAGTCGACCAATGCGAAGGCGATTTCCCTTTTCGCAATTTTTGGTCTGCCTGTCGAACCGGACTTATGATCTGGCAACTGACTCCTTAAGAAAATTGATTTCTAGCCCTGTTTTGACTTCAACAACACTTCAAACCTTTTGTTGTTGATTATCATTTTAATAAAAAGGTTTTCCATGAAATTTTGAGATCCTAGGGTCAATCTAAGGTCATTATTGAGCTTCACAATCAGATCAAGTACAGCATGTATGTACAATTAATTCAAACGAATTACAACTAAAAATTACGAGTCTTCACTATTTGCTCTTCATTTTACCATGGAATGGGTCATATGATGTGTGCTTTGTATGCCTCATGGCCTTCCATATTTCATTGACTATTTGTGCCTTCTGAATATGTTCATAGGACTAAGCACACAGATGAGATACTTATGATTTGCCATTATCAAAACGGGATAGTACTCAAAATGTCAACAAACCCCCAAAGAAATGTAACACATTCCTGTTAATATCCTAACAACACTGCAACCAAAGAAGGGATGCTCCTATTCTCAATCAAGTTGTGACAGCTAAGGCAGGAGAACTGGCTTTATCCATGAGAAGAGCTTATCCGTATTCTAGTCTATACCAACAGCCTAGCATATAAATAATCCTATGTACTGCTGCATGAACAAGAGAACTGTGAACCTCCTAACTTCAGTCTTTTTCCCTCTCCTGTGAATATCATTCAGAGAGGAAAGAAAGATGTCATTGGATTAAATCCAGCTACCTTATCACTGCATCAGAGTGTTAGACGAAAACAAAAAAACTACCTTAACAACAGCAAGATTTGCAGGAAAGCCTCCTTGGCCAGGTCCATGATTCTGGCAACATTCAATACCTTTGCACAATCAGCAAGACCAATTTCAAAAAGATGAATCCACAGTGATCCGTTTTTCTGTCTGCCCCCCTTCCCCCCTCTTTACTTTCTGCTTTCACTTTCGATCTCCCGTGTGCTCGTCCCAGTTATATTATAAAAACTATAGATCTTTCAACACCTACCATATACACCCTCGACATAGCGTCATATCTGCCCCCTAAACATTGGTCCCCAAAAACTCTTAAAATCTAGGATTGGTACTCAATATCTCCTGCTGATTAACACATAGCAATTTAATTTTAATATTTAGCATCATAGTAAAAAAAATTATCTTTAACTTATGGTTAAATTCATACATGAGCCATGTAAATTGGCCGAAAAAAAAAGCTATGCCCGTCATTTCATAATAATTATAAATTGTTAAGGAACATACCTATTTTACATAGAAGGATATTATTTTATTTTATACTCCATTAAATTTTGTTATCTAATGATCCCATATATTTATGTTTATTTTTATCTACAAATGATCTTTTTATGTTCAAGTCTTCCACTACTTTATGTAAATAAATTTTTAAATGTAATTTATCTACTTTTTTCTTGCCATATGGTCTTTGAAATACTTTGTCTTACTTTTACACCTGACTAATACTTATTTTATTTTACCAAAATAATTTGTACAATTTTATATCATACCTTATTCAAATCTAATATAAATTCAAATTTGAGATCTCCCTAGTTGAAATTCACAAAAGTTCAAGGCAAAGTTGTAATCCATGTTCCTACACAAAGGATTGGCATATTTTATTTTTTACTTTTTATTTTTTATTTTGCATAAGCCGATCAGCCTATCACTTAGCTCTATGCAAGGAATTAGGGATGGGCATGGAAAGTTTCATTATATATATATATATTAGTTTGTGTTCACATTTTTTAACTTTCAAATCCAACACAATAAATTGTATTGACAGTTTTATGTAGCATAAACTGCTGCATCTATAGTGGAATGGATTAATCAATAGTTAAAAAGTTTGTGCCACGAAAAACTACAAATAAGATTCACTCATAAAGCATATATAGGGTCCTCCTTTTATCCTCAAGAAAATTAAAATCATGTTTCAGTAGTAAATCAAGCACATGAAAACAATAATGTGCAAAGCATAGAGAGAGTATGGACCTGGCTCAATCATTCATGATCAAATGGGCAGCAATAATGGTATTTGTTATTTTAAAAAATTGAAAAGCAGAATTATGCTATTTCACCACAACAAAATCATGACAAGATTTCACGAGTAGAACTATCAAAAGAATTGTAAATTGAATCAAACCAATAATCTAAATGTATCCTTTTTATTCAGTTAAGTTTAGGTTTGATTTCAAAACTTTTTTAGTTTTTGGTTTGGTTCTGATTTTCAATGCCCCAAAAAAACCCCATGTTTGTAACGTTTATTTATATGCACCATATATAATTATATAATTAAAAAACCATGTTATAACGCTAAGACTCTGTTTGGAAGCATAGATTTTGGACACTTTAAATTTGGATTGGTAAAGATTTGAACAAATTTCAACACTTTTTTTGTATTATATTTTATCCAAATCCAATACAAATATAAATTCAAGATTATTTGCCATGTGTATGCTTTCACTGAAAGAGAAAGTAAATAATTACCAAATTATTTTATTATTTTTTATGCTCAAGCATGTTCCAGTTGCACAACTTAGATGATTATTTTTAACACTAAGGCATAAGTTTGGGCCTATGGGCTTTTCGAGAATCTATTACAACAGTTTAACACAAGTCTCACAACAATTAAAGAACTCTCAAACTTAAAAAGCCAAAAAAAAAAAATTATAGTTTTAAAAAAAATTGGCAAATTATCTATATAAAATTTATACAACAAATATAATCTTATTTTAAAAAATTCCTTAATCACGCTAGTCGCCACCAGTACTTACATAGGCTAAAAAACCCAACTCCTTAAGTAATGTGATCTTGTATCAGTAAATACAAATATGAAAACTACAAGTAAAGATTAAAGAATGATAAATAGAAATGCATACTGTCTCCTGAGAACACATAGAGTTAGAACATGTAGCTTCTCAGGTTCTACTCAAGGAATTTGAGATGGGAATAGGTTAATTGTGTAGTTCAAACTCAATGTTGTGATACAGGACTCCTTACATGTATCATTTATAAATAGGCCATTCACTAGTTTTAACAAACGCGAAGCAATTGTAATAATTGAACAAAAGGCATATAATGAGAAAACCTTACAAAGATGATCTGGACTTTTTATTTTGATGAACTTGATGTGTATCGCCATAAAAGTCCTCCCATGAGATTGTTCAGTGCATGCGAAGCCATTGGCACGATGACGCTTGACGATATAATTGTCACATAACTATATGCAAACCCAACAAATGTTGCCCTGAAAACAGTTCATGAAAATCATCATTCTGCGCATCAAAAAGTTTCTTCATGAACAGTTTATAGCGAAGTTCCTTGAATCCTTAAGCTTGAGCATTTGAAAAAACCCTAGAACTTCAAAAAAAATTTACACATTCCTAGTACATGTCTCAGATACATCATCACCATGCATCCCGGCTGGGGCAAAAAGGACAGATACAAGTGAATTAAACATGTTCAGTTATTGAAAAGATTTCTCCCTTAAAATCAAGTATGAGTACCAGATAGCGAAGGAAAACTTTCGACCACCGCCCAAGTGCAGAGAGCCAAAAATGGAAGCAACCCCCAAGACGCTCATCCAATTGGTCCCAAAAAGTGGTAGCAATGCACCACGGAAAAGGAGTTCCTAATATGCATGTAGTATGTAATATCCATCGGTTTATAAAATTAAAATAAAACAAAAGATGTGAAGGAAATGATATTTCTCAGCTTACCTCACTAAACCCTGGCAGAACTGCTACAAGTATATAATCCAATGGCTCAAGTGAAGAAAGAACCTTTGTGGAATTCATTATATCAGAAAAGGATTGGTACGAATTGGCAGCAAAACGCTAACTCTTAATCTTCTTACAGTTTCATTAATTAGAATAACTAGGTAAATAATCATTTGATTAGGTGAGCGACTGTGTGTATGCGCAAGTCTACCTGTCAATTTGCTGCTTCGCTAAACTCAGCAAAATCAGGCCATGTCTTCATCAGTAGGTATCGACAGGATGACACCATGAAAACTAACCCTGCAATCAACTGAAGGTGCCACATCTCAAACTCAACTGCACAGAAGCACACACAAATCAGTCAAATTCTTTATGATAATGAAATGACAGTTCCAGCCAACAGAATTAGGAAAAATGGATTTTTTGATGAGGGTGGGGAGGGGGAGTTTACAAAGTGAGGAGGAATGTTCAATTCCACATGGAAGGATCTTGTTTAGAGACTTTTAAGTTGCGCTTCAAAATAAGATAGATACGAGCTTTTTTTTTTTTTTTTTTTAATTTTAATTTTTTTTTTTTGAAGAGAAAGGTAAGAAGAATATTAAGAGCATGAAGAAAATAGAGGAAAATAATAAAGTACACCAAAAGGCTAATACAAAAGCCTAAGCCAAAAAAAAACATAAAATCAAAAAGAAATTATAAATTTGTCAAAAGATTTAAAGCCCCCATCTAGCAACACACAAAAAGTGCATGCAGAATGTATTACATAAAATAAATGTTTGTGCACAAAAAACTAGAACATCTACTTTTGACATCAAATAAGATTTTATAAACACTACTATCAACAACGAAAGGCACATTTCAAAGAGTATAGATTTCATTGTTTCCTATATATGATAAATGGAGGGTGTCCAGGCTGATTTGCTTGAACCCATACCAGACGCCTGCTTACCTCCTCATTCCAGCAAGAAGATCTCCCATGAAGCCTATGATTTTTGGTGTAATCCCAAGAAGGGGGGTGAATTGGATATTTTAAAAATCTAGGTCAAGTTTTATCTTATTTTTAAAACCACAACTTGAAGTTAGAGGGTTTCTCAATCAACCTCAAATACCACAAATATTTAAGCAACCAATCAACCTCAAATGCAAAAAATATTTAAGCATACAATCAATCTCAAATACAAAAAAATATTTACACAAGAAAATAAGGAAATAAAAATGAGAGAAGGGATAGAGAAAGCAAACACCAAAATTTTTACGAGGTTTGGCTATTTCCGCCTACGTCCTCGCCTCAAGGCAACTGCTTGAGGATTTTCACTAACCACTCCTTCAACCAAGGCGGAGCCTACAACACTCCTTCACTCGGGCGGAGATACCCGTTACACCACTCCTTATAGGCAGAGCGACCTCTCTAAGCGATATGCTCTCGCTTAGCACGATTCAAAACGTGAACTGCTGAAATACAAATGAGATAAATAGTTTGTGTACAAAGACATGCTTCTTCAAAAGCTAGTTTGTACAATGAAAACCTAATGCACTATCACAAGATAAGATTTGAAGCTCAGCAGAGTTTAAGTGTTTCTCTCAAAAGATATTTTGAAATAAATGACAGCAGATGAGAGTAGTTGATTTTTTATTGTAAAAATAAATGTGCAATAAAAGCTTCAAAGATTCAAGAGCAATAAATGTGTTCTCCAAAAATGATTTTCAAATGTAAGAGTAGGAGAAGCTGGGATTTCTCTCTCAAAATGATTTTGCAAATGAAAAGTTTAGATGAGAGGAAATGCTCTTAAATTTTGAGAAGAAGAGTGAACAAAAATGCCCAAATATGCAAAGTATAAAATATATATGCAAAACTTATTTTAAGTGTTTTGGGCTTGGTATTTATAGCCAAAAGGGAGAAGTAACCGTTATATGACTGTTTGGCATTATAATAATATTATAATTTGAATTTTATCGCCGTTTTTCTACTCAAAATAGGGTTTGCCTGAGAGTTCCGGTCGACTGGCCCATCACCCAGTCGACCAATGCGAAGGCGATTTCCCTTTTCGCAATTTTTGGTCTGCCTGTCGACCGGACTTATGATCTGGCAACTGACTCCTTAAGAAAATTGATTTCTAGCCCTGTTTTGACTTCAACAACACTTCAAACCTTTTGTTGTTGATTATCATTTTTAATAAAAAGGTTTTCCATGAAATTTTGAGATCCTAGGGTCAATCTAAGGTCATTATTGAGCTTCACATCAGATCAAGTACAGCATGTATGTACAATTAATTCAAAACGCATTACAACTAAAAAATTACGAGTCTTCACTATTTGCTCTTCATTTTACCATGGAATGGGTCATATGATGTGTGCTTTGTATGCCTCATGGCTTCCATATTTCATTGACTATTTGTGCCTTCTGAATATGTTCATAGACTAAGCACACAGATGAGATACTTATGATTTGCCATTATCAAAACGGGATAGGACTCAAAATGTCAACAAACCCCCAAAGAAATGTAACACATTCCTGTTAATATCCTTAACAACACTGCAACCAAAGAAGGGATGCTCCTATTCTCAATCAAGTTGTGACAGCTAAGGCAAGGAGAACTGGCTTTATCCAATGAGAAGAGCTTATCCGTTATTCTTAGTCTATAGCAAACAGCCTAGCATATTAAAGAATGCCTATGTATATGCTGCATGAACAAGAGAACTGTGAACCTCCTAACTTCCAGTCTTTTTTCCCTCTCCTGTGATCTCATTCAGAGAGGAAAGAAAAGATGTCATTGGAAATTAAAAGTCCAGCTAACCTTATCACCTGCAGCAGAGTTAGGAAGAAAAAAAAAAAGCTTACCTTAACAACAGCAAGATTGCAGGAAAGCCTCCTTGGCCAGGTCCATGAATTGCTGGCAACAATATCAATACATTTGCACAATCAGCAAGACCAATTTCAAAAAGATGAGATCCACAGTGATCATACAAAGATTACGAGGATGCCAATTATCATAAAACAAAAGGGAATCTTTGCCATTGCCAAAATGATTTTTAAAGCAGGTACAAGCAACTTGTCTAGATTTCAAAATCCGTTTCCAAGTCCAGTACATTTGATTGGAGGTTTAATGGCCATGTGCTCCTGCCCCTCAGGTTATAGGTGTGGACTCAGTTAACCCAAAGAAAGAACTGAGAAACATGGATATTCCACAGCATGCTCAAGGCCGAAACGTGGTTCTAATCTGAAATTAGCTTTAAACCCAAATCACACACTGCAAAAAGGCTTAAAAAACATCCTTCCCAAATGACTTTGCATCCTCTTGTATTCCAGTCATTACCCTTCCAAAGAAAATCTTCAAAGAAATGCTTGAGACCTTTAATCAATGCCTGTGGAAGAAATGAGTTAAATATCTTAACACAATATCCTTGTATACTAGGCTGCAACCAGCAAGCATATAAAAGGCAAGTGAGAGACCAGCCATGGATATTTGAGTAAATTCTTTCAACAAGGAGACCACAGTCAAATTTACAAGCACTCTTGGATCTGGACTCTTCTTCTTTAACGGGCTGGAAGGAAGGCCTGTCTTCGAACTCACCATGATTAGGACCAAAGAATGATATAAGGTTGCAAAGCATAGCATCAAGCTTGCTCATCCTAGAATCCAGCTTTTCCAAGGCCAATTCAAGCATCAAAATTTTTAGTCATTATTTTATTATTCGTTATTTATTCCTTTGCTCTTTGGCCTGTCCAGGCAAGTCTGGTTCAGGCTGATCCGATTTGAATGAACCAAACTGTCTGTTTGACTAAGATAGTTAGGTCTAACTCGGTTGATATGGACATTTTAAAAGCCTCTTCGTGAAAGAGAGGGTTTCTATAGGCTTCTTCAAATGGAAAGAGGAGGGACAGAGGCACAGCTATGTTTTGTTTACAGATCTAAGATGCTGGCAGCCAGAAGGAATGTTTGTCAGCAATGATGTGGCTTCTTTGATAAAATCTTCAAAAACCTGATTGAAATATGGTTTGATGAGCTGGGAGTGTAGCTGATTCATTGAGCAACAATGACATGACTATAATCAGAGCAGAGATTCTGACAAGTCCTGCAATAACAACATTGGCCCATGAAATCATTGTTGAAATTCCAACGGAAGATGATTCTGTAGGTGTTGTTGAAGAATCTAGTTTATGGCATAAGGACCTTAAAGCTGATCTGAGATGGTTACAGCCTCAGACTTCTTTTTTGGGTTAACACTTGGTTGGGGTTGGGACGATTAGGGTTGATTGATGATGAAATATGAGCTTCAAGGCCTGTGATGGAAATGTTTGGAATTTTTTTAGGAATTTGGGGCAATCTCATCGTATATTATTTTTAGCATTTTTCCTATTGTTGCAGCATTTTATAGTAGGATTTTATGCTAATAATGTAGTCAATTACTGAGGGTCTTTATCTAGGCTTTCTATGACTTCAAGATTTTAAAATATGTGTTGTTTTAATTTTAGGCATTTGATACAATGAAACTATGTTTCATCAATTAGGATGTGATATTAATTCCTAGAGATTGTTTACTTATTTAGTATTGGAAGAAAGCCTATATAAAAGGCTTCATGTATAACCATGAGGGAGAGATTGGGATGCTGAGCATTCAGCCCAATTGAGTTCTGTCTTCATTTTTATGTTTATTATCCTTTTTTTTGTCTCTCTATTTTCCAGTATCCCTCTTTTGTGCCAATCAGTCTTGCAACAAATCTCCATAAAACTAATAACACAGGTGTCCTCTTATATGCCTACAATGCTAGGAAGATACAGAAACTAATTTAAGAAATGTAAATAAACTAAAACACTAGTTTCCTAAATAATAATACCCTAGAATCTTGCTTCCCAACTAATAATACCTTAGCATCTCAAATATATGATCTTAATAAAAATATCATAAATAAATAAATAAATAAAAATAGATTTTATTTGCATATTGCATTACAACATTTTGGAGTACTCCAACTTAATGTTTTTAGTTGAAGGAAGAAGTTATTTTGGTGGGGCTTTGAAACTGTACAAAAAAGTCATTGATACAATTAGATATAGGGACATAGGGATTCAATGAAAAATACAGACAGATAAAGTGATATTACCCTAGGAAAAATTTATCTCCCTTCAAATACCCCAAATCAGACATTTTGTATAGATTGTGTAGTACTTATCTAAGATCATTTGTCACACTTAAGGCATACACTACAGTACAGCATAATTAGCCATGCTAAATTTGATGAAAAAGATCTCCTGAACTAAGTCAGTTAAGTAGAGCTCTGTAAGGTTACATATTTCATTAGTGGCTTGCTGCTTGCATTAAGGTGAACATTGAGACAAGTAATAACCTGCTTAAATAATTGTAAGCATCCTATTAGCAATATTTTAATGGAACATCCAATAAATATGGATGCCGGTTTTAAACAATTCCTCATGCTAATAACAACAGTTAATTGATCTGATCAAAATTTTCCTTGTTTACATTCTTGAATCGTTTATCAAGTTTTGACAACAGTAGCATTGGCTATTTGTATAGAGTCGGAGGAACAGCCACTTTTCTCATATAAAGAGATTTTGAGAAATAAAATGGAAATTTGTACATGATATTTCTGTAGAACAGTCTAGGATTGGCCATCCTTCTTTTGATGCAAAATGACATACCTGCGAGTTACAATTAGGACATAAATATTTAAAATGCACATGATTAACAAGAAGCAGATTACATCAGGTAAGTTTATTAAATTATTGAGAAAATTACATTATTCAAGAGTAACAGCTTGCAGGTAGAATTAAGAAGACTGGCACTGGTAATAAATGTTGAAGCTTTATATGTTATAGAGCGGAATACATTAAGATCATGAACAAATGGTTTGAAAAATTAAAATGACTGACAAAATTTAAATGCAACAAGGAAGCACTACATTTATAAAGAAAAAACCCTGGTAATTCAGCTCCAATATTTGTTTTTAGAAGAAGCAGCTCTAATACTATAAATTACAATATCATAAAATTAATTTCAAAGTATGAATTTGGTCATGCAGCGTGTTTGGCATCATCATCAAACTGTAGTTTTAACTGGATTTTGAATTTGAGCAGCAAGATGGACTGTTTGACCCATATTCATAGTGTATGTGTTGAATCAAACTAAGGTAGTAAGGAGAAAATTTTCTTTCCCCAAAGGTGGACATAGTGAATATAGTTTCTTAAAGCCTCACAGCTACTATTTTTCAGGTACAAATCCATGCATCACATTGCCCAACTAGAACAAATAAGAAATATCAAACTACGGTATTAGTAACCTTTTAAATGAGTTCACCCTACAAAAATACAGTAGAACGATAGAAACACTCAGGTCACAGGCACAAAAGTAAGACCAACCTGTCGAATTGTTACTCCCAAAGCAGCAATAAACCCAGATGTATTGGTGCATGCTTTGAGCACAGTACTCCTCGAAGAAGATACAGTATTAGAACTCTCTGCAGCCGAACTTTCAGAAAATGACACTCTGTCATTATCTCTAACATTATCATCTTCAGAGGAGAACCCCTCTGCCTGTCCATTGTATTTGTCCGATGGTCTCCTTGTGATTGGGAATGTCTCATTTTTATGTTGCCCGTCTCTTCTCAATTTCTTCACTGAATTCCGACTTGCAAAAGCCCTTGTATTGGTTCCGAATTTCTTCATAGCAGAGAAAATAAGATTAAATCTAGAAGAAACTAAAAATCCTAATTTTTCACATTTATCTAATGAAATTCAGAATCTTACATTGCATAATATGGTGGCTAAAATGTTCGGCACATCACAGAAGCTAATGAATTTCCTGCCTAGACAAATATTTTCATACGATCAAAAGCAAGGAAAAAACCTAAAACAAGCAAGGAGTAAATTTGGCTGAAAATTGAATGCACAGCTAAGAGAGAACCAAGATTCTATGCTTGATAAATTGAGAAAGTGAAACAAGCAATCCATTTGATACCCAAAAAAAAAAAGGGGGGGGGGGGGGTGGGGGAGGGGGGGAAGAAATTCGAGGAGACAGGAGACCTACTGAAGATTGACGGTTCTGTGTTCGTGCTCCACCAGCAGTTCATAGTGAGCAAACTCATGATTGATAGAGTAGAACAGCTCCAAATCCCAAATAGATTTGCCTTGATATCTGTAAAAACAAATTTTCAAATGTCGATTCAAGAATAACAAAGAAGAGAGAGAGAGAGAGAGAGAGAGCGCTGTAGAACACAAGCCAAAAAAATTGAAAAACCCAGAAGAATAAGAAATTTAGAACATAAACATTGAGAAGCTGAACCTTCTTCTTCCGATTGTTCTTTGGAACTGTTCAGCTCTCTAGCTTTCTGCACGAAGTGATGGAGAACAGCAAGATATCGGCTCCTCCGCCGAAGGGGGGAAATTATTGAATTGATTATTGAAAATTGGCTATTTATCTTTATTTTTCAATCAAATAATGTAAATTAGAATAAAATTATATGTAGATATAACGATTTATAAAAATAAAAAAGAAAGTCCCTAAAATATTTTTTTTTTATTTTACATTTTAAGAATATATACATGCTGTAAATATACATTCATTCTATATTATATGTTCAATATTTATAAAATGTATATTTTATTATTTATTTTATGATGACAATGAATTATTATATCATAATCATTTTATTTATAAAGACATATATGTCATTTAATTATGTTAAGCAAATGGAAACGAAGAATCAAATATCAAATTTAGTGGCTTGATGAGGATGAGTTGCGGATGGCGGAGGAGCCAACGAGTTTTTTTCCGTTTTAACTTTTTTTAAAAAAAAATATATTAAATAATACCTCATTCTGGGAAGTATTTCCCAGAATGACTTTGACGTAATCTCGCTAGTCCAAGTAGCCCTTCATGCAAAAGTAAATCTCGCTACTTCAAGTAGCGATATTTAACAAAATCTCCCTACTTGGAGTAGCGAGATTTACTTTTGCATGAAGGGCTCGTGGTAACGCGTGGCAAATCTCGCTACTCCAAGTAGCGAGATTTAATTGAGAGAATTAATGCTCTGCCAGCCGCCTTTCGACGTGTGGTAAATCTCTGCCAACCACAATTTGACACGTAGTAAATCTTGCTACTTGGAGTAGCGAGATTTTGTTGGGATAATTAATGCTCTACCAACCGCCTTTTGAATTACCTCCACCCGGCTTTCGATGAGTGGCAAATCTCGCTACTCCAAGTAGCGAGATTTGCTTCAGAATAACCTCGCCCGTTCTTCCTCCTTTCTTGCGCGAATAGAGTACCTGTTGCAAAGCCGAGCAGGTGACCGTTGAAGGAAGACTCCGGAGCAGGTGACCGTTGCGGGCTTCATCAAATTGAAAGTTATATAAGGAGATGGGGTAAGCTATGTTTTTCATGTTCAGTGCTTAGATTTTTACATTATTTTTATTTCATCGAAAGCTTTGATAATTCGAGAGAAAGTTTGTGATTTATGTTAAAAGATTCGTGGACAAACATTACTCTTAAGGTTTGTATTTCATTGTTTTGATATTTAAATTTAATTTTTTGCTGATAATATTTTATTTGTATTTCATTGTTTGGGTATTTGAATTTAATTTTTTGCTGATAATATTTTATTTTTTCCATTCAAACTGTTGTTCAATATTTATTTATTTTTTTTGGATTGTTGTTTCATTGTAAAATGCATTATCTTTCCTGCCCTAAAAACTGTTGAAGTTTCCTCCACTCACTAAATTTGTTGAATTTCCTTCTACTCTTTTGAATATAATTGTTCAATTATAATGAAATCATATGGTTTACTTTCAAAATGGGAAATTTTGTTATTCAATTCTTAATTTTTCTTGTACTGTTTTTAATATAATTGGGCACATCCACTAAAGTTGTGAACATAACATGTAAATTGTATGGTTTTAATTGATGCTTTGAGTTAATGTGAGTGCACATTATAATTATAAATTGTATTGTCATATGTATAAGATCTTAGGATCTTATACCTTATTTTCCGGGTTATTAATAATTATGTTGAAAATTTTAAAATAAAAAATTCTAACTCTTATATTAATGCTAAAGAACTAAAAAAAAAAAAAAAATGTGATATTTTTATAATCTACAAAAGAAGAATCTGAAAATTGAGAATTATTTTCTAAACATTGAACACATCCTTAGGCTTTTCTCTTCCTTTTATTTTTTTCTTTTCTCCAGTTAATTTAGGGCTATTTGAAAATTTTAAATTTGACAATATGTTTGGTTAATATTTATGAAAATTAATATAACTTAAATTTTTTAATTAAAAAATATTTATGTATTATTTTTAAATCAATTGATATTTTAAATATATAATTAAAAAATAAAATTACAAATAATATATAATAAAAATATTATAAAAATAAAAATACAATTTATTATAATTATTTTAATTAATTGTTGTACTATCCAAATTTATTTTATAATAAAATCTTTTTTTTACATGACAATTGAAAATTTGTGAAAAATATTATATTATTGCTTTATAATTTTATATATATATATATATATATATATATATATATATCTTAATTTGAATTCTATTTCAATTTTTTTCATAAACAGTTAAAAATTTAAAATAAAAACTGAAAAATGACCACATAAAGAAACATATTTATATAATATGTTTTCTTTTTCACTTTTCTAATCTTTAACTAAATATTTTTATTTTATTTTTAGATTTATGAATTGGTTCTTCAAGAAACTTATAAAAAAAAAAATTAGGGCCAGCACAGCACAATGATTCATATATATATATATATATATATATATATATATATATATTGTTGGATGCTACGCCTTCTCAATTTCAAAAGCTAACTCATAGGATAAATCTTTCCAAATACTTAATAATTGATTATTAGTACCTTTCACAATAATTCCAATAATCTCTCTCTCATACATGAGACTCCAATTTTAACCCATCTCGAGAAGAATGTTAAAACATGTTTTTGACACTAGTATTTGGGATGGGAATTTTTCCATACTTATATATATATATATATATATATATATATATATATATATATATATATATATGTATGTGTGTGTGTGTGTGTGTAGGCTATGAAAAAAATGTTGCTTTGGGAATGTGTGTGTGTAGGCTATGAAAATAAAATAAAATTTATTACCTCTCTGTCTGCCTACTCAAGAATCCAGCTATAATGTGACTTGCTATCTGGACATCAATGAGTTCTCCCTCTCCTAGACTCAAATGATCATGTGGGCAAGGTTTGATAAGTTCTCTTTGAGTGAAGAGTTTTCTTAGTTCTCCAAACTCATAGCCTAAATTTCTTTTGTATTTTGTTCACCAATACTCACAAGCCTACTACTTTGTTTCCAACAATCTACTCAATTCTAACTAACTCAAAATCATATACACAGAGGCAATGTTCACAGAATCACGGCTCTAGCTATGAAAGGTTATCTCACCCATCCTCTGTCATTAGTCCATCCTATGTAATAGAACAATGGCTTTAACCAATATATAAGTAGAGGCAACTGCTACACTGCACAAAAACTGCCAAAAAAGAAAGGTGCTTGAACAGCTGACGATCATTAGAATCCTAAAGTAGCAGAAGACAATTAGTTGGATTACCCAAGTTATTTGGTAGGTGCAGCAGTTCTAAAAAATGCGGTTCCTTAGGGATCAAATTAAAATAAAAAATTCCATGAAAAAAGCTCTATATGTATAAGATCCTAGGGTGGGGGGTGCCTGAGGAGGCCACAGTCGACAGAGCACCATTAAAGATCCAACGGTACGAGGGCAAAGCTGGCCTCGACTAGTCACCGTCGATGACGCTGACTGGGAACACTATAGAGATGATAGCTAAAAGGTCACATTATTAGAGGAGAGTAGTAATGAGTTTTTTCCTCCCCGAATTTATGTATTTTTCACCAATATATCAATATAAATGTAGTGTTTACATTTTAAAGCACTTGCCATAAGACAATCTCATTCCCATTTCATGAATCGGGATGTTATGCGTTCTAAGTAACATTTTTCCAAAAGATCCCTTCAACTCCTTTGAGTATGGCTATTTGGATTAGCAATGAATCCTCAAAAGGCTACTTAATAAAATTGAACTTCAAATTAAGTGGCAACCCAACCCATAATGAGGCAGAGTACGAAGTACCATTTTGGAAAAATTACTCTTAAGAGCACCATTTCATAGTTCTTTGGATTCTAAGTTGAATTACAATTTTGGGAAAATCCGAAGTATATGTCATATAGGGAAAATCAATACATATTCATGTTGTTTATTCATAGACGCTGAATTCATCTATTTATTTTCTTGATGGGAAAGTTAGGTCCAAACTCTAAGTTCGTTCATTCATTAGGATTTGTATACATCTATTTGGTTTATAGTTATTAGTTATTTCGTCTCATTTACACATCACTTATACATATAATTTTGTCTTGCGTAGGTTTGTTTTATTTCCCGATCGTCGATCTAAATGGCAGGAACCTCAAGCAGTGATCCAGTCACGGTATTTTTATATATAGGGGGGAACATTATAACCGCATTAGATGGTGTTAGGTATAGTAGTCGGCCAGTTCGACTTATTCGAATTGGCCGTAGGTGTAAATTAAGTAAATTATATATGAAAATATATAAATATTTGCATATTGATCCAGATCAATATGCATTGCGGGTGATCGCAAGATACCCTGCGCGAGAGTTAAATAATACAGCGTTCTAAGAGGCTGTTCCGATATCAGATGATTATGGGTTGCGCATTGTATTGGACGCACACTGTGTCGGTGAGACATATTTAACAATGCAATTGTATGTTGAGACTATTCCTCAAGTGGGTGTAATTGCAGTTAGGCAACTAGATGAGCCCGCGGAGCAATTGAGTGAAGTCGGTGAAGACACCGAACAAACACATCAGGTCGATGTTGGTGGGGAGGTTCGTGCTATGTCCACGGTCGATTTTAATGAATATCCGGGATCGTCATTCCAGCCATCGGAGTATGAAGCACCTGTTCCTCACACGTTTCCGCAGGGAGATTGTGAAGACGTCCCGAGTGCGGTACCAGCATCGTTGTTTGCCATTGCGAACGACACATTGGACGAGGGCATGAACATTATGAATGATGTTCATATTGAAGACAAACACATGCACGAGCAGGAAATGGGTGAAGGGTTAAATGATGTCCCCGATGATGTGAACTTATCTCACCATGACACGGACGACGCAACATTTGACGCGCAATTCATCGGCGAGCTTCCGATGTACGGTCATATTGACCTAGCTGCTGTAGATTTGACTGCGGTCGATGAGCTTCCCATACGCGTCACTTGTTGGGAAGAATCCTCTGAGTTGAGTAAGGGGATGCTCTTCGGTTCGAAGGATCATCTGATCGCCGCAGTGCGAATATATCACGCTCGCACCCACCATGACTTCCATGTGGTGCGATCTACTCCTGAGTTGTGGGTTGCTAGGTGTAAGGACCACGATTGAGCGTGGAGATTGCGTGCCATGTATCGGATGATACACCTTTTTTTCGAAATCACCCAATATAGTGGTCCGCATACGTGTCTGAATGAACTTATATCGCAGGACCATAACCAAATCACGTCGTCCCTCATTGCTGGGGAGATAGTGAATATGATCAGGGGAGATGCGTCGACGTCGATCGCTACATTGAAGGAGTTCATTGATCGTCGATTCGAGTATTCAATATCTTATAAGAAGGTTTGATTGGGCAAACAGAAGGCAATAGCCCAAGTCTTCGGTAATTGGGAGAAATCGTATGAAACGTTACCGAAGTGGATGGAAGCGATGCGCGCATACAATCCTGAGACTACAGTCAGGTGGAGGTCAACTCCGGTTCCAGGTAGCACTAACAGCGCAACCTTCGTATTTGTATTTTGGTCTTTTGCAGCATCTATTCAAGGTTTTCGTCACTGCCTTCCCGTTATATGTGTGGACGAGACACACTTGTAAGGTAAGTACAAGGGCAAACTCCTTATTGCGACGTGCCCCGATGCAAATAGGCAAATATTTTCCCTTACATTCGCTATTGTGCAAGAGGAAAGCCTCGACACATGAAATTGGTTTCTGTGTTCTCTGCATTTGATTACCGACAGGGACGACATTTGCCTCATAGCAGATCGACATCCAAGGATTATCGCTGCGGTGTAGCACAATCCTGATTGGCAACCACCACGTGCGCACCACCGATTTTGCCTTCGACATGTCGTCAGCAACTTTAATAGGAAAGTGCAGAGTGCCAATATGAAGCGAATGGCTGAGCGAGCCAGAAGGGAGCATCAGGTGAGAAAATTTGACACCTGGATGGAGAGGATATTCGACGAGGGTGGAGAGCCAGCCAAGTCATTCTTCGATCAGATCCCTCTTCATATGTGGACTCAGTGCCATGATGGCGAAAAGAGTTATGGAAACATGACCACCAACCTGGTCGAATGTTTCAACGCCGTCCTAAAAGGCGCACGTAGCCTTCCCATAACGGCTCTCGTGCAACTAACATTTTTATCGTGTTGCACATTACTTTAATAGTCGACGGGAATCTGCTCGTAACGCAATATCTGGAGGAAACACGTTAACTCTGCATATATTGCTAGCGATGGAAAGAAGGAAGCTGAAGGAGACCGGACAACGAGTCACGACGTTCAACCGGTCTAGGGGTACTTTTAGCATCACGACCATGCAGCGGGGACCCCATAAAGAAAACAATGTCCAAACTTTAAGCATCCAAAGGCGCGAATGCTCCTGCGGGAAGTGGCAATCTTTACACTATCCCTGCTCGCACCTTCTTGCAGCCTGTGCCGAGACATGGCTAAATGCGAGCCAGTTTGTTGAGCCATATTGGAGCACTGCCGAGCACTATGCAACATATGCTGCAGAATTTTATCCAATCATGCATGAGGCATATTAGCCAACTTGCTCGTTGCCAAACTTGCAGGCAAATCCTGCATACGCTAGACATAAAGGTCGACCTAGGAGCTCACGTATACATAACGAGATGGATGCTCGGGAAGGTCGGAAACATATCACGTGTAGCATATGCCGTCAAGAAGGACATAACCGCACAAGATATCTGAGAAGGACCCAACCTGGGGATGCAGCTGGACCTTCGCACTAACCTATAACTTATAAGTTATCCAGGATTTGCGTACTCTTACTCCTCGCGTCACGACAAGTTTTCAGCTGCCATTCTACTCATTCCTTCTGAAAAATTTGTTTCCAAATGTCAAATCCTCAGACTGCTTTCATTTTTCGATGAACACGCGAATGCTCCATGCTCAATTTGTGTCTGAGCAATTGAGTCACTGTGTCCATCAATCGAGAATAGTGTATGTTCAGATGAAAACTTGGTGAGACATTTTCATTTGTACACATATAGGATAAACCTTGAGATTTTTGTTCGGTTCCACCATACAAAGCACCGGAGACAGATACTCAATTCTTATGATTTCTATGTTAATATGCTTTCAATATTCTGGCTTCTTTGCAGGATTGATCTAGGGCCGTCCGATACTACTGTACTGTGTATGGGCGATCGGCACCAGTCCAGTCGGGCGTGGACGGATTCACATGCTGACGTGTTATATTACCGAGGGGGCAGTCAGAGCGTACAGGATAGGATAGGCGCAGACCCTCGCATTATTGATTGGATACGTGATGCGGGTTTTTATGGGATATATCAGATTGGCCATATCCAGTTGGATTGGCATCTTGTGACAGCATTGGTCAAGCGATAGAGGTCAGAGACACACACTTTCCACTTGCCGCACGGGGAGGCGACTATCACATTACAGGATGTCGCGGTATTGTTCGGACTACCGATTAATGGGTTGCCCGTCACTGGTCATACAGCTGGACCAGTACAGGATGGAGGCGTCGGTCAGGGGGGAGGACTTCGCCGCATGTACGAGAGATTGTTAGGAGTGGTGCCCCCAGATGGTGAGCTTGTTGGTGCCCGCATTCGCATGTGGTTTCTAGAGGGGGAGATGTTTCGCCAGCTTCCGGCTGATGCTGATGATCAGATTATAGCGTGTCACGCACGTGCCCACATGCTGCGATTGATATGTGGGACGCTGTTCTGCGACCTATCGGGGAGTTACGCACACTTGATGTTCCTTCCACTGCTCGCGGAGCGAGGAGAGATACGCCATTATAGTTGGGGTGCTGTGACGTTAGCCTGGCTATACCGGGAGATGTGCCGCGCCGCTGACGTTTCGCACTCACAGATCGGAGGAGCACTCTGCTTATTGCAGGTTTGGGCGTGGGAGAGATTCACTTCGTTAGCTCCTACGCGCCGCGGTGTCCGACGTCTTATTCAGAGGGATGAGGACGGACGACCGATTGACCCAGCTCCACTCGCGTGGAGGTTAGTAACTCAATTGAAAATCATTTGCTTCAATTGTAGTACGTAGTAGTGGTTACACCTTGCTAACTTACGTTTTATTGTGTACAGGTGGAGGGATCAGTTGTTAGTGCCTAATGTTGCGCAACACATGTTGCCCTGGTATAGATTCGAGCTAGACATGCACCGAGAGCACGAGGTAGTCAGATGATTATGTGTATTGATAGTATTTTTCAAGATTTGCATATATTCCCGTCCCACCTCTGACATTTACTATATGTCTATGCGTAGTTCGTATGGGCGCCCTACACTGATGACATTGTTGCCGACCTACCACCTGGTTATGCAGTTGGGTCGGACCTCTGGGTTGCCCGAGTACCACTCATATGTTTTCATATTGTCGAGTGGCATCTCCCAGACCGAGTGATGCGCCAGTTTGGCTTTCGACAGGGCATTCCCGGTCGCTTCTGTACTTTGGAGGTCGATGTACGTGGGGAGGACTTGCACGAGATTGATGGTCGTAGTCAGGGGAACACAGATTGGGCTGCGGAGCACGCCATGTACGTGAGTATGTGGGTACATAGACGCGACTACATTGTCGAGGGAGTGCGGGCAGATGGCCCGATGCGTCCGGAGGATTCGTATTACGCGTGGTACAGGTCGATCACACGTCGCTTTGTAGATAGGACTACGACGGTCTACATGAGCCTCGTACGCTTACTCAAACGTATACCTAATTTGTTACCATGATGATTAGTAGTTCAATGTTTTAACCACTATTTTCGTATGCTGCAGGCGGACATATTACACCAAGTCGACTCGCTATCATCAGACCTCGCTATGAGCGATTTAGCAAGAGTTGGTTTGGACATTGTCTATGAGGATGGGCGACGGATCCCTACCCCACGCCGGACCCTGGCCCCATGAGGTGGTCGAGCAGCTCCAGTACGAGGGGTCGAGCAGCTACCTCCAGCTGTCCATCGAGTCTGGCCTTCTCACCGCCCATTGTACATGAGGAGTATGTGTTTGGGCCGTCCGCTGCTGATTTCGCGAGACTCTCCAGTAGACTGGCGGATTATCGATCTGACTCTGCCGCGACGCTGTCGATGTCGTACTTACTAGACGACCCTCTCGATGCAGAGGAGGTAGACGCACCCGGCTTGCCAGCTCGGACTCGTCCAGAGACTACATACGACATAGCTCTCCGTCTGCTTCACGTGGAGAGGGATTATCCAGTACGTATGGGCGGAGACGACAGACATGTAGCCCCTCGACGTGACCAGACGCCAGACGCGGAGGAGCAGCCAGGTGAGGGCAAACGCAGACGGCAGCCTCCCCGACACCGGAGACGACCTCCATGCGGTACCGAGTAGCCGATGTTTGTATTTGTTAATTAGTTCATACTTTCATTTGTACATCAGATATATGTTTACAGCTTCATTTGTACATAATGTATTTATTCATTATTCATTTGGACATAATGTATTTATTAATGACTTCATTTGTACAGCATCTATTTGTATAGAATATATCATTTGTCCTTTATTTCTACTTGTTTGGAGTATCATTTGTACATAATGTAATTGTTTGGAGTATCATTTGTACATAATGTAATTTTCTTAATTTTGAATCTATAGAGCAGCAATAGGTAAAGTGGCAAGCAGGTATCATTTAGTGTACTAATTTGATATGTTGAATGTATACGAATCTGATGAATGTAACGTTGTGAACATACTGGTATCAACTGTATTTGAAGAATGTTTTCTTTGCACAGGTGCGTGGATGGATATGCTCAATTTGTAAACAGGAGTCTGCCGAAATTAGTATAGTATTTTGATAGGTTCAATGTATACGATTCTCGTGAATGTAATGTTGTGAACATACTGGTATCAACTGTATTTGAATAATGTTTTATTTGCACAGGTGCGTGGATGGATATGCTCAAGTTGTAAACAGGACTCTGCCGAAACTAGTATAGTATTTTGATAGGTTCAATGTATACGATTCTCGTGAATGTAACATTGTGAACATATTGGTATCAACTGTATTTGAATAATGTTTTATTTGCACAGGTGCGTGGATGGATATGCTTAATTTTTAAACAGGACTCTGCCGAAAGTAGTATACTATTTTGATAGGTTCAATGTATACGATTCTCATGAATGTAACGTTATGAACATACTGGTATCAACTGTATTTGAATAATGTTTTATTTGCACAGGTGCGTGGATGGATATGCTCAATTTTTAAACAGGACTCTGCCGAAAGTTGTATACTATTTTGATAGGTTCAATGTATACGATTCTCGTGAATGTAACGTTGTGAACATACTGGTATCAACTGTATTTGAATAATGTTTTATTTGCACAGGTGCGTGGATAGATATGCTCAATTTTTAAATAGGATTCTGCCGAAATTAGTATAGTATTTTGATAGGTTCAATGTATACAAATTTCGTGAATGTAACGTTGTGAAATATAATTTAGTCTATGTTTCTTAGGTTTTATTTCTACTTTTAATTTCACAATATTAAAAGTAACACCAAATGGGCCCCCGAGGAAAAAGGAAAGAATTCAATTAGGTGCAATTCAACTTGAATAGGGTTGAAATGTATACTCAGTAAAAGAGCTGTATGATATGATGATTTATCTTTAGAACTACCAAAAAAAATATAATCCTAAAAAGTGTGTACCGAGCCATTTGTATTTCTACAACAGTTGGTTCGTGGCATCATTGCATCCTTCGACTTTCGGATGCTTCAGAATTGTGTTACTAAAGATACAAAATTTTCATGAACATAAGAATTTTAATGTTTTGACCACAAACATATTGCTAATAGATTCCTTCGCATGGAGCATTAATCTTTTCTTCATAATAAGATTGATATGGAAAGGAGGGTATGTCTTCTTATTTTACATATAAAGTAAGATTTTTTGTTAATTAATATTAAGTTGCGAATTTAGATATGAATGAACAACTTCGATGAAATGGAATTTAAACTAAACGAGGGAAAACATTGGAATACTTTGGAATCATTGAATGCACAAACCAAATGCTAAGCAAAGGCACAATAGAACCAATCATTAAATCAGAAATGTAATGACAATCCAAAATGTAGAAAGTTAAACATAAACCAGACGAAAATAATAACCTATGATTTGTAAAGGAGGAAGTTCTATTAACTCCTATCGATAATGGATACATATATGATGAAGAAGTAAAAGTTAAAAAACATTAAATGTAGGATAGTGTTGTCCCAACTTTATATGCTAGAACATGTTAATAACATAGAAGAAGGAAATAATTTACAAATTTTAGCTCATTTTGTATGATTGTTGAAGGGTGAAACCGTTTAACATTCGGAAATGTGAAGACAATCCGAAGGGGGATTGTTGTCTGAAGGAGAAGCAGAATTAGACCTTCTCTCAGCTCCTCACTGCCTTCTCTTCATTACCACCTACCCTGCGGGACACTGAACTGCTCTTCTTCTCTGGTGAAATACATGGATTCTCTGCAGGCATCAAAATGTCTGTCAGCAGCTTCTGGCCTACTAGCTGAGGCTGTTGCTTATTATCTTGTCCTCTTTTCTTTCATGCAGCTGTTGCTGTCGATTTAGCATTTGTTGCTACTTATTTTCATCTACCCCCATTCTTTCCATATTCTGGGCGACCAGCTACCACATCCACCTTAAAATCTTTATCGCTGAAATCATCGTTTTCATCTTCCTCATCAGATATCTCTGTAACAGTTAACGATTTTTCTGTGCTACAGCCTTTGATACTTTCTTCCTCGCAGACACTTGGGGAATTTCATGTTAATTCCCAACATCAAGAACAATAAGTTTTGAAATGAGCAAAAGACTCCATAAGTATAATTGTAGTAGTCATTGGAGGAGTAATTACGGTGTTCCCCTAGTTGGACAAATGGTACGGTTTGGAGCAAATTGGCCAGGGTGATTGCTAATCAGAGATGGATTCTGGGGGATCTAAGGGCCTAAAAAAACCTGTCAAGGCTCTTAATGCATCCCACTTCTCCCAACAAAAACTGCACGACATTCCCTCGGATGGTGACCTGCAACTACTACTGAATGAAAGGAGAGGGACTGTGAAATTATAGATGGGAAAGGAGAGGGAATGTGAAATGATAGGTGGTTTGGGTGTGCTGGATGTGAAAGCCTGGCATCTTTCCTTGCTCACAAAAACACTCTGCAATATCCACTCTAAAAAGGCTTTGTCTGGTCCAAATGCGTCAATCAAATCTACCTGAAAGGTTCAAGTCTGTGGGAGGTCAGGATATCAAATGATGAATTCTCACTATACAAAAAGCTTAATAGAATTAAGAATCAGATTATGTGAAGATGTGCGAACCACCTGGATGCATTGTTTTAACTTTTTGAGGAATGTATAAGTACTATCTTAAACCGAGTAAGAGCCAATTTGCCTTGTTCTCCAATCTACTTCGGTTCGATCCCATCTCCATCTCGGTTCAAAGGTCATCGTCTGTTTCTGCCCTTCGCCGCTCTTCTTGGGTTTTTGACGTTTGTATTTGTAACCTGAAAGCCAAATGGCATCGGTGAGTTAATTTCATTTGTTCTATTTAATCTTATTCTCGTGCAATCATGTTTCAATTTCAAAAATCTTAATGGGTTTTTACATTTTAGCAAGTGAGTTGGGTTCTAGATAAAATGTGCATTTTGGATCATGGATTTTGAATGGTGATTATAGGTTTTTCATGGGATTATTCTAAATTATCAAAATTGCATATGAACATAGCTATTTCTGAACATTGTAGATAATTTTGTTTTTGGGTGTTGAGACTTAAGACTGACAAAAGTGTTAAAATTTTGAAATATCTTCGTGGCCTTCTATACATTTTAGCCTGAGAGTTGTGGTTGTTTCTGAAAGCATGCATTTTGATTCATGGATTTTGTTGGGGTGGATCTAGGAACAACAATTACATACAAGCAAAATAGAATACCAAGATTTAATGTGGTTTGGCCCAAATTGACCTACGTCCACAGAGCACACACAACTTCACTATAAACTGGATAATAATACAAGGATTTACTCTCTCTCTCTCTCTCTCTCACACACACACACACAGCACAACTTCCACTCTGCCTCACACACTATGCACACAGCTCTGCACACTCTACAGCCACACTCACAACACAAATATATACGTGGATGGAGGTGAAAGTCAATAGTAGGTGGCTAATTTTCAACCATGGTAGGCAAGGTTGGTGGCCGCCGATCTCCAACGTCAACGAAAGTAGCTAGTTGGTGCAGTTGCTGACGACTTCATTCATCTCAACAATCTCCCACTTGAAGATGGAGGCACCATCTCAACCAGTGTATAGGTAAATGATGAAATGCCCCAAAAAATTATATGCATTGAAGTATAAAAAAATAAAATAAAAATAAATAAAAGTAAATATATATTTAATTTAATAAATAATAATAAAAATATTAATTAATTAATTATTATTGAATAGAATTAACTAAATAAATAATATAATAGGATATATATATATATATATATATATATATATATAAGGATAAAAGTAAAAAGGAAAAAACAAATGTATCGAGATGGTCAGGGAGAGGAGTTCAGCATATCAGATGACGGAGCCCTGTAGTTCCGTACTAAGCAATGTGTTCCTGTAGATACCGAGATCAGAAGAACTATTTTACAGGAGGCTCATAGATCACTATACACAGTCCATTCCGACAGTACTAAAATGTATCGGGATTTACGAGAGTACTTTTGGTGGAGTGGAATGAAGAGAGAGATAGTCGAATATGTACAGTAGTGTTTGACGTGCCAGCAGGTTAAGGCTAAGCACTAGAGACTAGTAGGACAGTTGCAATCACTGTTTATCCCAGAGTGGAAATGGTATCACGTTTTTATGGATTTTTTTACGGGGTTACCACTAGTGCGACAGGAATTGAATGCGATTTGGGTGATTGTTAATCGTCTGACGAAAATTGTCCATTTCATCCCTATTAAAGTTGGTTATTCCATGGACAGACTGGCAGAAATATATGTTCAGAAAATAGTTTGCGTCCATGGTGTACCAGTATCCATAGTCTTAGATTGGGATCCTTGGTTTACTTCACAATTTTGGAAAAGTTTTCAGGACACTATGGGTACACAGTTAGCATTTAGCACTGCTTCCCACCCCCAGACAGATGGTCGTACTAAGAGGACAATCCAGACATTAGAAGATATGCTTCATGCATGCGTGTTTGATTTTGGAGGTAGTTGGACTCAGTTTATGCCACTAGTTGAATTTGCTTATAATAACAGTTATTAGGCTAGCATAAGTATGGCACCCTACGAGGCATCGTATGGTAGAAGGTGTCATTCTCCTCTCTTCTGGGATGAAGTAGGCGAGAGGTGAATTTTGGAACCAGAGATTGTTCAACAGGCGTATGAATAGGTCCGACTAGTTAAAGAAAGAATGAATACAGCACAGAGTCGACAGTAAAGCTGCGCAGACACTTGGCTTCGGGAGTTAGAGTTTAATGTGTGAGACCGAGTATTCTTGAAGTTAGCTCCTCTGAGAGGGGTTATGAGGTTTGGAAAGAATGGTAAGTTGAGCCCTAGGTATATTGGCCCTTTTGACATACTAGAAAGGATAAGGTCAGTTGCCTACAAGCTAGCTCTGCCGCCAGTTTTATCCAGAATACATGACGTGTTTCATGTTGCTATGTTGAGGAAATACGGCCTAGACCCGTCCCACATAATTAGCTATGTAGAAATAGAGTTTAAGGATTCATTAGCTTATGAAGAAGTACCGATACAAATCTTAGACAGGAAGACACAAGTACTGCACACTAAAGAATTCAGTAAGTTAAAATTTTTTGGAAAAATCACTCTATAGAGGAAGCTTCTTGAGAGCTCGAGGAATAGATAAGATAGAGATTCCTGCAGATGTTCCAAGAAGGTTAGTGGTAAACAAGTAAAGTATAAGTAGTTAGATAAAGTTTCTTTTACAAGTACATGTATTGATTTAATTAGTAGGTAGTCTTTTAGTTTTATATGTGTAATCTACCAGAACATAGAATGTAACCACGGTATTCCTCCCCCATAAGTGAGGGTAAGTAATAAAATAAGTAGACCATTTGTCTCTATGGGATATAATTACATGGATAGCGGTTAACAGAAGATAGTAAATTTCGAGGAGCAAGTTTTATAAGAAGAGGAGAATGTAATAACCTCAGAAATTTTCCAGGCCTCGTCTATGAAACGGGGTTTCGTCGATGAAGGTTCTTTAGGATCTTGTCGACGAAGACACGTCTCGTTGACGAGAAGATACCGGGGGAGGGTTTAAGGCAGACTAAAACTCGTCGACAAGGGTGCAGGTTCGTCAACGAACTTTCTATAGGACTCATCAAAGAGGTGACGTGTCTCGTCGACAAATTTGGCTCTATAAATAGTTAAAACTCAGATTTTTGATAGAATTTTTAGCGCAAATCACTCCCTCTCTCTCTCAAATGCACCCCTCCCTTTCTCTCTTCGATCTCGGCTCCATTTCTTGCCGGATTGAAGATTTGAAATCACCACAACGCTCCTGGTGAAGTTCTCTGCAAGTCTGCCGAAACTGATCGTTGGAGAAGTTGGTTTGGAATTCATCCCAATTTCATGGTAAGGCAATTTATTCAGGATTTGCTTTCCTTATAGCTATAAGAAATGTTGTATGCAGAAAAATACTGATATTTTGTTTTGGGGGTTTCTGTTTTCAGGATGTTGAGTTGGGAACCCTGCGGGTATAGGGCCAGAATTCAGTAGGAGTTTTTCCAGAATCTAAGGGAAATATGCTATGCTAGAAATTTTGTTATATATTTCAGAAGATTATGAATGTATATTTACAAGCATGCAAATTAGGTTATTTTTTCAGAATATTATGAATATTATTTTACAGCAGAAATTATAGAAATTGAGCATGAGATTTTTAGTATTTAAATGTGTGGCATGAGTTAGTTACAATATGGTATGTTGATCATGTAACATTACAGATACTCAGATATACAGATGAATAGCAGAAATGAGACTGTATTTCCCAGAAAAACATGATTTCTAAACCATAACACTCAGATAGATTATTCAAATAGATTATGCAGTTATAGCATCAAGATGCTATAATTAGATTATTCAAAGATTACAGATATTATATATAGAGTATACAAATATTATATACAAATATTTTATACAGAGATAGTACGGACATAAATTATAGATGATACAGACAGATATTATGTATATATATATTTCAGTCAGATATCTCAGATATTACAGCTCAGAATGATAATGTTATGATTGTTTTTGAAATCATGTTAAAAGTAGTAAGATAAATATATATTTACATATGTATACAGTATTACACAATATCAGAAATCCCTGTGGAAATTTCAGATAGAGATAAACAGCAGAGCACGATACCGTTGCTAGTACAGAATAGAGTGCAACCATATAACTCAGATAGTATGTGGATTCTGTCTAACCGCGCCAGGAGAGATTGCAGTCTCCCCAGCGAGCTGGGTTGAGGTGGCCTGTTAGACGATGTTAGAGTTTGGAGATTGCTCGGAGAGATTGCAGTGGGCCAAATTGGCGACTGTACAGATATAGATTGACTTACTTGGTAGGCCAACCAAAGTAAGTCTAGCCTACAGGTCGCATAACCCTATCATGAGGGGTTATATCATGATACACAGATTCCAGGGTATAGTAGAAGTTCCTATGTACAGATATATCACACAACAGCAGTTTATAGTATTATATTAGCAGTATGTACAAATAGCAAACTTAGATACACATCTGTACTTTAAAATTACATGATATATATATTCGGTACAGTTTATCAGCTTTCCCAGATTATAGTATCAGTATTATTTTAGTATTTTAAATGTTTAACTTAGCCGCCACACACTAGTAATAGCATATTTTTACTTACTGAGCGTTGTCTTATCCCAATGACTTACTGTTTTTCAAGAGATTTGGCTAGGCGAGCAGATCACGCTCGCGGGTAGAGGTTGACTAAAGCTGCCCTTACTGGAAGGGTAGGTGTGTTTTGGTATTAGTGATTTGGGGATAGTTTCCAGATTTTAATGTTGTCACTGGGTATTTACTATTGTAAAAATATATTTCAGATTATTATAGTTTTCTGGTATTGTGTATAAGACAGTGTACAATTTTTCAATTACCACTGCTTAGATGCATATGATATACAAAATTATTCTCAGCACTCCTTGGAGCCTGAGTTTACCAGTAGTATTTCAGCCAGATGACATTTATTATATTTAGATAGAAGGAAAAAAAATTATAAATAGCAGTTTGTTACACTAGAAGTCTGATGGGTCTGCCAGACCTGGTCTGTACATTAGGGGCATCCACACTTCTTAAAACCACATCGACTATCCGTCATCACGCTACTCCATACAGTAGCGTTAACACAATATAATGATGATCATAAACACATAGCAGCGGTATCGTACAAGTGCTAGCCTAAACCAAGCCAACCAGGTTCTGATAACATATAACATATAATCAAATTATGATACACGGATATTTCATACTATTAATTTTCAAGTTAATATCATCACATCATTTTGCATATATATATATACATCATGAAAATCATTGGCTCGTATGCTGACATTTCATATTTTTACCATAGTTTGGCTTATACGCCAACAAAACATATCCATAGCTCGGCCCATACGCCGACAAAACATATCCATAGCTCGGCCTGTACGCCAGCAAAACATATCCATAGCTCGGCTCGTACACTGGCAAATATATCCATATCATTATCATATTCCTAGAAAACAGTTATTCATAACAAATTCTACTCATGCCACACGAAATGGGTATTTCGTATATTTCAAACATAGTGTCATTTTTAACAATATTTTCCAACATAATGCATAAATATATATATATACATATATTTCCTTGAAATCAAATGCTATAAAATCATACTTATAATTTTCATAATCAACTAGTTTAGTTTATCCCCTTACATGACTCCTGAGATGCCCCTAAAATAAACAATCCCGTACTCGCAGGGTTCCCCATTCAACACTCTGAAAATGACATTCCCCAGAACTAAATTTCAGTATTTCTACGCATACTACGCTTTCTATACAACTGTCGAAAAATCAAATAGTGAGTAGAAAGCCTTATCTTGAATCTGGGATGGATTCCGAACTAGCCCCACCAACGATCGACTCTAGTAGATATGTAGAAAACTTTCCCAGGAGTGTCGTGGTGGCTTCAAATCATCGAACCAATGAAAGATCGGCCCGAGATCTTAAAGAGAAGTAAGGGGAGACAAAATGAGGAGTGAGAGAGAGATTCCCATAGGGTTTTGGCCATAAAATGAAGGTTTGGCCTATTTGTACACTGGCCTTCATCGACGAGTCACGTCATCTCGTTGACAAGGTCACGAAGACAATTTGTTGACGAACTCACTCCTCGTTGACGAAATTCAAAATCGTCCAAACCCACTCTCGGTATCTTCTCGTCGACGAAGCACACCCTCGTTGACGAGCTCAAAGTACTTTGCGTTCGTCGACGAAATCCGCTGCCGCCTCTTTTACTATTTCTATTTTCCTCCCTCTTTATTATTATTTAAATACCATTATTCTTCGGGTCATTACATAAGTGACCTGTTTTGAGTTAAATGGACAATATATAACAATTTGCATCCAACGACTAAAACAGTTCAGTATTGATCATGTTGAAGAAATAAAATGATCATTTAACACAAAATGATACCACTTGTTAGAAAAATATGTATTCCCACAAGATATAAGGTAAAAACAGATATAAGATGAATTTAATTTTTCAGAGCCGTATATATCAAGGTGAAGTGACTCCCCCTAAGAAATTGCATTCTCTTTAAACTTATACCTTGAACAAGATACACAAGTACTTTAAAGTTTTTAAATATACTGCATCACACAAATTAACTTTTAGGATCAGTTCAGCACATGTGAATTTAAAAGAAATTCCCCCTTAAAAAAAAACCAATACTAATTATTATTTTGGAGATATAGTTTGCCAAAAAAAGATAGTGAATTTCAGTTCAGCAAACAGAGTGAAGTGAACTAGAACTAGATCATATTAAAATTGTTCATGATGCACAAAGATAATGTTCTAGAAGCACAACCTAATTTTTAAAATATTCAATATTTTTAAAAGTACAGGATATGTGTAGTGATTTTGAAAAATTTCGGCAGCATTTTATTTAAAAATGTGACTTATCCCATAAACACCTGCCAATTTCAAAACCTTTAAATGTGTATGCACAAGTTTCAGATGATTCAAATTTAAATTTAGTTAAGCGCAGACATTTTGAAATCTAGACCATAATTTACATGCACATCCATTATCATTTTACAAAATGTTCGAATATTTTGAGAAAATATCTGCTAAAAATCTGGTAGCATGTCATCTGTAAATAGAACATTTCCCACATTAATTTGCATAAAATGTTCTCAAATAGGTAGTATGTCACATAGTTTTCAGCATGTGAGAACCTAATATGTCTACCAACAGACAATTTCACATCAACTGCATTCACCATGCAATAGGCTTTCAATCAGGCAATCATATACGTATATAAGCATGCAAGCCAATAAACATCAGAGCAAAATGACAATCACCACAAGATAGTATCTATATGTATTTGTGTATGTGTGTGATGAGTGTATACGATCGAAAAACTAAATAAAAAGTTGTTTTAGGTATTACAAACCCAAATGTAAGTGTATGTAAATAAAGCATAAGATAGATCAAATATGAAGCAGCTGAACTCCAAGGACTCCTCTAAGTCTCACCATCATCATGCTCGTCATCCTCATCTCCACTCACCTCCATCTGATCTTCGCCAATGTCCTCATCATTCATCTCTCTCAAGCACTCACCAAGGATATAGAAGTTCGCCTACACATCGGACTAGAACTTAATGAACTCGCCATAGAGAGCATCAAGCCTGGCCTAGGAGGAGGATGCTTGCTCTATTATGGAGGTCTTAAAATCCTCAAATGATGCAGTGAGACCGGTGATGGACGCCATGATCTTGACGTTCGACGGTATATGGGGCTGCTCCTGTGGAACCTCCTGAGCCCTTAAACCTCTCTCAGGAATAGTAAGCAACCACATGTTGCTAGCGAGCTCGTACCCCATCAACTTCAGAGTGGTGGAAGAGAAGACGTATGTGCTCTTGATCTTCTTTAGTATTGCATAGATAGGTTTCATCTTCTTTGTACCATTTTTTCCTCCGCTGATTGTGCCTAACATTGTGCTATTGATTTTAGTTGCTCTATATTTATTCTCTGTAATCACATTTTAGGGATTCAGAGAATCTGGGCCTCCCCATTTTTGTGTTATAGGTTAATGTATAATGGATGAATGTTAAACATTTGCCTAAATGGAGGCCACTTTTTTTCCAATCCTATGTAAATATTATAGATTTGTTTTGTTCCAAAAACTATAAAGCTTTTGGCACACTGGATTAGTTAGGAGGCATCATATTTGGGATACTCTTATTTTGTGTTATTAGCGTTGGAATGATTGGAGTGATGCTCTATGCATCCAAGGACACTTTTAGATTTGACTAGTTTAAATAAACTTAAATACAAATTCAAGATTTGTGTTCCCAAACAACGCTTAATAGTGTTAATATGTATATATGAGAGAATTACTTAGCAATTTTTTTTTTTGCATTGAAATTAAATCGATGAATTGAATTGTACAAGAAAAAAAATTAAATAACTTTATTATTTTAATGATCTACAAAATGATTGATTTGGTTAATTATAATATTTAAATGGTCTTCTCAAGCAAACTAAAATTAATGAACTAACTTGTAACAAAAAAGAAAAAAAAAAGAACTAGTTGACTTGAACCAAATTAAAAATAAAATGACATTTTTATAATTTTTTGAAAATAAAAAAAACAATTTGTTTTTTCAACAACTAAATAAACCCTATTCTATTTTAAAATTATTTTTGTTAATTTATTAATGTGGATAGAAGAGAGGAAATTTTAATTTCTTGTTTGAAGCTATAGTGTTTTTTTCATGTTGCTTATGATTAGATGATTTGTATTTAGTCATCTAATGACATCAAGGAATTTTCTTTGAAATATTTTGAAGATTAAATCTTGAGCCAAGAGGTGACATGTTGGAGAAGACTTTGGACATAAATCAATTACTATGGTTGGTGTCACATTTAAATGTAACAATACCAACAATAATGACAAACCCTCTATACATTTATGGGCACATTATTGTGTTTACGGGGGTTACGGATAATTTAAGGGCATTTAAGCGGGGGTTTTAATTGCGGTTTTACAACCGTTTTCTTCCATGAGTGTGCATAGTTACTTACGCACGTCAGTTATACAGGAGTGTTAATGGTGGTTTCGTAATGGTTTCTCCTGGATGAATCTATTAATTTTAGGTATATCATGTATTTTAAGAATAAGGACACAATTGTAAAAAAATGAAAAATCCTAAAGATTTGAAACTTCTCTTAATTTCTGATAAATTAGGGTTAGTATAATATTGATTGGAGGTAGATAATATTTAGAGTAAATAACAGGGCCATGACACTAAGGAAATTGAGAAGTTTAATTCTACTTCATTGCATTTCATTCTTACGGTGTCAAATGGATTGCTACATTGTTTCACTTTCTCAGTCTACTTAGATGTGCATTCAATTTTCAGCCAAATTTACTCCTTGCGTGCGAATTGTTTGCTTTTGGGGGATGAATGAAATTTCCCGCAACGGGTTGGCATCCGCATTGCATATCCTAGAAATTTGCGAATTACAAAGATCAATTGGCGCTCTGGTTAGGTCGATTGGGACCAAGGCTGCAAATGCAATGGCTAAGCTGTTATATATTTAGGGCTGATAAGGTACATAACCAACATTCAAACGGTGGGTGCTGCAAAGGTTCCATACTGCAAGTGCATGAAATCCACCAGGATGCATGGTGATGATGCAACTGAGACATGTACCAGGCAAGCGTAAATTTTTTTTTCCCAGTTCTAGGGTTTTTTCAAATGCTGCAGAGCTTATGGTTATGCGACAATTATATCATCATGCCCATGGCTTCGCATGCAGTGAACAATCTCACGGGAGGACTTTTATGGCGATGCACATCAAATTCATCAAAATAAAAAGTCAGTTTTCTCATTTTATGCCTTTTGTTCAATTACTGCAATTGCTTGGCATTTTTAAACTAGCGAATGACCTATTTGTAAACGAAATCCCGCATCACAACATCGAGTCTGAACTACACAATGAACCTATTTCCATCTCAAATTCCTTTTGAGTAAAACTTGAGAAGTTACGTGTTCTAACTGTATGTGTTCTCGAGAGACGGTATGCATTTCTATTTATCATTTGTTAATCTTTACTTGTAGCTTTCATATTTGTATTTACTGATGCACGATCACAAAATAACATTTATAACAATCTATTTCAGACAAGTTAAATGTTTGAACCTAAAAAATAGAAACTTGGCTTAAAAATAAATAAATAAATAAATTAGCATGTATACTTATTATGAAATGTGTAAATCATTTTCTAAACAAAATAATATTATTATCTTTTAAAAGTAATACAAAGTATTTCTAAGAAACCATATTCAAGAAAAATTAGATAAATTTACATTTTAAAATTTTATTTTAAATAGGTTAGTTAAGACTTGAACCTAAAAAGATCTATTTAATTAAAAAATAAAATAAATATAATGGATAACATAAATATAATGGTATTATAATACTAAATAAAATATATATCCTAATTTAAAATAGGTATGTTACTTAACATTTTT
Organism: Malania oleifera; assembly: GCF_029873635.1. Lineage (NCBI taxonomy): Eukaryota > Viridiplantae > Streptophyta > Magnoliopsida > Santalales > Ximeniaceae > Malania > Malania oleifera. The sequence continues at coordinate 87,036,619 of NC_080428.1, read as the reverse complement.
CTAAAATTATTATGAAATGTCTAAGATTATTTAAATACATAATAATATAAATTTTGGAAAACAAATTTTAGAAAAAAAATTACAAAGCCTAGATGTACTTCAAATAATAAAATTTCAAAATTTATTTGAGAACATTTAAAGATTCATTAATTGATCATTAAGTAAAAAAAAAATTAATTATAGAGACAATTTAGTAGTTGTAGTTAATTTATTAATATTTTTATTGTACTCAAATTGTTTTCCCAAACATACACGCTGGCTTGCTAGTTCAGGAGCAATAACTTTGCTTAGTTTATTCAACAACCAGGGTATAGCCATTTCTCAAAGGTTGTTAGTTTGACGGTAGGATGACATTAATGTAGAGTATTAGGTATATGTTATGCAAGTAGGGGAAGATGAGAGGGAAAGAGACTAGCTAGGGGTTGAAGAAATGAGAGAGAAAGAAATAAACGAGATAAGAGCGATAAAAGGCATTGAGACCTATTTAGTATTGGGTTGTTGCATGATGTTTGTTGAGTATTATATGTATTTATATCTTTCTCGAGCCAACCTACATTAATTTTATAGTTTTCAAAATAATAAATCTTAAAAAAGAGGATGCTTATAAAACATTTAAAACCTAACAATATTTAAAACCTTACCACAAATTGGGACCATTTCGCACATTAAATATTCAATTTATTATAGTTGACATGCTTGCTTAATGCTTATCCACCTTGCCACCTGATGGCTTAGGCATATCGTCTTGATGGACGAAATTCGCTTGATGACTTGACCATCGTCACCTAATAATTGCATGTTCTTTGTTGCTTGACTGATTACTTACAACTTCTGTCTTGCTTGAGTAATAGGTGATTCCATCCCTTAGGCAAGTTGTGACTTTCTTGTAGTATGTGCTTGACTTGCGCCTCTTCTAGTCGATTCTCCACTTAGTCACTTGGGTGACTGGGCGAAACGTGGTTCACCTTACTTAGGTGGCCTCTTTTTTAAGGTGACTATCTTGGTTGAATGATCATCATCACATTCTTAGAAGGTGCACAAGGATGACACAATAAATGCCCAAAATAGCTGCTCCATTTAGTTATAACGCTTATAAATGAGCAACCATAAATCACAATATCAGTTTTAACCGATCACAAAATTTTATACCATTCCTTTTTTGGACAATTTATACTTACAATATTTTTAGTCTTTACCCAGTGTTGTCCATTGTGAGGCGACAAATGACACATCCAAAGGGTACATTAATTGTGTCATTAATAAAACAAAAATGTGACATTTTTCAGCTCACATTCCTAACCCTATGCTTAGTTGCTATAATAGTTAGGTGATTTTCAAGAGGCAATCTTTCACAAATAATCAATTACTCGACCATTGTCGCTTAGTTTCCAAAACAATTAAGCGACCATTCTTAACTTCCTGTTCTAGTTTGATTGCACAATAGATTCCTTATGAAGGTTAATTACCTAATATTCTTCATTTTGCCTTATGTTTATTTAAATCTCCTCATCTCTATTTTATTTTAATTAATGATTGACAACATGTAGGCTATGAAAGTTGTGGAAGCATTGTTTGCTTCCCTCCACCAAGGGGAAGATGTTGTCCCTTTGTCCTTGGTTGATTTTCCAAAGGCGATTTTGGAAGCAATATGAAGATTATCCTCAGTGCTCTTCGATGGGGTTTCGGTTCTATTTAATGAAGTGAAATATAAAATATTCACTAAAGCTCTATCGATTAAAGCGATGTCTATAAAATATTCTTTCATTAGTAGGTGGATCATCAAATTGAAAGCATTCCTCTTAGAGGTTCTAATCATAACATTTATTGTCGGATCGTGGCAAGAGAAGAGGAATATCTCATTGAAGATAAATATCTAAGATGTATCCTAAAACACCTTAGAGATCAGTACCATTAGGTCAATGATAAAAAACATAGGGATGTATTGGAGCTGACAAGGCAGGAGACTAAGGTTTGCCACTTATGCAAGAATTTAAAATTCATCTATGCTCATTGTCAAATATTATGAGGTAGAAAAGGAGAAAAAGGTGAGGAGATTGGCAATCCACAATCACATTGATGATGCATTCCACAATAGTTTTGGAGCGAAGATGACATTGGCCAATCAAGAGGACTCCGTTCAATGGCTACAAGATCTGTCTACTCTTGCCAAGTTGCTAGGAGAATTAGATTAGGGCTCTTTTTACATCGTATCTCTTTGGCTAAGTCCCAAATGTTCACTAGCCGAATTTAAATAAACTTTAATAAAACTAAGTCTTCACCTCAACATTTTCTATCTTGCCTAGGTCATGCTTATCATGCATTTTAGTTTGATGACTTTATTGTGAATAATTCGATTATCTAAATATAATCTTCTTTTGCCAAACAAGGTTGTCTTAGGCAATACTCATTATGTGCTTCACTTGATGATCTTCGTGTGAGCCTCTAGGCGAATGTTGAGATTGGGCAATTAGTACTATTTTCCAAGAGTATTGCTCCATTAAGTGATATTTATCATTTTCTAATAAGTAAGCACGCTCATTTTTTTTTAAATACATTTTGGCCATGAAGAATGGATTAGCTAGCTTTCCTAGGCTGAATAGTAGGCGGTCAAATTTATTTATAAGCCGTACTTTCGGAATATTGAACTTGAAAAAAGTTTTTATAGACTAAGAACGGAGGATGGAAGAGGATCACCCAAGTACTAGATTTAGGCTAGATTAAGGGATGGTCCTCACCTAACTTAAAGTTTTTTCCAATAAACTCACCAACCTCCAACTCGAGCTTAAGTTTATCTTCGTTCACAAGATCATCTTGGCCTTCATCATCAGCAAGGTTGTTATTTGTGGCTTTTATACTTGGACAACACAGCACAGCAACACAGATTCATTGACGAAACCCTGTCTTCGTCGATGAGGAGACAAAAGAGGCTCGTCAACGAAGGCTCTAAAGTTCGTCAATGAGTAATTACCGAAAGTAGGTGTTTTTAGATTTTTGGGTTTGTCGACGAAACCCTATGTTCGTCGATGAGAGACGCCTGGGCTGCGAGCATTTTTTTAGAATTTTTAGAATTTTGAATGGTGGGTGGTTGGGCAAACGGGGGGAAACCTCCGAGAAGCTTTTATATATGTTATTCAGGGCATATATGAGAGTGAGGTTGATCATTTTGAGAAGTGTATTGTGTACATCTTGATTTCTTAGTGAAAATCTATGTGTCATTGCTTCTGTGGATGTAGGCTTTGCCGAACCACATTAAATCTTTGTGTTGTTGTTTTCTGGTTGCGTATTTTTATTCACTTGTTGTTTTATTTCCGTTGTGCATCTTCATTATCCGATCTGATCTATTTGTACAACAAATTGGTATCAAACCGAAGTTGTTATGACATCGGGATCGTCTTCTGCAAGGTTTGACATCATTAAATTTGATGGAATCGGAAACTTTGGTTTATGGCAGAGGAGAGTGAAGGACATTCTTGTGCAACAAGGAATGTCTAAGGCTCTGCTTGATACTCAACCGAAAGGAATGGATAAGACAACATGGGTAGATTTGAAAGCAAAGGCAGTGTCTACAATACGCTTGTATTTGGCCGATGAAGTTCTCTATCGGGTGATGGAGGAGGATTCTCCATCGGCTATCTAGCGAAAGTTAGAAAGTCGGTACATGTCTAAATCCCTGAATAACAAATTTTTTCTTAAGCAGCGTTTATATTGGCTTAAGATGGTAAAAGGATCTAGTTTAGATTAACACATCAATGCGTTTAATCAAATCATAAGTGATCTTATGAGAGTTGATATGAAGTTTGATAAGGATGATAAGGCTTTGATGTTGTTAAATTCCTTGCCCTCAACTCATACCTATGAAAATCTTGTGACCACTCTTATGTGGGGAAAAGAAACTCTTGATTTAGAAGAGGTAACAAGTGTCTTGTTGAATTTTTATCAAAGATTGAAGATTTGTGATGAAGGAGAAGGACTTGTGATAAAAGGAAGTAATGAGCGAGGCAAAGGAGAGTTTAGGAATGGGTCTAATCAGAAATCCCGAAATCAATCCAAGAAGAAGAAGGAAATCCAGTGTTATAAATGCGGTAAAAAGGGGCATGTGAAACCGGAATGTCCTGCATCACAACATCGAGTCTGAACTACACTTAACCTATTCCCATCTCAAATTCCTTTTGAGTAAAACTTGAGAAGTTACACGTTCTAACTGTATGTGTTCTCGAGAGACGGTATGCATTTCTATTTATCATTTGTTAATCTTTACTTGTAGTTTTCATATTTGTATTTATTGATATAGGATCACAAAATAACATTTATAACAATCTATTTCAGACAAGTTAAATGTTTGAACCTTAAAAATAGAAACTTGGCTAAAAAATAAATAAATAAATAAATTAGCATGTATACTTATTATGAAATGTGTAAATCATTTTATAAACAAAAAAATATTATTATCTTTTAAAAGTAATACAAAGTATTTTTAAGAAACCATATTCAAGAAAAATTAGATAAATTTACATTTTAAAATTTTATTTTAAATAGGTTAGTTAAGACTTGAACCTAAAAAGATTTATTTAATTAAAAAATAAAATAAATATAATGGATAACTTAAATATAATGGTATTATAAATACTAAATAAAATATATATCCTAATTTAAAATATGTATGTTTCTTAACATTTTCTAAAATTATTATGAAATGTCTGAGATTATTTAAATACATAATCATATAAATTTTGAAAAACAAATTTTAGAAATAAAATTACAAAGTCTAGATGTACTCCAAATAATAAAATTTCAAAATTTATTTGAGAACATTTAAAGATTCATTAGTTGATCATTAAGTAAAAAAAAATTAATTATAGAGACAATTTAGTATTTGTAGTAAATTTATTAATATTTTTATTGTACTCAAATTGTTTTCCCAAACATACATGCTGGCCTACTAGTTCAAGAGCAATAACTTTGCTTAGTTTATTCAACAACCAGGGTATAGCCATTTCTCAAAGGTAGTTAGTTTGAAGGTAGGATAGCATTAATGTAGAGTATTAGGTATATGCTATGCAAGTATGGGAAGATGAGAGGGAATGAGACTAGCTAGGGGTTGAAGAAATGAGAGAGAAATAAATAAACGAGATAAGAGAGATAAAAGGCACTGAGACCTGTTTAGTATTGGGTTGTTGCATGATATTTGTTGAGCATTATATGTATTTATATCTTTCTTGAGCCAACCTACATTAATTTTATAGTTTTCAAAACTATCTTGAACTTGTCTGTGACAACTTCGGCTGTTGCCAAAAACCCCGACTCAGTTGTAAATAGTACAATCTGAGATTGTACCTTTGACTTCCAACAAATAAGCCCTCCCACAATAGTAAACACATACCCTTTTGTAAACCTCCTATTATCCAAGTCCCCTGCATAGTCTGCATGCACAAATTCCACAACTGACGAATCACTCTGTTGCCTACCGAAACACCCTATTGCACAAGGATAGGGGACCTTTGACATGTCCCGAACATCATCGTCTATCCTTGGATACTAAGCGGTAGACAAATTAAATTATTTCACTAACGGTGTACCAGTGACTGATTTTGCATTAATTATGCTAAACCTCTCTAACATCTTCTCCACAAAACCACCCTAAGATAACCATAATCTCTTTGCAGTTCTATTCACAAAGTCACCCTGAGATAACCCCAATCTCCTTATAGCTCTGTCCTTACAAATCTTCAACCCAAGGATCTTCTTGTCCATACCAAAAACCTTCATGTCAAATTTTTTTCTCTATGGAGTTTCCAATTGATTAACCTTAGTCAAAGTCTTCCCAACAATTAACATGTCATTCACATAAAACAACAAAAAAAATCACCCACTTGCATCCTATATCCCTCTTTCCTTTTGAAAGCTCCACTAACTCCCAGATCTGATTCTTATATAGTAACTTCATCTTCTCCACCATAGCATTTATCCATCTATTTTTCCCTTTGTTGTGCACCGTATATTGAAAAATAGTAGGAACCTTGCTAGTAGTAATGAATGCATAAGACGTTAGATCATCAAATTCACCTGAGTGGTGGCCTGATAGTGCATCTGGTCCTATTGTGATTCTGCTGGTATCTCGATTTATAACTCCCTAGGCTGTATTACGAACAATGTCATCTCTGCCCTGATTTTGTAACTCTACTTGCATTGCATGCCCATTTCTATAACAATTTATACTGTGAAACTATTGGTCTCCTGCAAACGACCCGAAGAATAATGTTATTGAAATAATTAAAAGAAAGGGAAATGAAAACCGAAAATAGAAGGAGGCAGTCAACTTCGTCGACGACGTTGCATTTTGGAAAGGATAATCTCGAGGAATTTTTCATCTCCTCGTCGACGAACACAGGGGACTCGTTGACGAGGGTATAAGAGGAGGTCATCGAAGAGGATCGGATTCGTCGATGAGAAGATACCGAGAGAGGATTTGTGGAAACCTGAAATACGTCTACAAGGGTTTAAGTTCGTCGACGAACTTTCTACAGGACTCGACGATGAGGTGACGTGGCTCGTCGACGAATCCCGCAGTATAAATAGGGTTAAACGTGATTTTCACTTCATTTTTCTACATAGAATCTCTCTCTCTCTCCTCATACGGTTTCTCCTCCTTCTCTTTAAGGTTTTGGGCCAGATTTTCGCTGAATCGACGATCTGAAGCCACCACGACGCTCCTAGGAAAGTTCTCTGCAAATCTGTCGGAGCAGATCATCAGTGGGGCTGGGTTGAAAACCATCTCAAATCCAGAGTAAGGACTTATACTCAATATTTGGTCATTTGACAGTTGTAGAAAGCGTAGTATGCGTAGTAATACTAAACTTTAGTTATAGGGAATGTTGTTTCCAGGGTGTTGAGTAGGGAACCCTACGGGTACGGGACAGATTTTCTTAGGGGCTTTTCAAGAATCAGGTAAGGGGATAAACTAAGCTAGTTCTTTTATGAAAATGTATGTATATGATTATAGCATTTGATTTCATGGAAATAAATATATTTATATACGATTTATATTTGGGAAATACTGCTAATAATGATGGTATGTTAAATATACGAAAAACCTATTTTGTGTGGCATGAGTAGACGTTAATATGGAATATTTGTTTTCTATGAATGTGTTAATGATACGGATTTTTGTAATGAAAAATTGGCATACGGGCCGCGATTTTTATAAATATGTTTGCCGACGTACGGGTCAAGCTATGTGTATAATTTTCTAGCGTACGGGTCGAGCTATGGAAATGATTTGCCAGCGTACGGGTTATCTTATGTGTATGATTTGCCAGCGTACGGGCCGAGCTATGTGTATGATTTGCCGGTGTATGGGTTGTGCTATGGATATGATTTGCCGACGTACGGGCCGATGATTTTCATGATATACGTATATATACAAAATGATATGATTGACTTGATAATTGATGATATGAAATATCCATGTATCACAAATTCAGTATATATTATATGATATCAGAACCTGGTTGACTTGGTCTAGGCTAGCACTTGCACGCTACCATAGTTATGTGTCCATGGTCATCATGATCATGATATTTGTGTTAAAGCCGCTGTACGGAATGATGTGAGATTGGATGGTCGATGTGGTTTTTAAGAAGAGCGTGAGTGCCCATGGTGTACAAACCAGGTCTGGCATGTAACACCCCGACCCCGAGGGGCCTGGGATATTAACTTTTTACTACTGATTTACAGCGGAAGCAAAATAAACTCAAATTTTTATTAAACCAGAGCACTAATATTCCATATTACAATCATTTATTTCAAAAGAAGGAAAATTACACAAACATAAATATCTGAAACCATACTAATATTTTTAATCAATCTTTATTTTTCTAATCCCCACCCGCATGCTTGCTAAGCCTGATTCCCGACATGTCCTTCAGAGTTATCTGAAATAAAATATGATTGGGATGAGACGACGCTCAGTAAGTAAATAAGATTATTATTAGTGTGTGGCCAAAATGAGTTTTTAAAGAATTTCGTAAAACAATAATGAATACTATAACTTCAAGATTTCTTTTAGAATAAACATAAATTTAACAATTTCTGCATAAAACTTTTGTCATCAATTTCAACAGTAAATTTTTAAATCATATACTATAACTGCTAAATTAAACTTTTAACTTTAAAACTGTAAAAATATTTAATGATAAACATACATATACTTTTCCTTATACGTTTTCCTTAGATCGTCATATAAGCACCAAAATGATCCTTTTCACGTAAACTTACACTTTTCCTTCAAATTATCAGTAACTTTGTACACGTAATTAAATATGTATAAACATATATCGTAAAAACCACCCTTAGGCCTGTTTGCCGTAAGTCATGTTTACCCCCATGACTGGGTTGTGCGGTCCGAAGACTGGACTTAGCTGGCTGGCCGACCAAACTAAATCAACGTACGTAAACTTTAAGTGAGATTTTCCTTATTAAGTCCTGGACTTAAACCAGGTGTGCACTCAGGAGAAATCCACTAACATAAATAACCACTCTGTAAACAGTGTGGGTGCACTCTGATCCGTATAAACTTTAAGCTGCGGTACCGAGCATCTGTAACTTTGAACTTTCGTTGCCATAAGGGGTTTGAAAATCATCTTATTATAATTTATGCAATTTAAAATAATATCGTGAAAATCTCATCTTTACTCATATTTACATAAAAAAAATGTAACGTAGAAATAAACTCATGCCACACAATTTTTGTGTTAAAAATATATATAATTTTATTTTTGAATAGAAAGAAATGCTGAAAATTTACCCGTGGGGATTGGAACATTTCTTAACCCAAAAATAGATGCAAGTATATTAAAGATAGAACTGGTATAATTAAATATGCGTAAAAATAAACTCATGGAAATTTTGTGGAACTAAGTAACATAATTAAAATTTACATACAAAATAAGCTCGGGTATGAATTTAAAATAAAAAGAAACTAACATAATCAAAATTTACTTACAAATAAATTCGGGTATAAATTTTGAATAAAAATACTAACATAATCAAATTTACTTACAAATAAACTCGGGTATAAATTTTGAATAAAAATACTAACATAATCAAATTTACTTACAAATAAACTCGGGTATAAATTTTGAATAAAAATACTAACATAATCAAATTTACTTACCTTCTTCTTTTACCGTGTGCTACGAACACAATAATTATCTTTAAGAAATGAGATCGGAAAAAGTGGGTGATTAAGAATTTATTCAAAAATTCTCTCTCCACCACAAATTCTTTCACTCACTAATCCTTCTCTTCCTTGGAAAATTGTTGTGAAAAATGAAGGTTGAGAGCTCCCTATTTATAGGAAAATTTTGGGGAAGAAATAAAATTTATAAAAGTGTGGGGAGATGGGTGAAATTAAAATTTTAAAAATTAAAGAATGGGCAAGGGATGGGCAAGGTATGGGTTGAGTGGAGGCTATTTGGGAGTGCTTGCCACCATTCCCACTAAATAAATTTTTAATTAATTACTTACCTAATTAATTAATCCATTACCTAACTAATTATTTTATTATTTTATTATTTTTCTTAATCATTATTATCATTATTATTATAATTGTTATTAATTTTAAACTATTTTTAGTATTTATTTATTTTATTATTTATTTTTGAACAAGAATTTAATTTGAATTTTGAAAACTCATGTGGGCCCCACACGGTCTTGTGGGCCCCACACAACTTCGAGACCCGAATGGATCCTACGTAACTCGAATAATTCTTATACAATTTTTATGCATCCTAAATAGCTTCGAGACTCGTGTAAACCTCCATACGGCTTCGGGACTCATGTGGGCCCCACACAGTCTTGTGGGCCCAGCATATGATACTTACATTATTATTATTTTATCATATATTTCTACAAATTATGTCAGTCAAAACATTATTTTATGTACATATTTACGTATATAAACAGTGTCTACCCTGTTTATCCTATGAAATTCCATTTTGACCAGGCCGACCTCCAGGGAGCGACTGAGCCGCAATGGTCTCTGAGCACTCGCTTAGACAAGGTCTTTCTTAGGCATCAAACATGGAATCAAGGATCCTAACAGAGAAACACTTTCTTTCTTTTTTTTTTTTTAATACTAACTATTATTATTATTATTCATTTTTTTTTTCTTGGGTTATTACATGGCAGACCCATCAGACTTACAAACTGTACTTTGACTTGGCAATAGTCGGCCAACCATTGTCAGGGTACACCTTCGAGCCACACAACCCAGTTATGTGGGGGTAATACATGACAACAACCAGCTAACCTACCAGGAATGTTTTGTATTATTATTATATGAGATGATATATGTTTATGAAAATGCAGTATGTTCTACCATGTTTTGATGATATATATGTTTTCCTAGATTTGACATAACAGTTTACTGAATATGTTCTGTATGGTATATGTATGACACGGAATACTTATGTTGCCACACGCTAGTATTAGTTTATTTCCCTTTCTGAGAGGTGTCTCACCCCGAATTTATAAACATTTCAGGAGCCCCTGATAGGAGAGCGGGTAAAGCCCCGCTGATCTAGTACTGTTGGTCTGCTCTTCTAGAAGGGTAAGTGTTTTCATAGGGTCGGAGATATTTTGTGGAAATGGCCCTAAGACATCTTTTTGGGTTGTGTATTGTGTACATATATATATAGTGATTGTAGCAACTTTGGTATTGGGATATACGGTATAATGAGGTATTTATGATTTACGTTTCCCGCTGCATAGGCTTCCGTGATGTGTTTCTGATGTATCCCTGGTACGCACAAGTCCAGATGGATTATGATCTGCTGAGATTTATGATATTGATTTTATTATATTTTGAAAAAAAAATACGTGGAAATTAAGCAGGTCGTCACACCAAGCTAAAACTCTCTGCGTTTTGAACAATGTCATCCCTACCCTGAGTCTCCAACTCCACCTGCTCACTTGCTTATTGTTGTTGTAATTGTTTTGCACCTGTTTCTTTTCATCTACCTAAGTACACTGTACCATGGCTTTCTTATAAAAAATCATGTCTCCACTGATCACCACCTTGTTTGCCATTGGATCCCACAACTTGAACCCACCTTTTTGATACTCCAAAAAAAAGCATCGTATAGACATTACACCAATAAAACTTTTTCTTAAGATATAACTTGTTTGTTAATGACTTGGACATGTATCGATGCTCCAGTTTCAACCAAACTGCTGCCTGCGAGTCCTCATCCATGACGTGATACAACACGTCATTGGCCAGATATAACCTGATAGTGGGCACAGTTTTCAGTTCTAGTTCCTTCCAACTTGCGTATTCCATGCTTTTCGGCTTCTTTCCCTATAAACCCTTCACCATGCCTTGCTGCACCAGCAAGTCCTTCACCCTCCCCACTGCATTGAACTTACCAACCTTGAGCCTTATAGATGAAATCCCTATACCACTGAAAACTAATAGCTCTGATACCAATTGTTATGCAAATACACCAACAATCACCCGAGTCTAATACCAGTTGTTGTTCCCAAACAATCAGCACTCAGAAACCAATTGTTAGTGTCGAGTATGCACAGCGGAAGACCTCGCACGAACTCACTAAATAATCAACGGAACAAGTAAGTAAACACTCGATGATCAACTATACGAACCTAGCAATCACTCAACAATGAGAATCAATGAAAGAAATAACCAAAAAACACAAGAATTTATGAAGTTTGGAAATTTGCCTATGTCCACGAGAGCAGCGGTTGCTTTCTCTTTCACAGTGAAGCTTACAAAGCCCTTGAAGCTTACACCAAGCTTACTAATCTAATGTGTGTACAAGACTTCTAATTAATCTAAAACATTTATGTAGAGATCCCCTGGAGCAAATTCTTCCAAAATCTCTTAATCTAGTGATCTCGGATTCAAAAATTAGTAACATCCGCGAGTGAAGCCATTGACGGTTTAGGCCAAATCGTTGAGATTTTAAGTTGACAAGAAAACCATTTACAACATTATCTGAAATCGTCGACGGTTATACTCAAACCATCAACGGTTTGCCCTCAAGGTTGCACCTTACACACCTCTCTTTTTGTCCCTCGTTTCACGGTGCTTTCCCCTGTACATGCATTCCACTTAGAATATAAGTTGCATACCCAACAATCTCCACATTGGTGAATATTCACCATTAAGGAGAAATATGAAAGCATAATCCTCGCTGCTCCACATGGCTAGTAGATTGGGACCCACTTCCTATCTAACACTTGGAGACATAAACCAAGTTCAAGCCATGGTTGAACTTGTCCGTGGTAACAGGAACTCCACCTAGCTAAATACCCAGCTCCTTGAACTATCCTATGAACCAAAATGGTACCTTGGCAGCCTCAGCCTCTACCAAGAACTCTGATCCAATTGTAACTAGTACAACCTGAGACTATATCCTAGACTTCCAACAATTAGGTCTTCCCACAATATACCCCATTGTGAGCCTTTTGTTATCCAAGTCCCCTATGTAGTCTGCATTTGCAAACCTCACAACTGGCGGAACCCTCTATTGCCCGCCGAAGTGCCTTACTGCACTAGCATAGGAAACCTTTGACACATCCCAAACATCACCGTTCGTCCTTGAGTACTGAGCGATAGATTGTTTACTTAGATTCGCAAATGGTGTTCCGGTGACCGGTTTAACATCAACCATGTTAAAATTGTCCAACACCTGATCCACCAAACCACCCTAAGATAACCATAATCTCCATGTAGTTTTGTTCACCCAACCACCCCGAGATAACACCAATCTCTCTACAGCTATGACCACAAAGTCACCCTAAAATAATCCAAATCTCCAAATAACTTTATACTTGCGAATCTCCAACCCAAAAATACTCTTGGCAGCACCTAACACCTTCATGTCAACTTTCTTTCTTAATAGGGTCCCCGATTGATTTACCTTAGTCGAAACCTTTCCAGCAATCGGCATGTCACTCACATAAAACAATAGAATACTTACCCACTTACAACCTATCTCCCTCGCCCCCCCCCCCTTTAGAGAGTTCCACCAACCCCCATGTCAGATTCTTATACAGTAACTCCATCTCCTCCACCATGACACCTATCCACCTATCATTCTCTTGGCCGTGCACTACCTCCTGGTAGGTAGTAGGATCCTTCCTAGTAGTAATGGTTGCATAATACATCAAATCATACTTGTCTCCACCAATCGTCACCCTATTTGCCATTGGATCACCTAGCTTGAACCCATTTTTCTTATATACCAGAAAGATGCATTGTCTAGACATCACACCAAGTCTCGATACCACTTCACTAGAAACATGCATGGTTAGACCTCCAACCCCTCTCAAACCAGAGAAGTCCACTACATGACTTGTCCAAGCCTCTCTAGCAACTCTCCCATCTAGTGACACCTCTTATGATCGATTAACCGAGAAATACGCCATACTTGTTGGCTTCACCAAGAAGTCCCTTAGAAACCCTACATACACAATGCCCGTGTCACAAAATTCCTTGAACACCAGCGTACTCAGCACCAATATCTGACCTGAGGAACTCTCTCTCGGTCGGGTACTCTACCTTAGCCATAAGTTACACTTGGAAATCATCTCCAACTTGTGTCGCATGAGATCCCCCTAGACCTTTCATGATAACATCACAAAATACCCATGTCCAACCCGTGATGTTGCCCTCATCGTTCCCAAAACATCCATAACAATGTAATTAAGAAAACCCTCTGTTTTGCGTGTGGTTATGTTACACAAAACGACATTATATAACTAGCTAAGAACTCCCAACTGCAACTCCACCTACAATTGTGTTACTCAGCAGTAATAGAGATTCCCTGCTATCATCTGTCCCTTCATCACCATCAATACATCATTATACACCATCATCATCCCGCCTTCGAACTTGTAACTATACCCGTTACAATCCAAAGCACCCAATGACATCACGTTATTCCGTAGATAAGGTACATGTCTTACCCCGCACAACGTCCTTACCACACCATCATACATCTTGATCCTGATATCCCCCATTTCGATAACTTTGCAGACCGCATCGTTTCCCATTAGAACATAATCAAGAGTCACCAAACTATAAGAGGTGAACTAGGCTTTGTTAGGCATCATGTGAAAAGAACATCTCGAGTCTAGGATTCAAGAACTCATGAGGCGTTTTAAACCTGATGAAATAGAAAGCATCTCACAATCACTGATCCCTAAGTCTCTTTCTTCCACTATATTCATAGATTTTGATGAACCCTCTTGAGTTTTTGCCTTCCCCTTCTCCCACTCTGGACATTATGATTTTATGTGCCCTAGTTTCCCGCACTAAAAATAGCGAACGCACTTCCTCCTCTTGGACTTAGTTTTATTACCACTCGATCCACTTCAGGACTTGCCTCTCCCACGATCCTGATTACCCTTCGCCATGAGCCCTTCACTATGTAAACCCTCATCGCATGCCTTCTTTCCTTGATGGAAACGCAATAATGCACTCATGATATCCTCCAACTCCAAGATTTCTTTCCTCCAAGTCAATCTCGTAACCAGATTCTCATATATAGGTGACGTAGGTAGGGAATTCAGTAGCATCAACGCTTTGTCCTCTTCCTCAAACTTCATATCAACATGCCCCATATTACTAATGATGTGACACCCCGATTTTTGTATAATTTTTTTATTAATAATAAATAAATATTCACTCATCATCAACAAAATCCATAAATCGGCCACGTCAACCACCTTATTACTATTCACATGACCCGACCTGAATTGGGTACCAAGTTTAAAGTTATTTCATTATACAACCTAACAGCAGAAGACAGTATATACATATCAGTCAGAATACAATACCAAAAGTATCAACATACATATATATAAATATCACCATAACAGACTCAAAAACAACTCAACTCTAAAGAAATTACACCTCCCCTAATCCAAAAACTCACCCTGTGTGTCAGGGTCTCAGCTCCCTATGATCATGGAGTTCTATCACCTGGCCTATCCATGTTCCTTGAAAAATTTAGATAATTTGGGTGAGACACATCTTAGTAAGAAGGAATAAATTATTTATAGTGTGTGGTCATATGAGTTTAGCTATAATATGCTTTACTTTTCAAAACAACATTTTATTTGAGAAAAATACATTGATAAATATATTCTCATAATCATATAGATATACAACACAAACTTTTATAAGTTTTAAAATCATCTCTCAAATTCAATCATTCCAACATATTTTTACTTGCGAAATTCCTGAAAATAGGGAAGATTATACGCCCATATCTCCTGCCGCCTCAGCATTTCCCGACGTCAGTGCATAAACTCATGCCAGAGCAGCATTCCTTTCCTATCCACCTCAAGGTGCTTGATAGCCTCCTCTATATGGTCAAGGAGTAGCCGCTACCGCTGGCAGTGCCTGACAGTTCCTCGCGATATACCTAGGATGGTAGTACTGATAGCAGACAACCTCCCTCACTCGACACTCTTCTGGGTGCCTCCTCAAACATTTGGGACAAGGAGGGGGCATCTGTCTGCCTTGTACTGCCCGTTCTCCTCCTCCCTGTCATCGTCCCCCTCTACTATCGTATCTTCTCCACGACCCTCGACTGGACCCTGCCTGAAAATTAGAAGGCGCGGGCCTCTTCCTCTGGCTCTGTGCTGCTGCGCCTCTCTGTATGCTACTCTCAATCACCGCAGCCCTGTCCACTATCTCTGAGAAGGTCTAAGCTCGGAAACCTACCACCAACTCATACAAGTTTTGTATCAAGCCCTCCTCAAACTTCCTTACCTTCCTCTCCTCATCTTGCACCAGATACGGGGCGAATCAGGATAGCTCAACAAATCTCGTTGCGTATTGCTGCACCGTCATAGACTCCTGTGTCAAATACAGAAACTTTGATGCCTTTGCACTCCTAACTATAGCGGGAAAGTACCGCTCGAATAAAATCTCCCTGAAGCGACTCCACGTCATTGTTACAAGGTCAGGCCTCTGCTCCTCTAATAGCCCCACCGACCTCCACCAGCACTTTGCTTCCCCGGTCAATTTAAATGTGGCAAATAACACCCTCTGCTCGTATGTACATGATAGAACGGTCAGTATATCCTCTATATCCTGAATCCAGTTCTTTGCTACTAGTGGGTCCGCTCCTCTAACAAAAAACATGGGTCACATACTTGTGAACTGCTCGATCGTGAAACTCCGCTCCCCCGAGCTCCTGGCCATCTCATCCATCACCTGCTGAGTGACGCTACGCAACACTGCGTTAGGGTCTACACCACCCATACTGGAAGGTCCTACTCCATCACCTCCCGCACTCGTGTTACTGTTCCCCGGATCCATCCTGGAAAGGAAGCAACTAATCTCAGTATACAACTACCATCACACAACCCATACACTACAATAATTTAAAAAATACCCTTCTACCACCATTTATCTTCACATCCTTAATCCCTATTTAGGATTCAGTCCTAATACTTAGAAACAAGACCCAACGATAGTATCCATGGTTTTCCTGAAATCGTCACCCCAGGAAAAACACAGAAACAACCCCGGTACTCCTGTCTCTGGACTGCAAGATAGAATCCTAAATTCTCAACCCATCCTTTAACAATCTCTAACTCACATTTCAATCTACCCATCACCTATTTTCCTCAAAATTCACTCCTATACTCTAGTATTATATTCTGTTGTTTACTAAAGTCTACAGAACCTAGCAACCAAGGCTCTGATACCAAATTGTGACGCCCCGATTTTCGTACAATTTTTTTAAATAAATAATAAATAAATGTTCACTCGTCATTAACAACATCCAAAAATTGGCCACGTCAACCACCCTATTACCATTCACATGACCCGACCCGAATTGGGTACCATGTTAAAAGTTATTTCATTATACAACCTAATAGCGGAAGACAATATATACATATAAGTAAGAATACAATACCCAGAGTATCAACATACATACATATATATATATATATATATATATATATATATATATATATATATCACCATAATAGACTCAAAAACAACTCAACCCTAGGGGAATTACACCTCCCCTAGTCCAAAACTCACCCTGTGTGTCAGGGTCCCAGCTCCCTATGATCACGGAGCTCTATCACCTGGCCTATCCCTGACACATCTCAGTAAGAAGGAATAAATTATTTACAGTGTGTGGTCATATAAGTTTAGTTATAACATACTTTACTTTTCAAAACAACATTTCATCTAAGAAAAATACACTTATAAATATATTCTCATAATCATATAGACATACAACACAAGCTTTTATAAGCTTTAAAATCATCTCTCAAATTCAATCATTCCAACATATTTTTACCTGCAAAGTTTCTGAGAATAGAGAAGATTACCCGCCCATACAGGTAGGTTCCCTCTACCCTAACAAGTTATGCAGCCAGGTATGACCACATCAGATACCTATCAGGGCACTCACCTTACACGACAAGACCTTAGGCAGAGAATTTCACTTCGCCTTAATTATTTATTTTATTAACTCACACGGTTCCATTTCTCAATATTATCATTCTTTATTTCTCAGTTTCCATTCTTTCTTTCATTTCTCATTTTAGCCAATTTTATCATTCTTTCACTTTCCGTTTCCATTTTACCATCCAGCTCATGAGTATCCTTGGTACCCAGTACCAACATCGCGTTTGTAACTCATGGTTACTCTAAGGATCTTTCTTTTCACGCCATGCTTCCCCCCATGGTTAAGGTTGTGCGGCCCAAAGGCTGGATCTAACCGCGACTAGCCGACCCGATTAGATCAAATATCATATCACATATCGCGTCTGTAGTACGACTGGCAGGCCTATTGTAACGTCCCTCAATTTCTTAACATAAAATATCATATAATAAATAAAATGGTCAACCCGAACCCATGGGTAGCGGGGACACCTGTCCAACACAACGGAAAACCTAACAGCAGTAAACATAAAATCTCAAACATCCAATCATAAAACATAATACCAGAGCATTCTATACATCCTCACATACATCCAAATATCTCTAGGGTCAAACACAAAATAATTCTGCCGCTATTACAAAATCTTACCCTTCTCACAGGGTAATCTCACTAGCTCAACGGCGGCCCTGACCCCCCAGTCTCTCGGGAGCTCCTGAAAAATTAATTAAGTTTGGGGGTGAGACACTTCTCAGTAAGGGAAAATAAACTAAATACAGTTGTGTGGCAACATAAATATTTGATGCATTTGTACATATACAGTACATTTCATAACTCTATAACATAATCATATCGTACTGGGTAAACATATATTTTCACATCTGTTAATAAATAATATCATACATAAAATCATCTGTTATAACTGTAATACTGAAAATAAACTTAGGATGACTAGCTAGCTGGTGTCATGTATTACCCACCATGACGGGTTGTGTAGCCCGAAGGCGGGACCCGACAATGGCTGGCCGACCACTGCCGAATCAAATATGTCTGTAAGTACGATGAGCCCGCCACACCCTGGTCCGGACTGCCAGGTGGACGTCCACACTCTACTGAAAGCCACATCGACTATCCATCTCCCATCCCCTCGTGGGACGGTAGCACTAATAAGGCCTCGTGCCAAAATGAACCCATAGCTACGGTACCGAGCTCCTGTCTGAACTAAACTAACATCCTGGTTGTGAAAACATATAATACATGATCACACGTAACATCATTATGGCCTCGTGCCGAAAACATAGATACGGCCTCGCACCGAAATCATACATATGGCCTCGCACCAAAATCATAGTAAATATGGCCTTGCGCCAATAATATAAATACGGTCTCGTGCCGATAACATAAATACATGGCCTCGCGCCAATAACATAAATACGACCTCGTGCCGATAACATAAATATATGGCCTCGCGCCAAAATTGTTTCAGGTATATATATACTGAAAATACATCATTTATTACATAATCGTCAAAACCATCACAACATAACTCATATTTTCATAATACCTGAAATCATGCTTGGTTCGTAAAATCTTTCACATCATAATACATTTCACATAAAATAATATTCATGCCACACATATGCTGTTAAAAGTCATACTTCATATTCTAAAATCGTGAATTCCTTACATCTCATACATACATATACATTTTAATCATCATAGCAGTATTTTCCCAATCGTACATTTCATTTGTAATACACAATATAACATATGCTTTTCTGAAAATAAATTTACTCATAATCAATAATAATTTGTATGAAAAATTACTGCTTTAATTTATTCCCTTACCTGACTATTGAGAAATTCCTTAGAACCCAAAATTTCACACCCTTGGCGCCCGAAATCTAATTCCTGCAATTTACATTTTCCCCAGATTAATTAATCTATTTCTCCAAAATAATACTCATCCAGCCTTCCTTAGGCTCCATATACCTCAAATTAATATTTAAACTATTATTTAATATCCAAACTTAATTTTCCAAATTTTGCCCGTGGGTCCCAAAATTACACCCCCGGCACTCACCTGAGCCATAAATTTCAGAAATCTTACTTCAGTCCTAGATGCTTAATATTTTAGTATTTCTAAATTAATGCTAATTAATTAAAAATAAGCCCCTTAATAATCGCCGCACCCCAAATTTGGGGTTTTGGCCCAACACCCCCACGAGAATTCCGTCCCACTAGACTTTTAGAGAATCATCCGTAGATTCTCGTGGTGGCGTCCATTCGTCAATTGGGCTTATATTTTGCAAGAAATTAAAGAAAAATAAGAAAATGGCTTACCCCAGGGAATACGCTTATGCCGCTCCTACCACCGATCCGCTCCGGTAGAAATGATGGCAGCGGCGAATGGAGTCCAGTGGTATCTTCGGATTTTCGATCGGGCGAAAATCCGTCACGAAATCGAGGAGGGAGGAAGAGAGAACGTGAGGAGAGAGAGAGATTACAGAGAGTTGCAGGGAAGAGAAAATAAAAGAAAAGAAGAAGAAGAAGAAGAAGAAGAAGAATAGTATGAAAATCATACTGGGGGCGCGTGAATTAAACTTTAGGAATCCACCCGAAGCTTCAAGAAGCTTCAGGTGGTTAACATATATATATATATATATATATAATAATAATAATAATAATAATAATAAATATATTTAATTAATATTAATAATAATATATTTTATTAAAAAAATAAAAATTAATTTTAATTAATTTTTTTTCTTTTTCTTTTTTTTTTAAATTCGTTTAATTAATTAATTAATTAATTAATATTATTATTATTTTAATTATTTTATTTTTATTTTTATTTTTTGAAATCAATCCACAAATATTTTATATCTCTTTTTGGGGTTTTTACACCTATAGCCCTGATCCGAACTCAGGGGGCCCGACAACTCTACAATGTGTCATAGTCGACTATCATGCCACATGCTCCAAGAGTCCATGTGGTTGCACTACACCACTAGCAATGGTACCGTGTTCAATATCATAACTATCCATTAGGGTTCACTATCACATACCATTAATCATTATGCGGTATTGGTATTTCATCAATCATATTTCAGTATATCTCAATTCAGTTTAATATAAATATTCTCATAATTTTCTGTACACATTTCATCATCTCATAACAATATATATCATGTTTCACGTATTTCAACATTTCTCAAAATACTCATATTAGTAATTCGCAAAATCTTATTTTTCATGCAAATCATTTCTACTCACATATAAATACCACATTCCATTATTTTCCTCTAATCATAACAATAATTCTCATATCAATATTTTCTCAAAAATTACTTATCGTTATATTTCACATTTTTCAATATAAGTCATATACCACACAGTTTTCATTTAATATTCACAATTTAATATTACTCAAATGCTACACAATTTATCTAATATTTATATCATAATCATTTTTAGGCAAAATACCATATGCTTATTTTCATATATTAATTCAAACAGTAATTCTAAAAATACTGCTATAATTTATTCACCTTACCTGACTTACTGAGAGTCTCGTTAACACCCAAATCCTACGCCCTTGGCGCTCGAAACTTAAATCTTACAATTTGCATTTTTTCCAGATTAATTAACTCATTTCCCAAAAATAATATCCATCTAACCTTCCCTAGGCTCCATATACCCCAAATCAATATTTAAACTAATATTTGACACCCCCACTTAATTTTCTGAATTATGTCTGCGAGTCCCAAAATTACACCCGCGGCGTTCACCTGAGCCCTAAATTCCGAAAATCCTATTTCAACCTCAGATGTTCAATATTCTAATATTTCTAAATCAACTATAATTAATTAAAAATAAGCCCCTTAATAACCCCCATATCCCAAATTTGGGGTTTTGCCTACAACGACCTCACGAGAAATTCACTTCTCTAGACTTGTAGAAAATCATTCCTAGATTCTCGTGTTGGTGTAGGATCGTCAATTGGGCTTATAATTTGCAAGAAATTGAGAAAAAAAAAGAGAAATTAGCTTACTCCAAGAGATATGCCTACGCCGCTCCTACCACCAATACGCTCTTGTAGAAATGACAGCAACGGAGAATAGAGTCCAGCAGTATCTTCCGATTTCTGATCGGACGAGAATCAACCAAAAAATTTAAGAGAGTGAGAGAGAAAAATGGAGGAGAGATGTGAGAGATTCAGAGAGGAGGGGGGGCGCCTGGTCCTGCGCAAAATTCATCCTGAAGCTTCTTTTGAAACTTCAGGATAATAATAATAATAATAATAATAATTAATTATTAATAATAATATATTTTATTATTAAAAATTAAAATAAATTTTAATTATTATTTTTTCTTTTTTATAAGCTTAATTAATTAATTTTTTTAATTTGTTTTTTTTAATCACCCCAATAATCTTGTATAGCCCAGCTCGCTCTCTCTCTCTCTCTCTCTCTCTCTCTCTCTCTCTCTCTCTCTCTCTCTCTCTCTCTCTCTCATATTAGTCTTTCTTAAAATTTTGAAAAATAAAAAATATAGACTTCACTAATATTTTAAATCTCACCTACTTACCTTAAAATTTCAAAAATTTCAAACTTCTCCTAACGTTTTATTTTTGGGATACTTGCACCTCTAAAAAATCTTGATTTTTTTTTTTTTTTGTAAAATATAAGGGGAGGTTTATAAAAATTTTGAAACTTTACGAGAGGTTCATGTAATTTGACTTGAACAATTGAAGAAAAATAGAAAGAATGTCAACTAAGAAAGGGGAAAAATAGGGGGGGGGGGGGGTGGGGGGGAACATGCACGGGAAGAGAAAATTATGGAATAGGAAGAGAGAGAATATTGACGGAGAAGTGAAAATTGTGAAATAGTACGAAACTAGTTTTGAAATTTTTTATTTTATTTTTTGCTATTGATGCTTGCATTGATCTAATATTACACACTTCATAATGACTTTTTTAATGTGAATGTGCTATATATGTATAATATGCATGAAACGAGTCGTAATTATAGTAAAAGCTTATGACATTTGAGGTATTAGTGTTTATGTTATTTTTGTTAGGCATTTTTTGAAAATTTTATTATTAAATTGTGTAATTTTGATGTTAATTAAAGTAAGAGTAAATTATAAATACTTGAAATAAAAGGAAAAATCTATTAAAAGTAAGACAAAATAAAATAAATTAAATGTGAAATTGAAAGTTCTCACTTCTCTTTGTTAATAAAAAATCTCTCCTCTATACATATCTCATAACAAATAATAATTTATTTATCTCCTAACAATTACAATTCAATAATATTAAAATAATTATGTGAAAAAAAAAACATTCCATTATTTAGACCTTATGTATAGCACAATTGTATGGACACACTTGAGATAAAGAAGAAAAATATTATTTATATTTGAAATTTGCATTTTAAATTCACACCCTGCATTTGATTTATAATATTATAAGTTTTTAAATTCTTGAATTTTAAGAAATTAATAATTTGAGGAAAATGTCAAGTTAGAAAAATATAAAAATGAATAAATATAACCGCTCACACTCAAACACCTAGCAATTGTGGATTAAGGAAAGTAGAACTGTAGTGGCTCTAATTTTGTTTTCCCATTCCTAACCAAAATACCTCTCACTCCCTCTGCAAAGCCTCCGCTGGAATGTGGGTTTAATTTGCGGCGAGGACAGCTGACTGTCAGTCTTGGGGTTACGGCGAGCTCCGTCCATCCTTAAGGCCAGTAAAATGGCGTCAGAAGATGTGGTTGGGAAAAGAAGAAGTGAGTCTGCTGTCGAGACAATCGTCAATATGGCCGAAGAGGCAAAGCTCGCCAGCGAATGAGTTGAGGCGCCTTGGCATGCTCTCCTTAGCATCTGCAAGTCTCTTGTTGCCGGAGGAGTCGCTGGAGGGGAGTGAGTTCATATTCTTCCCAGATTAATGTTTTTCTTATTCACCTTTTAATGTTTATTATTATTTTTTTTCTTTTTCTCAGTCATTTGTGGGATTAGACATTCAAAATCAGTCAATCCTATTGATGACAAGAATTAAGATGTGTTAGGTGGCTTGGGCCTTCTCAGCCCCAAATCAGCCCCTCCACAACAGATGTGAAATAATCCCAACAATCTCATCCTCACACATCGGATTCCAAAAAAGCGATCACTTGAGGAGCTCATGAGTGAACTTAACACACATGGATGAATACCAATTTGATCCAAAAGTTTAAACCTATTGGGTCTTGGGTCTAACTATGCATATAAACACTTTTGAATGAAAATCAGCACGTTAGAAGAATTAACTTCAGGTCTCAACTTTTTACGTTGTCACTCACCTAGAGTTATAAATCGTAGGCTCTGATGCCACTTATTAGGTGGCCTTGGGTCTTTTCAATCTCATGAGGTTAGACTTTTTCTCACACTTAATAATTGATCACCAGCCCCTTTTACAACCGATGTGGAATAATGTTATAAAAAATTCTCAAAATGCTCTATCCGAGTCTTTTTTGATAGAAAATAATATAAAAGTAGATCTTGTAATAAAATGACATATTAATTTGCCCCTTCCCTTTTTCCTTCAAAGAACATTATCCACCATACATACATACATATATACATACATACACACACATAATATATTATTATTATTATTATTATTAAGATTTTTATTTTCCTCATTCTCATTATAATACCCAAACACAACATAATTCTTTTAAATTGACAAGCTCAACCAATAAAAATGCAAATAATAATAATAATACTACTACTAATAATAATAATAATAATAATAATACTCCCACCACCGGCGCTCATCCTCCGCTGCAGGCTCCGCCCTCGGAAGCTGGTCCAGGGCAGCAGAGCTGATCCATCAGTGCCGTCCATCTGGTGACCCAGATGATGATGATGATGATGAGCAGCTTTTGATCGGACGACTGGATTCGGCATTGGGGTGGCGAAGCACACCGGCATGAACCTACATGGGTATGGCGCGGCCATTGCGTGCCGTTCGACCAGATAACCAAGAGAAGTCAACTCAAATGCATCATACAATGGACTCCCATAGTCCCATATCAGCATTGATCCTCTCTTCCCCATTCTCTCTCTCTCTCTCTCTCTCTCTCTCCGTTCAAGTCTGCAAACGGGTCACCAAAGCATTTTTGGTTATTGATCTTTTTGACATGAAATAATAACAAAGAAGGCCAACCATTGTCTTTTTGGTAGAAAAATAATAACAAAGAGTAATTAATTGAGATATGTGATTGCCAAATAGCGTA
This sequence comes from Malania oleifera, assembly GCF_029873635.1. Taxonomy (NCBI): domain Eukaryota; kingdom Viridiplantae; phylum Streptophyta; class Magnoliopsida; order Santalales; family Ximeniaceae; genus Malania; species Malania oleifera. The sequence continues at coordinate 87,011,893 of NC_080428.1, read as the reverse complement.
AATTTTTTTTTCTTTTTCTGTTTACACTATGTATCTCAATCCTTAATATACAAGAGATATTGGTTTTCTTTAAATTTATTTTTAAATTAATTTTATGTCTTTAAGAGAAATAACAATTGCTGATTAAATGTTTTTTGTCATTGCTGGCTAAGTCATATTGACATCTTCAAATGGAAACAGTCAAATAAGTTTAAGGACTGCTCAATTGTATAAGAAGGATAATTAATTATTTAAAAAAATTTATAAACTTACGTAACCTTATTTAGTAAAGTTATAACACATTATTTCTATACAAAATTAATCAACTGAACTAATGAATCCTTTGAAATCTATACAAGAAACAAAGTATTAGAGAGAATTCGTGCTTTAGCATAAAAATAAATATACAACTGAACTAATTTTAATTTAGTTATATGCTACTTCAAATAATTTTCATGTAAAACGCTGGGTTTTTCTCAACTAAACCACCATAAGCAATTTATCCATGTGTTTGAAATTAAAATTCATGGGGCCAAAAGTAAGGTAAGTGAATTGATTGCTAAGTAGTTATAGAAAATAAGCAAATAACGATAATAAAAAGGAATTTATTCTTGAATCATTACAGTCTCGTTGTCATACTCGTATTTGCATTCAATTAATTGAAAAAAAAAAAAAAAACTCTTTTGTAACAAAATTAATTGAAAAAAGAAATCATGATATAAAGTTCAAACCAATTCATGAAAATTATTTATAAAGAACATTGAAATGAATACAATTATAACTTTACTAAATAAGGTTACGTAAGTTTATAAATTTTTTTAAATAGTTAATTACCCTTCTTATACAATTGAGTAGTCTTTAAACTTACTTAACTCTTTCCATTTGAAGTTGTCAATATGACTTAGCCTACAATGACAAAAAAAAGCAAAAAATCAACAATTGTTATTTCTTTTAAAGACATAAAATTAATTAAAAAAATAAATTTAATGAAAACCAATGTCTCTTATATATCAACAACTGAGATAGCCCCCACAGAGATGGAGCGGTAGAAAGACATCAACACGTAAGAAGGAGCATCGGGAGTTCAATTCCAGGTAGATACACTTACGGAACTAACGGTACCTGTGGATAGTGAGAATTTACTCTGTGAGTCAACGGAGACCGTGGATAGTGAGAATTCGTTATATGAGCCCGCGGGAACCATGGATGGTGAGAGTTTTATATGAGCCAGCGGGGACTGTGGATGGTAATGGAAATGTGTCCCGAGAGTCGGGTTGGCCGAATGTCCAACTAATGCACGGAAGTTATGTTCGCACTCCAAACTTTACCTGATCAGCGAGACCTAGGGGGAGGACGCTAATTCGTAGGTTTGGTGCCGCACCAGGGGGTCCGAAGAGCTTGTTGGTGGCTGAAGTTCCTATGTAATAAAAAAAAAAAAAGAGTTGAGATACATAGTGTAAACAGAAAAAAAAAAGAAAAAAAAAAGAAAAGAAAAAGAATTACCTATTTGGCAATCACATATCTCAATTAATTACAAACACAATGGCTGACCTTCTTTGTTATTATTTTTTTGCCAAAGACAATGGCTGGCCTTCTTTGTTATTATTTTCTTCCAAAAAGATCAATTACCAAAAATGTTGTGGTCAACCCCTTCATATATAAGAACTGCAAGGAGCTGCACCCGTTTGCAGACTTCAAAAGATAGATAGAGAGAGAGAGAATGGAGAAGAGAGGATCAATGCTGATATGGGACTGTGGGAGTCCAATGCCTCTTGGTTATACGATGAAACGGCCATACCCATTTCTATTTCTATTTTATTACTTATACAACTCTCTATAGGATTACAGATTGCCATTTACCTTTAGTTTGTTATGCATTTACAACTGCTAGCTAATATAAGTTTTAAATCACCTTATTTTGATAAATAATTGAATTAGTTTGGAACTATTTGATTCTCAATAATTACTTAATAATTATTCCACTTTAAGACAAAATTGCTTTGGTGGAAACAATTTAAACTCATGGAAAATAGATTAATGTGTTGAAATAGTAAACTTGACTGGAGACGGCCGGCAGCCCACCACTATTGATTTTTTTGGAATCAGTAGGCAACCTACTCCACCTACCAGCCCACCTCCGTTGAAAATTTACTCCCACAATTGTTGATTATTTGTTTTTTGTATCTGCTATAAATAATTGTGTATGTGTGCAATATAGTGTGGTGTGTTGAGAGTGAAAAACCAGAGAGCGAGAGAGTGAGAGCTGTCTTTGAAATTTCTCTTTATTTTTTCAGATTGAAATATATTGTTTTTAGTGTATTTATTTTCATTGAGTTTCAGTCACAACCAGTGATTGAGCGTGTCACGCCCCGAACCCTGAAATGGGACCCAGGGTGAATTAAGTAACCTAACCTGTCTCTGTATCAACATAAACCATGCATGATACCATATACAAGAGGGTCCGACCCCGTGGGGTAACGGATGCCCTATATACATACATACAATACAAGTCCATACTCATCAATATACGCAGCGGAATACGGTCTTTCTTTACATCAAACTGTACCATACCAGAGTCTATACCATACAAGGTTAAACATACCTACAAATACTATACATACCACGGGTGTCTACAAAATCCATTAGGACAACCCGGTTACAAAATTCGTACCTATCAGGTACTAACAGTAGCTAAACACACCCCCCGCTTCTGGATGCTAGGATGCTAGTTTCGGCTACCCGAAGGACCTGAAAAATATTTGTATATATTCGGGGTGAGACACCTCTCAGTAAGGGAGAAAACAGGTTATATCAGTGTGTGGCATACCAGTGTCATTTTCATACTTCATAACACATACATACGATACAATTTGAAACACATACGTACAGTTTCAAAACAAGTTCCATACATTTCCATACAATTCCATACAGTTCTAGTATTTCCACAAAATCCATTCTAGTTCATACGATACTCAAATACATACATACAGTCAGTGTCGTCACACTACTCACAACTGCACAAGTCACCTAGTCTCATAGCGGTTACGTTCCAACACATAAAACTACAAAGGTTTCTGACTCAGGCCCAATAGTGAATCCATTGCTACATATGCAACTACATAAGGTCACCTGGTCTAACCCCAATTACGTTACCATGTGCAAACTACGCTGCATCAACCTAGGCCCACTGTGGTTCGTTGCTACATTCGGTGACCAACCGAATCATACTGGTGATATTTCGCACCCTGGATATAGAGTCGGCCACTCTTGCCCATGGTAGTTAGCCGTTACAGAGCATAGCGTATGGTAGTTAGCCGCCCCTAGCTGTTACAGCGTACTGTAGTTAGCCGCCCCTAGCTATTACGACGTACGGTAGTTAGCCGCCCCTAGCCATTTCGGCGTACGGTAGTTAGCCGCCCCTAACCGATTTTCACAAAACCTGGAATCACTTTGGAACTCACGTCCCTATACATTTCAGCGTACGGTAATAAGCCGCCACATAACTGTTTTTCACAAATACTTGGAACATTTACATACATACACACATACCACACTTATTTGGTTTACGGCAAATCATATCGTTTACAATTTCAAGTATACAGTTTATGCAAATATGGATTACGGTCACCTCAATAATACAGTTTAAACAACATAAATGGTTTTTCAATCAAATAAGAGATGATACCCGAAATCCCCAATTTTCTCAAAAACTATAACCCGAAAATCCCGTGTTTTTACCCAATAGATTTCCCCAAATAAGTAGTCAAAACATAAATACGATCGTAGCCTACAGGCTTACCGATCTTGATCTCGAAAATGAACTGATATAAACAAAATTCCCTTACCTTAACCCGAAACCGAACCACGAACTCTACGGCCCTCAAAACTACGAACCGCGACTCCGAAATCTATAAACCACAATACTAAACATGCTTATAATCCATACTACTACACATATACCGAGTCAAAAATGAAAACCGAGCCTTACCTCGATTTTGGCCCGAAACCCGAAAACGCTCGAACCGAGATTCCGATCCACAGAAGTTGTAGAGAATCCCTCCACGATCCTCGTGGTAACCTCAGATTTCCGATTCTATTAACGACCGGCAAGGAAATCTAGAGAGAGAGAGAGAGAGAGTAAAGAGAGAGAGGTGAGGAAACTTAATGAAGAAGAAAACCAAATTTTCCTTTTATACCCCCTTTGACCCGCCTGGTTTTCGTCAACGAAAAGTACCTTCGTCGACGAAAAGTCAAGGATTTCGTCGCGGATGTCGGCAACCTTGTCGACGAAGTCTGATATTTCATTTTCTCCAGACCTCTCGGCTTTTTTTTGTCAACGAACCTCTGAATTTCATAGAAGAAAAGTCTACTGCCTTCGTCAACGAAATTTGGCTTCATTGACGAAATCTGAATCCATTTTCTATTTTTCCGGGTTCTTACAGAGCGTTCCTCTCCACCCATCAATATGAAACTTTTTAATTTTAATTGGATTTGAATTAATGTAAGGATTTCTCTCCACACGCCTAAGCTTCTTTTGTTGATTGTCATTACCATTTGAAAATGGATATGAATAAATAGAGTATTATGTTGAAATATTTTTTAAGTCATATGCAACATGTTTTATGACAGTTAATTTATGTATTTGGTAATTTATAGACACATTACTTTGACTTTCCTTGCAAATTTATCTTTCTTTGAGGATTGAATTGTGATAAGAAAAATTAGGAGCCCCATTTTGCAAGGACAACATTTAAGTAAATTAAGTAAAAAAATTTTAAGGCCATTTGGAAGCTCAAGGCAAGAGAATTATTGACTTATTGTAAAGCTTAGCCATAATGCTACAAAGACCCAAGACAAGATCAAGTAGAAGGAAAGCCCAAAAAAAATGATGAAGTGCGAGAACTCAAGATGCCTCAAATTAAAGTTATAAAAACCATATATTAAGAATGGTTTTGAGTAATTGGAAAAGGATTGTGAAAATGAAAAAATGAATAAAATCTTAAAAGAAGACTCTGTTCTCGCACTATCTATTGTATGCAAATTTTTACAAGACTACAAATGATTAGTTTAGGAGTTTAGCGTACTAAGAGTATATATATATAAAAGTGATTCACAAGCTTATTTTGAGGCTCAATTACTTATTATATTAGTGGTTCATTTAGCCTAAAAAGGCTTAGGCATGGGCGTTTGGTTCAAGCTCTCTAATCAAATATGACTAATAGGCTCCTTAAGCACTCTAAAGGTCCAAACATCATAATTGCACTATTTCCATCCATTTGTAAAACTACTCTATCTTCTTATCATAGGTGAATCAGCCACTTGCATTCTACAAGTAATTCTATTGAACATAGTGTATAGTTTTTTGGTCTCACATCGGAATGTTAGGATAATCTCACTCTCTTGTATAGTTATATATACATCTCAAAGTTGTAAGTTAAGTACACCAAGTGAAATTCACTTCCTCTTGTATAATTCTCTCTCCTTTACTTTCTTCTTGGTATCAGAGCAAGGTTGGGTTCCTTGTTTAAGGTCCAGGTTCTCAATTGAGTCGTATGCTCTGCACTCGCCACATATGTGGAGCTTGTGCATTAGAAAGCTTTATTGGTAGTAGGTAGAGTCGTATGCCTTGTACTTGCCACTTTTAGTGGAACTTATACATCAGAAAACTCAGTCAATTATTTTTCTGGTACCTTCCGGCAACTTTTTCGGTGACCTCAACAACTTTCCTAGCGACTTTCCCAACGACTCCAGTTACCTTTTCTAGTGAATTTCGACAATTTTTCCGATGACTTTTTCTGCGACTCTAGAGACTTTGTCACCTTTTCCGGCCCGACCCTTTCCTGGACGCTCCAGCGACTTCGTCGTCCTTTTTCGGTAACTTCTGGTGACTTTTCCAATGACCCAGCGACTCTTGCATCTTCCAGCATCCTTTTCCCTGCAACTTGCTTTGCTTTGCTACGTTGATACTTTTGCAGCTTATTTCTTTTCTTTACAATGGTTACCAAGGACGAAGATATGCCTACCAATGACAGTACATTCACCTCTTCTTCTCTGAACCTTCCACGTCGTGACATATCTCTAGCTCAGATTGCTCCTGTTCAGAAAGTCATCAGCATTCTTCTGAATGGCGGCAACTTTCATGCTTGGTCATAGTCCCTTCGCTTTTATCTTGGGGGTCGTGGCAAGGCTGAGTGGTTGTTAGGATTGGAGTTTCGCCCTGCTAATACTGATTCGGCTCACCAACAGTGGTCCATTGACAACTGTGTCATCCTGGGTTGGATATTTGCTTCTATAGAAGACCGCCTCTATAGGATGTTTATGTTTCATGATACTATTTATAGCCTTTGGTTTGCCTTGACCCAAATGTTTGCCTACACAAGGTGTGAGGCTCGGATTTTTGAGCTTTATGGGGAGCTCCACCAGCCGACCCAGGATTCTTTGGGTTTATCTGTGATTGACTTCTTCGGCTATCTCTAGTCTCGATGGGAGGAGCTCACCTAGTATGAACCTTTTTCTGAGTTTCCTACTGAGGCAGCAGCTATTGAGGCAAAGCGCCAGGATTGTCGGCATACCTATCAATTCTTGATGGGTTTAAAACCTGAGTTCGAATCACTCTGGACTCAGATTTTGAACATATCCCCGGTGCCCTCTTTGTACGAGGCATTTGCAATGATTGATGGTGATGATTGGCGACGACATCTTCTCCCTGGATTTGCTTCTTCTAGTGTGCTTGAGCAGGTTGCCCTTGCAGCCCCTACTGGTGCTAGGTCTGTTGACCGCAACACTCGATTCTGCTAGCACTGCCAACGAAATAATCACACCATTTAGTCCTGCTCCATTCTCCACCCTGAGCTGCAAGAGCATTACTCCAAACACGCCTCTCATGGTCGTGGCCATGGCAAAGGCCGGGGACCTTCTAACATTAGAGCTATTACAGAATCTCTTCTTGCACCTCCTAAAATGTGGTTTCTATAACTTTAATTTGAGGCATCATTAGTTCTCGCACTTCATCATTTTTTAGGGCTTTCCTTCTACTTGATCTTGTTTTGGGTCTTTGTAGCATTAAGGTTTAGCTTTACAATAAGTCAATAATTCTCTCGTCTTGAGCTTCCAAATGGCCTAAAAAATTTTGACTTAATTTACTTAAATGATGTCCTTGCAAAATGGGGCTCCTAATTTTTCTTAGCCCAATTCAATTCTCAAGGAAAGATGAATTTGCAAGGAAATTCAAAGTAAGGTGTCTATAAATTACCAAATACATAAATTAAATGTCATAAAACATATTGCATGCGACTTAAGAATATTTCAACATAATACTCTATTTATTCATATCCATTCTGAAATGGTAATGACAACCAACAAAAGAAGCGTAGGCGTGTGGAGAGAAATCCTTCCATTCATTCACTTCCAAATAAGATTAAAAAGATTCATATTTATAAGTTGCATATTTTAATTAAGAGAAAAAAATCCATATTAATTTATTTTACATAAGTTTAAATTGTTTCCACCAAGCAATTTTTTTCTTAAAGTGGAATAATTATTAAGATATTATTTGAGAATCAAATAGTTCCAAACTAATTCAATTATTTATCAAAATAAGGTTATTTAAAACTTATATTAGCTAGTAGTTGTAAATGCATAACAAACTAAAAGTTAAATGGCAATACGTAATCATATGCAGTGTTGTATAAGTAATAAAATAGAAATGTGAACCTCTATAGGAAATCAAAAAGCTATAAAAAGTATGTGGCCTTACATTAAACTATGAGAGTTCTAATAACATTGCCCTAAACAAATATAAGAAATGAAAATTTTACTCCTTAATTTTTAATTTATGAAAAAAGCAAAAAATAAAAAATAAATATGCAACTTGAATGAGACTACTTGGATTTGGAAACTCTCAATGACGCATGCCTCCAAGATAGCCAAAACAGCTTCAAAGGGACCACTCAGATTTGGAAACTTTCAATGTCACATGCCTTTGAGATGGCGAGAACAACTTGAAGATGACTACTCGGATTTGGGAACTCTCAATGTCACATGCCTCCAATCGAGGTAGTCAAGATAATTTGAAAGGAGACTATTCGGATTTGGAAACTCTCAATGCCACATGCCTCTGAAATAGCCAAAATAAGGTTATATATATAATATCTTAAGATAATAATAAGAAAAGAATAAATGACTGTTGTTTTTGTAAAAAAAGATGATTTAACTCATATTTTGTGAAATTTTAAAGAAAACATAATTAAAATAAATATATTATATATATTTCTTAACGGGCACTTAACAAGTAGCCACATATAACCCATTTATTAATTAGACAGGTTTGGATTTCTGATTTACTCACCCATTTGTAAACGGGTGAATACAAACCCAATCTATTTAAGTCCCACCCATTTATGACCCGACTTAGACCCCACCCGTTGACCCATTTGACCACTCCTTTTGTCATGCCACATGAATATATGATATTTCCGGTGAAGTCTATTATGGGATGCATTGTTATAGGTCCCACACAACTGAGAGGTGGGTCCTACGTGGTTAGAGGTTTTTTGGTGCCTACTATATGGCTATGTGGTAAAATATTTCTCACTTTATTTTTTTATACAAATTTCTTGGAATGTTTAGTTAATAAGATACTTATATTGACAAGAAATTTTTTACCACATAGCCATATAGTGGTACATCAAATATCATAATTTATACATATATAGAGAATTTAAATTTTTTTTATTAAACGTTAAATGGGTGACCCCATAGGTAACCAACTAAAACCCGGCTAACTTATTTATTAATTGGTTGGGTTCAAGTTGACCCTTTAATAAACGAGTCTCTCCTTCTTAGACTCAAATCTGTTTTAAACAGGCGGATAATGGGTCACCGATTGGGTTGAGACCCATTTTGTCACCCCTAATGACATGAAACATATGTTGTTACATAGAATATATAATAAAACTATGGGTATACAAATGGTGTCTAGAAATATCTTTTTGTTTGCTCATTCAGGTGATGAGGTTGAAGGATCAACTCACAAAGTCAATAAAAGAGATTTAATAAGCAGGGTTAGCTTGCATTTTATTTGGCATTTTTTAGATAGGAAAAGTTTGTGAACTTACATAAAACTATGAGAGGTCTAATGAGAGTACTATAAAAAAAAATAAAAGAAATGAAAATTTGGGAAATTATTTTTGATAACTGGAAAGATATTGTCATAAGATTTTTACATCAGTAAAAATGGGTGAAAAAAAAATAAAACAATAAAAAAAACAAATTCTTTCTATGTTTCATGTTGTATATTATATTTCAACTATCATGATTAAAAATTATAGTCGTAAAATTTGGATTATTATCAAATGCAAAGATGAAGAAATTTGTAAGTATGTTTGCCATTAGGAGTGGCAAAATGGGTCTCTACCCAATGGGTGAGAATTGATATAACCAAATGTCATTAAATACTACAGTAGAATCCTAAGAGGATCATCTTTCTTTAAAAACATCATCAATGGCGACTCCTTTAGCATCAAATTGACCGTTAATAAACGAGTCTCTCCTTCTTAGACTGAAATCTGTTTTAAACGGATGGATAACAGATTTTGTTTGATGCTAAAGGAGTCGCCATTGATGATGTTTTTAAAGAAAGATGATCCTCTTAGGATTCTACTGTAGTATTTAATGACATTTGGTTATATCAATTCTCACCCATTGGGTAGAGACCCATTTTGCAACTCCTAATGGCAAACATACTTACAAATTTCTTCATCTTTGCATTTGATAATAATCCAAATTTTACGACTATAATTTTTAATCATGATAGTTGAAATATAATATACAACATGAAACATAGAAATAATTTGTTTTTTTTATTGTTTTATTTTTGTTTTCACCCATTTTTACTCATATAAAAATCTTATGACAGTGTCTTTCCAATTATCAAAAATAATTTCCCAAATTTTCATCTCTTCTATTTTTTTTTAGAGTACTCTCATTAGGCCTCTCATAGTTTAATGTAAGTTCACAAACTTTTCCTATCTGACAAATGCCAAATAAAATGCAAGCTAACCCTACTTATTAAATCTCTTTTATTGACTTTGTGAGTTGATCCTTCAACCTCATCACCTGAATGAGCAAACAAAAAGATATTTCTAGACACCATTTGTATACCCATAGTTCTACTATATATTCTATGTAACAACATATATTTCATGTCATTAGGGGTGACAAAATGGGTCTCTACCCAATCGGTGACCCGTTATCCGTTTGTTTAAAACAAATTTGGGTCTAAGAAGGAGAGACTCGTTTATTAAAGGGTCAACTTGAACCCAACCAATTAATAAATAAGTTAGCCGGGTTTGAGTTGGTTACCTATGGGGTCACCCACTTAATGTTTAATAAAAAAAATTTAAATTCTCTATATATGTATAAATTATGATATTTGATGTATCACTATATGGCTATGTGGTAAAAAATTTCTTGTCAATATAAGTATCTTATTAACTAACACATTCCAAGAAACTTGTATAAAAAAATAAAGTGAGAAATATTTTACCACATAGCCATATAGTAGGCACCAAAAAACCTCTAACCATGTAGGACCCACCTCTCAGTTGTGTGGGACCTAGAACAATGCATCCCACAGTAGACTTTACCGGAAATATCATATATTCATGTGGCATGACAAAAGGAGTGGTCAAATGGGTCAACGGGTGGGGTCTAAGTCGGGTCATAAATGGGTGGGACTTAAATAGATTGGGTTTGTGTTCACCCATTTACAAATGGGTGAGTAAATCAGAAATCCAAACCTGTCTAATTAATAAGTGGGTTATAAGTGGCTACTTGTTAAGTACCCGTTAAGAAATATATATAATATATTTATTTTAATTTTGTTTTCTTTAAAATTTCACGAAATATGAGTTAAATTATCTTTTTTTACAAAAACAATAGTCATTTATTCTTTTTTATTATTATCTTAACATTTTTGTGTTAAGATATTATATATATATATAACCTTATTTTGGCTATTTCAGAGGCATGTGGCATTGAGAGTTTCTAAATCCGAATAGTCCCCTTTCAAATTATCTTGACTACCTCGATTGGAAGCATGTGACATTGAGAGTTCCCAAATCCAAGCAGTCATCTTCAAGTTGTTCTCGCCATCTCAGAGGCATGTGACATTGAAAGTTTCCAAATCTGAGTGGTCCCTTTGAAGCTGTTTTGGCTATCTTGGAGGCATGTGTCATTGAGAGCTTCCAAATCCAAGTAGTCTCATTCAAGTTGCATATTTATTTTTTATTTTTTGCTTTTTTCATAAATTAAAAATTAAGGAGTAAAATTTTCATTTCTTATATTTGTTTAGGACAATGTTATTAGAACTCTCATAGTTTAATGTAAGGTCACATACTTTTTATAGCTTTTTGATTTCCTATAGAGGTTCACATTTCTATTTTATTACTTATACAACACTGCATAGGATTACGTATTGCCATTTAACTTTTAGTTTGTTATGCATTTACAACTACTAGCTAATATAAGTTTTAAATAACCTTATTTTGATAAATAATTGAATTAGTTTGGAACTATTTGATTCTCAAATAATGTCTTAATAATTATTCCACTGTAAGAAAAAATTGCTTTGGTGGAAACAATTTAAACTTATGGAAAATAAATTAATATGAATTTTTTCTCTTAATTAAAATATGCAACTTATAAATATGAAACTTTTTAATCTTATTTGGAAGTGAATCAATGCAAGGATTTCTCTCCACATGCCTATGCTTCTTTTGTTGGTTGTCATTACCATTTGAGAATGGATATGAATAAATAGAGTATTATGTTGAAATATTCTTAAGTCGCATGCAATATGTTTTATGGCATTTAATTTATGTATTTGGTAATTTATAGACACCTTACTTTGACTTTCCTTGCAAATTCAACTTTCTTTGAGGATTGAATTGGGACAAGAAAAATTAGGAGCCCCATTTTGCAAGGACATCATTTAAGTAAATTAACTCAAATTTTTTTAGGCCATTTGGAAGCTCAAGAGAAGAGAATTATTGACTTATTGTAAAGCTCAACCATAATGCTACAAAGACCCAAGACAAGATCAAGTAGAAGGAAAGCCCTAAAAAATGATGAAGTGCGAGAACTGATGATGCCTCAAATTAAGGTTATAGAAACCACATATTACGAATGGTTTTGAGTAATTGGAGAAGGATTGTGAAAATGAATAAAATTTTAAAAGAAGACTTTGTTCAATAAGCAAACAAAAAAGATATTTCTAGACACCATTACTATATATTTTATGTAACAACATATATTTCATGAGACACACTAATACTTTCTGTGTTTCATGCTGTATATTATATTTCAACTATCATGATTAAAATTTATAGTCATAAAATCTAGATGATTCTTTTTTATGCAAAGATGAAGAAATTTGTAAGAATGTTTATCATTAGGGGTGGCAAAATGGGTCTCTACCCAATGGGTGACCTGTTATCCGCATGTTTAAAATGGATTTGGGTCTAAAAAGGAGAAATTTGTTTATTAATGGGTCAACTTGAACCCAACCAATTAATAAATAAATTAGCTGGGTTTGAGTTGGGCACCTATGGGGTCACCCATTTAACTGTTTATAAATTTTTTAAAATTCTCTATATATGTATAAATTATGATATTTGATGCATGTATGATGTACAATGTATTTTTTAAAACAAATAGAGATAAGATATAAGATGTATAATAACATTTTTTTGAAATATTTAGGAAGAAAAAAAATGATAAATAGGTTGTAAATACTATTTTTCAAATTTTATATAACTTTTTTTAAAAAAAATACGTAAAGATAAAAAAAATTAAAGAATAAATAAGTGTTATTAACTCAAAAATGTTAAGATATTAATAAGAAAGCAATAAACAAGCATTGTTTTTTTTTTTAAAAAAAATATGATTTAACTCATATTTGGTGAATCTTTAGAGGAAAAAATTTAAAATAAATATATTATATATATTTCTTAACAGGTACTTAACAAGTAGCCACTTATAAACCATTTTTTAATTGGTTGGGTTTGGATTTTTAATTTACTCACCCATTTGTAAATGTGTCAACACAAACCCAATCTATTTAAGTCCCGCCCATTTACTCACCCATTGGGATTAGAATGATCTAAGATTATTATTTATGTGACTCGCATAGTGATGCACACATCTGAAAATGTCCCATGATGTTAACAAAAAAGAAAAAGAGAAAAAAAAATTTTCTTTGATGAGCCACGTATCATTACCTCATTAAATGTCAGAAATTGAGGGTAATATGTCCACATATCCATATACAAATACATTGGCATCTAAGTTGACAAATGGATAATTCCGTGTATGAATATTGAGAGTTAAATTTAAATTAAAAATAATGTTTAAAATATATATTTTATTACATTATATTACATTTAAATTTATCACTTTCAACTTGTGCAAGAATTTTGCCTCGATGGTTTTGATTCCCAAAAATAAAAGGATTTAAGTCGGCCTTATAAAAATTAATGTTGTGTGAAAATTAACCATATATATGGATCATAATGGATGGCATCAATTCCTAAACATTGCTCTTTTTAACTCAAGCATAGGATTTGACTCTTTTTATAAGTATAACTAACTCTAATGGGAATAAAATGTGTCGTATTCATCAGCCGATCAACTACAACCCATAAGGCATTCTGTCCATGCACCGCTGCAGGTAACCCCGATACAAAATCCATCGAAATATGCTCCCACTTCCACTTGGGAATGTCAAGTGGCTGAAGTGGTCCTACTGGCCTCTGGTTCTCTACCTTAACCTGCTGACATGTCAGGCACTGCTCCACGAAATGGGCGATCTCTCTTTTAATGTTAAACCACCAAAAAGATTTCCTCAGATCCCTGTACATCTTCGTACTTCCTAGATGTACGGTGTAGAGCGAATGATGTGCCTCCTCTAGAATGACCCTCTTAATCTCGGCGTCATTTGGTACGCAAATCTTAGTATGGAATCTTAATACCCCATGATCTAAGATATTGAAATCCGGATTTAATCCATCCTAAACCCCTTCCATGACCTTTACCAGTTATGCGTCTTCCTTTTGAGAAACTCCGATTCTTTCCTACAAAGTTGGTTGAATAACTAAACTGATAATGAACGCCTGCGCATCCTTGTCCACCAACTCTACTCCCAACCTTTTCAAATCCATCATAATCTGATGTTGCATAACAACTTCTGAGACCGATGCGTTCATTGACTTCCGACTCAATACATCAGCCACCACATTAACTTTTTGTGGGTGGTAACTAATGGTGTAGTCGTAGTTTTTAATCAATTCAAGTCATTTGCATTGTCTCATGTTCAACTCCTTCTGGGTGAAGAAGTATTTGAGGCTCTCCGTAAAGATCTCACACCTTTCACCATAAAGGTAGTGCCACCAGATCTTTAGTGCAAAGACAACAGCTGCTAGTTCCAAATCATGCATAGGGTAATTTTTCTCGTACTCTTTGAGTTGACGAGAAGCATAAGCAGTAACATTTCCCTGTTGCATCAAAACACACCCAAGTCCCTTCTAGGATGCGTCACTGTAAATCACATACCCATTAACCCTTGACTGAATGGTCAGTACTAAAGCTATGACTAAACGTTGCTTCAACTCCTAAAAACTCTGTTCATATTCCTCAGTTCACTCAAGTCTACTATTCTTCCTTGTAAGTTGCGTCAGAGGACTTGACTGTTTAGAAAAGCCCTCGACGAACCGATGATAATACCCAGCCAGACCTAAGAAACTTCAAATCCAGTGATATTCCTTCCTTGGACACTACATGCCCTAGAAATGCTACCTGTTCTAACTAGAACTCTCATTTCTTCAATTTAGCGAATAACTTCTTCTCCCTGAGTACCTGAAGAACCAGCCTCAAATGAACTTCATGCTCTATGAATCTCTTAGAATACACCAAGATATCATCTTTGAATACCACGATGAACAAGTCTAAATATTCATGAAATACCCTATTCATCAGATTCATAAATGTTGCAGGTGCATTCGTCAAGTTGAACGGCATAACCAAGAATTCGTAATGGCCATACCGGGTTCAGAAAGGTATCTTCCGTACATCTTCCACTTTCACCTCCAGCTGGTGATACCCGGATCGTAGATCGATCTTAAAAAAGATCCGTGAGCCCTGTAGTTGGTCAAGATCATCAATTATGGGTAACGGATATTTGTTCTTTACTGTCTCCTTGTTAATTTCTCTATAGTCGATGCACATCCTCATCGACCCATCCTTCTTCTTTACAAATAACACTGGTGCTCCCTAGGGTGAAACACTTGGTCAGATATAACCCTTATCTAATAGCTCCTGTAGTTGCTCCTTCAATTCTGCTGGAGTTATACAATACGAAGCTTTCGATATTGGTGTCGTTCCTAGAGTCAACACTATAGCGAACTCCACCTCACGATTAGGAAGCATTCCTAGCAAGTCTTCTGGAAACGCATCTGGGAACTCACGTACCACGGGAATCTCCTCCAGCTTTAAGTTCCTCTCTCAGCATTTCTTTCACAAACGCTAGGTACCCCTGATATCCCTCCCGAATCAACCCCCTAGCCAGCATAGCTGAAAGGATCCGTGGTGCAAAATGCACACATGCTCCTATGAACTTGAATTCCTGCTCCCTAGGAGGCCTAAATACTACCTCTCTCCTGTGACAATCGATGCTGGTGTAACTGGCTGATAGTCAATCCATCCCCAGAATGATATCAAAGCCATGCATATCAAACATAATTAAACTGACTGGTAAGACTCTCCCCTAAATCTCACTGAAATAATTCATCAAGGTCTGATACTATATAATACTAATTTATATAATTATCTTACTGTTTCATCATGATTCCAAAATAACTATAACATTATGAAACAAATCTGAAAATGTTGTAATATCTGACTGAAATAATTATAATATCTAATCTATAATATCTTAACTGAATAAATTGTAATATCTAAGTGTTATGATTTGAAATTCTGGAAATCATGGTATTTTGTAAATATTGTAAAATATCGGTCTATAAAATATCTATCAGTATATACACTGTAATTCATAATTCTGTAAAATATGATAAAGCATATTTTTTTGCAAAAATATTGTAAATCATAATATTCATAAAAACTATATAAATTATGAACTGTTCTGATATTAACTTATGCTACACAACTAAATAAAAACCCCTGTACTGAAATCTGTATTTTCTGATAATGAAGATAATTTATATTCTGTAGAATTTCCCCTAAAACACATATATATTACTAATAAATTTTCTAAAATTCCTAACATAACATATTTCCCTTACCTGGCTACTAAGCTCATCTGTTATTTTCTAACTCACGCCCACGACGTCCATAATACCAAGATCCTGAAATTACTCGCACACACATGCACACGCACATGCACGCACAGATATATATATATATATATATATATTCCCCTATCAATAAACTAAATTTCCCATAATAATTTCATACTCACATTTTCTGAATTTATAAACTATTTATCATTTACCTGGTTTCCTGAGCACACTCACTCGATTCTCTAACCTGCCTACAATATAAGCCCCAAAACCCTGAATTTACAACACCCAAATTTAATCATCCCAAACACCGATAGGTCTATGAAGGTTCGCATACATTAGTTTTGAGGGATGATAATTGAGAATCAAAGTTATTGGATACTGATCCTATATCACTGCATGTAGGAATATTGCCATGTCTTACAGTTATGTTTTTGTACTTAGGGTTTCCAAAATTTTTATGAAGGTGATGCAACATAAAAGAAGTTTGGGATACACTAGACTTGGTAAGTTTTCTCATTTTTCTTTAAATCCATAGCTTTGAAATGAAGCAATTATTATGGAGGTTAAGGAGGTTCACCATTGCCTTGTGTTTCAGAAGTTGAACTGGAAGTCGATGATAAGGTTTTGGTTAAGAGTTATTTTGCAAACAAACCAATTATACCGAGGAAGATTATAAATGTGGACAGAATATGCAGACATGCATTTTAAATATTGGTGGGAACGACTTCCTAGTCGACTATTTAACATGGATATTGTGGATTATGATGTAATCCTATAAATGGAGTGGTTATCTATTTATCATACACTTAGTTGATAGTTTCCAAAAGAAAGTAATGCTCAGAGATCCAAATGGAGTGACGGTTTTCTTCCAACTAACAAGCTCTCATGTTTGATATCTTGAGTGCTTGTGAAAGGATCGAATTTGGGCACATGTTAGGTGTTTGTAACAACAATGAAAGAAAATACACAAGTTAATGAAACCCAAACTTCTTCACCCTCTAGATATTTTTCCAGATGATTTATCGAGACTACCTCCAAAAAAAGATTGAATTTAATATTGATTTGGTGCTACGAATGGAGCCTATATCGACTGCTTATTATATAGAATGACATTAGCTGAACTAACGCAACCTAGAGTGTAACTAGAAGATCTCCTCGACAAGGAATTTATTCGATCTAGTGTATCACCATGGATTGCACCTATGTTTTTGCTAAGAAACATAATGGGTCCTTAAGGCTATGCATTGATTATTGGAAGTTGAATTGGGTTACATTAAAAATTGGTATTGATTTCCAAGAATTGATGGACTATTTGATCAATTGAAAAAATTCCAAAATTTCTAAAGATTGGCTTCTTTTTTTTTTTAATAAAAGAGGGCGGATGTAGTGACCTAGGAGAAATTATGGTATTTTAAATAAATAATAGAGAGGGAGGAAATAGAAATTGAAGGGAAAAGAAAGGGGCAGCAGGCCTCATCAATGAAGTTACAATTGGGCTCGTCGATGAGGACGTGTCTTGTCGATGAGAAAATACTGAAAGGGTAAATTACCCATCTCTGAATTTCATCAACGAGACAAGTGTTCGTCGACGAACTACCTTCATGACCTCGTCGACGAGGTGGCATAGCTCGTCGACGAGGTGACGTGGCTTGTCGATGAGGTGACGTGGCTTGTCGACGAGGTGACGTGGCTTGTCGACGAGGGCCAGGGTATAAATGGTCTTAAATGTAAATTTTTGGTAGAAACTTTGCACAGGAATTCTTTCTCTCACTCCCTTCAGTTTTCCACTCTTCTCTCTTCATTTTTGGGCCGAATTTCCACCGGTTCAACGATCTGAAGCCACCACGACACTTCTGGGGAAGTTTTCTACATATCTGCTGGAGTGGATCGTCGATAGGACTGAGTTGGAAACCATCCCAAATCTAGGGTAAGACTTTTATTTAGTTTTTGGCCTTCCCTGCAGTTGTAGGAAATGTAATACGCATAGAAATACTAAACTTTTGTTATGGGGAATGTTGTTTATAGGGTGATTGTTCCAGTGTTAGACCGGCTGTTTATAGGGACTTTCTCAATTGTCAGGTAAGGAGATAAACTAAAATAGCTATTTTATGAAAATTATAATAAAATAGTATAGCATATGATATCATGAAAATATATGTATATAAATATATATGAGTATTATGTTGGGAAATATTGCTGAAATAATGATATGTTCTGAATATATTTATAATACCCATTTTGTGTAGTATGAGTAGAATTTATGATGAAATACTGATTTCTGGGAATATGAAAATGAAATGGATATGTTTCGCCCGCGTATGGGTCGTGCTATGGATATATTTTGTCGACGTACGGGGCGTGCTATGGATATGTTTTACCGGCGTATAGGTCGTGCTATGTGTAACGACTCAAAGAATAATGGTATTTAAATAATAAAAAGAAAGGGAAATGGAAATCGGAAACAGATGGAGGCAGTCGAAGATGGATATGGAAAGATTCGGCATTGAATTAGTTGAGAGTGGTTCTCAGGCTCACATTGCCAGTTTAGTGGTGCAGCCTATTCTGCAGGGGAGAATAAAAGTTGCCCAGAAGAAAGACCTAGAATTAGAAGAGGTGATAAACAAAGTATAGAGTGGTCAGGGGAAAGAATTCAGTATTGTCGATGACAGAGCTTTGCGGTTCCGTTCTAGATTATGCGTTCCTGCCGATACTGAGATCAGGAAGACTATTTTAAAGGAGGCTCACAGATCTTTGTCTACAGTTCATCCCGGCAGTAAAAAGATGTATAAGGATCTGCTAGAGTCGTACTAGTGGAGTGGTATGAAGAGAGAGATTGCTGAGTATGTAGCACAGTGTCTGACGTGCCAGCAGGTAAAGGCTGAGCACCAGAGACCGGCAGGGCAGTTGTTGCCGTTATTTATCCCAAAGTGGAAGTGGGATCATATATCTATGGACTTCATGTCAGGACTACCGACTGCATTACATGGCCAGAATGTCATCTGGGTGATTGTTGACCATTTGACTAAGACTGCCCACTATGTACCTATCAAGATCAGCTACTCCCTTAACCGTTTAGCGAAGATCTACATTCAGGAGATAGTTCGTTCTCATGGGGTGCCAGTATCAATTGTGTCAGATCGAGACCCATGTTTTACGTCACGTTTTTGGAAGAGTATGCAAGAAGCACTAGGGTCTCAGTTGTCATTTAGCACGACATTCCATCCTCAATCAGATGGGCAGACTGAGAGGACGATACAGATATTAGAAGATATGCTCCGTGCGTGTGTATTAGATTTTGAGGGTAGTTGGACTCAATTCATGTCACTAATAGAGTTTGCGTATAATAACAGTTATTAGACCAGCATTGGCATGACACCGTTTGAGGCTTTATACAGTAGGAGATGTTGTTCTCCTTTATTTTGGGATGAAGTGGGTGAACGGCGAGTAGTGGGGCCAGAGCTTGTACAGCAAGCGCGTAATAAGGTTCAGTTTATCAGAGACAGAATCAATGCAACTCAGAGCCGACAGAAAAGTTAAATTGATAATCGCCGCAGGAATCTGGAATTTGATGTGGCTAATCATGTGTTTTTGAAGATAGCACGGTTGAAAGGGGTTATGCGATTTGGGAAGAAGGATAAACTTAGTCCCAGGTTTATTGGTCCATGAGATTCTAGATAAAGTGGGGCCGGTAGCCTATAGGTAGCTTTACCACCTGTGTTGTCCAGGATCCACGACGTATTTCATATTACTATATTGAGGAAATACGTCCTATATCCTTCTCATATCATCAGTTATGATGAATTAGAGCTTAGTGATTCACTGGTGTATGAGGAGGTACCAGTACAGATTCTGGATAGGAAAGCACAGGAGTTACGTAACAAGGAGATTCCTCAGGTGAAAGTTTTATGGAGGAATCATACCGTTGAAGAGGCTTCTTGGGAGTCCAAGGAACAGATGAAGCAGAAGTATCCGCTTCTATTCCAAGGAGTCTAAATAGGTAAAATGTAAGTAGTTAGGTAGTATTTCTTTTGCAAGTACATGTAATGGTTTAATTAGTGTAGCAATTTAGTTTTGGGAAAAATTTTCTTTTGTACATGTAATCTCCCAGGACTCAGAATGTAACCACAGTATTCCTCCGTCATAAGTGAGGGTAAGTAATAAAATAAGTAGACCCTTTTCTTGTTAAGGAATGACGAGTTACGTGAATAGTAAATTTCGAGGACAAAATTTTTTAAGGAGGGGAAAACGTAACAACCGGAAGAATAATGCTATTTAAATAATAAAAAAAAGTGAAATGGAAACCGAAAACAGAAGGAGGCAGTCGACTTCGTCGACGACATTGCACTTTGGAAGGAATAACCAAAGGAAATTATTAGGGCCTCGTCGATGAACACAGGGGATTCGTCGACGAGGGTGTAAAAGGACCTTGTCTCTAACAACCCGAATAATAATGGAATTTAAATAATAATAATAATAGGATGGGAAATGGAAACGGTAACAGAAGGAGGAGCGTTCGTCGACGATATTACATTTTGGAAGGAAAAATCAAAGGGGGTCATCAGGGATTCGTTGACGAATACAAGGGATTCGTCGACGAGAGCTTAAGAGAATTCGTCGACGAAGAAATACTGAGAGGGTTTGAGCCGACTGAATTTCGTTGACGAATTTATTGAAGGATTCATCAACGAATGATGTGGCTCATCGATGAATCCAGTTCTATAAATAGAGAAATCTGAATTTTTAACTTCACTCTTAAGCAAACTCTCACCTCTCTCTCTCCTCTTCAGTGCTCTTTCTCTCTCTCTCTCTCTTTGATTCCGGGCCAGATTTATACCGGATCGACAATCTGAAGTCACCATGACGCTCCTGGGGAAGTTCTCTCCAAATCTGCCGGAACAGATCGTTGGTGAAAGTAAGTTGAAAATCATTCCTAAGTTAAGGTAAGGCTTTTTAAGCTAAATTTGGTCTTACGACAGTTATAGGAAGTGATGTATACGTAGAAATACTGAAGTTTAATACTAGGAGTTTTTAGTTTCAGGGTATTGATCATAAAATCCTACAGGGGTTAGACTAGGATATTTTAGGGGTTTTCTCTGTAGTCAGGTAAGGGAATAAACTAAAGCAGTTACTTTTCACGCAAATTATTATTATTTATAAGCAAACTGATTTCCTGAAAATACGTACGATGTTTAAGTATTATGGAATTAATGCATGTTTGATAAAAATACTATTATTATGTTGAAACGTGTATATATGTATGAAATTCCAAAAATCATGATTTTCATAATACGATGTATAGTTTTATACAGCAAATGTGTGGCATGAATATTATTTTACGTAGAGAAATATTATGAAATGATAATGATATGAATGCAGTATGATTTGAGAAATTATGGAAGTGTACAGTACATTATGATTTTGATAAATGCATGATAAAATGACTATTTTCAAAATGACGTATTTATGTATGATCGGCACGAGGCCGTATTTATGTATGATCGACATGAGGCCGTATTTACGTATGATCAGCACAAGGCCGTATTTATGAAATGTTTGGCACGAGGCTGTAAGTATGAAATTAAGAACGATGCTATATTATCATGTACTATATGTTATCATAATCCAGATGTTAGTTTAGTTCAGTTCAGGAGCTCGGTACCGTAGCTATATAGATCAGATATCTATGTTCAGATTAGTGCTAACCACCCCATGAGGGGGTGGGATATGGATAGTCGATGTAGCTTTCAGTAGAGTGTGGATGTTCACCTGGCAGTTCGGACCAGGGTGTGGCAGGCTTATCGTACTTACAGACATATTTGACTCAGCAGTGGTCGGCCAACCATTGTAGGGTCCCGCCTTCGGGTTGCACAACCCATCATGGGAGGTAATACATGACATTAGCTAACTATTCATCCTTGGTATATTTTCAGTATTACAGTTATAGCAGATGTTTTATGTACGTTATGAGTTATTAGCAAATATGAAAATGTATGATTATTCAGTATGATATGATGAATGTTTTTCGATTTATAAAATGTACTGTATATTTATAATTGCACTAAATATTCACATTGTCATACAGCTGTATTTAGTTTATTTTCCCTTACTGAGAAGTGTCTCACTCCCAACATTAATATATTTTCAGGAGACCTTAAGTGACCGACGGGTCGTGACCACCGTTGAGTTAGGAATATTACCCTACTAGGAGGGTAAGATTTTATACTAGGGTCAGAATTATTTTGTATTTGACCATAGAGTTATTTTGATGTTTATGAGGATGTATAAAATACATTTTTATGATGTGTAGTAAATTCTGGTATTATGATTTATGGATGGATGATTTCAATTTTATGATTGCTGCTACTTAAGTTTCCGCTGTGATTGACAAGTGTCCCTATTACCCATGGGTTCAAGTTGACTTTTCCATTCATTATATTACATTTTATGTTAAGGAATTTGAGAATGTTACATCATCGACGAAGGCAAGATTCGTTGACGAAAAAATACCGAGAGAGGTTTTGGGCAGTATGAATTTCGTCGACGAGGAGTGGGTTTCGTCGACGAAATTATTAAAGGACTCGTCGATGAGATGACGTGAGTCGTCGATGAATTCAACCCTATAAATAGTGAAAAACTCATATTTTTTATGGAAATCTTGCCCAGAAACCCTCTCTCTCTTACCCTTCGGTTCTTCCCACTTCTTTTTTTGATTTCGGGCTAGATTTTCGCTGATTTGAGGATCTGAAGCCACCACGACGCTCCTGGGAAAGTTCTCTGCAAGTCTACCGGAGCGGATCGTCGGTGGGGTTGAGGTGAAAACCATCCCAAATCTAGGGTAAATTCTCTACTCAATATTTGAATTCTTGACAATTGTAGAAAGCGTAGTACGCGTAGAAATATTGAACTTTAGTTCTGAGGAATGTTGTTTTCAAGATATTGAGTATGAAACCCTACAAGTGCAGGACATATTTTCTTAGGGGCTTTTCAGGAACCAGGTAAGGGGATAAACTAAGCTAGTATTTTATGAAAAATATGTATATTGTTATAGCATTTGATTTCAGGAAAATAAATATATTTATATATGATTTATATTTGGGAAAATATTGTTAAAAATGATGATATGTTAAATATGCAGAAAACCTATTAGTGTGACATGAGTAGAAATTGCTAAGAAATACTATTTTCTGGGAATGTGTCAATGATATGGATTTTTATAATGGAAAATCGGCGTACGGGACGAGATTTTCATATGTTTTGCCGGCGTACGGGCTGTGCTATGTATGATTTGCCAGCGTATGGGCTGTGCTATGATATGATTTGCCAGCGTACAGGCCGAGCTATGGATGTGATTTGCTAGCGTACGAGCTGTGCTATGATATGATTTGCAGACGTATAGGCCGAGCTATGGTAAAATGTGTAATGCCGGCGTACGGGCCGATGATTTTCATAATAAACGTATATATATGCAAAATGATATGATTGATCTGATAATTAATGATATGAGATATCCATGTATCACAGTTTCAGTATATGTTATATGATATCAGAATCTTATTGGTTTGGTCTAGGATAGCACTTGCACGGTATCGTTGCTATGTGTCCATGGTCATCATGATCATGATATCTGTGTTAACGCCGCTGTAAGGAGTGGTGTGAGATTGGATGGTTGATGTGGTTTTTAAGAAGTGTGTGAGCACCCTTGGTATACAGACTAGGTCTGGCAGACCCATCAGACTTACAGACTGTACTTTTGACTTGGTAGTGGTCGGCCAACCATTGTCAGGTCCCGCCTTCGGGCTACACAACCTAGTCATGTGGGGGTAATACATGACAACAGCCAGCTAATCTACCGAAAATATTTTTGTATTATTATTATATGAAATGAAATATGTTTATGAAAATGCAGTATGTTCTATCATGTTTTGATGATATATATGTTTTCCCAAATTTGACAAAACAGATATTGAATATGTTATGTATGGTATATGTATAACACAAAATACTTATGTTGCCACACACTGGTATCAGTTTATTTCCCTTACTGAGAAGTGTCTCACCCCAAAATTTTATAAACTTTTGAGGAGCCCCAAGTAGGAGAGCGGGAAAAGCCCCGCTAATCTAGTGTTATTTGCCTGCCCTCTTTGAAAGGTAAGTTTTAGTAGGAACAGTTAGATTTTGTGGGAAATGCCCCTAGATATTATTTTTGGGGTATATATACTGTAATACAGTGGATATAGTGACTCTGGTATTTATGGTATTATGATGTATGGTATAATGAGATGTATATGATTGTATGTTTCCTGCTACTTAAGCTTCCACGATGTGTTTCTGATGTTTCCCTAGTACCCACAGGTCCAGATGGATTATGATCTGCTGAAATTTGTGATATTGATTTTATTATATTTTTTAAAAAAAATATGGAGAAATTAAGCAGGTCGTCACAATTTGGTATCAGAGCCTAGGTTGCTAGGTTCTGTAGACTTTAGAATGTAGCGGAAATAATACCAGAGTTTAGGAAATGATTTGAGGTTTTGTTCTACAGTCTGGAGGCAGGACTTCGGTGGTAGTTTCTGTTTTTTGCCTGGGGTGACGATTTCAGGAAAACCATAGTAAACTATTGTCGGGTTGTGTTCCTAAAATGTAGAACTAGGAATTTGAAATAAGTTGGAAATGTTGAGATAAGTGGTGAGGATAGGTGGGTAAATTATAAGGATAGGTTTTCTGAGTTGTATTTGTTGTTTGAAGCTGGATCCAGGAGGCAGTAGTGCCCATGCGAGTGGTAGTGATGGATCAGGGCCTTCAGGTGCACCTGGGACCGACTCTGACGTGATATTACGTAGCATGGCTCAGCAGGTTATGGCTGAGATCGCTAAGAGCTCGAGGGAGCAGAGTGGTCCATCTACAGGCCATGGGTGCACTATAAAAAATTTTACGAAGATGAACCCTCCGGCTTTCTCAGGTGGAGTTGATCCTGCAGTCGTGGAGAACTGGATGTAGGAGACTGAGAAAGTCTTGGCTGTGTTGCATTGCACTGAGGAACAGAGGGTCCTCTTTTCCACCTATAGACTGACAGGAAAGGCCAAGAGGTGGTGGACTGCAGTGAGACTATTAGAGCAGCACTGGGTGACTCTGATAGCCATGACATGGGACCGGTTTAAAGAATTGTTCTTCGATAGATATTTTTCAGCTACTGTTAGGGAAGTTAAAGTAGAAGAGTTCCTGAGTTTGAAGCAGGGACAGCTATCCGTCCAGTAGTATGCGGCGCGTTTCATCTAGCTCTCTTGTTTCGCCCCGTATATTGTTCCTGATGAAGTAAAGAAGGTAGGGCAGTTTGAGAGAGGCTTGAGGCGGAGTATATTTAAGCAGGTGGTAGTGCTGCGGATTCAGGACTTTACTGAGTTAGTCGACAAGGCAGCCTTGGCAGAGGTTGGTGAGCGTCTTGATGCAGAGGAGCAGGGACAGAGAAAGAGATCTGCATTTACGGGCTACTAGCAGGATCATTGACCGGGTCAGTGGAGGAGAGGTAATCATGGCAAAGGGTGGAGGCAGGAGATGGGAGGACACGAGGTGCAGGCAGGGCAGGGTCCTCCAGTCTGTCAGACTTATGGTAGGAGACACTAGGGAGAGTGTCGAGCAGGAGGGGTGGTGTGTTATCGCTAAAGTAGATCGGGGCATATGGTGCGAGACTGTCCTACCCCTCTAGATGTAGTTCCAGCTCCCAGACCATACCAGGGAGGTTATCAGGTGCCACGTGGGAGCCAGCAGAGAAATACGGTTCCAGCCAGGGTGTTTACTTTGAAGCCGAGTGAGGCTGAGACGGCTGGTGATGTGGTGACAAGTATGGTTGTTATGCTTTCTTTTAAAGTTATTGCATTGTTTGATTCAGGAGCTACGCATTCGTTCGTGTCTTCGGGGTGTGTTAAATTATGTGGCGCTGAGACACAATTACTAGATGTTGAATTGTTGGTATCTACACTGAATGGGTCAGCGGTGAGGTGTAGTAGGGTGCTCCGAGGTTGTCTGGTTGATATTCAAGGAAAGTCTTTGTCTATTGATATGATAATGCTAGACCTGCATGGGTTTGATGTTATATTTGGCATGGATTGGCTAGCAGCTAATTTTGCCAGCATAGATTGTCAAGCACGAGAAGTGATATTCAGATCTCCAGGAGAAGCAGAATTCAAGTTCGTAGGGTCACGAGTGCAATCCCTGCCTCAGCTAGTTTCAGCTATTCAAGCCAAAAGACTACTGCTGAGTGGTTGTAAAGGGTTTGTGGTTGTTGTGAAGGAAATGTCAAAGAATGAATTGAAACTTGCTAGCACACCTGTAGTAAAGAAGTTTACAGGCTTGCCACCCGATCGTGAGGTAGATTCCCTATTGATCTACCTTCCGGTACAGCGCCATTTTCTAAAGTACCTTACCGAATGGCGCTAGTAGAATTGACAGAATTGAAGAATTAGTTGCAAGATCTGCTTGATAAGGGCTTCATACGATCCAGTGTATCTCCGTGGGGAGCTCCAGTATTATTTGTGAAGAAGAAATACGAGACTATGAGGATGTGTATAAACTATAGGGAGATTAATAAAGTGACAATCAAGAACAAGTATCCTTCACCTCGTATCGACGATATGTTTGACCAGCTCCAGGGTACACGGGTGTATTCAAAGATTGACCTCAGATCCGGCTACCATCAGGTAAAAGTGAAAGCAGAAGACGTCTTGAAGACAGCCTTCAGGACTAGGTACGGGCATTACAAGTTTCCTTTTATGCCGTTTGGTTTGATGAATACTCCTGCAGTATTTATGGACTTGATGAACAGAGTCTTCCACTAATACTTAGACCAGTTTGTTGTTGTTTTTATTGATGATGTACTGGTCTATTCAAGGAACTATGAGGAGCATGAGACACACTTGAGGCAGGTTTTGCAGACACTTCGGGAAAAGGAGTTGTACGCCAAGTTCAATAAATGTGAATTCTGGCTTGAGAAGGTCGTGTTCTTGGGGCATATTGTATCTGGAGACGGTATTTCTATGAATCCTAGTAAGATTGAGGCGGTAGTGAATTGGGTTAAACCGAGAAATGTCCAGGAGATTAGAAGTTTCTTGGGGCTAGTTGGCTATTACCGCTGTTTCGTTGAAGGATTCTCAGCTTTATTAGGACCTTTGACACGACTGACGAGAAAGAATGTCAAATTTGAGTGGGTAACTATGGGGCCACCCGCTTAACTTTTTATAAAAAAAATTTAAATTCTCTATACATGTATAAATTATGATATTTGATGCATGTATGATGTACACTTTTTTTTAAAACAAATAGAGATAAGATGTAAGTTGTATAATTACATTTTTAAAAATATTTAGGAAGAAAAAAAATGATAAATAGGTTGTAAGTACCATTTTTAAAATTTTAAATAACTTTTTTTAAAAAAAATATTTAAAATAAAAATAATTAAATAATAAATCAATGTTCTTAACTCTAAATTGTTAATATATTAATAAGAAAATAATAAATGAGTATTGTTTTTTTAAAAAGATGATTTAACTCATATTTGGCGAAATTTTAAAGAAAAAAACTTAAAACAAATATATTATATATATTTCTTAACGGGTACTCAACAAGTAACCGCCTATAACCCATTTATTAACTGGATGGGTTTGGATTTAATTTTGATTTACTCACCCATTTGTAAATGGGTCAACTCAAACCCAATCCATTTAAATCCCACCCGTTTATGACCCGACTCAAACCCCATCCGTTGACCCATTTTACCACTCCTTTTGTCAGGACACATGAATGTACGATCTTTCATGTGAAGTCTATTGTGGGATACATTGTTATAGGTCCCACACAATTGAGAGGTGGGTCCTACATGATTAGAGGTTTTTTGGTGCCTACTACATGGTTATGTGATAAAAAATTTCTTGCTAATATTTTATTGACTAATTACATTCCAAGAAACAAACATACTTTTTTGCTTAGAGTAATCCGTACATTTGCTATTAACACAATCACATCTTCAACTTGTTGTGGAGACAAAGAAGCCTAGGTTTCATATTCCCTACATCCAAACAATCCGCTAGCCTGCCCTTTGACAACAAATATATTCATTTTTAATTAATTAAATATACAAAAATAGATCAATCAATACATAAGTGATTATAATCATAAAAAGAGTCAAATCCTATGCTTGAGTTAAAAAGGGTAATGTTTAGGAATTGATGCCATACTAGGATTTGCGTACCAAATGGCGCCGAGATTAAGAGGGTCATTCTAGAGGAGGCACATCATTCGCTCGACACCGTACATTCAAGAAGTACGAAAATGTACAGGGATCTGAGGGAATCTTTCTGGTGGTCTAACATGAAAAGAGAGATCGCTCGTTTCGTGGAGCAGTGTCTAACATGTCAGCAGGTTAAGGTAGACTACCAGAGACCAGTAAGACTACTTCAGCCAATTGATATTTTCAAGTGGAAGTGGGAGCATATCTCGATGGATTTTGTATCGAGATTACCTGCAGCGGTGCACGAACAGAATGCCTTATGGGTTGTAATTGATCGGCTGACGAATACGACACATTTTATTCCCATCAGAGTCAGTTATACTCATAAAAAGAGTCAAATCCCATGCTTGAGTTAAAAAGAGCAATGTTTAGGAATTGATGCCATCCATTATGACCCATATATATATGGTTAATTTTCACACAACATTAATTTTTATAAGTCCGACTTAAATCCTTTTATTTTTGGGAATCAAAACCATCGAGGCAAAATTCTTGTACAAGTTGAAAGTGATAAATTTAAATGTAATATAATATAATAAAATATCTATTTTAAACATTATTTTTAATTTAAATTTAACTCTCAATATTCATACATGGAATTATCCATTTGTCAACTTAGATGCCAACATGTTTTTGTATGGATATATGGACATATTACCCTCAATTTCTGACATTTAATGAGGTAATAACAGGAGGCTCATCAAAGAAAAAAAATTTTTCTCTTTTTCTTTTTTGTTAACATCATGGGACATTTTCATATGTGTGCATCACTATGCCAGTCACATAAATAATAATCTTAGATCATTATAATCCCGATGGGTGAGTAAATGGGCGGGACTTAAATAGATTGGGTTTGTGTTGACCCATTTACAAATGGGCGAGTAAATTAAAAATCCAAATCCAACCAATTAATAAATGGTTTATAAGCAGCTACTTGTTAAGTTCCTCTTAAGAAATATGTATAATATATTTATTTTAATTTTTTTCCTTTAAAGATTCACCAAATATGAGTTAAATCATATTTTTTTTTAAAAACAATGCTCGTTTATTGTTTTCTTATTAATATCTTAACATTTTTGAGTTAATAACACTTATTTATTTTTTAATTTTTTTTAATCTTTATGTATTTTTTTTTTAAAGTTATATAAAATTTTAAAAATAGTACTTACAACCTATTTATAATTTTTTTCTTCCTAAATATTTCAAAAAATGTTATTATACATCTTATATCTTATCTCTATTTGTTTAAAAAAATACATTGTACATCATACATGCATCAAATATCATAATTTATACATATAAGGAGAATTTAAAAAAAAAAATTTTAACAGTTCAACGGGTGACCCCATAGGTGCCCAACTCAAACCCGACTAATTTATTTATTAATTAGTTGGGTTCAAGTTGACCCATTAATAAACAAGTTTCTCCTTTTTAGACCCAAATCCATTTTAAATGCGCGGATAACGAGTCACCTATTGGGTAGAGACCCATTTTGCCACCCCCAATGATAAACATTCTTACAAATTTCTTCATCTTTGCATAAAAAAAGAATCATCTAGATTTTATGACTCTAATTTTTAATCATGATAGTTGAAATATAATATATAACATGAAACACCGAAAGTATTAGTGTCTCATGAAATATATGTTGTTACATAGAATATATAGTAATGGTGTCTAGAAATATATTTTTGTTTGCTTATTCAGGTGATGAGGTTGAATGATCAACTTTTTTTTTTTTTTACTAAAAGAGGGCGCACCTCCATTTATTTATTAATATACCCTCACTTTTGGCGAAAAAATGCTGTGGTTACAAGATAAAACAAAAGGGAGAGTACAGAAAAACCCTCCCAAAAAAACCAACACCAACAGCCAACCAAACTAGGACAACAAAACTAAACATACCTAACTTGCATTTTATTTGACATTTGTGAGATGCTTGAACTTGAGGAAGTAAACACTTAGGATTGCAAGTGAGCCAAAGTTTAACACATTCAGGCTTTCACTTGTAGCAAAATTGGAAGTCATGGTTCGAGTAACTAGAAAGTAGAATTATGAATTCAAGCTTAAGGTTCATCTCATTTGCTTTCTTGGGCTTGGGTTTACTTGTAGAATGCAAGTGGTTGATTCACCTATGATAAGAGCATAGAGTATTACAAATGGATGGAAGTAATGCAATTATGATGTTTGAACCTTTAGAGGGCTTAAGGAGCCAGTCATATTTGATTAGAGAGCTTGAACCAAACGCTTGTGCCTAAGCCTTTTAGGGTAAATGAACCCACTAATATAATAAATAATGAGCCTCAAAATGAGCTTGTGAATGGTGCTTGAATGAACTCTTAGTATGCCAAACTCCTAAACTAATCGGTAGCAGTCTTCTAAACATTTGCCTACAATAGAAAGTGCAAGAACAAAGTCTTCTTTTAAGATTTTATTCATTTTCACAATCCTTCTCCAATTACTCAAAACCATTCTTAATATGTGGTTCCTATAATCTTAATTTGAGGCATCATCAGTTCTTGCACTTCATCATTTTTTGGGGCTTTCCTTCTACTTGATCTTGTCTTGGGTCTTTGTAGCATTATTGTTGAGCTTTACAATAAGTCAATAATTCTCTTCTCTTGAGCTTCCAAATGGCCTAAAAAAATTTGACTTAATTTACTTAAATGATGTCCTTGCAAAATGGGGCTCCTAATTTTTCTTGTCCCAATTCAATCCTCAAAGAAAGATGAATTTGCAAGGAAAGTCAAAGGAAGGTGTCAATAAATTACCAAATACATAAATTAAATGCCATAAAACATATTGCATCCGACTTAAGAATATTTCAGCATAATACTCTATTTATTCATATCCATTCTCAAATGGTAATGACAACCAACAAAAGAAGCATAGGCGTGTGGAGAGAAATCCTTACAGTAATTCACTTCCAAATAAGATTAAAAAGTTTCATATTTATAAGTTGCATATTTTAATTAAGAGAAAAAATTCATATTAATTTATTTCACATAAGTTTAAATTGTTTCCACCAAGCAATTTTTTTTTAAAGTGGAATAATTATTAAGATATTATTTGAGAATCAAATAGTTCCAAACTAATTCAATTATTTATCAAAATAAGGTTATTTAAAACTTATATTAGCTAGAAGTTGTAAATGCATAACAAACTAAAAGTTAAATGACAATACATAATCCTATGCAGTGTTGTATAAGTAATAAAATAGAAATGTGAACCTCTATAGAAAATCAAAAAGCCATAAAAAGTATGTGACCTTACATTAAACTATAAGAAATGAAAATTTTACTCCTTAATTTTTACTTTATGAAAAAAGCAAAAAAATAAAAAATAAATATGCAACTTGAATGAGGCTACTTGGATTTGGAAACTCTCAATGACACATGCCTCCAAGATAGCCAAAACAGATTCAAAGGGACCACTCAGATTTGGAAACTTTCAATGTCACATGCCTCTGAGATGGCGAGAACAACTTGAAGATGACTACTTAGATTTGGGAACTCTCAATGTCACATGCCTCCAATCAAGGTAGTCAAGATAATATGAAAGGGAACTATTCGGATTTGGAAACTTTCAATGCCACATGCCTCTGAAATAGCCAAAATAAGGTTATATATATAATATCTTAACTCAAAAATGTTAAGATAATAATAAGAAAAGAATAAATGACTGTTGTTTTTGTAAAAAAAGATGATTTAACTCATATTTCGTGAAGTTTTAAAGAAAACAAAATTAAAATAAATATATTATATATATTTCTTAACGGGTACTTAACTAGTAGCCATTTATAACCCATTTATTAATTAGACAGGATTGGATTTCTGATTTACTCACCCATTTGTAAATGGGTGAACACAAACCCAATCTATTTAAGTCCCACCTATTTATGACCCGACTTAGACCCCACCCGTTGACCCATTTGACCACTCCTTTTGTCATGTCACATGAATATACGATATTTCCGGCCAAGTCTATTGTGAGATGCATTGTTATAGGTCCCACACAACTGAGAGGTGGGTCCTACATGGTTAGAGGTTTTTTGGTGCCTACTATATGGCTATGTGGTAAGATATTTCTCACTTTATTTTTTTATACAAGTTTCTTGGAATGTGTTAGTTAATAAGATACTTATATTGACAAGAAATTTTTTACCACATAGCCATATAGTGGTATATCAAATATCATAATTTATATATATATAGAGAATTTAATTTTTTTTTATTAAAAGTTAAATGGGTGACCCCATAGGTAACCAACTCAAACCCGACTAACTTATTTATTAATTGGTTGGGTTCAAGTTGACCCTTTAATAAATGAGTCTCTCCTTCTTAGACCCAAATCTGTTTTAAACAGGTGGATATCGGGTCATCGATTGGGTAGAGACCCATTTTGTCACCACTAATGACATGAAATATATGTTGTTACATAGAATATATAGTAGAACTATAGGTATACAAATGGTGTTTAGAAATATCTTTTTGTTTGCTCATTCAGGTGATGAGGTTGAATGATCAACTTACAAAGTCAATAAAAAAGATTTAATAAGTAGGGTTAGCTTGCATTTTATTTGGCATTTGTCAGATATGAAAAGTTTGTGAACTTACATAAAACTATGAGAGGTCTAATGAGAGTACTCTAAAAAAAAAAAAGAAATGAAAATTTGGGAAATTATTTTTGATAACAGGAAAGATACTGTCATAAGATTTTTACATCAGTAAAAATGGGTGAAAATAAAAAAAAAAAAAAACAATAAAAAAAAAAAACAAATTCTTTCTATGTTTCATGTTGTATATTATATTTCAACTATCATGATTAAAAATTATGGTCATAAAATTTAGATTATTATCAAATGCAAAGAATTTGTAAGCAAAATGGGTCTCTACCCAATGGGTGAAAATTGATATAACCAAATGTCATTAAATACTGTAGTAGAATCCTAAGAGGATCATCTTTCTTTAGAAATATCATCAATGACAACTCCTTTAGCATCAAACAAAATCTGTTATCCATCCGTTTAAAACAAATTTCAGTCTAAGAAGGAGAGACTCGCTTATTAACGGGTCAATTTGAACCCAATCAATTAATAAATAAGTTGACAAATATGTCATTTTATTATATAAATTGGAAAAAAAAAATAATGGTAGTTTTTTTATGAGTGCCGGATAAGCAGTATCTAAATATGATACGAGGTCCTCTTTGTTATTATTTTCTACCAAAAAGGATCAATTACCAAAATTTGTGGTCACCCCCTTTCCTATATAAGAGCTGCACGGAGCTGCACCAGTTTGCAGACTGAGAGAGAGAGAGAGAGAGAGAGGAGAGAATGGAGAAGAGAGGATCAATGCTGATATGGGATTGTGGGAGTCCATTGTATGATGCATTTGAGTTTACTTCTCTTAGTTATCTAATCGAAGGACACACAATGGCCGCTCCATACCCCTGTGGGTTCATGCCGGTTTGCTTCGCCACCACAATGCCGAATCCAGTCGTCCGATCAAAAGCTGATCATCATCATCATCTGGGTCGCCAGATGGATGGCCCTAATGGATCAGCTTTGCTGCCTTGGACCAGCTTCCGAGGGCAGAGCCTGTGGCGAAGGATGAGTGCCGGCGGTGGGAGGATTATTATTATTATTATTTGCATTTTTATTGGTTGAGCTTGTCAATTTAAAAGAATTATGTTGTGTTTGGGTATTATAATGAGAATAAGGAAAAAATAAAATCTTAATAATAATAATAATAATAATAATAATATATTATGTGTATGTATGTATGGTGGATAATGTTCTTTTCACGTAATTAATATGTCATTTTATTACAAGATCTACTTTTATATTATTTTTTGTCAAAAAGACTAAGATGGAGCATTTTGGGAATTCTTTACAATATTATCCAACATCGGTTGTAAAAGGGGCTGGTGGTCAGTTATTAAATGTGAAGAAAAATCTAATCTTATGAATTATGTCGTGTTTGGATCTTGTAATGAGAATGAGGAAAAACTAAAAATCTTTATCCAACTTTTATATCAATAATTGTTATTTATTTTGTGATATGCACTCCAAATTTTATTGTTGTTTAATGTATGTGTCATTACATTGATAAATTTTGTAATGAAAAGTTTAAGCAATTTATTCACTTTACAATCACTATCTTATTCATGATTTGACTTAACAAGTCAGTTCTCTTTCATTTTTCTATACATTTAAAGTCCTTAAAATTCAAAATTTCGCTATAGTGATCACTAGAGAGTCATTAGGTGCTTCATTTGATTTTCCTATTGAGGCTGAACCTGACTCCTCTATGGGTGGTAATCGGTAGATAAGCAGTTCAACACATAGACCTCACGCGTAAAGTAAATGATCACACCTACAGTCCAACCAATTGGGAAAAAATCAATATATTCCTCTTCGTATCATAGAATTCTATGATTAGGTATCATACGAGCATGCCTAACAAACCCTAGACTTTTTGGCATCTGTTGATGAATATAGTTATACAATGGTGGTTCTTATGAACTAATTGTTCTAGACTTCTTACTTGATATAGCTTGTTACAGGGTCGTGAGTAGGAGCTTAGTTTTTGCCTAGGTATAGGCCCTTGGATTGCATGGTTTATTTGCTACACTAACAATTGCATAAAGATAATCAAACACTCGGCTCTGGCTACCTGAAAACCACTCCAACACTGACCGTATAATAATGCATTGAACATATTACTTAACTAGCAATTCAGCCGCTAGATTACCCCAAATATATGTGTATGTGCGTGGGTGTGTACTATCTAATAAGATTGCAGAAAATTTATTATATCATTTTTAACTTATGGAGAACAAGATTTGTCCTTACACCAGAATTTTCCTCATAAAAATTCAATAAATATTTTTTAAAGCAAACAATGTCTTGGTTTTACAGCTACATAACTCACGGAGAAGCACCAAATTCTAAATGAAGTTGAAGGAACAATATAAAATGGTAAATAATATAATAACCCTGAATATGCAAATCAAAGCCTCTGTGGCCCGTAAAATCTTTGTATAAAGAATCAAAAGTCGCGTGCCTTTCATAACTCTTTGTTTCTTTTTTTTTTTCTTTTTTTCTTTTTTTGGATAACGTCCGGGTATCCCCAACCGGCATCTACCAGGTTACCCTGGGATGCATCACAGCCGGGACTAATCCTCACGCCCCACAGAACCCACCCCAAGACCCTGCAGGGAGGTAAATCGGGATTTGCTCAAGGCAGCACCAATCGATCCGAGCAGCTAACTTGGGTCACAGGCTCAGCCGGGTCGCCCTTGCCACCCGAGCCAGCGCCCGGGGGTATAACTCTTTGTTTCTTGAACAGTACAACAGCGACAAGATAAAAGCATCCACATACCTGTTTGAACGTCAAGACTGATACTGTTTCTACAACACCACTAATATCAGCTTGCTTGACCAGATCAAAGAATGCTGCATATCTTTCTTGCTAGGAATCTCAAATTAGCTGGAACAGTAACACTTGACGTCAGTTTTGCAATTTCTTTTAATTAAACAAACCAAGTACCAAAATATATTCTTCTTTTAAAAAATTTTAAAAGTGAGCAGAAATTTTATTGAAATTAAGAAAAACTCCTAAATGTAGAAACAGATCACTGAAGAAATCTAAATATTCTGAAAATTTATTGAATAAACGAATCTTTAAAATTAAGAGAGACTTTGAAAATAAGAAGCAGATCACCAGAGAAATCTGAATATTCGGAGTTGGAATATCTATTTTCTTTGTTATGCTGATAATTCATCCAGCCTACTGATGAACCAATGCATCGGACGGGAAACTAAATGCATTTAGTAGTTTAAAAAGAAAAAGAACCAAACAAAAGAAATCACAGAACCTGGACAGGAAAGAACAAAAAAAAAAAAAAAAACAGAGGGCGATTACCAGAGTAAAGTGCAGTAGTGACTCAAAAGCAAACGCAGATCCCTAATTGGCTTACAATTTACATTGTCCAATTCTTTGGGGAATCGAATACGCCTCTATTGGCAGTTTCCTGCAGCACCTTCTTGGCATGCGGATCTTTGTTTGTTGATAGGCGATAATAGTTGTTGAAAGCTTTGCTTCTTCATGCACAAAGCCCTAATCGAATACAAAGCTCAATGCCAGTGATGAACAGCCAATACCAGTGGATTCTTACTATTATTCTTAACTCCTTCGCTGGCAAGCTTCGCCTCTTCGGCCATATTGACGATCATCTCGACAGCAGACTCACTTCTTCCCTTCCCAACCATGTCTTCCGACGCCATTTCACTAGCCTTAAGGATGGACGGAGCTCGTCGTAACCCTAAGACTGACAATCAGCTGTCCTCGCCGCAAATTAAACCCGCATTCTAGCGGAGGCTTTCGAGAGGGAGTGAGAGGTATTTTCGTTAGGAATGGGAAAACAAAATTAGAGCCTCTACAGATCTACCCTCCTTACTCCACAATTGCTAGGCGTTTGAGTGTGAGCCGTTATATTTATTCATTTTTATATTTTTCTGACTTGACATTTTTCTCAAATTATTAATTTCTTAAAATTTAAAAACTTATAATATTATAAATCAAATGCGGGGTGTGAATTTAAAATGCAAATTTCAAATATAAATAATATTTTTCTTCTCTATCTCAAGTGTGTCCATACCACTGCGCAATGCATAAGATCTAAATAATGGGATGTTTTTTTTCACATAATTATTTTAATATTATTGAATAATAATTGTTAGGAGATAAATAAATTATTTTTTGTTATTAGATATGTATAAAGGAAAGATTTTTTATTAACAAAGAGAGGTGAGAACCTTCAATTTCACATTTAATTTATTTTATTTTATCGTAGTTTTAATAGACTTTTCCTTTTATTTAAAATATTTATAATTTACTCTTACTTTAATTAATATCAAAATTACACAATTTAATAATAAAATTTTCAAAAAGTGCCTAACAAAAATAACATAAACACAAATACCTCGAATGTCCTAATTAAGCTTTTACTATAATTACGACTCATTTCATGTATATTATACATATATAGCACATTCACATTAAAGAAGTCATTATGAAGTGCGTAATATTAGATCAATGCAAGCATCAATAGAAAAAAAAAAATCAAAACTAGTTCCGAACTATTTCACAATTTTCACCGTCAATATTCTCTCTCTTCCTATTCCATAATTTTCTCTTCCAGTACATGTTTTTTTTTTCCCCCCTATTTTTTCCCCTTTCTTAGTTGACATTCTTTCTATTTTTCTTCTATTGTTCAAGTCAAATTACATGAACCTCTCATAAAGTTTCAAAATTTATAAACCTCCCTTTATATTTTATAAAAAAAAAAAATCAAGATTTTTTAGAGGTGCAAGTATCCCAAAAATAAAACCTTAGAAGAAGTTTGATATTTTTGAAATCTTAAGGTAAGTAGGTGAGATTTAAAATATTAGTGAAGTTTGTATTTTTAATTTTTCAAAATTTTAAGAAAGACTAACATGAGAGAGAGAGAGAGAGAGAGAGAGAGAGAGAGAGGTGGGATTAGAATGATCTAAGATTATTATTTATGTCATGGGCATAGTAATGCAAACATCTGAAAATGTCCCATGATGTTAACAAAAAGGAAAAAGAGAAAAAAAGTTTTCTTTCTTTTTTTAATGAGTCATGGGTCACTACCTCATTAAATGTCAGAAATTGAGGATAATTTGATTTTCTTGTGGCCACCGATGATGGAATTGTCCATATATCCATATACAAATACAAACTGGTTGGCATCTAAGTTGACAAAGGGATAATTCCGTGTATGAATATTAAGAGTTAAATTAAAATTAAAATTAATGTTTATATTATATTACATTTAAATTTATATAGAATCAAATTTAAAATTTAAATTTAAGTTGTGAAATATCAAAGAAATTTTATTATATATATATATATATATATATGTAAGAATCCAAACCGTGATAAATGGGTTTAAATAAATAAGAGAGGGACAAATTGGGGATTTGGCATATTTTGTCGACAAAGCCGGATTTCGTCGATGAAACCTTTGTTCTTCTTGTCAACGAAATTCAAAGACTCGTCGACGAGGAGAAGCTGAGGAGTCTCAGAAAAATCGGCGATCTCAGATTCATTGACGAGGCCATAGATTCGTTGACGAAGTCTGTGAAAGATTCATCGACGAGAACACCATTCCATCGACAAATTCCGATGGGTCAAAGGGCTATAAAAGGAAATTTTCATTACTTCTTCAGTAAGTAACTTAGAAGATATATATCTCTCTCTCTAAAACTCTCCTTACACTCTCTCTCTCTCTAGATTTTTTCGTCGATCGTTACTGGAATCAAGAATCGGAAGTTACCACAATGATCGTGGAAGGATTCTCTACAATTCTACAGATCGGAATCTCGTTTCGGAGATTTTTGGGTTTTGGCAAAAAATCGAGGTAAGGTTCGGTTTTCATTTTTGATCCGGTAGTTTTGTAGGTAACTGTCTTGTAAGCATATTCTGTACTATGACTTGTAGGTTTTGGAACTCGGTTCACTGTTTAGGAGCCTCGGAGTTCAGGATTTGGTATTCAGGGAAAAGGTAAGGGGAACTATGTTTATATTGGTTATTTTTGAAATCGGACTCGGTGGAAATGTGGTCCACGGTCCTGTGTGTGTTTTGGCTACTCATTTGGGGGAATCTAACAAGAAAAACTATGGGTTTTTCATTATTACAATTTTGAGAAAAAGAGGGCGACGAGCTGCATCTCTGGTTTTGTTGGAAAACCGTTGGTATATGTTGATTTATACTGTGATATTGGGAAGATCGTGCCTTGACTTGTTTAAACTATATTTGTTTGAAAAATCATGATTTAGATTACCAAATGGGTGTCGTTTGTTTGATTATATGAGCATGCATATGTGTGTGATATGTTGAAGCTAGTAGGAACGCGGTTCCGAAATTGTTCCAAGTACTAAGAGTGTCTGGCTCTATATCCGAGGGCGTGTGTTTATCGCCTGCCATGTGGGTAAAAGAGTGTCCGGCTCTATATCCGAGGGCGTGTGTTTATCGCCTACCATGTGGGCAAAAGAGTGTCCGGCTCTATATCCGAAGGCGTGTGTTTATCGCCTACCACGTGGGCAAAAGAGTGTCCGGCTCTATGTCCGAGGGCATGTGTTTATCGCTTGCCACGTAGGCAAGAGTGTATGGCTTTATATCTGAGGGCATGAGCCTATTCCGGCAAATCAGGCCGAAGGGTGTAAACCCACCAGTTATGCGCCGGTACGATGTCATGGGAGTAGAGGACTAGTCATGTGTCGGTGGCGCCGTGCTTCGCGGGTTGGCTACGGGCCAACGCCGGATTGTCGCAGACCGGATTCGGGCCGAAGGGTGTAACGACACCAAGATTACTGATCATGTGTATGTATATGTGCGTGTGTGCACTGTGTAAACTAGTACTAGACTACATTTAAGTGCGTGTATGTTGTATCATGATAACACTCAAATGTCACACACCGATATAACATGTGTTCTTCCTTACTGAGAGGTGTCTCACCCCTGCTGTACGTACATTTTTACAGGTCCTTCGAGTAAGCGAAACTAGAATCCTGGTGTAGGGAGCGTAGTGGCTGGTGTACTGCGGTTGGCACTTGGGTGAGTGTTAGGACTGTATTTTGGTGGGTTGCCATTTTGAGATGTATGTGGACACCCATTTGTACGTTTTTTGATAGAGTCATGTTCTGCTCTTATATAGACTCTGATACAGTACTGCATATGTATATATAGAATGACTTTTTTGCTACGTATATGATTGTATTTGGATGTGTTTAGGGTGCTTGGGAACCCCACAGGGTCGGACCCTCATCCATTGTTCTGTATCTCTGGATATTTTTATCGAATACAAGGACAAGTTAGGTTATATATTCACCCTCGGGTTCCATTTCCAGGTTCGGGGCATGACAATATATATATGGATACTTTGTTTGATAGCAATATCACTTTCAACTTGTGCAAGAATTTTGCCTTGATGGATTTGTTTCCCAAAAATAAAAGGATTTAAGTCGGCCTTATAAAAATTAATGTTGTGTGAAAATTAACCATATATATGGATGACATCAATTCCTAAACATTGCTCTTTTTTAACTCACGCATAGGATTTGACTCTTTTTATGATTATAATCATTTATGTATTGATTGATCTATTTTTTTTATATTTAATTAATTAAAAATAAAAATAATATTATTTTGCATTTATCTCTCTCTCTCTCTCTCTCTCTCTCTCTCTCTCGTTGTTGTTGTCAAAGGGCAGGCAGCTAGCGGATTGTTTGGATGTAAGGAATATGAAACCTAGGCTTCTTTGCCTCCACAACAAGTTGAAGATGTGATTGTGTTAACAGCAAATGTACGGATTACTCCTAAGCAAAAAATATGTTTGTTTCTTGGAATGTGATCAATCAATAAAATACTTATATTAGCAAGAAATTTTTTATCACATAACCATAGAGTAGGCATCAAAAAACTTCTAATCATGTAGGACCCACCTCTCAATTGTGTGAAACCTATAACGGTGCATCCCACAATAGACTTCACGTGAAAGATCGTACATTCATGTGTCATGACAAAAGGAGTGGTAAAATGGGTCAACAAATGGGGTTTGAGTCGGGTCATAAACGGGTGGGACTTAAATGGATTGGGTTTGAGTTGACCCATTTACCAATGGGTGAGTAAATCAAAATTAAATCCAAACCCATCTAGTTAATAAATGGGTTATAGACGGGTACTTGTTAAGTACCGTTAAGATATATATATAATATTTATTTTAAGTCTTTTTCTTTAAAATTTCACCAAATATGAGTTAAAACATCTTTTTAAAAAAAACAATATTCATTTATTATTTTCTTATTAATATCTTAACATTTTTGAGTTAATAACACTGATTTATTATTTAATTTATTTTTATCTTTAAGTATTTTCTTTAAAAAAAGTTATTTAAAATTTCAAAAATGGTACTTACAACCTATTTATCATTTTTTTTCTTCCTAAATATTTTTAAAAATGTAATTATACAACTTATATCTTATCTCTATTTGTTTAAAAAAAATAGTGTACATCATACATGCATCAAATATCATAATTTATGCATGTATAAAGAATTTAATTTTTTTATTATAAAAAGTTAAACTGGTGCTCCCATAGGTATCCACTCAAACCTAGCTAACTTATTTATTAATTGGTTGGGTATCCCCAACCTATTGATCTTCCCAATTCAAACTTCAAAAACAGCTCCAAACAAAACCGTCGATGTACCTACATAAAATCGTCGTCGATTTTCCTTCACTGAAAGAAACTGTCGATGTAAATACATCAAACCATCGACGGTTTAAAACACCTCGGGCAACCGAATCCTGGACAAGTCAATTTGTTGACTTTTTGTTCGATTGACCGAACCAATTTGAACGTATCTTCTTCGATCACCTGAACCCATGTCAGAGTGCTTTTCACCAACCTGGGTGCCCGAATGTTCGGGTTCAAAAAGGCCTCGGGCGACCGAAGTGGACCGTTCAGTTAACCAAACTTAGTTTTGGGCACCCAAACCTTGGACAGAATGCTTTGAACTTTGTTCAGCCAACCGACCCTAACTTCGGGCACCTGAACCTTTAAAAATTGATTTTTTGACTGAGTTTATTTGAGCACCCGAACCTCAGACTGGGCACC
Source organism: Malania oleifera (assembly GCF_029873635.1). Taxonomy (NCBI): domain Eukaryota; kingdom Viridiplantae; phylum Streptophyta; class Magnoliopsida; order Santalales; family Ximeniaceae; genus Malania; species Malania oleifera. The sequence goes on along the minus strand of NC_080428.1, from coordinate 86,969,570 downwards.
CGAATCTCTCAGGTTAAATTAATTTTTACTAAAATTAAAAGGGGTAAATTGCAATAATTAGCAAGGATTAACAAATTGATTAGGGCCAAAATTCTCTCAAAATCAAAAATCCCTTTTTAGCCTATACTACTACCAAACACTCATACACTCCATTCTCCTTGATCTTTAAAGTGTCGTGAGTATTTCTAAAGTGATTGTGCTTAATCTTCCTAGCTAGTACTCTCATTTGTTATATTGTTTGGTTGATTTTATTTGAGAGTATAACATTAAGTTCTTCCACCGATTTTATTTGATAAATCTTGTGTGGGAAGACTTAGAAGGTTTTGATTCTTGCATTGTCATTGCAAGACACCTAAACCTATATTTTGTGTGCAAAATCATTTTTCAAAGTTTGCATTCAAACACTCTTTGTGCTTATTTCATTGAAGGAAAATATTTTGAGTTAGTTTGAATATTTAATCAGCATCTTTGAAACCCTAATATGAGATTTGTTATATCTAGTTTCAAAGAAATAGCTTGTTAGAACACTCTTGTGCTTGATTGTTTATAGACATAACTTTGAGTGTTGATTGCACATGTAGAGCACTGAGCTTATGGTTCATACATTCTTGAGGTGCATTGATTAGTGATTGTGCTGAATCGGTACATATCTGCTTGTGTAAGAAATGTTTATTTGTACAAAAATTCCATATTGATTGTATTCCAAGGTGGGCCTAAAGAGGGAGACTAACCCTGTGGACTAATCCCGGATTGGCTTAGACCCGGTTAGGAAAGCTAGGTGCACTATCCTGGTAAGGTGTGGTTAGGTTAAGGTTAGCCCCATTAATTAACCTGGTTGTAATCGATGCCGCTCCACCCGTTAAGTGAGCATTAGTGGAATCCTTGGGTTTGCGAGTTAGAGGTGGGAACGTAGGCAGTATTGGCCGAACCCCAATGACATATCGTGCGTGTTCTTTATATTTTTGCAATTTATTTACTGCACGTGTATGTTTCATTGTGAATGATTGGGTTTATAATTACATAGACAGACCCTAGATTGCACAATACTACTGATCTTATTTAACTTAGGAAGAAATATTTTAAATACCCAATTCACCCCTCCCCCCCCCCCCTCCCCTCTTGGGAATACACCAAAGCTAACAAAACTAATAGGGTCACTCATCACATATGAGTTGCCATTAATGAGAGAGTAAATGATCAAAATAGAATAAAGAAGGTGACTGCTTTGAAAACATCTACTAACATGTCCAGTGATTGTAGTGAACTAGAATCAAGAGATGACATGACTATGCTTACCAGAAAATTCAGTAGGTTCTTCAAAAAGAATAGCAGGTCATACAAAAGGTTCAGAGATTTAGTATCTAAAAAAGGAAGAATCAAGCAAAAGGAAAGAAAAATCAAATGCTCCCACATGCTACAACTATAACAAAGTCGGGCATATCAAACCAAACTACTCGTTGCTGAAAAAGGAATTAAAGAAAAAGAAGAAAGCAATGAAAGTCGGCACATCGTGGAACAAACAAAATAGCAATGATTCAAAATTGACGGTAGTGACTATGAGGTTGCTAACATGTGCTTGATGGTACACAATGATGAGGTATTATCATCCTGTTCCTTATCTTCTTATTATTCTGATAATTTTTAAAATTTTATATATATATATATATATATATATATATATATATGTACATGTATGCATCATACACGTTTCCATGGATGTGTTTTTTTATACGTTTTTTAAAATAAAATTTTAAAATATGAAAATATTTGTCGTGTTTGGGAGATTCGAGTTATGATATATCTTCGGTTTAGTTTTGTGTTGGTTTGAGTAAAATATAATAGAAAATTATACTAAATTTAAGTTATAAAATCTATATTTCTAAACATAATCTTACATTTTTGTTCTTATAATATTTTCTAATAAGATTCACTGAGTGGCGTTACTTGAGTTCTGTATATAAGTAATTTGTGATGATTGCATATAAGGTTGTGAAGTAGCTTATAATGTATTATTTGCTTGCATTTTAATTTTACCCTCAATTTCTAACATTCAATGAGGTAGTAAAAAAGAACATGCACAGGAAGAGAGAAAATATTGACGAAGAAGTGAAAATTGTGAAATAGTTTAAAACTAGTTTTGAAATTTATATTTTTTTTCATTTTTTTGCTATTGATGCTTGCAGTGACCGAATATTACGCACTTCATAATGACTTCTTTAATTTGATTGTGCTATATATGTATAATATGCATGAAATGAGTTCTAATTATAGTAAAAGCTTATGACATTTGAGGTATTAGCATTTGTGTTGTTTTTGTTAGGCACCTTTTGAAATTTTTATTATTAAATTGTGTAATTTTGATGTTAATTAAAGTAAGAGTAAATTATAAATATATGGAATAAAAAGAAAAGTCTATTAAAACTATGATAAAATAAAATAAATTAAATGTTAAATCGAAAGTTTTCACCTCTCTTTGTTAATTAAAAATCTTTCCTTAATTTATACATATCTTATAATAAATAATAATTTATTTATAAGACCTTATGCATTACACAATCGTATGGGCACTCTAGAGATAGAGAAAAAAATATTATTTATATTTGAAATTTGCATTTTAAATTCACACCCCCTTTGTGAGGCATTTGATTCATAATATTATAAGTTTTTTAATTTTTAAATTTTAAGAAATTAATAATTTGAGGAAATTGTCAAGTTAGAAAATATAAAAACGAATAAATATAACTGCTCCCACTCAAAAGCCTAGCAATTATGAGAGTAGAATTTTAGGGGCTCTAATTTTGTTTTCCCATTCCTAACTGTTGAGATTATTGGTGTGGAGTTGCCAACAGCCGCACCAGCCCAGCTGCCAACTTGGACGTTGAAGACCGGCGACCACCTACTCTGCATACAATGCTGAAAACTGCAGCCTCCATCTTTGATTTTTTCCCTTCCCTGTGTATATATATATATATGAGGGTGGTGCTATGTATGTAGTGTGCGTATGTAGAGTGTTGCAGTGTGCTGAGAGAGGTGTGAGAGAGGTGTGTTATAGTTAGCTGAGAGAGGCAGAGAGAAGAGTGAGAGCTACAGAGAGAGTTGAGCAGTGTGGCTCCTCTTGTATTTTCTTCTCCCAGTATAATGCAGTGGTGTGTGCTCCGTGGACGTAGGTCGATTCGACCGAACCACGTAAATCTGGTGTTCCAATGTGGATGTGTTTGTTTCTTTCTTCGTGTGTGATTGTTGCTCCAGGATTATCCCCAACAATTGGTATTAGAGCTTGATTGGAGTAGAATCGCCAGATCGGAGAAAAATTCCCGGATTTTGAGCCTCTGTTCAGTAGCTCAAAATTTAATTTTGAGGCTACCATCTAACTCCTCTCGCCGAGACAAAGCCAACGGCTGTAACCGGAGCTCGAACAAAGCTCGCATGACCCCGCACGCGCCGCCAACCTAGAGGGGACGTTTCCACGTGCCCAGAAGCGCCTTCATGCGCTGAAAGAGACTCGGCTGGTTCCCGCACGCGCGGCCACGCGCTGGAGAACGGATGGAGGTTGAAGATGAGTGACGTCAGCACCACATCACCAGTCCATGTCAGCGCACGTCAGCCGAGACCCGCACCCAGTCAGCACACAGCAAGCCACCACGTGGTGCCGAGCAAGCGGCCAGTCAGCAGCAGCGTCACCGCCACGTTAATAGCCGAGACAACCGCCACGCCAACCCAGGCCCACGCCACATCAGCACCACATCATCAGGTGGGTCCCACAGTCACTCACCAGTAAGTGGGCCCCATAGTGCCATGTCAACAAACGACGCATTAACGGCGTTACTAACGCTGTCAGGGAATATTCCGTCCGTGAGAGGAATATTACATTAAAGTTGACCAAGTTTGACCAAAAGTTTGACCGGGCTTTTCGAAGCCATTTCGGGTCCGTTTTTCAAGCGACTTAAGCCATTTCTAGGGTTTTCAGCCGTTCTGGATCCAACCGCGCTGTCTGTTTGAGCTAATTACATCTCTAGATCAGTGAATCAAGATGTCGAAGGAAAAGTGCTCTTGGATCGAGATGTTTGACGGCACGAACTTCGGTTTCTAGAAAATGCAGATCGAGAACTATTTGTTTGGTAAGGAGTTGCACTTACCACTGATGGAGAAGCCATAATCCACGAAGGAGAGCGAGTGGGAGTTTCTTGATCGAAAAGCCCTCGAAGCCATTAGAATGATGTTGTCAAAGTATATGGCATTCAATATCAAGCATATAACATCCACCAAGTCTCTGATAGATGCGCTTTCTAATATATACGAGCAGCCTTTAGCCGCAAATAAGGTATATCTCATGAAAAGACTATTTACGATGAGCATGTCTGCAGGTGATAGTTTTAGCAAACATTTGAATAACTTCAATGAGTTATCTGATCAACTCGCCTCAGTCGAGATAACGTTTGATAATGAGATTCGAGCCCTACTGATTCTCAGTCAGTTGCCTGAAAGTTGGAATGGTGTCGTTACTGCCATCAATAGTTCCGCAAGAAAATCGAAGCTTGTATACGATGAAGTCGTCAGCGTGATTTTGACGGAGGAAATAAGAATGCAATCGAACCATGGCTCCACTTCGAGTTCAGCCTTGAACATAGAGAGTTGAGGTAGAGGAAACAGGCATGGATGATCAAACAACCGTGACAGATCTAGGCCTAGGCGGTCTAAATCCATAAATCCCAGAGGTACTCAGGACACAGGTTCCCAGAACACAAAAATTATTGAGTACTGGAACTGTGGAAAAACTGGTCATTACAAAAATTAGTGCAGAAGTCAGAAGAAAGAGATGAGGGCAAAGATAGAAGCAAATATTGCTTCCGAAAATGATGATTTGTTGATCTGCTCTTTGGAGAGCAAAAAGGAGTCTTGGGTGCTAGACTCTGGAGCTTCATTCCATGCCACTTGCAGTAGAGATTGCCTGGAGGAGTATACATCAAGTAATTTCAGTAAAGTATATCTAGGCAATGATCAACCTTGCGACATTGCCGGTAAGGGGACAGTAAAGATCAAAATGAATGGGTTAGTATGGAAACTGAAAGGTGTCAGGTATATTCCAGACCTAAGGAAGAATTTGATCTCAGTAGGTCAATTGGCAGATGAAGGTTATAACACATCTTTCATTGGTGATGAATGGAAGATTTCGAAGGGTGCATTGACAATTGCTCAAGGTAAGAAAAGTGGTACTCTTTATGTAACTCCTGATACATGTATGTCTACTACAGTTGCTACAGGAAATAATGATAGCAACCTATGGCATCAACGAATCGGACACCTGAGTGAGAAGGGACTCAGGGTGATGCACTCAAAGGGTAAGTTGAGTGATTTACAGTCGGTAAAGATTGACACATGTGAGGATTGCATATTTGGGAAACAGAAGAGAATCAGTTTCCTAACAAACATCAGTACCCCGAAGAAGGAAAAACTTGAGCTAGTCCATTCAAATGTATGGGGACCAACAACCATTTCGTTTACAGGAGGAAAGCATTACTTCGTCACATTTATCGATGATCATTCACGAAAGGTATAGGTTTACTTCCTGAAGTATAAATCTGATGTTTTCGATGCTTTTAAAAATTGGAAATCGATGGTAGAAAATGAAACTGGTTTGAAAATCAAAAGGTTGAGAACTGATAACGGTGGAGAGTATGTTGATACCGAGTTCAAGAAATTCTGCTATGAGCATGGTATCAGAATGGAAAGGACTGTGCCAGGTACGCCTCAACACAACGGCGTAACTGAGCAGATGAATAGAACATTGACAGAAAAATCTAGAAGCATGCGTATGCAGTCAGGCTTGCCAAAGATGTTTTGGGCAGATGTAGTCAACACAGCAACTTATTTGATTAATAGAAGTCCTTCAGTACCATTGGACTATAGCCTACCAGAAGAAGTTTGGAGTAACAAAGAGGTAAGACTTTCACATTTGAAAGTTTTTAGTTGTGTTGCATATGTACATATCAATGATCATGTCAAGGATAAGCTGGATCCGAAATCCTGGAAATGCACTTTCATCAGTTATGGTGGAGATGAATTTGGATACCGCATTTGGTATGATGAAAACAAAAAGGTGATCAAAAGCAGAGATGTGATTTTTGATGAAAAGGTGATGTACAAAGATAGACACACAGAAGAATCCACCAAACCAGTTCAGAGAGAATCAATCCATGTAAATATGGATGATTTCCTAGAATGTGTCGGGACACAACAGCAGAATGCCGAGAATCCTTAGGCAGAGGACCTAGTAGAGCAGATCATCGCACCACCACCTCCTACTCCAGATTCGGAGCTTAGGAGATCTACTCGGCCCCATATACCAAAAAAAAGGTATATAGATTATTTACTTCTTACAGATGGAGGAGAGCCTGAATGCTATGATGAAGCATGTTAGGCAGGAGATGTAAGCAAGTGGGAGCATGCGATGAAGGATGAGATGAAGTCCCTCACTTCCAACAGAACGCAGGAACTAGCTGAGTTGCCTAAAGGCAAGAAGGCCCTTCACAACAAGTGGGTGTATAAAATCAAAGAGGAGCATGATGGTTCCAAGAGATACAAGGCTCGGTTGGTAGTTAAAGGCTTCGAGCAGAAGGAAGGAATTGACTACACCGACATTTTTGCACCAGTTGTGAAGTTGACAACCATCAGATCTGTTCTGAGTATTGTTGCCTTAGAGGGTTTACATCTTGAGCAGTTAGATGTGAAGATGGTGTTTCTTCACGGTGATCTTGATGAGGAAATCTACATGCATCAACCAGAAGGATTCTCAAAAAAAGGCAAAGAGAATCTGGTGTGTAGGTTAAAGAAAAGCTTGTACGGTCTCAAACAAGCTCCCAGACAATGGTACATGAAATTCGATGGCTTTATGCACAGGAATGATTTTCTAAAGTGTAACTCCGACCACTTTTGCTACTTCAAAAGGTATCGGTATAGCTATATCATTCTGTTGTTATATGTGGATGACATGTTGATAGCAGGACCAGATATAGAAGAGATCAGGAAATTGAAGCAGCAATTGTCAATAGAATTTGACATAAAGGACTTAGGCTCAGCAAAGCAGATACATGGGATGCGGATCTCCAGAGATAAGCGATAGGGAACATTGCAGTTATTTCAATCAGAGTACATTAGCCATGTTCTACACAGGTTTAACATGAGCAACGCCAAAGCAGTATATACTCTTTTGGCAGGACACTTTCGCCTCTCCAATGATCAAGTTTCCCAGACAGATGAAGATAAGGACTTCATGGCTAAGGTACCTTACACCTCAGCCATTAGAAGTCTCATGTACGCCATGGTTTGTACCAGACCGGACATTGGCCAAGCAATGGGAGCAGTTAGTAGATTCATGTCTAATCCAGGGAACACTCACTGGGAAGCAGTGAAGTGGATCTTCAGGTACCTCAAAGGCGCTATTGATAAGTGCTTATGTTTCGGAAAAGGAGACTTGAAAGTCATAGGGTATGTAGATTCCGATTTTGCTGGTGAAATTGATCACCGCAGGAGCACCACCAGATACGTGTTCACGGTTCGCACAACAGCTGTTAGTTGGATGTTGCAGATACAAAAGATTGTTGCTTTATCCACTACAAAAGCTGAGTACGTAGCAGTGACAGAAGCCAGCAAAGAGATGATTTGGCTTCAGGGTTTGTTGACAGGGCTTGGGTTAAAGCAGAAGAGGAATGTTTTGTACAGTGATAGTTAGAGTGCGATACATTTGGAAAAGAACTCTGCATTTCATTCCAGAACCAAACATATCGGATTGCGTTATCACTTCATCAGATCTCTATTAGAGGATAGAGTACTAACACTTGAAAAGATTCAAGGTAGTAGAAATCCAGCTGACATGTTGACGAAGGTGGTGATTACAAAAAAGCTGAAGTTGTGCTCAACTTCACTTAGTCTTCATGCTTGAAGACAAACATGAGCACATCATTTGCCTATACACTAGTTGAGATGTTGTCTCCGTCTCCAAGTGGGAGATTGTTGAGATTATCGGTGTGGAGTCGCCGACAACCGCACCAGCCCAGCTGCCAACTTGGACGTTGAAGACCAGCGGCCACCTACTCTGTAGACAATACTGAAAACTGCAACCTCCATCTTTAATTTTTTCCCTTCCCTGTATATATATATATATGAGGGTGGTGCTATGTATGTAGTGTGCGTATGTAGAGTGTTGCAGTGTGCTGAGAGAGGTGTGTTATAGTTAGCTGAGAGAGGCAGAGAGAAGAGTGAGAGATGCAGAGAGAGAGAGAGATAGAGAGAGTTGAGCAGTGTGGCTCCTCTTGTATTTTCTTCTCCCAGTATAGTGCAGTGGTGTGTGCTCCGTGGACGTAGGTTGATTCGACTGAACCACGTAAATCCGGTGTTCCAGTGTGGATGTGTTTGTTTCTTTCTTCGTGTGTGATTGTTGCTATAACGACCCGAATAATAATGAGATTTAAATAATAAGAAGGAAGGAAAATGGAAACCGGAAACAGAAGGAGGTCGTAGACTTCGTCGACAAATGCTCCGCGCTCATCGACGACATTGCATTTTGGGGGATAACCATAATTTCAAGGAAATTGTCAGGACTTGTCGACGAGGGATAACCATAATTTCAAGGAAATTGTCAGGACTTGTCGACGAATACAGGGCCTCGTCGACGAGTGCATAAGAAAATTCGTTGATGAACACAGGGCTTCGTCGACGAGAAAATACCAAGAGAGGTTCTGGGGCAGCCTGAATTTCATCGACGAATACAGGGTATCGTTGACAAATTTAATGAAGGACTCGTCGACGAGGTGACGTGTCTCGTCGACGAAATCCCCTGCTTATAAATAGAGAAATTCGGATTTTAACTTACAAACGAAGCTACCTCTTCCCTCTCTCTCTCCCCTTCGGTTCTCTCCCTTTCTTTCGTCGATTTCGGGCCAGAACTTTGCCGGATCGACAATCCAAAGTCACCACGACGCTCCTGGAGAAGTTCTCTTTAAATCTGCCGGAGCGGATCGTTGGTGAAAGCAAGGTGGAAACCATCCCAAATCCAGGGTAAGACTTTTTACTCAATATTTGGACTTTTGGCAGTTGAGAAAAGTGTTATACACGTAGAAATACTAAAGTTTAATATTGGGAGTTTTTATTTCCAAGGATGTTGATTGGGAACGTTGGAAATCATCCATAAGTTGAGGTAAGACTTTTAAGCCAAATTGGATCTTATGGTAGTTGTAAGAAATGATGAACGCATGAAAATACTTAAGTTTAATATTGGGGGTTTTCTTTTTCAGGGTGTTGAGTTAGGAACCCTACAGGTGCGGGGCAGTTTTCTTAGGGGCTTTCTAGAAATCAGGTAAGGGGATAAATTAAGCTAGTTTTGTTTTGGAAAATGCTTGTATATTATATTTAGCATCTGATTTACGGAAAATGTATATATATTTATATATATGTTTTATATTTGCAAAATATTGTGAAAATGATCGTATGATTGAATATGTGAAAATCCGTTTGTGTGGCACGAGTTAAAATGTTGTGAAATACTGTTTTTTGAGAATGTGGATGATATAAATTTTTATGATGGAAAATCGGCGTATGGGCCGAGATTTTATATGATTTGCCGGCGTACAGGCTGTGTTATGTGATTGTGATTTGTTGACGTACGGGTCGTGCTATGTGGATGTGATTTTCCACCGTACGGGTTGTGCTACGATATGTTTGCCGGCATACGGGCTGTGCTATGATGTGATTTGTTAGCGTACGGGCTATGCTATATGTTGCCAGCGTACGGGCCGATGATTTTCATGATACATGTATATATGCAAAATGATATGATTGATGTGAAAATAAATGATATGAGATATCTATGTATCACGATTTTAGTATATGTTATATGATATCAGAACCTGGTTGGCTTGGTCTAGGCTAGCACTTGCACGGTATCGTTGCTATATGTCCATGGTCTTCGTGATCATGATATCTGTGTTAACGCCGCTGTACGGAGTGGTGTGAGATTGGATGGTCGATGTGGTTATTTTCAAGAAGTGTGTTGTTATCACCCCTGGTGTACGGACCAGGTCTAGCAGACCCATCAGACCTACAGACTACTGTTTGACTTTGAAGTGGTTGGCCAACCATTGTCAGGTCCCGCCTTCAGGCCACACAACCCAGTCATGTGGGGGTAATACATGACAACAGCCAACTAACCTACCAGGGATGTTTTTATGTTATCATTATTATGATATGAGATGAGATATGCTTATGAAATACAGTATGTTCTGTCATGTTTTGATATACATATGTTTTCCCAGATTTGATAAACAGTACTGGATATAATATGTATGGTATATGTAGAACACGGTATACTCATGTTGCCACACACTAGTATTAGTTTATTTCCCTTACTGAAAGGTGTCTCACCCCTAAATCTTATGAATTTTTCAGGAGCCCCAGATAGGAGAGCAGAAAAAGTCCCGTTAATGTAGAACAGTTGTTTGCCCTTTTTGAAGGGTAAGTTTTTGGTAGGGACCGTTAGGTTTTATGGGAATTATCCCTAGATTTCATTTTTGGGATGTATATATGGAAGTACAGCGATTGTAGTAACTTTGGTATATTGTGATATATGAAATGATGAGATGCATGTGATTGTATGTTTCCTGCTACTTAGGCTTCTGCTATATATTCTGATGTATCCCTGGTACCCACAGGTCCAGGTGGATGGTGACCTGCTGAGCTGGAATGTATGATGTTGATATTATTATTATATATTATAAAAAAAAATATGTGTGGAAAATGAGCAGGTTGTGACAGTTGCTCCAGGATTATCCCCAACACTAACCAAAATACCTCACTCCCTCTCGAAAGCCTCCGCTGGAATGCGGGTTTAATTTGCCTGGGTCGGCAATCAACGAAGACCGGACGGCGAGGACAGCTGACTGTCAGTCTTAGGGTTACGGCAAGCTCCATCCATCCTTAAGGTGAAATGGCATTGAAAGACGTGGTTGGGAAGAGAAGAAGCGCGAGCTTGCTGTTGAGACTATCGTCAATCTAGCCGAAGAGGTGAAGGTCGCCAGCATAGGAGTTAAGGCGCCTAAGCATGCTCTTCTCAACATCTACAAGTCTCATGTTGCCGGAGGAGTCACCGGAAGAGTGTGAGTTCATATTCTTCCCAGAGTAATGTTTTTCTTATTCACCTTTTAATGTTGATTGTTTTGTTTTTTATTCTTTTCTCAGTCATTTGTGGGTTTATACATTCAAAATCAGTCAATCCTATTGATGACAAGAATTAAGATGATATATACAAATTAAAAAGCAACAACATGTTCAGACATCCTCATATTGATTTATGTAGCTTCCTTTCTAAAACTCCAATTTCTTTAGTAGAATATGTAGGTGTTGTGTAGATAATGGAAGATGTGAATCACATTTATGTTGAGAATTTCCCTTATGAGTTTATCCAATTTCTTTATTTCTATTTTTATTCTTTTGCCTTTTATTTTCAGGGTTCGGGTTCCTACAAATTAACAATTCAAAATGGGCTAGCTGTTAACTCTTCAATATTTTTTAATTCATTAGAATTAAAATCATATATATTTGAAAGTTTTATCTGTTGATTAATTAATGATCTAATGCTAACTAATCAAAATTACTTTGCCTTAATTTTTATTCCCCATGAGGAGTAAGATTCATAGATATTAATTTTTCTTCTTCTTACCATCTTTATCCTCAGCGCAACGGCCACTCTTCTGGGCAACCAAACATTATGAGGGCGAGGACGATGATCCCATGGTGCCATCCACCATCTTCTTAGTAGTAGCAGCAGTCTTCTTAGTTGTAGTAGCAATTGTCTTAACTTCTTGACCTTCGAAAGGGAGGCCCCTCTTCTGGCCAACCAAACATGATGAGGGCGAGGACGACGATCCAATGGTGCCATCCACCATCTTCTTAGTAGTAGTTGCAGTCTTCTTAGTTGTAGTAGCAGTTATCTTAACTTCTTGACCTTCAGTAGGGTAGCCCATCTTTTGGCCAACCAAACAAGATGAGGGCGAGGACGACGATCCCATGGTGCCATCCACCATCTTCTTAGTAGTAGCTGCAGTTGTCTTTACTTCTTGACCATTGGCAGGGCGGCCCCTATTCTGTCCTGAGAAGGTTTGAAAACCACCACACTTCTGAAGTGGTGAGTGTCGTGTATTTTTAATGAGGTCAAGATTATATTGAATAATTACATGTTAATTCCCTATTAATTAGAGAATATATAAAAGGAAAGTATATACATGATATTATCCTAAAATTAAGACAGAGAATCCTCAACATCCTCAACACCCCCCCAGCCGCATGTTGAGCGTCAAATTGGAACGAACGTGAAGCTTGGATTGGAAGATGTCAAAGAGAGGTTTTGACACACTTTTAGTGAAGATGTCAGCAACTTGAAAATGAGAAGGCACATACTGAGTGTGAACCTTGCCAGTGAGAACAAGTTCATGAAAAAAGTGGTAGTCGAGCTCAACATGCTTGGACCGCTTATAAGGAACGAGATTGGAACTCAAGAATATTGCACTCTTATTATCATGAAGTAGAAGAGGCCACTGCTGAAGAAGGACTTTAAGATCATGAAAGAGATGTGTGAACCAAAGGATTGACATGATACTCAAATTCACAACTGGAGCGAGAAACAGTGGGTTGTTTCTTTGCACTTTAAGATACCAAATTGTCTTTAAGATAAATATAATAACTCAAGGTAGAGCGGCGAGTGTCAAGGCATCCTGCCTAGTTTGCATCAGAGTAAGCAACTAAAGCACTAGGAGCAGCAGAGGGATGAAAAGTGAGGCCAAAATGCAGTGTGCCCTTAATATAGCGAAGAAATGGTCTAAATGCTCTTAGAACTGGGAATGGGTGATGACAGTAGTGTTGCACGGGAGTAAAAAAGAATGGTTAGGAAGAGTTCAGGTCGATGATGGAAGTGCTAGTGTTTGCTGTGGGCCAAGAATTCACCGTGGCTGCAGAAAGAATTGTTGGGAGTGTGAGAGAAAGTGGTATAGTTCGGAGGATGTGCGACGGTTCAAGGTTGTCGCTGCTTGGGATGGGAGTGAACAGAAACGACAAAGATGGGATGGTACTCTACCGTCGTGAGTGGGCGACTCTGTATTGGACTCGGAAACAAGAAGGCTTGCTCGGTTTTGAGTCTGAGCTTGGCTCCGGCAACAGTTCAAGGGGGTGCGGAGTTAGACAAGCGAGAGAAAGATTGAGTGGTCGTCTGTGTAATAACCTCAAAAATAGTTAAATAAGATTAGTTTAATGATCCTAAAAAATAATATTAATTAATTAATTAAAATTAGAAAATAATAATTAATTAAATAAAAATTATTAATTAAAATAATATAATATTATATATATATATATATGTGTGTGTGTGTGTGTGTGTATAATATGGTAACCTTAAGCTTCATTTTGAAGCTTCGGGATTTCTCTTGAGATGCCCTCATTACAATGCTAACTCTCCGTCTCTCTCCTTCATTCTCTCTTCCATTTTCCTCAATTTTTTGGTAAATATTCGGCTGATCGAAAAATCAAAAAATACCGCTAGGTTTCTATCTCTGCCATCGACACGCCTATCGGAGCGGATTTGTCGTGGAAGCGACGTTGGCACCACTCCTGGGGAAAGGTATACACCCTTTCTTTCCTTAATTTCTCCTTGAATCTTCGGCTAAATCGACGATCGGGCACTACCACGGGGTCCTAGTCTCGATCGTCGTCATTTTGGCCGGAGTGAATTTTCAAGTTGGGGGTCCTTGGCTTCACTCTGAAGTAAGAGTGGGATTTAGGGAATTATAGAAATTGATTGTTTTCGGGGTTTTAATTGTTATTTGAAATTTATGGGCTTAGGAAATGTTAAAATAATATTTTCTCAAGGGTTGATTTGATTAAATTAGGGTCATTGTTTTGGGGTCCCTATTGGCATAATTTTAGGAAATCAAGTAAGGGAATTAAGTTAAGTCAGAAATTTTATTAAATTTGAACCAATTAAATTGCTATATATATATATATATATATATATGTATTTAAGAATTTAAAGGTTATTTCGAAAACCAACCGTTCGAAATGGATTTTATAAACTTAGGATATATGGTATGATATTTTGAATAAAAACAAATGGTGGAAAACTTGGTTGTTTATTAATTTGAGGTGTGTGAAGCCTAGGGAAGGCTAGATGGGTAGTATTTTGGGGAAATTAATTAATTAATTTGGAAAATTTGGTAATTTGGCTATATTTAAGGATTTATTTATTTATTTAGAAATTGTAGGCTTAGAAAATATTAAAATAATATTTTATTCGGTATTAATTACATGGGATTAGAATTTTTGAATCAGGATCCGGGTGAGCACCGCAGGTATTTTTCCAGAATCCCTGTCGGTGTAGTTCAAGAAATAAGGTAAGGGAGAAATTTATATATTAAATCAAGTTTTTCATGAATCAAAAATAAACATGTGTTATTTATGTATATATGATTTTATATGGGTTTAAAATGTCAGCCATGAAATTTATGTTTTCTGACCTTAGGATTGTCGATATAGTTATGTATGTATGAAAATAAACAAACGAAAATGAAAGGAATTTTCTAAGGAATTATGTAAGAAATGAAGTGTATTTTGAGCATGTAAATGTTAAATGTGGGTTGGCTTCTTTTATGAGAAATATGTATGAATTTTACTACTAAATTGTGTGGCATGAGAATCTGTGCAAATTATATGTTAAATGTATGAGATGCAGGTTAAGTAAGTAAAACAATGAGAATAAAATATAATATGGACAATGTTGCCTGTGCATGTTAAATGCAACCATGTAAATGTAAGACAGCTGAAAGACAGTCATGTTTACAGATCTAGCACAATTCTGTGTAGACTAACTGATGACAGCTAAAAGGAGCTGTGTTAGCACGTTTCTACGTAGACTAACTGATGATGGCTAAAGACCAACTGTAGTACGAAGTAATGAAATGAAATGATATGCAATGAAATGATGATGAAAAGGCAATGAAATGAAATGACAAAGGTAAATGATGTAAATGGGAAAGAGTCACTTAAAGTGAAACGAAATGCAAAGTTAAGTTATGAACAAGAATGAATATGCATGAATGTATAATGACAGAACATAATGATGTATTATGATAATAGAAGTATGTATGTACGTAAAACATGTTACGATTGGGCGAGGCATACTCTTCGCCTAAGGGCTTGCTGAGTAAGGCGAGTGCACTAATAGCTTCAGATGTAGCAGTAGCTGCATAACACACTAGGGCAGAGGGAACCTACTTGTATGGGCGGGTAGGATTCCCTATCCTTAGGGCCTTTGTCGGTAAACTATTGTTGAACTGTGTGAGTACGGGATTAATCTACCACTTAAGGGCTTACTGAGTAAGGTGAGTGTTCTAATATGTTTTAATTGTGACCTTAAGGTTACCTAAGTATCAGAGCAGAGGAGTGCTACTTGTATGGACGGGTAATCACCCCTATCCTTGGGTAATCTCGTGGGTTAAATATTTGCATGTGATTGTTTAGGTTTAGAAAACGATTTCAATATTATATGATGATTTGCAAATGAAATAAAAATGATATTTGTCTATCTCATGTTGGTCACACGCTGTTTTAATATGTATATTTATTCCCTTACTGAGATGTGTCTCACCCGAATATGATTATTTCTTTTTCAGGACATCCTCGAGGTCGAGCTTAGGGAGCTCGAGGGTATTTAGCATTTTGAGGGACTTAAAGAGAAAGGGTGTATTTTCAAAACACTTTGGGGGAATGTAAATATTTATGTTTTAAATTTTTATGTTTTAATCCTGTTAAGAACAGGATGGTTATGAAAATACTGAAATGCTTTTGGAGATGTATGTATATATGGGAATGCAGGTGTTGGATGGATATTGTGGATTATAGATAGAAATTAGTAAACTCTGGTATTGTGTTATATGGAGATTTTGTTTATGTTTTCCGCTATGTTAATCAAGGATTTTATCCGGTATAAAGCGCCAAACTCGGGTTTAAGGGTTCGGGGCGTTACAGTGTGTGTGTGAGTATGGGCTAAGAATGATTTTTATAACTGTGGTTAATTATTTACTGAGCTGATTTATACTATGGAAAGGAAAAGGTTATTTTTAACTGTGTATAATGATTAGACATTCAAATACTATTTTCGGTTAAATGAGGAACGAGTTATTTTTTGTATATACTAAAATTCATGTTGGCCACACACTGGTATTAACTTAGTCTTCCCTTACTGAGAAGTGTCTCACTCTAGTTTACAAATTATCTTTTCAGGAAATTATAGGAAACGTTCTTAGCAGGCTAGAGGGGCCGAGATAGTAGTATAGTTTTTTTTGTTTGTCATGAGTGTAGTTTGAATTGGTTTTTGTATAAGTATAGTGTGTTGGTTTGTAATAAGGATTTTGGAACCTTTTGTAAATAAAGGTAGTATAGAACTCTAGTAATGGATTTTGGAGATTGTATCCTTTATTTCCACTGCATTTTATATAATGAATTGGTATCAGGTACACAAACGTCACTAAAGTAGCACCTTGCACCCCACGTGGCGGATCGGGGCGTTACAGTCTATGCTTGCGAATGGGGCTCCACGTGGGGCGTACGACTAAGATAACAAGGAACTGAGGGTTGGTCTGCTAGGATTTAGGCGACGCTGCAATGGTAAGGCAGCAGTTCAGGGAAGGGGGAAGTGAAGGGCAATGACACACGTTCACAAATGGAGCTTATAACACAAAATAGAGGTTCGGGCTGCTAGAATTTTGGCAACTCTGCGACGATAGGACAGCGAATCAGGGAATCCTCAATATCCTCAGCAGGATCATTAAAATCAATATAGTTTTAGGCTTAGAGATAGTGAATGTCATTAGTACATATGTTACCCAAATAGGATTAGCAAAAAAATTTAAAAGAAAATTTTGGAAAGATATGGATATAATTTTTCAAAGGATACCTATGTCTAAAAAAACAATCATTGGAGTTGATTTGAATCATCACATTGGAATGGATAACATAGGATATGAGATGATACATAGAGACTATGGATATGGAGATAAAAATGAGGTTAGTGGTACAATCTTAGATTTTGTCATGTCATTCGATTTGGTTATATTGAATACTTGTTTTATAAAATGAGAAAAACACTTAATAACCTTAAGAGTGGGTATAGTAAAAGTCAAATAGATTTATTCTTAATTAAGAACTAGGATCGTCTATCTTGTAAGGTTTGTAAATTTATTCCAAGTGAAAGTTTGGCTACACAACATAGAGTCTTAGTATTCGATATACATGTTAAAAAATGGATGAGAAGGAGCAACATAAATCAATGCAATAGAACTAAATAGTGGAACTTGAAGGAAGATAATATAGTAAAATTTAAAGATAAATGAACAAAAAGTGTAATTAGACAATAGGGGATAAGGTTGATGTAAATACTATTTGGAATAAAATGACAAACTCTATCATAAGGATAGTAAAAGAGGTTCTAGGTAAGTCCAGAGGAAGTTACTCATGTAGTAAAGAAAGTTGGTGGTGGGATCAAGAAGTTTAAAATGTTATTAAGACAAAAAGAAACTGGTATAAAATATTTAAAAAAATTATAAAAATATATAAAATCTTGAAAAATGTAAAAAAGTAAGAAAAAATGCAGATAAGACTATTAGTGAAGCTAAATAGAGAAATTATGATACTTAATACACTAAAAGAGAGGTGACATAGATACTTTGATAAGTTGTTTAATGAAAATAAAAATGAAAGATTGAACTTGAAAGTGACAAATGTGGAGAAAGCTAAAAATAGACAATTTATTCACAAAATTATAGTCCTTGAAATCAACATGACATTAAAAATGATGAAAAGTAGGAAATCTATATGATAAGATAAAATACCAATTGAAGTTCGAAAATGTTTGGGAGATAAAGGACTTATTTAGTTAACTAATCTATTAAACACTATTAGAAAAATCATGGAGATGTCAAAAGAATTGAGGAAAAGTACATTAGTACCTGTGTACAAAAACAAAGACGATATTCAAAATTGTAATAACTATCGTGGAATTAAGATTATGAGTCATACAAAGAAATTATGAGAAATGGGGATTGAACATAAATAAGATTAGAAACGAAGATTTCAGAAAATAAAATTGATTTTATGTCTGGGAGATCAACAACAGAAACAATTTATCTTTTAAGAAAATTAATGGAAAAATTTAAGAAAAATAAGAGGGACTTGCATATAGTTTTTATTGACTTAGAAAAAACTTATGATAGAGTACCTAGTAAAGTTCTCTGGGGATTTTAAAAAATTATGGAGTTTGTAGTAGATATTATGATAGAATATTGACTAACGTTAAAATTGCAAGAGGTGAATATGGAGATTTTTCAATTACAATAGGTATACATTAAGGTTATACTTTGAGTCATTATGTTTATAGTTTAGTAATTGATGAACTAACTAAAAATATCCAAAATGATATCGTGTTGATTGATGATAGTAGGAGCGGAGTGATATTTAAGCTAAAACTTTGGAGAGTCACATTAGAGTCTAAAGGATTCAAGATAAGTAGGAATAAGATAGAATATATGAAATATAATTTCAATGATGTAGGGAGTAGCAATAGAGGGAAGATTAAACTTGGTAATTAAAAGATTAATAACACTGATAGATATAGATATCTTGGATCTATTATGCGAGTTGAAGGGAAAATTGAAGAAGATATAGTACATAAAATTAAAATAGGATAGGTAAAATGGAGGAGTGCGTCAAGTGTGCTGTATGATCATAGAATACCTTTAAAATTAAAATAAAAGTTTTTATAAAATGATTATAAGGTCAGCTATACTTTATGACTCAAAATGTTTGACAATTAATAAACAACATGCACAAAATATAAAAGTAGTTGAGATGTGAACGTTAAAGTGGATAAGTGGTTTAATATTAAAAGATAAAGTAAAAAATGAACATATACATAATAATTTAAGCATAGCACTGATTGAAAACAAAATAAGGGAGATGTGACTTAGATGGTTTGGGTATTTGAAAGGTAGGCCAACTAGAAAACCTGTAAGGAGGAGTCAGTTAACTATTGTGTATGACATGAAAAAGGGTAGGGTTAAGCCTAAAATAACTGGAAATGAGATAAAAAGGAAGGATTTAATAGCCCTTATTCTAATAGAAGAAAATGTTATTGATCGGGTGAATTGATAAAAAATGATTTATGTAGCCGACCTCACCTAGTGAGACTAAAGACTTATTGTGTTGTTTTTTTTTTTAATTACAAAAGAAGTAAAAATAATATATAATTTTGTGTATTTTGAATAGTTTGCAGTGTGTTTGGAGCAATTGTAATAGCTACTGAGTATGATAGTGTGTTGTGGGGACAACCAAAGGATAGAAGGGAGTTGAAGTGGATGAAGTTTGTAGAGCAAGGATGTGAAAAAAAATGAGATTTCATTGTAATAGCTTGAAGGTTAATTTGTTAATTGAGAATATATCACATTGCAAGTTGGGACATGGTTAAGTGAGCAATCTATATTAGGAATAGTCATTATCAATATGTTGAAAAATTCTGTTTATTACAAGAAATTTAAGATAAATCTTTTTTAAACAAACTTTAGAACAAATTATTAGTATGGTAGTCTTGGATTTGGTTCATGGCAATTGAGACCAAACCTATTTTCGAATGGAGACTTATTGCAAGAGATTGATGGACTAAATATTCAAGTGATAATTAGTCAATTTATGATTCGACATTTTCATTTAAAAAAATCATAAGTTTATGAAAAAAAATATGGGAATAATTTCAAATATATAAAAAAATAATTTTAAATAAAAATAAAAATTATGGTGAACTTTTCTATTACTACAATGTGTATGTATTAGATGCAATATTTTATGTCTACCCATGTTTTAATGATTTGATCATTGATAATTGTCATTATATAAATTATGGATGTTTTATAATTGTGGATATACCGTTAAAAATGTAATACAATTTAATATTTGCACCAAAAAATGAGAGAGAAAAAAACTTCAATTTTTGTTAAAGTTTTCTCTTAATTGATCCTTTATCCTTTATTTGAGCATGATGAATATAGAGGGGATGTCTAACAAAACTACGGATTAAGTTTTGAACATTAAATGTAGCTTTGAATCTATGAATTGAGTTTTAAATATAATTATCTCATATTTGGGAAAGGCTTTAAAATTGGATTTGTATAGATTTTTTTTAAAATACGTCGGGTTTCCTAGCCTTATGCACCAGACTAATCTCACGCATGTGTGTGCCCACAACCAACATGTAAGAGATAAATCTGGATGTGCGCTGTAAGCAGCAGGGGTTGAACTTCAGATCCACCGTTGTAAGCGACCTTCTAAGGAATCTCCTTACCACCTGATTTGAACAAAGTACAATAAATTATAATATAGTTAGCAACATTTTGCCTAAATTCACACAAATCAAACTTAAATCTTAAAATTCATTTTCCCAAGCACAACATGATAATATGTTTGATTTTGTCATTTCAAATTTAGAAATATTTGGAGATACCATTAAACACTCTAATATTTACTTGTGTTTGATCTATCACGTGCACAATGATTTGGTAACATAAAAATGTTCCAAGGACGTTAAGCATTGCATACTAAATTCAAACATTATTTATGTGACCCAATTATAAATTTTGTCTTGAACTATTTAAAAGTATCACCAATAAGTTTTTTTTAGTTGAGGTGAAAATCAAGTATCTTGACCTAGTTGTGTCTTTTTTGTTTTTTTAAATTTTTTTGGCAAATTTAGATAAATTGACTTGTTAATGATTGGGAGTTTTAAATTTAATATTTTGATTCATCTTCTTAATTGCTTGACACGAAAAATAAGTTTTTTTTATTAAATTATAAGTCTCTAATAATAATAAATTATATTAATAAAATACCTTGAGAAATAAAATTTTTAATTAAAATATTATTACAATATTTAAAGATTGATAACAAAAATTCAATTATAATACCATAAGAAATGAAAATGAAAATTTTTTAATTAAAATTTTTATTGCAGTAGTTAAAGATTGATAACGAAACTCAAAATTAAGAATGAAAATAAATGCAAAAACATAAAATGTGGAGCAGAAATGGTACTAACAAAAAATAATTAAAAAAGCGTTGAAATTTTGCGGCAAATCCCTAAATTGATATTTCTTCTCTTCAAGACTTAAACAGACTACCATGCTCCGCCATTTTTCCTCCTGCAACTAAAGAGAGAAGAAGCTATCAGGGTACGCAAATCTCTCTCTCTCTCTCTCTCTCTCTCTCTCTCTCTCACACACACACACACACACACACACACACACGCACACACGCAGACGCAGACGCAGACGCAGACGCACACGCAGACGCACACGCAGACGCGCACGCGCACGCGCACGCACTCATTCTTTGTGATAATAGTAAGAATCCACTGGTACTGGCTGTTCATCACTGGCATTGAGCTTTGTATTCGATTAGGGCTTTGTGCATGAAGAAGCAAAGTTTTCAACAACTATAATCGCCTATCAACAAACAAAGATCCGCATGCCAAGAAGGTGCTGCGGGAAACTGCCAATAGAGGCGTATTCGATTCCCTAAAGAA
The DNA here is from genome assembly GCF_029873635.1 of Malania oleifera. Lineage (NCBI taxonomy): Eukaryota > Viridiplantae > Streptophyta > Magnoliopsida > Santalales > Ximeniaceae > Malania > Malania oleifera. The sequence goes on along the minus strand of NC_080428.1, from coordinate 86,947,909 downwards.
TTGGACAATGTAAATTGTAAGCCAATTAGGGATCTGCGTTTGCTTTTGAGTCACTACTGCACTTTACTCTGGTAATCGCCCTCTGTTTTTTTTTTTGTTCTTTCCTGTCCAGGTTCTGTGATTTCTCTTGTTTGGTTCTTTTTCTTTTTAAACTACTAAATGCATTTAGTTTCCCGTCCGATGCATTGGTTCATCAGTAGGCTGGATGAATTATCAGCATAACAAAGAAAATAGATATTCCAACTCCGAATATTCAGATTTCTCTGGTGATCTGCATCTTGTTTTCAAAGTCTTTCTTAATTTTAAAGATTCGTTTATTCAATAAATTTTCAGAATATTTAGATTTCTTCAGTGATCTGTTTCTATATTTAGGAATTTTTCTTAATTTCAATAAAATTTTTGCTCACTTTTAAAATCTTTTAAAAGAAGAATATATTTTGGTACTTGATTTGTTTAATTAAAAGAAATTGCAAAACTGACGTCAAGTGTTACTGTTCCAGCTAATTTGAGATTCCTAGCAAGAAAGATATGCAGCATTCTTTGATCTGGTCAAGCAAGCTGATATTAGTGATGTTGTAGAAGCAGTATCAGTCTTGACGTTCAAACAGGTACGTGGATGCTTTTATCTTGTCGCTGTTGTACTGTTCAAGAAACAAAGAGTTATGAAAAGCACGCGTCTTTTGATTCCTTATCAATTGCTTTAGATATCCTGGATGACATTTAGGTCAACATTTCCAAAACAAGGAACAATTTTTCATCTCATTTGCCTTTGAATAAGTTTTGAAGTAATTAAACACTTTCAATACTTTTACAATACAAATATATTTCTTGTTCACTCATTTTTGTACTTTATTTCTCATTTTCTCTTTCCATAAATAGCTTATTTGGAAAGAAGGTGATATTTGACTCATTTTCACTTTTTGAGCAGGCTGTTGGTACTTGCAAGTGCATATAATTAAGTGATCCACACTGCAGTTTTCGAGTGATTGAACGAAGCTTGTGATTTTTGTCATTTGCTTCAAGAGAAAATGCAAAATCAAGAGGAGCCCGTGGCAGATGTAGGAGATACGGACTCCGTAACGTCTATTCCATCATCTGAAATCAACAATTGGGCGAATTTCAGGGATGATGAAATCATGCAACAGCAGTCTGCAATCCGGGCTGAGGAAGCTGAGAAAAGTCCATTTGTTGGTGACAAGGCAAGTACAATCCTAATTGCCTTGAAGATTTATCAGCTATCTATATGTGCCTTCAACTTGTGCTGCTTCTGGGTTTCCAGATCTGGTGTGATTTTATATATCACATTATTGTGACTAGTTGCAATTATGGGTTTCAAGTTCTGAGTTCTTCTGATTTATTTGTACCTGTTGGGTGGTCCTGGTAAGTTGGTTGGTATATTGATTATATGTATGTAATTTTGAGAATGTCAATGGGTTATTGATAATTATCTAGATATCTCAATTGGCATTTTTGTATCAAAACTTAAATAGGAATCTTGCTTTAGTGCTTGCACTTGCCAGCACAAAGTACTCCTTTTTGCTATATTCAATCCTCATCTTTCAAGTCCTAAATGCTTTGTTGTCACCCACACCCCTTGTCTAATGTGTCACTAGATGTTTCATTATAAGACACAATTATCTTGCATCTTTAGAACTAAACCGATATCATGAAGGTCTGAATAATGTTTTAGTTTTGGAAGATTTAAGAATCAGGCTATGAATGTCTATTGTTTCATGTTACTTCATTTTTTGTTTTTTTTCAATTCTGTGGGGGTTTTCTTCCCCTTTAATAATTCTCTTTTTTTCTTTTAGGGTGGGGGTTGGCATGTGTGGATATTGTGATATTTCTGCCCATTTTTCATGTCTAAGACATTTTGAATTTATATATTGATACATTTTTCAGTGTGCTTCAATGGCTTCTGTGATTTCAGCTGTAAACTGTCACCAGCACCATTAAGTTTTAGTTGATATGAATTTGTGAGTGAATTTTCATATGATTTAATAATTTTTATTTTACTGAAACTGCAGGAACCTCTCTCGACATTAGCGGCTGAATATCAATCTGGAAGTCCCATATTAATTGAAAAAATAAAGGTTTTTTATTGTGTGTGTTTTGTGGTTCTTGTAGCTAAATCTTGGTCTACTAAATGATTATCTTTATCGTATGTGCAGATGCTTGCTGAAAACTATGCTGCCATCAGGCGAACAAGAGGAGATGGGAACTGCTTCTTTCGAAGTTTTATGTTTGCATACCTGGTATGACTTGATATATGCATCGTGAGTCTTCTCTTGTTGTGATGAAAGCTGAAGTAATAAAACATGGACATTAAAAATCTGAGAATTGGTGAAATAGGAGTATATTTTGAAATCACAAGATCAAGCAGAAGTTCGTCGTATCAGTGCAAATGTTGAGGGATGCAGAAAGACGCTTCAAAGTCTGGGTTATGCTGAGTTTACCTTTGAAGATTTTTTTGCGGTAATCCTTGAACCATTATATATATTATCTAATTCTTAAGCTCTTTAGATACATTTTCTTGTTTGCAAGTGATTATTTTGGCACTCTTCTAAATTCTTGATTCTCTGCTCTTGCAAATAGGATTCAATTAACAATAAATTGACACTTCTAGCAGATACATTTGTTGTATTCCAGTAATTCATCTCAGTTTAAGCTATTTATTGTTCTTAAGCCTTTGTTTTGAAAAAGGATTGGTTGATGATCAAGATAAGTAGTTCACATGGGGGCGCATAGGAACCTACTGGTCTCAGGATAGAAAAACCTTACTTTAATACCATGGAATCGACCACACAGGAGATACAGTCAGAGAAGGAGCACACATCAAAAGGTGGACTGCATGGTCTTCCCTAGAGCTTGAACCCCAAACCCTGTCCTTCCCCCATTACACCCCTCCAAAAAAAATTAAAAATTAAAAATTAAAAAATATAGAAAGAAGAACAAAGAAGGGGACCCGTGGCACAATGGTAGAGTGTTGCATGTGACCTCTAGTCACAGGTTTGAGGCATGGAAACGCCCTCTCTTGCAAAAATGCAAGATAAGGCTATACTATAGACCTATCATAGTCCGCTGCTTCCCTGAACCTTGCATACATGGGAGCTTCATGCACTGGGATCTCCGTTTAGAATCAAGAACAAAGCAGAAATAAATGAATAAGAAACGGGAAGGATTTTTCAGTAGGATCCATATATTTCGTTGGAATCATGAGAGAGTGAATCTTAATGTGGTATGCATCGTCTTTGGAGGACCTGCTGTTTCCCATTTCTTGCTTTTCTAAACACCTGGATGAGTTTTTCTCAGAGGCTGAACCTGCATTAGGCTTATACTTGCAGCCTCAGTTTTGGGGGATTTGATTAAACCCAATGCAGAATGCAGATTACAAAGGCTGAAAAGACTAGCCAGCTCATAAAAAAAATAAAAAAAGAAGCCCTCAAAGAGATAAGTATGATTTCATAAACAAATGAAAACCATGAATTTCCCAAACCCCTTCACTTCTAGCAACATGGAATGTGAGAAGTGACCTACAACACAATCCCTAACAGATGCAACCAAGTGTCCTAACAATAATCTGCCCTTCCAAAAGCTTGAGTAGGGAAAGAACACCTAATATCTAAGCATCGACTCCTAGATGCTTCTCACCAAGAAAGCATCTACTATTTGGTCATGGATTCTTATATGAACAAAATGTTAGGAGAAATTCGATTGATTAAGTCTCTCACAACTCTCTGCTTCCTAGTACTTCCTAACCCTTGAACATTCCAAGAAATGATTTTCATTGATAACTACTAGCATTAACTAAACACCTCCTTCCTGTACCATAATTGACTGAGGAGACAAGCCTACTTAACTCTCTGCTCAACTTTGAGGATCTTTTCCCCTCCCCCGTCCACGACCATCCTAACCATTTCCCCCTCATGTGTTGCAAGGCTAAGTCCCAACTCATCAAGAACCCCTTGTTTGGTTTGCAGAATCAAGCCTGAAATGGAATCAAATTTCAAGAATGGAGTCGTATTCCTGCGTTGGTTTGTGGAATCAAGGGCGAAATCACATTTCAGCCGGAATACGATTCTTGCAAACATTTGAATCATGATTCCAATCTAAATGAACTAGAATGCATCTTCATTCCATGGAATAAAACTCATTTTATAATAAAAAAATATTATAAAACAACAAATAGTAATAGTACTTATTTTTGTTATTATTATAATGAAAATATAACTAATAATAATTGCAATAACAATAATATTAATAATAACAATAATAAGAAGAGAAATATTAATAATAAAAAGGCCAAAATAGTAATTCTTGTTATTTTAAGGATAATAATTATTATAAAAATAATAACAACAACTATGTCAACTAATAATAATTACAATAACAATAATATTTATTATGATAAAAAATAATAACAATGATAAAATTATAATTACATTAATAACATTCACTGTTATAAAAATAATAATATTCAATTAAAAACAACAAATAATATTAATACTAATTATTATTATAATAAAAATAATGGTAACTGAATAATTAAAATAACAATAATATTTATTGCTATAAAATAATAATAACAATAATAATAAAGAAGGCAAAATTATTATTATTGTTATTTTAAGGATAATAATTAATAAAAAAATAAAAAATAATGATTATGATGTAATCTTTGATTTTTGGGAGGGGAGCTGGCATCCCCTTGATGCCTTTTCAATAAAGTTAAAATTACAATAACATAATATCTAGTATTATAAAAATAATAATAACAACAAGAGCAATGATAATAAGAAGAAAATAATTATTATTGTTTTAAGGACAATTATTATTATAATATTATAAATAATAATAAAAATACAAAAATAATGATAAAACTAATATTAATCGCTATTATAAATAAGAATAACAAAATTAAATAATTATATAGGGTATTTATAAATAAAAAAGCTTATTTTTTATTCCATTATAGAAGTCATCAAAGAATACTAAATGTGAAATATTGGAAAGAAATCGAAATTGAGATTCCTACAGTCATTCCGTGTTACTCTAATCAGACGCAGTAATTGCATTCCAGAAACAATTCCATCCTCCCCTTAATTCCATTCCTTAATTCCTTTCCTGCTTCAGTTTCATCCCACACCATAATATGCATGTTCCCTTCCTTGGCTAACCCCTTTGCACAACGGTGTATTAGGTGTAGTCAGAATGCTTTGGAATGAAAAGCATACCTGCTGGATTAGCCACGCTTTTCAAAGAGGTCTTGACAGATTCATTCCCAGGGTTATGAACCAGACTATCTGGGATGGAAACAAGGGTTGAGCTTGGAATTTATAAAGGAGAGCCACTGGAGATGAGTCTGATTTGTTCTGGCTAGGTTCCTTCAAAAGTCGAAGATTAATCTAAACATTGAGCACCCTTAGCAGCTTTGCCACCCTGAATGTCCAGGATTGGAGCCTGTGAGTCCATTTCGTCCCCTTCCTCACGTTCAGATTCACCAATAGCAGCCTTAAGAGAAGAAGTATCCTCTGTTTCCTGAGAATATGTGATTTGTCACACCTCCTGCTCTCCGTAAGTGCTCAATCAGAAGTTCCTTATTTTCGAAGTTTGAGGGGGAGAGAGAAGCATTCTGTCGTTATCAAGATCTGGAGAAGCACCATCACTGCCATTGGACTCGCCCACTTATTTTCCTTTGTTCTCCAAGTCAGAAATCCCAACTCCCAATTTTTCTGTGTGTTATAGGCCTCCGAGAGTTTTTGCAAAGCATGGTTTGGATGCTCTGGTCAATCAATATCTTCAACTTCTCCTCTCCTTCCTTCCCTGCAGCTTGCACCTTTTCACCTGAAACAATTTGGGCCCAAGAGATGCCTGCCCTAGATGAAGATTGTGCATGATTCTTCGAAAAGTTCTCAATGGTTCTTCCTCAGATCATTGATACTTTCTCGGTGTGATAGATTTTGGGGGGAGCAAGAAAGGGCTGGTCGTGGAGAGGCTGTTTTTGCCCACTTTTGGATTTTGTGGAGCAAAAGGAACGTTAGGATTTTCAACAGCAAAACAATTCCCTCTAGTCTTCAATGGGATGGAGTTGGAGGGGGGCTAATTGTAATTATTTTTTGTTTCTTTTAGGGGGACTTCTGATCCTCCACCCCTTGTAAATTCTTCTTCTTGTTAAATAATTTCCTTTTTATTTTTAAAAAAAAAGATCATGGATTTGTCTTCTTTCAATTATTGTATTTTCCCTTGGTTCTCCTTGCCCAGCTAGCTTCAAGGCTAGTTCCTCGTTGTTACAAAACAACAAAAACAACAACAAGCCTTAAATCCCACTAAGTGGGGTCAGTTACAAGAATATTTTTCTGCCAATTCACCTGATTGAGAGTGTTTTCCTCTATTTGATTAAGGGCTAGTTCCATATTAAAAGAAAATAAAGGGGATTGTCTTTCAAGGAAGTTGCATCATCTCTTGTTCTTTTCCTCATTTGTATCGTCTTTCTTCTTACCATGATGATGTGATTTCCTCTTTCCTTATTATTGAGATGGACTCCTTTTCTTGGGATTTTTATTTTATAATGGTCTTAGAGTGATGTTGAGTTGGGAGGAGCTGTCTTCTTTGCACATTGTGTTGGACGGTTGCAATATCTCTACTGGGACTGATTAAAATTTGGAATTTGGATTCCTCTAGGGGCTATTCATGTAAACCTTTCTTCTCTTATTTAGTTAATTCTCTTGTGTCTTTTCTTCTTTTCCAGGGCATATGCAATGCCAAAGTCCCTCTAAGATTAAGGCTTTTGTTTGGTTGGTGGCCCTCAAGAGTGTTAACTCCAACAACCTGCTGCAAAGTAGGACTTCTAAGCGTTGTTTCCAGTTATGTCTCATGTGTGGAAATAGCTCTGAGGATGCATCTCATTTGGTTTTACACTGTTCATTTGCTTGTTGATTGTGGAACTGTCTTTTTGGGGCTCTTGGTGAATTAGGGGTTTGTCCGAAATTGGTGGAGGAGCGTTTAAATATCTTTTTTGTTTGTTCTGGAAAAGGGAAGGATGTTGGAAGCTGTGGGGTTATGCTGTCTGTGGTGTTCTTGGGGGAATTTGGTTGGAAATGAATGCTAGAATATTTTCTGGAAAAAGTGGGAAAAACTTGTGAAGGGATCTTCCCTGGAACAGAATTTGATAATTGGCTTCCTTTTGGGCTATAGTGTAGGCGGATTTAGGGTTGTTGTTTTCAAGATGTTAACTTATATTGGGTGGCGTTGTTAAGTTAATGCTGGTTTTTTATTTTATTATTATTTTTTTTAATTTTTTGTTTGAGGACTTCTTGTTCTGCTTCCTTGTATCTTTCCTTGTCTCAATGAAGTTCTGTTTTCTATTTAAAAAAAAAAAAGAAGAAAAGAAAAGAAAAAAGAAAAGGAAAGAATGGACATTATAGATGTGTTCTCTATTCTAGTTAGAACTGTAAAATCTTTGCAGCTTTCTTTTCAGTTTACTCTCACTGAGATGCTGCCATATTTTCCATTGAAACTTTTATTTCTTTAGATTTTCTATTCTTTATAGGGAGCTTCTAACTCTCAATCCATGTGAAAATTTTCAGTTATTCCTTGAGCAGCTGGAAAGCGTTCTTGAAGGTTCTGCAACTTCAATAAGGTGTTGACCTCTTTATTTGATCCTTCATCGTGGCAGTAATAGTGGCAAAGTGAATGGTGTACCTTTTTGCCACATTTTCTAGTTGGCTGGTTATTCCAATTGTACGTGCAGTTATAACAAATTCTTATTTCCTTTCAGTCATGATGAGCTCCTACAGAGGAGTCGAGATCAGTCGATATCCGACTATGGTGAGTGAATGACTTGGAACATTGGAAGATATTGATATACCAGATAATTGCTATATTCCCTGACAAAATTTGTTGGTTAGTTGTGATGTTCTTCAGATTTGTTACCTCCGGTGAAATACGTAAACGGTCTGAGTTTTTTGAACCATTCATAATGGGGCTATCAAATACCACTGTGGAGCAGGTTGGTTTGACACATGTTCAGCATACCTGTTTCACCAAGTCTATATTTGGCTGTAGAGAGGAACAGTTGCATATTTGTCCATAATTGGAATAAATTATAACTGTAGTCTCATTACATCCTACTTTCACTGGAGCATTTTGGGAAGTTTCTGCCATTCTTATTTGAATTACTAAAACACTACTTTGCATGGTCAAACATCTGCTGTTCTAGCAATTCAAATTTTTAACTACTCTAGTTTGATACTAATATTGGGGGGATTTTCTGTTTTATCGTAGTTTTGCAAATCCTCGGTGGAACCAATGGGCGAAGAGAGCGATCATGTGCACATTACTGCCCTGTCAGATGCCTTAGGTGTGCCAATCCGTGTTGTATACCTAGACCGCAGCTCGTGTGATACTGGTGTCAGCGTAAATCATCATGACTTCATTCCTACTTCTGGTGATCATCCTGATGCCAAAGGCAGTAGTTCTAAGGCGATTGATGCTTCCATTACATTGCTATATCGACCAGGTCACTATGACATTCTTTATCCCAAGTGACATTCTCACCTGTGCTGGCAAGCCTGTCCTATTCTGTCAATTGATAGGACGCCGGATGCAATGATTGAGTGTAAAATGCTTTTATCTTTCTTCACATGCATCTGGGCTGTGTAATCAGGACTTTGACATGAGACTGCTAAGACATGGTATTGTTCTAAATTTCAATTTGAGCTTGTGTTTTCTGATCTAGATGAAACTGCCGCGAGAAGAAGATTGTAGATTCTGCATTTGCTTTCTGAACCATATAAAATTGGCATTGCCCGTCTCTGGTTTGTCTGATATTGTGCACTCTACTCAAATTTCTCCAGGATGTTTTTGGTTATTGAGCCTGCACAAATCCCGTCCTGACCTCAAAAGGACAAAGAAGAATGAATCTGTTTATTGAATTGGCCAATGAATGTTAAATTGGTCACAAAACAATCCAAATGCAATAGTTGTGGTTAAGATTAATTGAGTAGCATAGAGAATTCACCAATCCATGGTGAGAACTTAACATATTACTACCGTTAAAAGGGTCGGGAGTAGCATGGAGGGCTCATCAATTCAATGTAAATAAGTAAAATCAAGTATATATATATTCAGTTGTATGGAATATGAATTCCTTGGTGTTTGGCTGGTTCACTACTGATCCGACCATTTTGCCACGTCTATTTAAATTAGGCCTATCATGTGGCTAGCGGTTAGGTCATCTTTCATCCAAAAACTGCAACACTTTGTGGGGTTGGCGAGTGGCAACCAATTTGATTATTTAATGAACAAATTATTTTGACCACTCATTCTAGTCAAATAATAGTGTCGGCCAGAGTGAAAAGATAAGAGATAAAAGATACTGTTCTTAATTTGTTATTTGCTCTTAACCTTAGAAGGGTTAAATATATTTTTCCTTGTAAATTTTCAAATCTGTCGCCATCAGCTCGACAAATGCTTATTGCATCATTCCTCACAAACTCAAGTTGTCAAACCACCCACTTGCACCTGAATCTCATGAGAAAGAATGGGAGATTTTTGGAAAACTATTCCATTTACAACGTGGAAAACATGAAGAAAACCAGGGAAAATATTAAAAAATAACCTTTTTTCCTCCCTGGTTTGGCTATTAAATGTCTAAACGTAGCTAAGATATGTCACATGTATATTTTTTTTATGTTATTTTACGTCATTAACCTCTTTTTTTTTTTTTTTATCAATTTGCAACTGCATTCAAATAAATTTTAATTTTTAAAAGCTTTTTAGATGGTGAGAAAATAAAGGACAAACAAATTATTGACACTACTAATGTATAGGTGTCCTCTCTGTGATCCGTACGATTAGAATTTGACGACAGTATCCATAATTCTGAATCAACTTTTTTGTTTTGCATTACAAAATTAGCACATACAATTACGTCAACACTTTTCCAGATTAAGAATATCAACATCTAGAAAGAAAGGCCCAAAAATCTCTCCGGAAAGACAGGTACAAGTACAAAGAAGAGTACATTAAGTGTACAACAAACCTTCAGATGACCACTTCAAAAAATTCCAGCCATTTATCTTCATCTCAGCAACTACACACCAGCTTCAAATCACCAACAAAAACCAAAAAAAATAAGAAAGGAAAATACAAAAAAATTAAAGGGGAAACAAAAAAAAAAAAAGATATTGCAGGGAAGCCTCCTCAAACTGCAGTGAACCATATCTTCATTGCTCACAAACCCCTATACACATTTAAGAAATTTTCTTTTAAATAACACTCAAGATCATCCAAAACTTGGAAGCCCAAAACCCCAAGGAAACTGGAATATCTTGTTTTTGAGAGGCTTCTCCAAAGCATCAAAAATTTTCTTTTGGTCAGCCACCCACAATACATGATACTAGAATTTGGATGGAATTGATTCTTGTTACTCCCCTCCAGTACTATAAGGTTAGTGTCCACAAAATTGAAGGGAATAGCTAGCTTATTCAGTCCAACTCCTTTATGGAACCAGAAGATGAGTCTCCATTAGAAGGTTCCTCCTTGTTTTCCAAAATTGGAGGGCTTTCTTGATGGTTCTCCTCAGTGGTGCTGCTACGACTTTTACCTGGTCTAGATCGAACATTAACCCCCATTGGGAAGGGCACCTGCACAGAGATAAGGTCAGCATATGATCTGTCTTCTTCATCCTTGTGCTAATATTATCTTTATTTTTCCTTTTTTCCCCCCTTTATGAGGTGGGTGAGGTGGGTGGGGAGTTGTCTGAAAATTACAGAGCCAGCCTACCCAATGCATGTAATCATTGATGTTCATACCTGATCACCTGCATTGGGCCCATCAGTATGGAAGAGAATAGGACGACAACGCTTATCCTCATTCATCAAGCTTGAATTCTGGAAATGAGCAATGAGAGCAGATTTTCCCTGTATGCGAGCATATGCAAGAGATGCCACCTTTTCACTATTGAACTTCTCCCATTTCTTTCCGTTGAATGCCTGCAAGATTGAATTATACTTTTTCAATTGATCTCTAGTCTATAAATTATAAACCACAGTAATAAGCAGTTTATATCCTCAGACAGATTAACTGAAACAAACCTGATAGAAAGGAATAATCTGGCTAGGATCTGTCATGTTGATGAATGCGTATCCCACATTGCACTTATTCTACCAAAAAAAGAGGCAAATGCCTAATGAATAAACATATGTGGACAACAGGTGAATTAACATAGAAAAAAATTAATCAACTTCTAAGAATAAAAGGGGCAATGGACTTGCCTTGAAATCAATTGGTAAATAAATGAAATCATAAGTTCCTCGATGGCGTTCATCAATTGTGGCCAAAAGCATCTTTGAAGTATATCTGCAAAATCCGCGAAAGAAAATTGGTGAGCTAAAACACTCATGAATATGAAACATTTCTTTGGGTCACCTCCAACATAACTGTTAGCAATTATATCAACTGTAAGCACCTGACATGGAATATAAATCTACTGTTCTATCAAAAGTCAAAACTGTTCCACGGCATAACAACATCATTGAATAGGCTTATAGGCCTAACAAGCCAACTAGGACAGTCAGTACCCAAAAAATAAAAGATCAATCCATCAACTTAATGGTACTTATAAGAACACGAAGAGTTCCATTTTGCAGTAAATCACAGTAGTCCATACATTTAGGAAAGTAGGAGCTAGCCCAGCTGCTGTCTAAGCAATCACTTATCATACATGTCATAACATGTCATGCATAAAATGCATGTACATCTAAACCAACTGCAGCATAAAAATGGGGGAAAATCATATTATGAAAACATTAATTTTAACATGAGTTGCAAGAAAAAGGAAAGGACAAATTTTAAGATAACAAGCAAAATATGACAGTTGACATCAAACCAATAGAGATGGAGAGAATCTCTTTCAGTATGATAAGCCTATGCAAAGGACATATTAAAAACATGCAACATGAAACATATGCATAGAGATGCAGACAGATGAATATGTAGAAATAATGGAGTGAATGCCTCTCGGTGTTGTGCCAATCATCCTTGCCAATCATATTCACGTGCCAAGCCTGACTTGACAACACCACAAATTATCTATTTGTACCTCAGAGCTATCCAATTAATATTACACAAAATATGTACTTGAGAATAAGTGAATTTGAAGGATAAGAAAATGCATCCAACTTTCAGAAATATAAAATATGGACACAGAAATAAAGCAAATCGTAGCATACTTATTAGGAATGTTCTTTATCATAAGTGTAGTCCGGTTGTCTTCCCCACGCACTATGCGGTCAATATCAAGCTCATACTGTTTCTTGCTGTCAGCTTGATTAGAACTGCTTTCATTTCTACGGCTCCGACCCCGTTCATTGGGAGGATCAAATGAACTCATCATGGGAATCATCTGGTTTCTTCCAGGAAACATCAGGCCCCTCTGATGATGAGAGTGCTGTCCAACATTTTTAGGGGGAATTTGTACATCCATGCAGTTCCCACCAACGCGCATAAGTATGTTATGAGGAACAAAATCCAAAGGATGCAGTGAGCTGTTGGGAATTCTCATACTCCCAAGAGAACCTGGGAGAAAACCAGAGGTCTCTGGAGATTCCCCTGCATAAGCATGTTGCCTGTCCCACAGAGAGTGATTAACAGCTGGTGCTGATCCTACATGGTGATTATTTATAGGTGCAACTGTGCTCAGCATATGTGATGGTGCACTGGGAACTCCATGCATTTGTGGTTGAGGAAGAGCAGCACAAACCCCGTTAACAAATGATGGTGAGTTTGGCCACATCATGCCTGGTGGGCGAGGATGATGTAAACTATTCCACATGTACTGATGCCTGGGAAGTGGACAACTCCCATTGCCAGAAGAACCAAAAACTGACAGAAACCATAAAACAGTTAAATTAGAACAACAAAAATATGAAGATGTCAACTTGTCCAACATTACAAAGCTTAGGTGAATCTCAAGCCAGCATCAGAAAGGATATCAGAAACGTTTCGGCTGATTTTAAAACAAGTAAATGGAAGGATATCTGATCATGTTAATATAAGTTCATGCATCAAACAAAAAGGTCTTTCAGCATGCCTTGTTCTAAGCGAAGGATCTCAGATAAAGCCTGTGCTTACAGGAAAACTGTAGCCCACATCAGACACTAAGTAAGCAAAGAGCTTCCCCAACTTCTGCAGTACAAGCTATTAATTCTATTATGGAATTTCAACAAGTTTAGCAAACCCAAAGAAACAGAAAAATTGAGGTGGTCTTCAATCCGAGCGACAAGATGGTTCATGTCAACTTCTACTTCATTATTATTTTTTAAAGTTTTACTGGTACCTCTTGGCTTGGCTTCAGCAGATACTGAAAAGCAAGAAACTGACATGCATACATATTCATCAAACTTACCGCCTTCATTGAGTTCAATAGAGTGCCCATTTGAGCCCACTCTGCACAACTGTCCATTCCCAATTCTTTCTGACGGTGTGGAACTGATATTAGAAGCCATTGTGCACGGAGGTTTGCAGGGAACTCCATTAGGTAAACCATCATTACACTCTGTAACTGAATGAGGATGAAAGGCTGGATTGCCTTGGAAATCAAATTTCAAGTGCCCGTGAGACTGGCCAGACTGATTTCCAACCGAATCAATTCCCACCAGAGAGGGTAAGCTGTTAGGAACACTGGAAGAGATCCCATGATGGAAGGCATTTTCCATGCCGCTAGAAGAGATCCCATGATGGAAGGCAGTCTGGAGACCCAGGGAAGTCTCATTATCCATGCCACTAGATGCAAGTGCACTACGTGAAACTGGGCCTGCAAACAAAACTTTGTGAGAAAACATGAAAATTTGGTTTTCATCTGAAATTCTGAACTAATGCTTTATGAGCAGGTTATATTAGTGCAACCATACCAGCAAATCCTGTCGTAGAGTTAATAGGCGAGCTACTTTGTTGCAAATATGGACCAGACTCATCGGGGTCAAGCTCTGTAGGAAATTGTTGCATCAAACTGCAGAAGATGAAATTAAAACTGTAAACCCCAGACCTAAAAAAAGCATAAAAAATAAAAGTTTAACCAAAGGAATCTAAAAGCCCATCCCCAGCAATATTGGCCTAAAAGTAAAAAACATAACATACATGAAAAATAGATAAACGAATCAACATAAGTCCATTAGTCTTGCTTAAACCTGATACAGAAAATTTGACACCAAACTCAAGCTTTTGCTGCACCTTCACAGAACTTAGTATTCTACTTTATGAGGGCTACAGTAAAAGAAAAAACAAGAAAGAGAATGAAAAAAAAAAAAGGGGAGTTATTGTTTTTGGGAAATAATACCGTCTTGCAACCCCTGGGCGACTATGTTCAAGCTTAATCCGCTTCCCTGCAATATCACTCCTGTTCAATGCACGAAGAGCAGCTTCTGCAGCTCTAACATCGTAATATTCAATAAACTTGTGATGACTCCGGTGTGGAGTTTCACGGATCTGCACTCCAGGAACAAGAACCAATTAAGACATTAATATGAGATACTACTAAGTGGAATTTTGGATAACCACAACACTTGAACTGAGTAGACAAGCTCACCTCCTTAATTTCTCCATAGACACCAAAAATCTGATGAAGCTCATCATTAGAAATAGAAGAATCTAAGTTGAACACAACAAGAGTGCCCTGATTAATATCTTTCTCCGAGGGGTTATCCTGAGAAAAGACAACCATAAGGAAACAATTAGTCAACAAGATTCATGCATATATGAATGAGTGGTTAATGAAGATATACAGAAAGCATGCATGCAAAGTAATGATAATCCTTGACTCCTTATTCCCAACTAATAATGAAAAATAGACCAACGTGATTATAAATTAACAAAATCAACATAATGCATGCATCGAGAAGGATGATAAATCCGTGGCATGCCTTCGGAATCGAGAAATGTATGTCAAGCTTCCTACGCCTCAATGGTTTGTTTTGGAGTGCTCTCATGGCATTTCGGGCTGCTCTTAAGTCATAATAGGAGATCATAACAAAACCACGATGTTTGCAGGCTGTATAAAGAGTTCGAATGTCTCCATATTGCTGCACAGTCAAGTTATCAATGTAAGCAATAATGTCAACATTCTATATTGGAAAATTTCAGTAATATATACATATATATATATGTGTGTGTGTGTGTGTGTGTATATATATATATACTATAAACTAAAATACATCAGAAGCAAAGAAACAATATGCACCTCAAAAAGGGCACGTAACTCGGAATCTTCAACATTGCTATTTATATTTCTCACAAACAGAGTTCGTGAAGGGTGTTCACCGAAAGGGTGTTCCCCAGCTATTGAACCACTTGATCCCCCAACCTGACCGTTAGGCATTCCTCCAGAAACATCAGCATTTTTTTGCCCTGTATAGGAACTGTCATCTCCTAAATCCATCCCTCCAACACTGCTAAAAAGGTCTAACTCTTCTATATCATCTCCACTACCAGGTTCGATGATATAGTCAAGCCCATCAGTCACACCAGAAAGTAAGTCATCATCATCTGGGAGTAGATTTCCAATGGTTTGGGCCTCTATTTCTTCTAGAGATTCAAAAGGTTCATCTTCCTCATAATGGGTAACAGTATCAACAGAATGGCCTAATGAACCATTGTCTGATGCTAATTTCACTACATCAGAAAAACCAAATTGAAACAACAATAACTCATAATCTACCCAATCAGTAAGGCAGCAGTAGCTTAAAGCTGGCTCATATATGTGAAAAAAACAGATGGGAGTAGTAGACTTACACTTTCTTGTAAACAATTCTGACAATGAGCTAGAGAAGAGGCTATTCTCATACCGAGCACCAGTCATATTAATTTTTTCACCTTCAATAAAACAAGATGCTGACTGCACATTCAAATTAGATCTTCCTCCTATATCTTGATCCAAAGATCCCCATAAAGTTGAAGAATAGCCAGCTGCTCCCCCATTTCCTACACCATGTATCCCTGGGCTAATATTAATTTTCTGGTCACGGTGTAGGAAAGGTCTCACACGTTCCAAAAATTTCCCTGGTTGTGATTCCACCGGTATAAATTTTTCCAGAGGGGATGAAGTGACTGACTTGCTGCCTGCTGTTAGTGAAATTCCATAAACGAAAGCAAAATTTATAGGATGTTTGTGTATACAGACAAGATAAAACAATAAAAGCACCAAGCATTAGTCAAGGACAAACTCAGGCATTCATTAATCTGGCATGGATTATATTAACTTGATAAACAGTTTGTTTGGTTGATTTCAATTTTTTTCCCTTTCCAATTTATTTCTCCTTTTTGATCTAAATGGCACGATATCCTTGGAAATGCAATATCATCAACATTATTCTTTTGCAGGAAAGCCAGCAGAGAAAAAAAAAATCAGGAATTCATGAGAACTGTTTTAAGGATAGAATATAAAAACAGAGTCATTGTAAGATGAATGTTTTAAACATAATATCAGAATCATGCAACAAATAAAGCTCAAAAATTCTTTTTTTTTAAAATAAGATAGATATATTGTATTAAAGAGCACCACGGGTGGACAACCCAAGTACACAAATGAAGGAAGCTGTTCACAAATTACAGGTCAAAAAGATCAATCCACTCAAAAGAGATCTGCTGTAAAAAAAAAAAATCATAGCTCTGAAAAAATGAAGGTTTGCAGGAAATTACTCTTCAGTTGGATGAGATGTCTGAAGAGATCTGGTATGATTTAATTGGAAATCATGCTAAGCAAAGTATTTCAGTATCCCCTATTTATTAGACCATGGAGCCTGAGGGCCAGAGGCCCCTAGAAAATTTGTAAATGCTGAAGATCAAGGACATAATACCCAAAGTTCAGTAAACATATTTTCTCTTATATGCATACTTCTTTACTGGTGTAAAATATTTAAGCACAATTAATTCCAGGTACTTTGGACACAAAATCATTGATTTGGATGAGAAACTGTGAGTTGTATTCAAGTAATGACAGAACAACAAACAAAAAAACTTAGCTTAAAATAATACCATAGACTCTGCATTCTAACATGATTTTCTGACACCATTCATTAGAAGCCTTGCACCTTCTTTTACTTTCAAACTCTGCACATGATTTGGTAAATATGGCCCAAACTCTTATTCATGCCTTAGGTGGTGGAGGGGTAATTTGGGAGCAGAAAGTAGCAACCCAATCTTCCCTTTATAGGATGGTAGGATCTACTTGCCCATTTCTCCGAGAATATATATTAACTGCTTAAGTCCATTTTAATATACCTCCATAATAAAATTGCCCTACATGATGAGCTACTGGTAGAAGTTCTGTATAACAATAAATTTAACATTTAATGTTAATCTTGATACTTATAAGTCAATACTAGTCAATAAACCAACTCGTAACCAAATAGTTAAAGTGCTAAACTCTAGTACAGGGAGGTTTGGTAGCTTGACTGATCAACCTATCTTATTACCATCCCTATTCATCTCCGATCTCCATCTTCACAAATTACTGACTGACTTGGGGGTACCTCGTGATAAGTCTGCATTGCACCTATGATTGCAATTGTTCAAACTTGTTTATTAGGGTCGCCATTCAGAATGCCAACTTAAAAACACGCATAAAGTTCCCCAAGTATATTCAGAGATTGTATGTTGACTCACTAAGTTAGCCACAGATTGTCTTCTTTGACAACCAACTAGTGCAGATTCTTCCAATAATTACAGATGAAGGTAGAGATCATTTGCAAGCAAAACAGAAACAACTGGCACATACAGGAATCAGTATACAAACAAGAGACCTAATAATGGAACCTGAATTACAAAAGAATAAGATACTCACCAAAATGATCAATACTCATCTCTCTCTTCCAAAATCCAACCTGTCTCTGCCGAGTATTAAAAAAGTCAAAAGGAAATTGAAATGATCAAAGCACAAAAAAGAAAATAAGAAAAAAATTGAAGTCCAAAACACCCCATCCAACTACTCCAGTATTTGAATTCTTAAACAATTATAAAGTTATATAGCCATGAATCCCCTAGAGGGGAACTAAAAGTGAGAGTCAAAGATGTACAGGTAATCAATACCTCGCTGGGGAAACATACTTCCTCCGAAAAGTATGATGATGAAGGCAACCCCTGCTGGTCCATTATTTTAGATGGCATGACGATGTCCAGACTCTACAAAACCCAGCAGGAAAAATTAAAATCCAGAAATTTCCATCTGTAGCTACCACAATGGTAAGCAGGCCCCTATAAACAATTCAGAAGATTTGCCTCCAGATGGAAAATCTGTATGGCGGCAGTACAGAATAATTCATCAAAACAGACGTTCCAAAATTAGCTTAACCAACAAATCAACTAAAACTCATGGGTACAAACGCAGAACAGAATGGCAGCAAGAAGGAGGAAGGAGAAGGGGGAAAATATTGAATTTGGGAAATTAAAGAAACATAGGACATCCTCAGAATTCTAGACCTGTCAACGGGAAGCAAAGCAGGAATTATTTGTATTTCAGTAAATGCAAATGTGAGATTGTTATTGAAGATTTTTTTTTTTTTTTTGAAACTAGAATAATCAGGGCTAACGCAAAACGACACAAAATGAACCTCAAATTCTGCAAATGAACGTGTCACGTCCTTCCAATGTAAACACATAACAGCTTTTCAAGAAAATTTTGACTATGAAGGATCAAGGCGAATGAAAAATTACAGAAGAGCTAGCGAACGCCGAATTCTGCACCTGAGGACATATCACAGCCTTTGAACTCCAAATAAATAAATAAAACAGCTCAACCGATCAAATTAAAGATCAGAACACAAAACGCGACAAAGCACATGAAACGAAAATGCAACAAGAATTCAGCACCAACCTCTTAAAAATTAATTACCGGGCCGAATGAAATGGAAACGAAACCACCGAGCTCGCTGAGACCTTGAGAAGGAAGAAATAGCAGAGAAACCGAATAGATTACGGCATAAGGCAAGGGGATTGAAGAAGGGATCTAGGCATCTGTGCCGTGCAAGAACCCCCAAAGCTTCGATGCCCTCCCTATCTCTCTCTCTCTCCTCTTTTTCCCTGCATTGCACGTTAACCACGAGTTTTTCCAATTATTTATTATACTCCCACTGTTTTTTCCTTCTTCTTCTTCTTCTGTACAATAATTGCAACGCTCTCGTCCTCTCTCCCTCCTCTCTCTCTCTCTCTCTCTCCTCAGTTAGCTCCAGCGACGGAATCCATGGAATTGCCGTCGAGGAAAGGCGGTGTCCGGCGAGATTCCGAACCCTCGCCCGCTCGGTCGGAGAGGGAGAGGGTGGGAAATTGAGGTGTGCTTCGATCAACAGTTCAACAACAGAAGAGAGAAGCTAAAAATAGACAAGAGACAACCAGACCAGACCAGACCATACCAGACCTCCTCCCGGCCTCCTCTCCTACAAACCCGACACCTCCGATCAGATCGTCGCGCAAAAAAAAATCCCTCCCCGAGGAGAGAGAAAGAGACGGCGGTCTCCGTTAAATCTGACGACGCAAAGTGCCTTATCTGAATGTTTATTTTTTATTTATTATTTCAAAATTATTATTTAATTATTAAAAATTTGGCAAAAATTTTTTTTTTTAAAATGTATGTACGAATCTTTTATTTTTTAAAATAATATTTAATATTTATAAAAAGTGGTGTGTGCTGTAAAAATCATTGGATGGGCGGTCCAAAGAGCGGGCAAATAGGAGTCTTTGTTTTGGGTTGGCCTTTCAGATATACCTGCACTGCGGCTCTGATTGCCACGCTGGCAGCTTCGGACCGATTCCTTAATTAATTTCAATGATTATTGAAATGACGGAAACACCCCTGCCTCCAGATCATTAAATTATTGGAAAATGGTTTTTACCGTTTACCTATGCATCTATTATTAGGTGGATGAACGCCAAATGGTTTCGGTAGATGGGTACGGAGAAGTCTCCACTGAAAAATCTTAGCCAATAAACATTCAGAAAATTTATATTTAAATTTTGAGAAAAGTAAAAAATAATAATAATATTGTATTGAAAAACATAAATTTTAGATATTGAATTTATATTTAAATAATTTTTAATATCATTTTATATTATATTTTATTCCCTAAATACCATCAGCATTGCTAGATAAAAATAATCAAGAAATAAAATTTTACTATAGGCGGGAAAATTTTTGGTGGCCAGAATCATATGGCCACGCGTGATGGCCTAATTGGTTGGAGTTGGCAGAATGCGCAGTGGAAAGGAGTCGGGTAACTTTCCTAACTTGGGTTCTTGGTTATGCCAATCATAATCACCATTACGTGGCTAATTAAGAAAAAGCAAGGTATCTGTACAAGATGGTGTGAGAGTCCAAAGTCACTGTTCTAACGACACGTGTCCCTTGCAGTACCATACTTTGGGATAATTGGGGACTTATGAATATCAAAAAGAGTGGGACAGGTACCCTACAAATTTGTTTGGAGGGCTCAATGATTAATGGGTCCTGTCCCAAACTTGCCCACTTGTTCTCTCTCTTTAGGACCATTCATTCAATTCATGGGTGCAAATGGCTTATGGAAAAAATAAAAAAAAATTCAAATCCTATTACTTTTTTTTTTAATTTGATTTTTATTATAATAATAGATTTGGATTTTTAATTTTTTTAAAATTTAAGTTTGATTTCGAATTTTACTAATTTATCAAATTAAAAATCAAATTTTATTCTTCTATACCTCATTTAAGGTGTATTTGGTTCGATGGATAAATTAGCCTAAGGAAACTTACTTCTTATACGAATGCGAAACCTTAAACAGTAAAATTAGGTTAACCTATTTATGTGGGAAAGCATTGATAGGCTTGCCAACATTGAAAAGTGAAACCATATTGCATGAAAGGTCCTCTTTGTGTACTTTCAATTCCTTATCTTCTTCACATCTTATGTTAAGAACACCGTCTCTACATGCCCTAATTCAATCATTTTCTTCACATCTTCTAGCTATATCTTTTCAACCAGCAATACTACTTGAAATTGGTAAATTTATTATGTTATAAGAGTGTTTCGACTTTTATTTTGAGATTAATTATTTATTTATTTGTCTTCAATTCTTTGTCAGATAGCTTGTCTTGTTTTGATTTGGACACGTGTTGGAATGTCGAATTTGATGAATCAACACTTGCCTATGGTGGTTTGGTGAGTAAAGATGGCGAATAATTTGACATCAATGTAGGAAGTTCTGTATCATATTTTTGAAACAAAAGTTTTGGTTAAGGGGTGTTATGGTACTTATTGGAAAGAGGAAGAGAAATCTCGTATAGGAAAATGATAGTGGCATGACTCATGTGTCATTACATTATTGATTAGTTTATGGATGCTATGATAAGTTTGATCTACCTAATAAGTTTTTGTATCACGATACCTGAGTCACGCATCAACAAATTTTAACAATTGTATGGTAACATCAATGGCCTCAACTCCATATAAATGAATAATTGAAACAATTATTACTTTGATATTTATCATTAGGTAATTTAATGACAGATATGCATGCATGGATTTGGTTTTTATGGCTTGTACAAACATGTTAATTAGTGAACCATTAAATAGTTGTTAGGTATAAAACTGTCATACACCTCATTTGAAACTCAACAAAATTGCGAAAATAAAAAAAAAATAATATGAATATATATTTTTTTTTCATATTTTTTGGTTATAAACAAGTTATATATATAACAAATTAATAAATAAAGTTTTAAATTTTACACATGATTAACATATTATTTTTGAATTATGTTCGTATTCGACCAAATTTCTTTTGCAATAGCATTTCATATAGAGAGAAGAGAGGATGGAAAGGAGGTTTCCTTCTTGCTTTTCTTTTCTTTTATTTTCCTAAAAGATTTTTTTGATTGAAATGAATCCAAAAAATTAAGAAAAATTATATGCTAATGATTTTTAAAATTAAAATTTTGGTTCTTAATTTACAATATATTTTATTCATTTTTCTCTTGCTTTTATTTACAATCAGATATGAAAAAGTGAATTCTTTCAAAATTTATTTTTCCTCTTACTAATATTTTTTAATATCCAAATGGGGAATTGTTAGTAAGAAAATTTGTTGTTGCAATGTTCAACGAGGAAACTAGCTAGGTGGATTTGGAATCAATTAATTTGTTTGAGAAAAAAAAAAGTAAAATAAGAAAGAAACTGACTTCTCATTATACATTCTTTATATATTAAATACTACTAAAAATAAAAAAATTATTAAGACATAATTAAAAAAAATTAAAAATTAATTTTAATGGGAAATGTGTAAAATAAAATTACTATCCACTGATTTTGTGTGAGTTCTTTCTCACATTCTTGATAACCAAATAGAACTCCTTCAAATTTCCCTTCATTTACTTAATATTTTCCATATTTCAAACAGAGCATAACAAAATATACAAAGAAATCCACTTTTTCATGTTAATTGTCATGACGTCCCGAAGCGGAACGAGGCGAATAAAAAATGTAATTTTGATTTTCGAAAAAAAAATCTCAATCATTCCCGTGGCAGGGGCTTCATTTTCCAAACAAGTTCCCGACTTGAATGTGGCACTAGACGTGTCATCCTGCCCTAACGTCCCTGGCTTGCTCCAATTTTCACCTCAGCTCCAAAGTGATATGCTGAGGAATGAATTGGTATTGGTCGCTATGTCTGATGCTGGTGTAGCCACCCAGGCACTCTCTCTTGGTGCCCAAGCAGTCGCCTCGACATCTCACTTAGTTCGTCGTTTGCAGAGCCGGAACCACACCTTGTAAGAACCCAAACTGTGATATAGGGAATTAATTAATTAAGAGAGGTGTAAATTGGTAATTAAGCAAGCTTCGTCGGGGAAGCTAGAGTTCGTTGACGAAGTCTTTGTAGTTTTCAACGACGAAGTGCAGAGTCTCGTTGACGATGAGTGGCCGGGTCAAAGGGTTATAAATAGATATTTTCATTACTTCTCAGCTAAGAAAACTCAAATTCTCTCTCTATCTCTTTAGAAACTCAACCTACTCTCTATCTCTCTAGATTTCTTCGTTGTATGTAGTGGGAATTATAGATCCGACGTTACCACGAGGATCAGGGAAGGATTCTCTACAAGTTCTATGGATTGGATTTTCGTTTCGGGCATTCTCGGGTTTTGGCCCAAAATAGAGGTAAGGCTTGGTTTTCAATTATGATTTCGGTAGTTTTGTAGGTAACAGAGTTGTGAGCGAGTTTTGTACTGTAGGTTATAGGTTTTAGAACTTGGTTTGCAGTTTAGGGGGCTTTGGAGTTCGGGATTTGTCATTCTAGAAAAGGTAAGGGGATTCAGTTTATGTCAGTTATTTTTGAAATCGGACTCAGTAGAACTGTGGTTCATGATTCTGTGTGTGTTTTGGTTACTTATTTAGGGAAATCTAACAAGTAAAACTGTGGGTTTTTCATGTAACAATTTTTGGGAAAAAGGGAGTACTGAGCTGCAATCCCTAGTTTTGTTGGAAAACCTTTGGTATACTGTGTTATGTATTGTGTTAGGGATGGTCGTACCTTGACTTTATTAAATAGGATACGCTTGGAAAATCATGATTTATAGATTACTAAATGGGTGTGGTTTGTTTGGTTATATGAGCATGCATGGTTGTGTTTTGATGAAATGCAATAAGAACTGGGTTCCAAGTTGTTCCAAGTACTGAAAGAGTGCTCGACTCTATATCCAAGGTGTGTGTTTATCGCCTGCCATGTTTGGCAAGTGTAACGACCTGTTTATTAAATTTCTTTTTTTTTTTCCCATAATAGCAAATAACATACTCTGATACCATGATATTAACCTAAGCAACAGGAAGCAGAATCATACAGACATAACCATTACATACAATACAAAATCAATACCAGGTACTACTGTGTTTCCCAAAATATACACATATAACTGTTTTTCAAAAATTCCTTCAATTGTACTGGGATATACAAAAATGCTCCCAAAAATGATACTCACTCTCTGATAGAGCACTACAAACGCCCCTCTATTTGTGAGCCTGA
Source organism: Malania oleifera (assembly GCF_029873635.1). Taxonomy (NCBI): domain Eukaryota; kingdom Viridiplantae; phylum Streptophyta; class Magnoliopsida; order Santalales; family Ximeniaceae; genus Malania; species Malania oleifera. The sequence continues at coordinate 86,923,874 of NC_080428.1, read as the reverse complement.
TCAACTCGCCTACTTGGATCACCTGAAAAATATTTCAACACTGGGATGAGCCAACGCTCAGTAAGAAGAAATATGCTATTACTAGTGTGTGGCAAATGAGCTACTATATATCATGAAATATGTTTCATATAAACATGAATAACTGAGTACAAAAGTACATCACAAATAATAAAGTACACCACCCCTTTTTCCCTATTGCTTGACATATTAATATTACGGTTATAATTCAAAATACTTCTAGTGTATATAGTAGGATCCCTGTTTCTGTAAATCAATATGTAAGTAATAGTAACTAAAACTGTTCCCTATGGCTATCTGTGTCATGGCATGCCCCTCATGATGAGGTCGTGCGGCCCGTAGGCTGGATTTACCCTAACTGGCCAATCAGGAATAAATCACTGAACTCCGTCAGTCAACCTGCCCACCTCAACCCATATCTTGATGGGGAGCCTAACCTCTTCAAGGGCCTAGGTGGTCGACTTTATCACGTATATCTGAATAGGTGGTTGCACTCATAAAGTAACATAGTATCTGTAACAATGGTACCGTGCTCTATAGCTGCAAGTCCAACAGGGTCTGATATCATATAATATATTTCTATACATAACTAACTGATTTTCCATGATTCTGAAGTATTGAAATAACCATGTTGCTACATAACATACTGAAATCTGAATAATCATAACATGGAACTACATATTCGTAATACTGAAATTCGTATAATCATGGTACTGAGATTCATAAAATCACGGTACTGAAATATAGTAAAATCATGGTACTGAAATCCGTAAGATCATGATACTGAAGTTCGTATAACCATAATACTGAAATTCATAAAATCAGGAAACTAAATTCGTAAAACATATCCCCGTACCATATACATAATCACAAGTCACACCAAACTAACATACATAATTTTCGTAAATAAATAAACTGTATAATATTTAGAAATTTCCTAGCATAGCATATTTCCCTTACCTTAACTTCGAAAAGCCCTTAGGGAATACAAGTCTAACACCAGCAGGGCCTCCTACAAAACACCCTGAAAACAATATTTGTCATAACTAAACATTAGTATTTTTCCGTCTATATCATTTCCTATAACTGCCAGAAAGCCAAAAACTAGCTAAAAGGCCTTACCCTGAATTTATGATGATTTCCAACTCCGATTTCCTAATGATCCGCTCTGGTAGATGCGTAGAGAACTCCGCCAGGAGTGTCGTGGTAGCTTTGGATCGTCAATCCTGCGACTGGTGGGGCCGAAAATGAAGAGAGAAGGGAGAGGGAGTCGTAGGAGAGAGAGAGAGAGAGAGAGAGAGAGAGAGAGAGAGAGAGAGGAGAGAGAGAGAGGAGAGAGAGAGCGGCGAGAGAAATGTGATAAAATCCCGGGTTTCCACTATTTATAGGGTCAGGTTCGTAGACGAGACCCTGTATTCATCGAGGAGCCCTTCACAAAATTCGTCGACAAGGCCCTGTGTTCGTCGACGAAATTCAGAGCAGCCCGAACCGTCTTTCGGTATTTTCTTGTCGACGAAGCCCTGTGTTCGTCGACGAAATTCTAAAGACCTTCATCGAAGAAACCCTGTGTTCGTCGACGAAGCCTGGCAAATTTCTTAAAATTAAATTAAATTATTTTATTTTTCAAATTGCAATGTCGTCGACGAAGTCTACGGTCTCCTTCTGTTTCTGTATCTATTTTTTCTCCCTCTTATCATTAAAATACTCATTTTTCTTCGGGTCACTACAGTAAGAGTGTCTGGCTTTATATCCAAGGGTGTGAGCCTTACCGGCTGATCACCGAATGGTGTGGATCCACCAGTTTGTACCGGTACAATGCCATGGGAGCCTGGGGTTCGCCATGTGCCAGGGACACCATGTATCGCGAGCGGACTATGGGTCGACGTCGTGTATCGCAAGCCGACTACGGGCCAATGTTGGATATCGCAGGCCGGCTTCAGGCCAAAGGGTGTGACGACACCGGGTTACTTGATCATGTGTGTGTGTGCGTGTATGCACTATTTTGAAACTGTTTTGTGAAAGTACTGGAATTGCATTTAACTGTGTATGTTTTGCTGTCATGATAACACTCAAATGCCACACACCGACATAACTTGTATCTGCCTTACTGAGAGGTGTCTTACCCCTGCTGTACGTATATATTTTTATGGTCCTTCGGGTAACCGGAGCTAGCTACCTAGTGTAGGAGCGTAGTGTTGGTGTACTGCGGGAAGTACCTGGGTAAGTCCTAAGCTTATGCTGGGTGGTCTTTTGGGGGTTTTGACTGCCACCCGGATTTGTGTTGTATTTTGTGGAGTTAGACTCCTTTGTATAGACTCTGGTATGGTACTGTACATGTATAGAAAAACTTATCTTCCGCTGTGTTTCCATGGTCTATGTGAATTTATATAGGGTGCCTAGGAACCCCACGGGGACGGACCCTCATTCATTGTACTGTGTCATTGGTGATTTGTATGATACAAGGACAGGATTAGGTTACTTATTCACCCTCAGGTCCCATTACTGGGTTCAGGGCGTGACAGTGACCCATCTCGAAAATGAAGTCAGCCTCTTGCGGCTGAAATACCGAGAAGAACAACAAAAAATGAAAGACTTGTAGCAAGAGAATAAAATGCTAAAAAAGGAGGTCAAGGATCTAAGAAGAATGGTAGAGACTTACTCCAGCAATCTCGAGCTTAGAATAACTAGTATGGAGAAAAGTTGGGAGGACTTCCATAGAGAGCACAAATGGCTCAAAACTACAGTGCATGGAAAAGGCCAGACTTCTCGTTCCTTAACTTGAAAAGGGAGGTGAAGAGGCATGAAAAAGTTATACAAAAATACTATACAACTAATGTAAATGATGTTATATATGTATTTATAAGGCGTGCATGATGTATATGTAAGATGTTTTTTTTTTTTTTTTTGTGAGTTTTGGTTTGGTTATTGTAATCTCCCAGAACCAGAAATGTAACCACGGTATTCCTCCGCCATAAGTGAGGGTGATTAATAAAATTTTGGTGTTTTTCTTTTAAATGAGGACAAGAGTATTGTTGGCACACAGACCCAAGCCACAATTTCCTCTAAATGGCTTGCTGCAGATGTAGAAATCCGGGCCACAGGGGTACAACAACCCAAACCTCTATGACGGTTTGCTGCGGATGTAGGAATCCGAGTCATAGGGGTACAACAACCCAAACCTTTATGATGGTTTACTATGGATGTAGGAATCCGAGCCACGGGGGTAAAACGACCCAAACCTCTATGATGGTTTGCAGGGGATGTAGAAATCTGAGCCACAAGGGTAAAACAACCCAAACCAAAACTTTTAGGTATTTAGGTATGAAATCTTGTGTTTGAAAAATGGCTACTTCACTGGGGAAATCAAATCAGATGTATGGCCCCGAGATCTTTTGGAAAGTGTCCTTAGGTCCTTGAAAACAGGTTGTTCCACTGGGGATGATCAATCTGGTGCAGGATCCTGAGATCTTTCAACAAACGTTGTAGTAACCCGAATAATTATGGGAATTAAATAATAAAGAAAAGAGAGGGAAAAAGAAATTTTAAAGGGGTACGCAGCAGGGCCTCGTCGAAGAACAGTCTTCGTGGGCTTGTCAACGTGGACGCATGTCTCGTCAATGAGAGCTTACCGAAGGGCTATTTTCGGGGCCTAAAACTCGTCGATGAGGGTTAGGTGCTCATCGAAGAACTCCCTTCTTGAACTCGCCGACGAGGTGACGTGGCTCGTTGACGAAGCCACGTGGCAAATGGTCTATAAATAGTGGAAAATCGAGTTTCAGCGAGAGAAATTCATCTCTCTTTTCTTTCTCTCACTGACTCAGTTCTCTCTTATTCTCTCTACGATTCTCGTGCCATTCTCCCCGTTTCGATGATTAGAAGTCGTGTCATTGATCCTGGGGAGATTCACTACAAGTTTACCGGAACAGATTGTTGGTTTGGCCAACTTGGGCACCATCCCAAAACCAGGGTAAGTAGATTATTGGGGTATTTTCAGTATTCCCAAGCTTACCTGAGTTTAGATTTTGTGTTATATGGAAATATACTAGTATTTTGTGGAATAAATTATGATGTTATGATTTTAGGATTAGGGTATTTTTGGGACCCTGCAGGCATGGGTTGAGGACCCTAGTGAATATTTATAGGAGTCCAGGTAAATTATAGTTCAAAAAATTACAAGTATGTAGGTTCAGAGAAATATAGTTGATTTATTGGAAATATATATATTATTTTAGGATTTTGGGGACAGTATGTCGTGTGTAACAACCTCAATTTCTTAATATGAAATGTAACATAATAAATGGAAAAGTCGACCCAAACCCGTGGGTAACGGGGACACCTGTCAATCACATCCGAAGCCTAAGCAGCAGCAAGCATAAAATTTAAATCATCCATCCATAAGCATAATACCAGAGTTTACTACAATATCATAATTCTGTATTTTATATACATCATCGTAAACGTCAAAATAACTCTAGGATCAAACACAAAATAATTCTGACCGTAGTACAAAATCTCACCCTCCTAGCGGGGTAATAGCACTGACTCAAAGGCGGCCACGACCCGCCGATCACTCATGATCTCCTGAAAAATACATTTAGTTTGGGGGTGAGACATTTCTCAATGAGGGAAAATAAACTAAATACATGTGTGTGACAACATGAACATTTAATGCAATTATACATATACAGTACATTTCATATATCGGTAAACATTTATCATAGCATACTAAATTCTCATAAACTTTCATATTTATTAATAAATCATAACGTACATAAACATCTATTATAACTGATAATACTGAAAACATACCTAGGATGAATAGTTAGCTAATATTAAGTATTACCCCCCATGACGGGTTGTGCAACCCGAAGGCGGGACCCGACAATGGCTGGCCGACCACTGCCGAGTCAAATATGTCTGCAAGTACTATGAGCCCGCCACACCCTGGTCCGGACTTCCAGGTGGACGTTCACACTCTACTAAAAGCCATATCGACTATCCATCTCCCACCCCCTCGTGGGGTGGTTAGCACTAATCTGATCATAACTGTATGGTCTATAAGCTACAGTACCGTGCTCCTAAACTGAACTAAACTAACATCCGGATTCTGATAACATATAGTACATGATTATATAGCATCTTTCATAATTATGGCCTCGTGCCAAACATTTCATAATTACGGCCTTGTGCCGGACATATCATAATTACGGCCTCATGCTAAACATATCCTAATTACGGCCTCGTGCCGAACATATCGTAATTACAGCCTCGTGCCGAACATATCATACATATCATTCTGAAAATAAATCATTTATCATGTAATTCAACATTGTAATGTACTGTACTCTTTCATAATTTCTCAAAACATATTTCATTCATATCATCGTCGTATCATGATATTTTTTCATGGAAAATAACATTCATACCACACATTTGCTGTATAAAATCATACATTATATTTTAAAAATCTTAATTTCTGGCATCTCATACATATATATACATTTCATCACATTAGTAGTATTTTTCTCAAACGTACATTTATTTCATAATATTCAAATACCGTAAATACTTTCAGGAAATCAAGTTACCCATAAATAAAAATAGTTTGCGTGAAAAGTAACTGCTTTAATTTATTCCCTTACCTGGCTACTGAGAAAGCCCCTAAAATATCTTGATCAAACCCCGTAGGATTTCCTAATCAATACTCTAAAACTGAAAACTCCCGGTATTAAACTTTAGTATTTCTACGTGTATATCATTTCCTATAACTATCATAATACCAAATTTGGCTTAAAAAGTCTTACCTCAACTCAGGGATGATTTCCAACTTACTTTCACCAACGATCCGCTCCAGCAGATTTGGAGAGAACTTCCCCAAGAGCATCGTGGTGACTTCGGATTGTCAATCTGGCTTAAATCTGTCCCAAAATCGAAGAGAAAGAGAGAGAGATAGAACCGAAGGGAGGAGAGAGGAAATGAAAGTTTACTTAACTATGAAGTAAAATTCGGATTTTTCTATATTTATAGAACTGGATTCGTCGACGAGACACGTCATTCGTCGACGAATCCTTCAATAATTTTGTCAAGGAAATTCAGTCCTCGTCAATGAAATTTAGTCGGCTCAAAACTTCTCTCGGTATATTCTCGTCGATGAATCTCGTCTTTGTCGACGAATTTTCTTATACCTTCGTCAACGAATCCCCTGTATTCGTCGACGAAGCTCTGATGATTTCCCTCGGTTATTTCTTCCCAAAGTGCAAAGTCGACTTCCTCCTTCTGTTACTGTTTCCATTTCCCTTCCTCTTTATTATTTAAATCCCATTATTATTCAGATTGTCACATTCTCCCCTCATAAAATTTCGTCGTTGAAATTTGCTATTCATGTAATTCATCATCCCTTATTAGACAAAATGGTATACTTATTTTATTACTTACCCTCACTTATGGCGGAGGAATACCGTGGTTACAACTCAAGTTCTAGGAGATTACATATACTAAAAGAAAATTTCCCCTAAAACTAAAATACCTCATACTAACTAAAGTTGTAACGACCCGAATTTAGAATGGTATTTAAACAATAAAAGAAAAGGGAAATGGAAGTTGGGAAAGAAGGGAAGCTGCCAAGCTTCGTTGAAGAACACAGGGTTTCGTCAATGAAAGCTTAAGAGAATTCATCAACGAACACAGGGCTTCGTTGACGAGAAAATACTGAGAGGGGTTCTGAGCCAGCCTGAATTTCGTCGACGAATATAGGGTCTCGTCAACAAAATTTGTGAAAGACTCGTCGACGAAGAACGGGCTCGTCGATGAAATCCCCTGCTTATAAATATGAAAATCCAAAATTTAAGCTTCTTAAGGAAGCTAACGCTCTCTCTCTCTCTCTCTCCCCTTCAGTCCTCTCTCCTTCTTTCGTCGATTTCGGGCCAGATCTTCGCCGGATCGACAATCCAAAGTCACCACGACGCTCCTGGCGAAGTTCTCTCTGAATCTGTTGGAGCGGATCATCGGTGAAAGTAAGGTGGAAACCATCCCAAATCCAGGGTAAGACTTAATACTCAATTTTTGGATTTGTGACAGTTGAGAGAAGTGTTGTACACGTTAAAATATTAAAGTTTAATACTGAGAGTTTTCATTTCTAGGGGTGTTGATTGGGAACGTTGGGAATCCTCCCTAAGTTGAGGTAAGGCTTTTAAACCTAATTTGACTTAGTGATAGTTATAGAAAATGTTGTACGTATGAAAATACTGAACTTTAGTTCTGGTGAATTTCATTTTCAGGGTATTGAGTCGGAAACCCTGCGGGTGCAGGGAAGAGTTTCTTAGGGGCTGTTTATATCCTTGAGAAAATGCTTATATATATGTATTTATCATTTGATTTATGGAAAATGTATAAGTTTATATATATGTTCTATATTTTCAAAATACTATGAAAATGATCGTATGTTGAATATGTGGAAAATCTATTGTGTGGCATGAGTAAAATGTTGGGAAATACTGTTTTCTAAGAATGTGGATGGTATGGATTTTTATGATGGAAAACCGGCGTACGGGTCGAGATATTTTTTTATATATATGTGATTTACCGGCGTATAGGCTATGCTATGTGGATATGTTTGCCGGCGTACGGATCATGCTATGTGGATATGTTTGCCGGCGTACGGGTTGTGCTATATGATTTGCCGGCGTACGGGCCGATGATTTTCATGATACACGTATATATGTGAAATGATATGATTGATGTGAAAATAAATGATATGAGATATCTATGTATCACAATTTTAGTATATGTATATGATATCAGAACCTGGTTGGCTTGATCTAGGCTAGCACTTGCACTGTACCGTTGCTATGTGTCCATGGTATTGGTGATCATGATATTTGTGTTAACGCCGCTGTACGGAGTGGTGTGAGATTGGATGGTCGATGTGGTTATTTTCAAGAAGTGTGCTGTTATTGCCCCTGGTGTGCGGACCAGTATGGGTAGACCCATCGGACCTACAAACTAGACTATTGACTTGGTAATGGTCGGCCAACCATTGTCAGGTCCCACCTTCGGGCCACACAACCCAGTCATGTGGGGGTAATACATGACAACAACTAGTTAACCTACCAGAGTTGTTTTATGTTATTATTATGATATGAGATGAGATATGTTTATGAAATGTAGTATGTTATGTCATGTTCTGATGTACTTATGTTTTCCCATATTTGATAAACAGTATTGAATATGTTATGTATGGTATATGTAGAATACAGAATACTCATGTTACCACACACTAGTATTAGTTTATTTCCTTTACTGAGAGGTGTCTCACCCCTAAATCTTGTTAACTTTTCAGGAGCCCCTGATAGGAGAGAGAGAAAAGCCCCGCTGATCTAAAGTGGTTTATCTGCCCTTTTTTAAGGGTAAGTTTTTGGTAGGGATAGTATGGTTTTGGGGGAATTGTCCCTAGATTTATTTTTGAGATGTATATATACTGAGAGATAATGTTTGTAGTACTCTGGTATGTGTTATGCACATTATGATGAGATGTATATAATTTTATACTTTCTGTTGCGTAGGCTTCTGCTGTATGTTCTGTTATATCCCTAGTACCCACGGGTCCAGGTGCATGATGACTTGTTGATCTGGATTATGGGATATGTAGTATTGATTTTATGATTTGATATTATTATAAAAAAAATGTGTGGAAAATGAGCAGGTCGTGACAAAAGTATTACATGTACCTGCAAAAGAAAACTACATATTTACGTACATTTTCTAATTACATTTAAACTTCTTGGAATAATTGCGGATATTTCTGTCTAATCTGCTCCTCAAGCTCCCAATAAGCCTCTTCTATCGCATTATTCCTCCATAGAACTTTTACTAGAGGAATCTTCTTACTACATAGTTCCTATTCCTTTCTGTCCAGAATCTGCACTAGTATCTCCTCATAAACTAGCGAATCACTGAACTCTAACTCACCATAGCTGATAATATGAGAAGGATCTGGGACATATTTCCTCAACATAGATACATGGAATACGTCATGTATTCTGGATAGTGTAGGTGGCAAAGCTAGCCTGTAGGCCACCGGCTCCACTTTCTCTAGAATCTCAAACAGACCGATAAACCGAGGGCTAAGTTGACCTTTCTTACCAAACCTTATAACTCCTTTTAATGGAGTTAGTTTCAAAAATACATGATCACCCACATCAAACTCCAAATTCTTGCGATAATTGTCGGTATAACTCTTCTGTCGGCTCTGAGCTGCACTAATTCTTTCCTTGATGAGCTGAACCTTATCGTACGCCTACTGCACCAGATCTGGACCCATAACTCGCCACTCACCTATCACATCCCAATATAAAGGACATCGACATCTCCTACCGTATAGTGCCTCAAATTGTGTCATGCCAATACTGGATTGGTAACTGTTATTATATGCGAACTCCACTAGTGGCATAAACTAAGTCCAGCTACCCCCAAAATCTAAAACACATATACGGAGCATATCTTCTAGTATTTGTATCATCCTCTCAATCTGCCCGTTTGACTGAGGATGGAATGTTGTACTAAACAACAACTGAGACCCCAGAGCTTCCTGCAAGCTCATCTAAAATCGTGACATGAAACGTTGGTCTCGATCTGACACTATGGATACAGGCACCCCATGAGAACGAACTATCTCCTGAACGTAAATCTTTGCCAATTGGCTGAGGGAAAGTTGATCCTAATAAGGAGGAAATGGGGGGACTTAGTCAACCGGTCTACTATCACCCAAATCGAATTTTGGCCATGCGATGTCAATGGCAACCTTGAAACAAAATCCATGGATATATGATCCCATTTCCACTCTAGGATAAATAGCGGCTGCAACTGGCCTGCCGGCCTTTGGTGCTCAGCTTTTACCTGTTGGCACGTCAAGAACTGGGCTACATACTCATAAATTTCTCTCTTCATACCACTCCACCAATAAAACTCTCGCAGATCCCTGTACATTTTCGTACTGCCGGGATGAATTGTATATAAGAATCTATGAGCCTCATCCAAAATAGTCCTCCTAATGTCAACATCAGTAGAAACACACAGTTTGGAACGGAACCGCAAAGTTTCGTCATCTGAAATGCATAATTCCTCTCCCTGACCCCTCTGCACTCTGTTCATTACCTCTACCAATTATGGATCTTCTTTCTGTGCAACTTTAATTCTTTCCTGCTGAGTAGGCTGTACCACTAGGCCGGCGATACATACTGGAATATTACTCTCGATCAATTCAATGTCGAGTCTCTCTAGATCCATCATGATCGGGCGCTGGATCTCCATAGCTGCCGACGCTGATACCCCAGACTTCCTGCTCAGTCCATCAGCTACCACGTTTGCTTTCCCTGGGTGGTAATTGATAGTACAATCAAAATCTTTAATCAACTCTAACCTCCTTCTCTGTCTCATATTCAATTCCTTCTGGGTGAAGAAATACTTTAAGCTCTTGTGGTCAGAGAAAATCTCGCACTGCTTGCCGTACGGGTAATGCCTTCAAATTTTCAATGCGTGTACCACTGCAGCTAATTCAAGATCATGGGTAGGGTAGTTCTTTTCGTATTCTTTCAACTGTCTGGATGCATATGCTACTACCCTGCCATGCTGCATCAGCACACAGCCCAGTCCCTTCAAGGATGCATCACTATAGATAATATACCCCTCGCCCCCATACGAGATGATCAATATAGGCGCTGTGTGTCACGACCTGCTCATTTTCCACGTTTTTTTTTAATAATATCAACATCAATCAATACCACACATCACACATTCCAGCTCAGCAGATCACAATTCACCTGGACTCATGGGTACGAGGGATATATCAGAGTATTTATATATATAGCAGAAGCCTAAGCAGCAGAAAGCATATAATCCATATACAGCTCATCACAACATGCATTACAACACCAGAGCTACTATAATCATTGTATCTCATATATACATCTCAAAAATCACATCTAGGGACATTCCCCACAAAATCTATTTGTCCCTACAAAACTTACCCTTCAAAAAGGGCAACAACTGCTTTAGATCAGCGGGGCTTTTCCCACTATCTTATTAGGGGCTCTTGAAAAGTTAATAAGATTTAGGGGTGAAACACCTCTAAGTAAGGGAAATAAACTAATACCAGTGTGTGGTAACATGAGTATTCTATGTTCTACATATACCATACATGTCACGACCTGCTTATTTTTCCACATATTTTTTTTTATATATATTATCAATATCACATATCCTATATTCCAACTCAACAGGTCACAATCCACCTGGGCCCATGGCACCAGGGATATATTAGAACATAAAGCAGAAGCCCTAGCAACAGGAAATATACAAACATGTACATCTCAATACCATATACCACAATATGCCAGAGTTACTACAATCACTGTATTTTCATATATACATCCCAAAAATAAAACCTAGGGACATTTCCCACAAAATCTAACTGTCCCTACAAAACTTACCCTTCAAAAAGGGTAGATAGACCATACTATATCAGCAGGGCTTTTCCCGCTCTCCTATCCGGGGCTCCTGAAAAGTTAATAAGATTTACGGGTGAGACACCTCTCAGTAAGGGAAATAAACTAATACTAGTATGTGACAACGTGAGTATACCGTGTTCTACATATACCTTACATATCATATTCAGTACTGTTTATCAAATCTGGGAAAATATATGTATATCAAAACATGGCAGAACATACTGCATTTCATAAGCATATCTCATCTCATATCATAATAATAACATAAAACAATCCTAGTAGGTTAGCTGGCTGTTGTCATGTATTACCCCCATATGACTGGGTTGTGTGGCCTGAAGGCGGGACCTGACAATGGTTGGCTGACCACTGTCAAGTCAAACAGTAGTCTGTAGGTCCGATGGGTCTACCCAGACTGGTCCGTACACCAGGGGCGATAACAGCACACTTCTTGAAAATAACCACATCGACCATCCAATCTTACATCACTCCATACAGTGGCGTTAACACAAATATCATGATCACGAAGACCATGGACACATAGTAACGGTACCGTGCAAGTGCTAGCCTAGACCAAGCCAACCAGGTTCTGATATCATATACATATACTAAAATCGTGATACATGAATAACTCATATCATTAATTATCAAATCATTCATATCATTTTTCATATATACATATATCATGAAAATCATCAGTCCGTACGCCAGCAAATCACATAGCACAGCCCGTACGCTGGCAAATCACATAGCTCGGTCCGTACGCCGGCAAATCACATAGCACAACCCGTACGCTGGCAAATCTTATCCACATAGCACAGCCCATACGCCGGCAAACATATCCACATAGCACGGCCCGTACGCCGGCAGACATATCCACATAGCACGGCTTATACGCCGGCAAATCACACACACACACACACACATATATATATATATACAAATATCTCCGCCCGTACGCCAGTTTTCTATCATAGAAATCCATATCATCCCCATTTCCAGAAAACAGTATTTCACAACATTTTTATACTCATGCCACACTGAACAAATTTTCCATATATTCAACATATCATCATTTAAACAGTATTTTCCAAATATAAATCATATATATAAATATATTTATTTTTCCTGAAATCAGATGCTATATATATATACATGCATTTTCTCAAAACAAAACTAACTTAGTTTGTCCCCTTACCTGACTCTTGCAAAGGCCCTAAGAAAATCTTCCCTGCACCTGCAGGGTTCCCAACTCAAAAACCCTGGAAACGAAAACTCGCAGAATTAAAGTTCAATATTTTCGTACGCACAATATTTTCTACAACTACCACTAAGTCAAATTCGGCTTAAAAAGCCTTACCTCAACTTAGGGATGATTCCAAACGTTCCCAATCAACATCCCTGGAAACGAAAACTCCCAATATTAAACTTTAATATTTCAACGCGTATATCACTTTCTTCAACTGTCAAAAATCTAAATATTGAGTATAAAGTCTTTACCCTGAATTTGGGATGAAATCCAACTTCGTTTCCCTGACGATCCGCTCCTACAGATTTGCAGCGAACTTTGCCAGGAGCGTCATGGTGGCTTCGATTTGTCGATCCGGCGTAAAACTGGCTCGAAATCGAAGAGAGAGAGGAGAGAGAGAGCACACTTCCAAACTTAAAGCAAGCTTCTTGGAGAAGCTTGCACTATTATGTATATATATATATATATATATATTAATATCATACTAACTATTAATTAAAGCAAGCTTCCAAATACAATTATATATATATATATATATATATATATATATATCATTATTACTTTTAACTTATATGTATTACATATATATCCTAATAACTTATTTATATATATATATATATATATAATTGTATTAGGAAACTATTCATTTTACTTGTTAATTTAATTATTTAATTATTTTATTTTATTTTTAATTTTATTTTTCCCGGTTACTACAATACATAACATATCCAATACTGTTTATCAAAATCTGGGAAACACACACACACACACACACACACACACACACACACACACATATATATATATATATATATATATATATATATATTATCAAAACATAGCAGAACATACTGCATTTTCATAATCATATTTCATCTCATATAATAATAATAACATAAAAACATTTCTGGTAGGTTAGCTTGTTGTTGTCATGTATTACCCCCACATGACTGGGTTGTGTGGCCCGAAGGCGGGACCTGACAATGGTTGGCCGTCCACTGCCAAGTTAATAGTCTAGTCTGTAGGTCCGATGGGTCTGCCAGACCTGGTCCGTACACCATGGGCGATAACAGCACACTTCTTGAAAATAACCACATCGACCATCCAATCTCACACCACTTCGTACAGCGGCGTTAACACAGATATCATGATCACGGAGACCATGAACACATAGCAACGGTACCGTGCAAGTGCTAGCCTAGACCAAGCCAACTAGATTCTGATATCATATACATATACTAAAATCGTGATACATAAATATCTCATATCATTAATTATCAAACCAATCATATCAATTTGCGCATACACGTATATCATGAAAATCATTAGCCCATACGTCGGTATTACACATTTTATCATAGCTCAGCCCGCACGCCGGCAAATCATAGCATAGCCTGTACGCTGGCAAATCACACATATAGCTCGGCCCGTATGCCGGCAAACCATAGCACAGCCTGTACGCTGGCAAACCATATCATAAAAATCTCGGCCCGTACGCCGGTTTTCCCATCATAAAAAATTCATATCATTCATATTCCCAGAAAACAGTATTTCACAACATTTTATGCTCGTGCCACACAAGCGGATTTTCACATATTCAATCATACAATCATTTTCACAGTATTTTGCAAATATAAAACATATATATAAATATATATACATTTTCCGCAAATCAGATGCTAAATATATATACATACATTTTCTCAAAAAAAAACTAGCTTAGTTTATCCCCTTACCCAATTCCTGCAAAGCCCCTAAGAAAACTCCCAGTATTAAAGTTTAATATTTCTACGTGCATAACATTTCTTATAACTACCGTTAAGTCAAATTCGGCTTAAAAGCCTTACCTCAACTTAGGGATGATTCCCAACGTTCCCAATTCAATACCCCTGGAAATGAAAATTCTCAATATTAAACTTTGATATTTCTACGTGTATAACACTTTTCTCAACTGTCAAAAGTCCCAATAATGAGTAAAAAGTCTTACCCTGGATTTGGGATGGTTTCCAACTTGCTTTCACCAACGATCCGCTCCAGTAGACTTGGGGAGAACTTTCCCAGGAGTGTTGTGGTGACTTTGGATTGTCGATCCGATGAAAATCTGGCCCGAAATCGACGAAAGAAAGGGAGAGGACCGAAAGGAAGAGAGAGAGAAGAAGAATAGCTTAATTAGGAAGTTAAATTCGGATTTCCCATATTTATAGAATAGGGAATTTTGTCGACGAGTCCTTCACAAATTTCGTCAACGAAATCCACTCCTCGTCAACGAAATTCAGTAGGCTAAAAAACCCCTCCCGGTATTTTCTCGTCGACGAGCGCCCTGTGTTCGTCGACGAATTCTCTTAAGCCTTCATCGACGAAACCCTGTGTTCGTTGACGAAGTCCTGCTGATCCCCTTTTTTTTCATTTTTCCTCCCAAATTTCAATGTCATCGATGAACGCTTCGTGTTCATTGATGAAGTTGACGGCCTCCTTCTATTTCTAGTCTCCATTTCCCTCTCTTTATTATTTAAATACCATTCTAAATTTGGGTCGTTACACTGTGACTAACCTCTGCTTCAGTTCCTGAAAACTTTGCCTATAGCTGTCGTCCCATTCAAATCCGGCATTCTTTCTTGTCAATCGTGTCAAAGGCCCTGATAAAGCTGAGAACCCCTCAACGAAATGACGATAATAACCAGCTAACCCTGAGAAACTCCTGATCTCCTAGACGTTCCTCGATCTAGCCCAATTCACTACAGCCTTAATCTTACTGGGATCTACAGAAATTCCGTCTCCTGAAATAACATGCCCCAAAAACACAACTTTCTCGAGCCAGAAGTCACATTTACTAAATTTTGCATACATCTTCTTCTCTCTAAACATCTGCAAAACCTGCCTCAAATGTATCACATGCTCCTCATAGCTCCTCGAATAGACCAGTACGTCATCAATAAAAACAACCACAAACTGATCTAAATATGAATGAAAAATCCTATTCATCAAATCCATAAATATCACAGGAGCATTCGTCAGACTAAATGGCATAACAAGAAACTCATAATGCCCATACCTGGTCCTGAAAGCCGTCTTCGATACATCTTCCGCTCTCACCTTTACTTGATGATAGCCTGACTTGAGATCGATCTTGAAATACACCCGTGTACCCTTGAGCTGGTCAAACAATTCATCAATACGGGGTAAAGGATACTTGTTATTGATTGTTACTTTATTAATTTCTCTGTAGTCTATGCACATCCTCATAGACCTGTCCATCTGTTTCACAAATAGCACAGGAGCTCCCCACGGCGATACACTAGGTCGTATGAAGCTCTTATCAAGCAAATCCTGCAACTAGTATTTCAATTATGCCAACTCTGCCGGCGCCATTCGATACGGTGCTTTAGAAATTGGCGCTATACCTGGAAGTATATCGATGGGAAAATATACTTCACGATCAGGTGGCCAACCTAGTAATTCATCTGGGAACACGTCTGTAAATTCTTTCACCATAAGCGTATTGATAAGCTTTAATTCATTTTCTGACATCTCCTTCACAAAAGCCACAAATCCCTGACAGCCACTCTGAAGTAGTCTCCTCACCTAAACTGTGGAGACCATCTGAGGTAAAGATTGCACTCGCTAACCAGTAAATCTGAATTCTGGTTTCCCTGGAGGTCTGAATATCACTTCTCTTGCACGACAGTCTATAATAGTAGAATTAGCTGTTAGTCAATCCATGCCAAAGATAATGTCGAACCCGTGCATATCCAGCACCACCAAATCAGCAGATACAATTCTCCCTTGAACATCAACTGAACAACCACAGAGCATCCTACTACATCTCATTGTTGACCTGGTCGGTGTCGCCACTAACATTTCAACATCTAATGATTGCGTTTCAGCCCCACATAACTTAACATACCCCAAGGACATAAACGAGTGTGTGACACCAAAATCGAAAAGTGCAATAACTTTAAATGAAAACATATTAACAGTACCTGTCACCACGTCACTGGCTGCCTCAGCATCACCCGACATGTAACGTCCCAAACTGGTATGCCAGGGAGCACTGCGTCTTTCTCCTCCACCTGGACCAGACAATAGGGGGTGAGCCTTATCGGACTAATAACTGACCCCACATACCAACACGTGTCCTTTTCAATGTGTTTTGTCCTCACTTACACACTTCCTGAGAAAAATTCCCAGGAGGTCACCCATCCCAAGATTGCTCCAAGCCAAGCACGCTTAATCGTGGAGTTCTTATGAGAAGACTCCCGAAAAGAAAGGTGCACCTTGTTGATATGGGTAGTAGCATCTAAACCTTTTTAAGTCTTTCTTTCATGGGGTATCACATTCTCCCCCACTTATAGAACACAACGTCCTCATTGAGAACCCACATTTCCAAACCTAAGTGATGTGAATCTCATCACACTTTCGACTGGGTGTTGGCTCTGATACCATTTGTAACGCCCTGAACCCTTAATGTAACGACCCAAATTTAAAATGAAATTTAAATAATGAGGAAAGAGAAATGGAAACCGGAAACAGAAGGAGGCCGTAGACTTCGTTGACGAACACATGGCTTCGTCGACGAGAAAATACCGAGAGAGGTTCTGAGGCAGCCTAAATTTCATCGACGAATATAGGGTCTCGTCGACGAAATTTGTGAAGGACTCATCAACGAAGGTCGGGCTCGTCAACAAAATCCTGTTTTATAAGAACGAAAAATCCGGGAGAAATATCATTTCGTACGAAGCCTCTCTCTCTCTCTCTCTCTCTCTCTCTCTATTCGTCGACGAAATTTGTGAAGGACTCGTCGACGAAGGTCAGGCTCGTCAAAATCCTGTTTTATAAGAATGAAAAATCCAGGAGAAATATCATTTCGTACGAAGCCTCTCTCTCTCTCTCTCTCTACGGTTCTCTCTCCCTTCTCTCTATGTTTTCGGCCCCACCAGTCATCAGATCGATGATCCGAAGCTACCACGACGATCCTGGTAGAGTTCTCTACAAGTCTGCCGGGGCGGATCGTCAGGGAAACGAAGTTGGATTCCATCCCAAATCCAGGGTAAGCCTTTTTACTCAATTTTTGGAGTCTTGACAGTTGAGAAAAATGTTCTACGCATGAAAATACTGAAGTTTAATACTGAGAGTTTTCAGTTTCGAAGTATTGGTCAGGGAACCCCTCAGGTGTTAAACATTAATGCTTTTGGGTGAAAACTTTCTACCCAATATTTGAGTTTTTGCAGTTGAGGAAAATATTGTATGCTTAGAAATACTAAACTTTAATTTTGGGATTTTTTATTTTCAGGGTGTTGAGTTAGGAACCCTGCGGGTGCGGGGCAGTTTTATTAGGGGCTTTCCAAGAATCAGGTAAGGGGATAAACTAAGCTAGTACTGTTTTGAAAAATGCTTATATATATATATATAGTTATCATTTGATTTATGGAAAATGTATATGTTTATATATGTATGTTTTATATTTGCAAAATACTGTGAAAAATGATCGTACGTTGAATATGTGGAAAATCTACTGTGTGGCATGAGTAAAAATGTTGTGAAATGTTGTTTTCTAGGAATGTGGATGATATGGATTTTTATGATGGAAAACTGGCGTACGGGCCGAAATGTTTATATATATATATATGTGGATATGTTTGTCGGCGTACGGGCCGCGCTATGTGATTTGCCGGCGTATGGGCCGAGCTATGTGATTTGCCAGCGTACAGGCTGGGCTATGTGATTTGCCGGCGTACGAGCCGAGCTATGTGATTTGCCGGCGTACAGGCCGTGCTATGTTAAAATGTGAAATACCGACGTACAGGCCAATGATTTTTATGATACATGTATATATGTGAAATGATATGATTGATGTGAAAATAAGTGAAATGAGATATTTATGTATCACGATTTCAATATATGTATATGATATCAGAACCTGGTTGGTTTGGTTTAGGCTAGCACTTGCACGGTACCGTTGCTATGTGTCCATGGTCTTCGTGATCATGATATCTGTGTTAACGCCGCTGTACGGAGTGGTATGAGATTGGATGGTCGATGTGGTTATTTTCAAGAAGTGTGCTGTTATCACCCCTAGTGTACAGACCAGTCTGGGTAAACTCATCGGACCTACAGATTAGACTATTGACTTGGCAGTGGTCAGCCAACTATTGTCAGGTCCTGCCTTCGGGCCACACAACCCAGTCATGTGGGGGTAATACATGACAACAGCCAACTAACCTACCAGGAATGGTTTTATGTTATTATTATTATGATATGAGATGAGATATGTTATGAAAATGCCGTATGTTCTGCCATGTTGATTTATATATATATACATATGTTTTCCCAAATTTGATGAAATAGTACTAAATGTGTTATATATGATATATGTTGAACACGAATTACTCATGTTGCCACACACTAGTATTAGTTTATTTCCCTTACTGAGAGGTGTCTCACCCCTAAATCTTATACATTTTTCAAGAGCCCCTGATAGGAGAGCGGGAAAAGTCTCGCTGATCTAGAGCAGTGTTTGCTCTCTTTGGAAGGGTAAGTTTTTGGTAGGGACAGTTAGGATTTTTGTGGGAATTATCCTTAGATTTATTTTTGGGATGTATACATGTTGAGAGATAGTGTTTGTAGTACTCTGGTATGATGTATTGTACATTATGACGAGATGTATATAGTTTTATACTTTCTGCTACGTAGGCTTTTGCTGTATGTTTTATTATATCCCTAGTATCCACGGGTTCAGGTGGATGGTGACCTGCTGAGCTGGATTGTGGGATATGTAGTATTAATCTTATGATGTTGATAATATTAAAAAAAATGTGAAAAATGAGCAGGTCGTGACACTTAATCCCGGGTCCGGCGCGTTATACCTGATAATATCCTGATAAACCATGATCCATAACATAAGCAGCGGAAAACATAAACAAAATCTCCATATAACATAATACCAGAGTTTACTAATTCTAACTATAATCCATAATAAACCACCCAACACCTGCATTTCCATAATTACATATATCTCCAAAACATTCACCTTATTGATATGGGTAGTAACATCTAATCCTTTTTAAATCTTTCTTTCACGGGGTATCACACAGCGTCAAAGCGAAAACCCTGGCTAGGGCCATATTCCTCTACTGGCCTCCACGTGAAGCTTGGTAACCTCCTTGTGCAGGTCTAGGAGCAGGAGCAGTACCAAACTGCGTCGGACACTCCCTCATCATATGTCGTGGCTCCCCGCACTTGCAGCAGACACCTCACCTGGCACGACACTCCCCCAAGTGTCTCTTCCCGCAAGATGGGCAAGCTGGAGATGGCTACACACCCTAGAAACTGCGATTCTCGATCTCCTGTCTTTGGTCCCTATAATAGCCACCTCTCTTCTTCTGTCTCTGTTCCTCAGCTTCCAACAACTCACCAATCTCTGCTATAGTGGCCCTATCAACCAGCTCGGCAAACTCTTGCAACTTTAGAATCGATACTTGCTTGTATATTTCTCTCCTCAGGCCTCTCTCAAACTATCGTACCTTATTTACCTCATCTGGAATGATGTACGGGGCAAAGCGGGATAGCTCGATGAACCTCGCCGCGTACTGTTGCACTGATAGCTGACCCTGCTTCAAATTCAGGAACTCCTCAATCTTAGCCTCCCTAGAAGAGGCTGGAAACTACTTGTCAAAGAATATTTCTTTAAACCGCTCCCACGTCATCTCCACAGGTATAGTCCTCTGCTGCTCTAAAAGTCTCACTGCTGACCACCATCTCTTGGCCTCCCTAGTCAGTCTATAGGTGGCGAACAACACCTTCTGCTCTTCTGAATACTGCAACATTACAAATATTTTCTTTATCTCTTACACCCAATTTTTAGCAACTGCAGGATCTGTCCCTCCTAATAAAGTCAGAGGACTCATCTTAATAAACTTCGCAATCGAACTACCGTGGCCTGCCGATGGACCACTCGATTCCTTCGAACTCCTGGTAATTTTTGTCATAACCTGCTGTGCCACGCTGCGTAAAACGACATCTAAATCACTACCCACAGCGCCTGAGGATCCAGCACCCTCACTCCCATTGGCGTGGGCACTATTGCCCCCAAGGTCCATCCTGAAAAACATGTAACTTGACTCAAAACCCCTTTACTATACATGTCACTCAACTCATATAGTATACTTTTCCTAATTAACTTGTCACTCCTAATCTTAATTCAAGGTTCAATCCTGCAACCTAGATACCCAACCCGATGATAGTTTACCATGACTTTCCTGAAATCGTCACCCCAGGAAAATCACACAAACCACACGGAGGTCCTGCATCTAGACTACAAAACTAGACCTCAAATCCCTTTATCCTATACTTTGGTATTATTACTGCTGCACTCTAAAGTCTACAGAACCTAGTATCCTAGGCTCTTATACCAAATGTAACGACCTCAATTTCTTTATATGAAATGTAACATAATAAATGGAAAAGTCGACCCGAACCCGTGGGTAACAGGGACACCTGTCAATCACAGCGGAAGCTTAAGCAGCAGCAAGTATAAAATCTAAATCATTCATCCATAAGTATAATACCAGAGTTTACTACAAAACCATAATTTTGTATTTTATATACATCCTCGTAAACCTCAAAATAACTCTAGGATCAAACACAAAATAATTATGACCCTAGTACAAAATCTCACCCTCCTAGCGAGGTAATCGCACTGACACAATGGTGGCCATGACCCACCAGTCACTCAGGGTCTCCTGAAAAATACATTTAGTTTGGGGGTGAGACATTTCTTGGTAAAAGAAAATAAACTAAATATAGTTGTGTGGCAACATGAACATTTAGTACAATTATACATATACAGTACATTTCATATATCGGTAAACATTTATCATAGCATACTAAATTCTCATAAACTTTCATATTTATTAATAAATCATAAGGCACATAAACATTTGTTGTAACTGATAATACTGAAAACATACCCAGGATGAATAGTTAGCTAATGTCAAATATTACTCCTCATGACGGGTTGTGCAACCCGAAGGTGGGACCCGACAATGCCTGGTCGACCACTGCCGATTCAAATATGTCTGCAAGTACGATGAGCCCGCCACACCCTGGTCCGGACTGCCAGGTAGACGTCCACACTCTACTAAAAGCCACATCGACTATCCATCTCCCACCCCCTCGTGGGGTGGTTAGCACTAATTTGATCATAATCATCTGGTCTATAAGCTAAGATATCGTGCTCCTCACCTGAACTAAACTAACATCCGGGTTCTAATAACATGTAGTACATGATTATACAGCATCTTTCATAATTACGGCCTCGTGCCGAACATTTCATAATTATGGCCTCGTGCCAAACATATCATAATTACGGCCTCGTGCCAAACATATCGTGATTACGGCCTCGTGCCGAACATATCATACATATCATTATGAAAATAAATCATTTATCATGTAATTCAACATTGTTATGTACCGTACTCTTTCATAATTTCTCAAAACATATTTCATTCATATCATCATCGTATCATGATATTCTTTCATGGAAAATAACGTTCATGCCACACATTTGCTGTATAAAACCATACATTTTATTCTAAAAATCTTAATTTCTGGCATCTCATACATATATATACATTTCATCACATTAGCAGTATTTTTCTCAAATGTACATTTATTCTATAATATTCAAATACTGTAAATACTTTCAGGAAATCAAGTTACCCATAAATAATAATAGTTTGCGTGAAAAGTAACTGCTTTAGTTTATTCTCTTACCTGACTACTGAGAAAGCCCTAAAATATCTTGATCTAACCCCCATAGGATTTCCTGATCAATACCCTGAAACTGAAAACTCCCAGTATTAAACTTCAGTATTTATACATGTATATCATTTCCTATAACTTTCGTAAGACCAAATTTGACTTAAAAAGTCTTACCTCAACTTAAGGATGATTTCTAACTTGCTTTCACCAACGATCTATTCCGGCAAATTTGGAGAGAACTTTTCCAGGAGCATCGTGATGACTTCGGATTGTCAATCTGGCGTAAATCTAGCCCAAAATCGAAGGGAGGAGAGAGGAATGAAAGTTTGCTTAATTGTGAAGTAAAATCCAGATTTTTCTATATTTATAGAACTGGATTCGTCGACGAATCCTTCAATAATTTCATCGACGAAATTCAGTCCTCGTCGACGAAATTCAATCGGCTTAAAACTTCTCTCGGTATTTTCTCGTCGATGAATCCTGTCTTCGTCGACGAATTTTCTTATACCTTCATCGATGAATCCCCTGTATTCGTCGACGAAGCCCTGATGATTTCCCTCAGTTGTTCCTTCACAAAGTGCAAAGTCGTCGACAAACTTCTGTTACTATTTCCATTTCCCTTCCTTTTTATTATTTAAATCCCATTATTATTCGGGTTGTCACACCGTGAGCATAAGGATAAAATTGGAGGCAAACCTCTCAGCCAATTAGGTAAGGGAAATGTGCTACGCTAGTAAATTCAGAAATATTATCAATAAATTATAGTATTCTTTTATTAAGGTATAGGATATAAATTATATAGTTTTACAGATTTCAAAACATGAGTTTTTATTAATTGTGTAGCCTGAGTAGGTATTTGTTTAGTACAAAATTTATATAGGTTTTCAGAATATCATGATTTACAGTGTATATATAGACAGATATATTTTACAGACAGATATTTACCAGACACATATTTTACAAATATTATATAGACAAGTGTTTTACAGTATTTATAGAATGTCATGTTTTCCAAAACCATAACACTCAGACATTACAGATATGACAGTAAGATATTACAGTTATTACAGTAAGATATTACAGTTATTTTGGGGGTATTTTCAGATCAGATTTGTAGTGTTATGGTTATTTTGGAAACATGATGAAAACAGTAGGATATCTATAAAAATAGTATATACAGTATCTGACCCTGATGAATCAAGTTATGTTCAATTAGCAGAGCACGATACTGTTGCTAGTATAGATCAGTGTGCAACCACACATCTTAGATAGTGTGTGGATGGTTTCCGTCAACTGTGCCTAGAGGGATTGCAGACTCCCTAGAAGACTGAGTTGAAGTGGCCGGTTTGACGAGGTAGTTACCAGTTCCGAACCTGGGAGAGGTTGCAATTTGGCCGGACTGAGGATTGGTAGAGTATAGTTGACTTACCTAGTAGGCCAACCACGATTAAGTCCTGCCTACGGGCCGCATAACCTTGTCATGAGGGGTTAAATCATGACGTTCAGTTTTCCAAGGTAAACACCTCAACTATGTATATGTAAACAGATTTACAGAACATCAGCAAATATAGTACGACACTAGAAGTATGAAAAAGTAGAAAACTCAGATATTACAGTTATACTTTAAACTATGATAAATGCAAATTATACTATATATTAATTTACCAGCTTTTACAGTTTCATATATTGTCAGTATAGTATTTACGTGTGTCACGCCCCGAACCCGGTAATGGGACCCAAGAGTGAATTAGTAACCTAACCTATCCCTGTACCATACAAAACACCAATGATACACCATAATGAATGAGGGTCTGACCCTGTGCGGTTCCCGTACACCCTATACACATTCACAAAGATGATAAATAGGCAGTGAAAACTGTTATTTCTATACATACATTGTACCATACCAGAGTCTATACAAAAGGAGTCTAGGCTCCATAATACAAAACATAAACACGGGTGCTAACCAAAACCCCAAAATGACAACCTGATAGAGTCCTAGTACTTACACAAGCACTAACCACAGTACACCGACCACTACGCTCCCAACACAAGAACGCTAGTTTTGGTTACTCGAAGGACCTAAAAAACATGTACGTACAATAGGGGTGAGACACTTCTGAGTAAGGCAGATCCAAGTTATAACGGTGTGTGGCATATAAGTGTTATCATGACATAAAACATACACAGTTCAATGCAATTCCAGTATTCTCACAAAACAGTTCTAGTATAGTGCATCACAAGCACACACACGTGATCAAGTAACCCAGTGTCGTCACACCCTTCGACCCGAAGTCAGCCCGCATTACACGGCATCCACGGAACATGGCGTAGACCCAGGCTCCCATTGCATCATACCGGTACAACTGGTGGATCCACACCCTTCGGTGATCAACCGGTAAGGCTCACATCCTTAGATATAGAGCCGGACACTCTTGCCAAACATGGCAGGTGATATTTCACACCCTTGGATATAAAGTCGGATACTTTTTCATAACCTGGAATAATTTGGAACCTAGTTCCTATTTCATTGCAATAAAACACAACTCATGCATGTTCATATAACCAAACAATCCACACCCATTTGGTAATTCAAAATCATGATTTTTCAAAAATATACAGTTTAAACAAGTCAAGGCACGACCATCCCCATAACATAATATATATCACAATATATTCACGGTTTTCCAATGAAACTAGAGATGTAACCCAATGCCCCCTTTTTCCCAAAATTGTAACATGAAAAACCTATAATTTTACCCATTAAATATCCCCAAATGAGTACCCAAAATACACATAGGACCGTGAACTACAGTTCTACCAAGTCTAATTTCGAAAATAACTGACATAAACAGAATCCCCTTACCTTTTCCCGAAAATCCAAACTCGAACTCTACGGCCCTTAAATCGTGAACCAAGCTCCCAAAACCTATAAACCACAGTACAGAACATACTCACAATTTTATTCCCTACATAACCACCAAAACAGAATTGAAAACCGAGCCTTACCTCGATTTTAAGCCAAAACCCAAAAATGCTCGGAATGAAGATCCGTTCCATAAATCTTGAAGAGAATCCTTCCCTGATCCTCGTGGTAACGTTAGATCAACAATTCCAACAACGTATGATGAAGAAATCTAGAGAGAAAGTGGAATTCAAGTTCTTAGAGAGAGAGAGAGAGAGAGAGAGAGAGAGAGAGAGAGAGAGAGAGGGAGAGAGGATTTTTGATTTCTTAGCTTAGAAGCAGTGGAAATAGATATTTATAGCCCTTTGACTCGTCCAACCTCGTTGACGAATTGGCATCTTTGTCGACAAGCCAATGAAGACAGTTCGTCAATGAAGCGGTGGCTTCGTCGACGAGCCTGAGATTTTCGAATTTCAGAAACCTCTTGGCTTCTCCTCGTCAAGGAGCACCTGCATTTCGTCGCTGAGAAATAGAAGGGCCCTCGTTGACGAACTCTAGCTTCGTCGACGAAGCCTGCTCAATTACTATTTTACCTTTCTCTTATTTATTTATTCCATATTTCACAGTTCGGGTTCTTACAATGTAACTCATTCACCACACACTAGTAATAATATATTTCCTCTTACTGAGCTTTGTCTCATCCCAGTGATTTAATATTTTTCAGGTGATCCAGCTAGGCTCGCAGATCAGGCTCACAGGTAGAGAGATCGTCACTTTGACATTTTGTTGTCGTTTTGCATGATTTGTCGGACCCTTGAAGAACCCCATCCTAGTTTAATTTTTGGAAATGACTTATTAAAGAAAATGGCCTAATTCTCAAGGGTTTTCCGAGTGGAATAAACATCATATTTCATTGCATTCTTTGAGAGTTTACAAAGGCCTTTAAGCAAAATATTTTTTTACAGCATCTAAGTTAGTGGGGGTGCAAGAGATCGATCCCGTCCATGTCAGCCAACAACAAGGCGCCTCCGGAAAATACTTTTTTCACTGCGTAAGGCCCTTCATAGTTGGGTGTCCACTTTTCGCGCGAGTCTGTATGGATTGGTAATATTTTATAACACTAAGTCCCCCTCCTAAAATTGTCAGGGTCACACCTTCTTATTGAATGCCTTCATCATCATTCTCTGGTATAATTACCCATGAGATATGGTGGTCATTCTCTTTTCCTCAATTAGGTTCAATTGATCGTATCTGGACTATACCCATTCGGCGTTGGTCAATTCTGCATCTTTCAGGACCCTTAAGGAAGGAATCTCAATTTCAACCGGGATTACTACCTCCATTCGATACACCAAAGAAAAAGGAGTGGCCCCTGTGGAGGTTCGAACTGTGGTTTGGTAGGCCATCAAAGTGAATGGGAGCTTCTCATGCCAATCTTTATAAGTGTTAGTCATCTTCTCTAAAATATTTTTGATATTTTTATTGGCCGCTTCAACTGCCCCGTTCCTTTGCGGTCTGTAAGGAGCTGAGTTATGATGCCTAACCTTGAACTGAGTACACAACCTAGCCATCACTTCATTATTCATGTTCTTGGCATTGTCCAAGATTATTTTCTCTAGGATCCCATACCTGCAGATTAATTCTCTCCTTATGAAGTAGCTAATGACGTTCTGAGTGACATTTGCGTATGACGTTGCTTCTAGCCATTTAGTGAAATAGTCCATTGCCACGAAAATGAACCGATGCCCGTTGCTAGCCTTTGGGGTTATCGACCCGATCACATCCATTCCCCATGTTGAAAAGGGCCAAGGTGTGGACAGAACGTGGAGTGGGGCTGGTGGAACTAGTACTTGGTTTCCGTAAATCTGGCACTTATGGCATTTCCGAGCATATTCTATGCAATCCCTTTCCATGGTCATCCAATAGTACCCGTTTGTGAGGATTTTCCGGACCAATGAGTGGCCTCCGGCATGGGCACCACAAACACCCTCATGGACTTCCTGCATAATTTGCTTCACTTCCCACACCTCTGCGCATTGTAAAAGGATAGTATACTGGTTCTTCTTGTAGAGCACTTTTCCATCCAAAAAGAATCCCATTGTCAGTCTCCTTACCAAGTTAGCGTACTAAAGGAAGTAATGTGCATCAGATGTAGGAATCTGAGCTAGTGTTAATGAGGGTAACGTGCATCAGATGTAGGAATTCGAGCTAGCGTACCAAAAGAGGGTAACGTATACCGGATGTAGGGATTCGAGTTAGCGTACCAAAGGGAGGTAACGTGCACCGAATGTAGGTGTTCGAGCTAACATACCAGGAGATGTGGGGCCCATAAACCATATGGGACCCAATGGTCCTCGTGAGGGTTATAGGAACCCGAGTTAGCTTGCACCAGATGTAGGAATCCGAGCTAGCGTACTAAAGGAGGTAACGTGCACCGGATGTAGGAATTCAAGCTAGCTTCAGGGAGGGTAATGTACATCAAATGTCAGAATTTGAGCTAGCGTACCAAAAGGGGGTAACGTGCGCCGGATGTGGGAATCTGACCTAGTGTACCAAAGGGATGTGGGGTCCATAAGCAATGTGGGTATGTGGGGGGCCCACAAGCCGCGTGAGGGTTATAGGAACCCGAGCTAGTGTGCACCAGATGTAGTAATCCGAGCTAGCGTCAGGGAGGGTAATGTGCATCGGATGTAGGAATTCAAGCTAGCGTACCAAAATGGGGGTAACATGCACCGAATGTAGGAGTCTGAGCTAACGTACCAGGAAAAATGGGGCCCACAAGCCATGTGGGGCCCAATGGTGATATGTGGGGCCCACAAGCAATATGGGGCCTACAAGCCGTGTGAGGGTTATAGGAACCCGAGCTAACGTGCACCAGATGTAGTAATCTAAACTAGCGTCAAATGGACTCAATTTTGAAATAAATCAAGACTCAATTGGAACCTTCTACCCCCAGTTCACAAAGTCGTCTTTCTTATTACACAGGGTCTCCTCGGACAGTCCTGGTCAGAATTTGGGTGTCTATGACTACAAATATATGTCAAGTACGACCCAATTCATGTGGGGCCCATTAAAATGTGTGGGGTCCATAAGCAGGGTAGGACCTACAAATATGTGTGGGGTCCACAAGCAATGTGGGAGAGGGTTTGACATGAGATCTCCTAAGAAAAGTCTAGTTAAAATTAGGGTGTCTACATTAATTATTATGACAAACCAAAAAAGAAAATTAAAAATTTTATGAAATTAATTAATAAAAAATGATTTTACATATCATTAGCATTTTATTTTTCATACTTTTAATCACATTAAAATAAAATATAATTTTTAATAGCATCAGAGGCATTGGTAAAGTTAAAGTGTTGTTGATCACTGAATTCAAATGTGATTTTGTGAATTAGCCCTAAATTAACTTGAATCGATCACTAAATCAAAATACTAAATTATTTTATGTAGAAACCCAAACTAAAAAAAAAAAAGGAAAATAAATATAAAAGAGAAAAATAAAGGAAAATAAAAGAAAAAGAAGGAATTTGGCAAGTTAGGGCCCAAACCAGCAACGGTTTTGCAAGCTGGAAGAAAATCGGTGCCGATTTTGGGTCAACCGGGCCAATCAACCACAAAATCGGCGACGGTTTTGTGGAAGCAAGGGAAACCGGCACTAATTTTCCCCTGGGTTGCTCTCATATAAATAGGAATGAGCTCATTTTTTTTAGGAAATCTAAAAAAACTCCTCTTTTGAGCTCTACTAGGGTTTCGAGTTTTCTTCGCTAAAAGATTCCTACAGCCCCCCTAGTGCTCCAGGATCAATCTTTTTTCTTCCGGCTCTCCATATCTCATAGTTTCACCGGTTCGAAAAGCTAGGTTTTTCTGTTTTCAGTTCGTTTCGATTTATTTTTCAAAAACATGTAAGGGGATTATGTTAATACAACATTTTAATGATTTTGAATCAATGGAAATATGGTTTGAGTGAGTATATTTATGTTTTCAGTTATTCTTTTGAAAATCGAGCGTTCAAAATTCCCTTTTTTAAACTTAGGATGTATGATATGATATTTTGAGTAGAAATGAACGGTGGAAAGCTCGGTTTGATCCTACAAACCATTTATATAGTGTTTTTCATGGTTGCCTATAGGCTATGTTTTAGTTATGAAAAATTGTGTGACAGGTGAATATTATTTTAAGAGTTATGGTAATACCGGAAATGAGAATGTTTGTGTAATACTAAACTGTTTGCGAACATACTAGAACTGTTTGAGAAATGCAAGGACTTTATGAGAGGGCCGAGGCCTGAGTTTGTATTAAATGGCACAAGGCCAAGGTTTATAAAAGGACAGATTTTTATTCAACAGTTGAGAGCTGAATTGTAACAGAGGGCCGAGGCCTGAGTTTGTATTATACGGCGCGAAGTCGGGATTTATAAAATGACATATTTTATGTGAAATGAGTTTAAAGCATAGTTCTAATTACTTAAATTGCATGATATGCTCTAGGAACCTTGAGGACCTAGTTGTTATGAGCACGGTACTATTGCTATAGAGAGTTTCACCAATTGATCGTGTGCACCCACACTGTACTCCAGAGTGGTGTTGGGTGGTCCTAGCCAATTGACTCAGGTAGATGTGTTACCTTCCCTAGGAGTATGTATCAGGAAGTGGTAAGGCAATCAGACCCGCAAGCGAGCTAGTGGAAGCCTGCAGACGTAGTTAGCAGGGAGTAACTTGGTTTGGGTTGATCCCCCACATTTTGGTCTAGCTTTTGGGCAGCACAACTTTGACAACAAAGGTTTATACATGGTGTTTAGTTCCAAGGAGAGTCTTTCATGCATATCTGTATATTTATGTAAATGATGTAATTGTTTTCAATACTGTTTTATACTATGAGAAATGAGAAATGAGTATACATACTATTTTCAGTAAAAGAGAGATGTATGATTTTGTATACACTAAAACGCATGCTGACCACACACTGTCATTAACTTAATCTTCCTTACCGAGAGGTGTCTCACCCCGTATACAACATGTCTTTTTAGGGAATCCCAGAGATCGAGCTTAGTAGGACCAGGGGGTGGAGACTAGTATAGTGTCTTTTTGTGAGTGTTTGCAAGAACTCGGATGTGAGTAGTTTATGTTATACGCCTTAGGGCGTGTATTATGGTCGTATGGACTGAGTTAGTTGACTTTTTAGTTTGAGATGTAACATGAGAATGGAAAGACTTTGTTGTATGTTGATGGTTAGACTCTGGTAATAGACTATGGAGAATGTTTTACTTATTCCACTGCATGTTTTATATTATGAGATGGTATTAGGTACACAAACGTAACTAAAGTAACACACCAGACGCACGAGGGATTTGGGGTGTTACATTTTAACTATTTAATATTTAATATACGAATATGTGTCATTTTTAAATTTTAACCTTCTAAATTTTCATGAGCATACATATTTGATAAAATTAACAAATAGTTGCACAAATTAAAGTTTTTAATTTAAGATGAGTAATATTTTCTTGTCATGTATTTACTTTTATAAATAAAATAATATATTTTGTTTTTACAAAAAAATAATTCTATTATTTTAACTTTAACAACTTGGATGTTTTTTTTTTTTGTAATTCTCATTTTTTAGAAGGGATAAAATTGACGAAAGAGAATTTTGATTTTTTAAATTACTAAATTAGACATGCATCCAGCTTTGATTCTATCATATGAATTAAAAATAAAAAAAAAAAATGCTGCAACCACCAAATAGTATGATGTTTGACTAATTCTATCATTTTGCATTTGCAGGATAAATGGGTTCACAATATAATTAATCTGGAATGAATTATCCTGTTGGAATGTCAAAAACTACAGTGGCCAAAGTTGAAATAGTTTAAACTTGAAAGAGGTAATTATTGATTATTATGGCATGAAAAGAAAAATAAAAAGAAATGTAAATATCAATATAATATCTTACATTACCAACCAATGATTCAGTGCTAAATGAATGAAATCTACATTACTAGAATATTTACATTCTCTAAATCTTATATTTGAATCTCCAAGCATATAAGCATAGAATAGAGTTTCCAGGTGGGAACTTCCATGCCATCTATTTAGTGGGAGAAGCTTTTTGTAATCTTATTGGTAATAAAGAAGGCTATATTTATGTTCGTGCATCACTCTCAAATTGAAGGGGATGCAAAATTGGTCATTGATAAAATCGACATCCTAAGCCATGAAGGAGCTTGGAAGATTTGTCTCATCCTGAAAGAAATCAACAATCTTAAAACTTCTCATCCAATTCATGTCTTGTCTTCAAAGAGTCGAACTCGTCAACTAATAACTATGTAGACATTTGACAAGGGTCTACATTAGGAATTATCCTTCCCTCCTCGTCTCCTCCCACCTCTAGTGGAAACTAAGGTGAGATCTAATGGCTTTCTGAAGGAGGGTGAGGCTAGGGTGAGATGTGGTGGCATTCCGAAGGAGGGTGAGGTCAAGTAACTATTCTTTATTTCTCTGGTAAAATTTTATAACTCCGTTGTTTTTGCCTTTTTAGGTCTATCATGCTATCTTTGTTGGTTTCTTTGGCTTTTTGTAATCTCTTGCCTTGAAAAAAAAAAATACTTTGTTTTAGATTTAAATAGAAAAATACATATACAAACAATAAACAATGCTAAAGAAGACAAAAAAGAAGAAGAGCACTTTGGCAGTTAAGCTAGTACATGTAGTGAATTAGCCACAGACATTTGTTCTTTGATATTATTAATCTACCAAAGTAAAATATCAAACAACAACATAATTCACTCTTATTAAACCAAATTACAAAATATTTCCAAAACAATTTTATAAATAGCCAACTACAATTTATAGTTTTTATTCAGACAAAGGGAACATGAAAGCAATAGTTACATTTTCTTTTGTATCACAAAGTATCTAGATAAATTATAAACAATGTTTGCTTAAACCTCATTCTTTATGTTTTTATTTGCAAGCCAAATATTTAAAGAGGGAGTTTTTAGAGATCTAAATATGCAGACTTTAAAAAATTGTTACGTGTAATTATTTAATGAATTTTTGGTTGAAAATTTGTGGCTTTTTCTCTCTTCATAATTTTAGATGGTTTTTTTGGCCATTAGGTATTTTGAGTCGTGATAACTTTTAGGTTAGTGGTCTAAAATTCACCATTATAGGTGAGAAAACAAAGGTAATGATTGTGGTTTTGTGCAAATTGGATGCTCAATAGAGATGGTTGACATCTTAACTTCTAATGGTTTAACAGATTGGTAGATCGAAGTTTTTTAACTGAAAATGTTTTGAGGATTTGTTTGAATTTCTTTATTTCTTTATATATAGAGACTATTTTATATTCTTATGTTGTCTCTAATTCTTACTTTTCATATTTGTTAATGGTGATTCTACACCTTTTATCTCTGGGTTATTGTTATTATTGCATTTGTTAGTTGTCATTCTTCTTCAAATTGAATAAGCTGTCGTCACTACTTTTGTTTTGATCAAATATTTCCACCCAAAACTACCAAAAATTAAACTACTTTTAAAAGGCAAAATTCTAATTTTTGGTAGTTCTTAGGTGACAAGTTTTAAAATAGCCAAAACGCCCTTGAGCAATTTTCCTTTCAATTGTTGATATGTATTATGCCCAAACTAATTATATTCTATCCAAAATGCCCATGTTATACTTTTGTCATTTAATTCCAATCTTATCTATATCAAGGATACTTGATCTGTCACATAACCTTCAATTCTCCTCAAATCTTCCAATTTTATAAAATAAATGATTCAATGAAGTGCAATACAACTACATCCCTGATGATGCGTTTGCTTCATTCGGCTATAAATTGATGTTCAATTGATATTTCATCTACAAGAGTAATGATTTAAAAATACAATTCAACTATTGCCATGAAAAAAATAACAAAACATTATAGATAATGCCGTAGAAATTTATTGGAAATTACCAAAGAACATAATTGATGTAAAACTATGATAATATTTAAAAAATTTTAATTGTATTATTTTTAGTTATTATTATTTTTTGATCAAATGGTAAATGTATATTGATCAAAATGCATCAAAATGCATATTTACAGGTCCTCTGGGCATTCTCAGGTTGTTTGGAACATTGTTCCCCATCCAATTACATTCAAAAGAAATACATCATAACCTGGGCATACCCACAGGCTATATATAGCCATTCAAACACTTATCAAATACTCCAATGATGCAGATATCGTGTGATACAATATTCCAAAACTTAATCAATGGAATACAAGTTAAATTTTTCAAAGGACCCCATGTATGTGAATTTTTGTATTACATTAATCATATTTGGAGAGGATATGTAGTGTCCCTCAAATTTAGCTCTATTTCTGAAGTGCCACAAAAAGTACACCAAGGCAGCTAATCCAATTCTCCTTCTTGCAGCTTGGAAATTCTTCCATTTTTCTTTTTTGAACAGCCATTTCACTGCAGCTTTAATTGTAAACATTTCCCTTTTCGATCTCAACCATCTTCTAATTCCCTGCCATACCTCGGCTGAATAATTGCACTTAAAGAACAGGTGGTCAAAGCTCTCGGGTTCCACCCTACAGAATACACACATTGGATCCATGCCATCTGCCATCACATTTTCACAAGTGGGTAATTTTCCCTTCACACCCAGCCATAGACAAAAAACATGTTTGGGGAGGATGTCTCCAAACCAAACAACTTTAGCCCACGGGACTCTGTGTTTTTTAATCCTCCAATATTCATAACACTGATGAGAGTTCTCTTCCCACAACTTCATATTTTCTTCTGCACTTTCCATACCTCCACAACTGGACACTAGTTGATCTCTAATATGCAGTAGGTTTTTGAATAGATTTGAATCCTCTTTCTTTGTTGTAGTTTCCCAAATGGAAGCATTGTTTAGATAAATCTGGTGTACCCACTACGGCCACAGAGCGTCCTTCTTCGAGTGTGTTAATCGTAAGATTAAAATTTCAATTGGTTATACTCATTGTTGCTGTGTTAATCGTAAGATTAAAATTTCATCTCTTAATGGATCTGCTTGCGAAGAATGAAATGAAAAAAAATGATAATGGAAAACATGTTTTGAAAAAAAAAAAAATCTAATACGCGCAGATATAAATCAAACCATTAAATTCAAAAGTATAGGAGAAACAACATAAGAACATGAAGAGTACACAATAAAAAATAGCCGAGGCAGACTACCAAATTTCCATTACATTATATTTCATGGAGGGTTAATGAAACCATCGCAAAAAAAAAAAAAGTTTCTCTTGTGGGTTCTTATTTTTAAAACAATAACACATTGATCTAGCCACCACCGAAGCCATGAAGAACCATCTAAATTGATTCTCTTATACTGATAAGTTCCGATTGCATTATAGGAATTATAAGAAAGGGATTCTTTTGTATACCTACATAGTTATTATCGCAATTTCTTTCATTTTGATAATTATTATTATTTTCATTACAAATAAAATGTGAGTCCACATGCAACCCACGTGCCTTGACTAGTATTTCACAAGAGGTTAATGGTTTGCTTTCATAAAATGATTTTTGTTTAATATAAAATTGTATCGAAACATTTTCAAGTCCACTCAAATCCAAATCTAAACTCCGGAATTCATGCTCCAAAACATAATGTCAATTGTTATCATTTTGTTGTTATTTTCCATAGTTTTTTTTGGATAAATATACATCTTTTGCATTGGAAAAATATTTTTCAAAAATAATGAACTTATGCTGCGTTTGGAAGCACGGATTTCAAATTTTAGATTTAGGTTTGGAAGGATTTGTACAAATTTCAATACAATTTTATATTACATTTTATCCAAATCCAATACAACTCAAAATTCAAGACCGATTCAAACACAGGATTAGTAAGCATTCTTAATTTGTAATTAATTACACCCAAATCTCTCCATCATTAAAAAAACATTATTAAATTAATCATTTCATGCAAATAGTTTACATTTAATGCATTTATTTAGACTCTTGCACCATGTCATATTAGAAAAACTCAAAAACTATTCAATGCCCAATTTTATACTCACACATGAACCTTGAATGGCAGGCTTCATTGCTAATTTCAAGAAACACACATCCTACATCCTGCAAGAGTTCTCTTCAGTCTACATTCATTGAATGTATTCCCCTAATTAATTCAATAAAAATATTACCTTATATGTAAATTTTGTATAAGATTACATTTGAAATTCTCAAAAGATTGCATAAACTTTATTATAATACCTTAAAAGCAAATAATGTTCACAAATTTATTTTCAAAAGTACATTTTTTTGGATAAGTTCGAAACACCATTTATTTTTCTGACTGACGCAACAAAAAAACATATATCTAATATTTTTGCACTCATAAAAGTTGAATGATGTTTTCGATAATAAATGACAGCTAATCCAATTCATTTTATCAAAGTTTGTCCAATTTATTTTAGTTAAATTCTTTTATAATTATTTATAAGCATAAAAAGGATTAATTGTCCTAACTTAAATTGTCTAATATAATAACCTTTTTGATCGTGTACTTTGTTTGCAAAATATAATATTGTGGGAATACAAATTAATTCTTCTTCCTTTGTTATTTTCTTTTTCATTTCTATCTGTTTGCTTGGAAAAAAGAAAAGGCATTTCCACAATAATGGTTTCAATTATTTGATTCCTACACTTTCTTATAAAATATTGCGCAATAAAGGGAATCAAGTGAGAAGGGATTGTACACGACCAAAATTGAAAATTGGGAGTAGCTTGAAGAATTTAGAAACATATAAAAGATATTGACACTTGAGAATCTAGAGGCTTTGAAAAACCAAAGGCTCTTGAAAATCCTAAAGGCTATGGATAGATTCACAGACTTTGTTAGCAAACTTTAAGAGTATATTTATTAAGTCGAA
This sequence comes from Malania oleifera, assembly GCF_029873635.1. Lineage (NCBI taxonomy): Eukaryota > Viridiplantae > Streptophyta > Magnoliopsida > Santalales > Ximeniaceae > Malania > Malania oleifera. The sequence continues at coordinate 86,887,521 of NC_080428.1, read as the reverse complement.
TTGATATAATGGGATATTCAATTTGATTTAACTTTCATTATTTGAAAGATGTTTTTCGGATGGATAAGTGAGATCTTACTTCCGTTCATCATTAGTTCAACTCTCAAATTTTGTTTGGAGAATTTTGATTTGTTTATGGTTATTTTTGTATCTCTCTCTTATTTATTAACTTTGTTTAGTTTTGTTGTCCTTATTTGGTTGGTTGCTAGTATTTTTTTCTGGGAGGATTTTATTTTATTTTTCTATAATTTCCCTTTTACTTATCTTATAACCATGGTATTCTTCTACCAAAAGTGATGGCTTATTAATAAACAAATGGAGGTGCCGTCGTCTTTTAGTAAAAAAAATAATAATAATTTGACTTGACTTGAAAATATTGAGTTTAAAACTTAATTTGAACTTGATCGATCATAAAATTATTAAACTTGAACTTGATGCGACTGCCAATTATTAAATCTCGAGTCTAATTTGAATAACCTTGATTTGATTAAGTTAATGTAATATAATATAATTATAATTGAATAATTCAATATTACAGTTTTGTAAAATCACTACTTTATCTACTAAACTCTCAAAACAAAACCCAATGACAAGTCCAATTAATAGAAAGTAACCTTTGCTTAAAACATGTTACTGGGTATGAACTGCTTTACATAAGGGGTTCAATTACGAGATAAAAACATAAGTTACTGTTGGGTGGTCTAGGACATTTTCAATCCCAAAAGTTAGCTCATGGAGTGACACTTTCCTTCGCATTTAACAACTAACCACCAGCCCCTTTCACAATTGATATGGGAAAAACCCCAATAATCTCCCCCTCACACATCGGGCTTGAAATCGACAGGCACCACCCGACATCCCAGGGAGAATGTTGAACCATGGCTCTGAGACCCGTGTTGGGTGGTTCAAGAACTTCTCAACCCCAAAAGCTAGCTTATGGGGTGAGATATATTTAACAACTCACCACCGGTCCCTTCCACAATTGGTGTGGGAAAAATCTCAACAATTATAAGCTAAGGGATTGCTTTTCCTTGATGTTTCCCTAACAGAGTTATGGAAGCTCAATTAGGTTAGTGAGTATTAAAAATTCAAACTCAACTCATTAAAATATTCGAGTAACTTAAATTAAACTCGAATTCAAGCAAAATTAAGTCAGGTTAAGTTGAATAAAGCCGCCGAGTTGTAGAGTCATTCAAGCATGAGTAACTCACGTACAGAATTGATTCATTCATGTCTCTAGTAAAATCCATAAACTTAAAAAACACTTAAATGATATATATAACTAACTATAGTGATGCAAATGAGCATAGTAATATAAGTGGCTCATGTTACACGTGTATTTTGGAGTAGGCTTGAAAGTCCAAGCTTATAAGAAATTCATATACCTATACGAATGCATTGCTCCAAGCCAACAAGTAGTATTCTTTTCTATGTGTTGTCAATTGGTTGATTGTCAATTTTTTTTTTTTGGGGGGCAGAACATGAAATCTTTAGCACTATAGTTTAAAGGAGTCATTACTAATAATTTTGAATAAGAATCATATTCAAAACCATATGAATGAAGTTATTATTAAAAGTTTATTGTTACATTAACTACATTATTTAGTTTGCGCAAAGAAAAAAATATATTTTTAAAAAAAAATTTGTATATACATGAAACTTTTCTTTGTTGAAATGAATATATGATTATTTTTTAAGTTGTTTAGTCGCAATGCTTTAAAAAGTTTGTACTTAACAAGCATAATTTTTACAGTGTTAAAAATTAAAATTGAAAAATAAATAATAATATTTTTCATAAAAATATTTATTTTATTGGTAAAATTGCAAAGTGGGTTAAATAAGTAATTTACATATTTGCGCCACTCAAAATAATGGGAAATTTTATAATGTTATACATCATTAAATTTGAATAGATTCCTTATTTGTAGTTAATTTTAGATATAGCACTATAATTGTAATGCTAAGTACCTAGTTATTTGGCTCCACGCTTTGTGTTTTATTTTTTCTTATATTCAATTATGCCGTTCGGAAGTTGGAAAAAAAAATATTAGAACGAAAAATACTTGATTTTTACATTACAATATCCTAATCTTGTGTTTGGTGAGACATTGGATTTGAAATTGTATTAGATTTGATTTAAGTTATGATATAAAATTGTATTGAAATTTATTTAAAAATATTCAAATCCAAATTCAAAATCCAAATCCATAATCCCAAACGCAACCTAAATAAATGTAATACTAACTTTTTGGGATGAATGGTTTTTAAATAAAAATAGACTATCTTCTCTAATGTAATTAGGCCGATTATCTTGTGTTCAACCCAATACCTTTTTTAAAATAATTAAGATATTTACTACTTTGTAATTTGCACGGTAGTACAATGAACGCTCACCTACTTTTAGGTGTTTTTTTTATATTATTTCTAGAAAACTATTTATTTTCACATACATGTTAATAATAAAATAAAATTTTAAATATAAAGTCAACTCATAAATTAACAAATTTAAATATAAGTGCACAAATTTCTATATTTTTCGTGATACATTCTGCTTCACATACCATTAACCAATTTGGTTCAATCCCTTGAATCAGGGATTGATTTGATTTTTGGATTCGCTTTAACTCATACCATATCAACATAGATAAAATGGGATAAAACTTGTTGACTTAGATGGTGAACTCTTGAATCGAAGTCATCAATTAATATAAATAGTAGTTGTTTTAATTTTTGTCTACTTACAAATTCACATAATTTTGATACAAAAAATTGATATTCATCTGTGTGATTTCAATTTATCATGTAATCAGTTTAAAATTTTAATCTATGCTTTATCTTTTAAACACTATATTTGGCAGGCTATTTAAATTTCAAAATATTAAACGATGTTTTATTTATTTTAAGTTGCATGCACCCATTTAATTTACATGGAGGGTGTATTTATAACTTGCAGTATCACAATTATCTCATTTTTTTTAAATAATAGACATTATTAATTTTGGTTTAAAAAAAAAAAAAAGAAAAAAAAGAAAATAGTTATATCATCATCCTAAGCAGCTAATGTAATCCGGCTGATCCAAACCAATGAAAACCAATTGGACCATCAATCGGAAAATTAGTTCTATTTTCTTATGTTTACCTTTCAAAAAATCGCATTTTAATAGTTATTCGAGTAAAACAAGAATAGGGCCACAAGTGGGGCTCATTCTTACATTTCTTTGAGACGGTTGCAACGTCTATTCTTATCTCTCGTGACAATTGTGGGGCTTACTTTTATATTTATCAAGAAAATAATGAAGCCCACTCTATTATACATATATTTATTTGGGACAGTTGTCACCTTATAAAGTTCAAAATATTAAATGTTTTCATTTAAAAAATTTAAAATTAAATGCACCTTCTTTTAAAATTTAAATTTATGTGAACACAACAAAGTTTGACGTTAGTCACGATGATGATTTCTCCAACTGGATCCCACTCCTCACTATTTCTCTTCCCGCCTTTTCCGTGTCGTTCAAACGTCTCGACATTTTCCATTTTTTCTTTTTTCTTTTTTTAACCCTAATCCAAAATCTCACTCTCGTTCTCACTCTCGCACGCTCTCTCCGTCGATGCTTTTAGAAATCAGTCCCTCTCATTTTCTGTGAAATTTTCGCATTTACCTTCTCCGATTACCATGAGTTCAGATTCCGACATTGAAATCATCGGCGAGAGAACCATGAGTTCAGATTCCGACATTGAAATCATCGGCGAGAGTGCGAATGTCGACCACCAGCAAATCAAAACTAAAGCACTCGCCGTCACGGTGACGAAGAACTTCGGTCGGCGAGTGCAGAAGATTGTCTCGGAGCAACGAAGGTCAAGCGCTCGGCTCAAGAGCATACCTGAAAGCAAGAAACCTTTTTATGGCAATATGAAGAAAAGGTCATTCGAACCCGCAGAAGACGATTCAATCCAAGGGAGTTCGCCCAACCCTAAGAAAAAACCAAAATTGAACCGTTCAAGTGAAAAGAGTACAGAAAATGGTAAGAGAATCGAAGTACCAAGTGGCAAAGGAGATAGCCCAGCAAAAAAGAGTGGCAACAGAGACAGGACAGGAAAGAAAAAGTCTAGAAGTAGTCCAGATCACCATTGCTCAAACGGGAAGAGTGTTACCGCTGACACTAAGATGGATGATGCGGGAAATACAGGTCCAGCAGTGAATGCAGCGAATGGTGTGGATGGTGCTGGAAAGAGTGCACATGCGAGGGTGAAAGAGGCCATACGGGTTTTCAATACACACTTCCTTCAGTTGGTTCAGGTACTTGGGTTTCCGGGAATTCCCCGTGGAAATAAGTTGTACTGGGAAATTGTTTGTACTTTTTCCACGAAAAAAAAAAAAAAATGACGGCAGGGAAAGATGGCTAACTAATACTTGAGTTTTTTGAAAAGGAAAAAAATAATTAAGCAAGTTTACAATTGTAGCAATAGATTGCCATTATTTGAGTATAATGTTTGTTGATGATTACAACCATTTCTCATTGACATTTTATTTTATTTTATTTTTTTTGAACTGCACTATTCACATGCTTTTTAAATGAATGTTTTGAATTTTAGGTTACAATTTATTGTGAGAAGATCTCTTCAAATTTGTGGCCTATTTCAATGTTGTTATGTCGCATGACGTGCTTCACAAAGATAATTGTAGTATTAAATAGATTTCCATTTGCACACATTAATAATAAAGTGCTCAAAATGTGAATTAAATATGGACTGTATATTTTGATTATTCGATTTGTGAGTTTGTCTCAAATTGAAAAATATATGGTGGAGGATGGGTGCTTATATACATGGTTGGACTCAAGACCTAAATGCTTAAGCTTTTGGGTCAAGTTGGTTCACATCTATGTATATCAAACTTGCCCAGAAAGACTCCCTTAATTCTAACAAGTGGTATGAGAGCTAACTTTTTTAATTGGGCTCAAGTGTTCATCACATGTTCTTGTGAATGTTGATCTCGTAGAAAAGTAATGGTGGACCCTACGGATGCTAATCCCATAGATGAGTGGACTCCCATGATTTCGTGCTCTTTCCCATGGTTGAATTATGACTCCTAGTTGGTTGCATGACAAGTAATAATAACTTCCATTCAAGGGGGAGTGGTTGGTACTCACAAGTGCGGGGAGATTATTGAGACTTCCACTTCTGAGTTTGTCTCACATTAAAAAAATATAGTGGAGGACGAGTGCTTGTACACATGGTTGGGCCCAAGATCTAAGAGCTTAAGCTTTTGGGTCAAGTTGGTGCTCTACCATGTATATCAAGTCTACCGATGAGGAATCCCCTAATCCTAACAATATTGTGACATAGATGACATTTTTGAGATAAGGTGCACTATGGCAACGCAAAATTTTGAACCTATGAGAAGGAACTAGTTTTTTGCCATGGATAATCCCAGGAATAAGCTTTATTTAGTACATCACAACTTCTTGTTAACTGTTTTTGCATTGAGTCATAATTTTTTTTTGTTGGCTAGTTAGCTAGACACCAATTGTAGTCAAAAGAATAAGCTCTAGTAGTTATTGAATTATATTTCTTGATGCATAGTAAGTATGCATTCACTATAATTTTTTGCAAGTATATAGCTTGCTTGCTATAAAATGGAATTTGGCCTTATAGCTATAGGAGAATATTGTTGTTGTAGACAGATGTTGTAGAATTATAGTGCATTTTTTATGCTACAAACTTGTATTTTGTGCCAATTACGTGTTACATGGGTGTGGATATGGGATGTTTGTAAATGCCTTTCCTTGGATAAATGATCAAAATGCAATTGTGTGACATAGCTTTTCTATGATTTTTCACAGGAAGAAGAGAATAGATGCACAAAGGTGGATGGTGAGCCAATGAAGGGTTCCAAGGCTAAAGTGAGCACCTTAACCCCCAAAATTATTCTCCCCTCTTTCTCTTAATGGAGGTTTTATTATTGCTTAACCATGGTTTTAGTCTTTTAAATGCATATATTAATTCTTATGTTGAGAAATTTTTGGATTTTGCATTGTGTTTTGCATTGTTTTAGGAGAAGAAATGCAAGAAGGTGGAGACTAAAGCCATGAAGGGCTCCAAGTCAAAAGTGAGGACCCTGATCAATGCAAGTTTTTGTCTATTTGTTCGTCATGCTGATATTTGTGCTCAACAGCTGTTTATGATTATCAAATATATTCAATCCTTTTGTTGAAGAAGTTTTTGGATTTTTACATTGCCTTTGCTTTATTTTACCTTTCATTTCATTGTTTGGGTTCTCACTTGTGATATTTCTTCACATTGGTTTTGCTTAATGCCACACTATTAATATAGTAGCACTATTCACTATTGGTGTTGTTTTATTTTTGATCATACAGTCCAGTTCCTCTTTTCTAAAGTTCAAAGTTTTCTAATTTCTTCTTTATGTTCAATTTTTGAATATTTTTATTTATATTAGATATTTTAGTTCATGAATGTTAATGCTTGCATTATTTTTCATTTTGTTTCCCTTGAAGATTTTATATTCTAGCTTTTCTTGTGTAACATACTTTAGGATAATTTTCAATATCTCCTTCAAAGTTTAGTGCCATCTATAGTCATAGCTTTTGCTATTACAATATAATATCGTTAGATTTGACCTATATTTTCATTTATGCATTTTAATTCTTCATTTTTGCCTTTATCATCAACTCCAGTGTTGTACACAGTTTCCTTGTTAGTATTAGCCCTTTATTTTTTTCTTTTCCTTAAAAAGAAACTTGGATTTTGGATGGTTTGAGCCTTGTCTCTTTGTAGAAAGAGGATGCAAGTGAGGTGGATGTGAAGCGATCTCACAAGCGACCTGATTTGAAGGCAGTTTCAAAGGTAAGTAGCTAGTTAAACTAGAATTAAATGTAAGGCTTGCGCCTTGTGACACTATTTATGTGCTATAGGTCAATTGGATGTCAAAGGTGCCTGCTACGCGAAGCTTGTATAGAAAAAGGATCTAACTGTCATGTTATATGTTTGCTATTTATTTTTATCTTTCATTTTTGTGTGTAATGCAATGCTTGTTTACATAATGTGCAGCATGGAATTTTCTCTTGAATATTTTTTTTGCTATTGTGATTTTGCTAATTTTAAATTTAAAATTACACATTGTGTAAGGTAAAGGAGAAATTGAAGAAGATGTAGTACCTAGAGTTAAAGTGGTTTAGGTAAAATGGAGAAGTATTTTAGGGGTGTTGTGTGATTGGAGAATACCCATAAAATTAAAAGAAAATTTTTATAGGATGTCTACAAGACTAACCATGCTATATGGATAAGAATTTTGGGTAACTAAGAAACAACATATTCGAAAAGTTTTAGTTGCGGGGATGAGAATGCTAAGGTAGATGTAACGCCTCAAAATTTATGCTATATTTTTTTTTTCTCACATAATAATAATAATAATAATAATAATAATAATAATAATAATAATACTAATATTAATATTAATAACTCTGATACCATAAAACATACACTAAATCAACCCGGACCCCAAAGGTAACCGGGGATATACCTATCCATATATACATGACAACTAAGCAGCGGAAACCATGATTTATTCAACCTTTTATACAATACCAGAGTTTTACTATAACCAAAATACACATATACATCCCAAAAAGAACCATAAATACTTTGGGTCATACCCCAAAAAATCTATCCCGATTTCAACCCAACTATTTACCCTTCAGCCAGGGTAGCACTATCAGCCTCCTCTATTTCGGAGCTCAATCCACTCGTCTATCGGGGTTTCCTGAAATGTTTGTATTATTAGGGCGAGACACCTCTTAGTAAGGGAAATAGACTAATATCAATGTATGACAACATGAGTATTATTGTGTTATAACATCTGTTGTTCGTGATAAACTGTATCAGATAAGTAAGGAAGATCTGAATAAATCGTAAATCAACATAACATACTGTATCATACTAAATTTCTGTATACATGTAAAACATCTGCTATATCTGTTTATTACTGAAATTATGCCCTAGATGGATAACTGTATATCATGAATTAACGCCGCATGATTCGGGTTATGCGGTTCGTGGGTTGGACTTCACTTTGGCTGGCCTATCAAGTTAAGTCAAACATGACATAACTACGCACGATTGCCCACCCAACCTGGTCCGCCCATCCTACTCTCCACAACACTTCTCAGGTCGGCACACAGTGGGTATTACTCTCCTCAACACTTCGGGGCTAATCGGCCTCCGACCCAACACTTTCTAAATAGTGTGGTTGCACTGTCGGCTATCACCAACCTGGTCTGCCCATCCTATTCTTCGCAACACTTCTCGGGTTGGCACATAGGGGTTACTCTATCAGCTAACACCAACCTAGTCCGCCCATCCTACTCTCTGCAACACTTCTCGGGTCGGCACACAGGGGTTACTCTGTCAGCTAATGCCAACTTGGTTGGACCATCCTACTTTCCGCAACACTTCTCGGGTCGGCACATAGGGGTTACTCTGTCAGCTAACACCAACCTGGTCCACTCATCCTACCCTTCACAATACTTCTCGGGTCGGCACACAGGAGTTACACTGTCTGATCTGGCTAGCTAGCTATGGTACCGTGCTCATAACATACTTAGTCCATTAGGGATTCTGATATCATATAGTACATTTCATATAATATATAACTGAAACATATCTCATTTCATATTTCTGCATAAAATCTGTCATATCATAATTTTTGACTAAACTGTTACATATATAAATATGTTCACGGCATTTGGGTTGGTTGAATAATCATGGCATCTGGGCTGGCTGAATATCATAATATACTAAAAATATAATTTCTGTACTATTTATAGTTTTTCTAAAAACTGTCATCAATTCAGGTTTGTACTGTGAATTCATAAAATATTCTGTCGTATCATTATTTACAGTAAAATTTATACTCATGCCACACACAAGTGAGTACTACCTTGTAATAAATTATCTGGCCTGGGAAAACATATTTTGCTGACAAAATAATATTAAATCTGTTTTCAAAGTTTCCTCAGTTCAACATCAGTATTCCCAAAAGCTATACTAAATCATATATATAAATTTCTAAATCAAATACTGTATATTCAATAATTAATTTTCTGAAAATACCTGATTTAATCTATTCCCTTACCTTGCTTACTGAGAAGCCTGCTGACAACCCTAAATCCACACCCCACGGCGTTCGAAGCTCAAAACCCTGAAATTACATTTTTCCCAAATTAATCAACTCAACCCCCACAATATTTCTCATTTAGCATTTCCTAAGCCCCATATACTCCAAATTAACAATTAAACTCTAAAATACCTTACTTATCCTGGTTTTGGAGTGGTGCCCTGAAACTCCAACTCAACTCAACGATCCGCTCCGGTTAATTTGCAGAGAATCACCCCACGAACCTCGTGGTAGCTTCTGATTGTCAAAACGGGCTATAATTGGAGCGAAAGCGAAGAAAGAAGGGGTTTAGGGCCATAGGGTTTAGAGAGAGAGAGAGACTTTGGTTTTGATTTAACAAATGAAGCTCGCGGGACTTCTTTAATTTCAGCACTGGTGAGAAAACCGTCAATGGTTTTCTGCACCCCTCACAAAACTGTCGACGGTTTGGGTTTTAACCCACCCTTTTTACTGTTTTACCTATAACCGGCCAGCGGTAAATACAAAACCGTTGATGGTTTTCTTAGTACTCCAGAACATGTCGCCGGTTTTCTCCTCACCAAACCATTTTCCTCTTTTCTTCTATTTTTCTTATCATTTCTATTTTCCAGGTCTCTACAGTAGATGAGTGGTATAACATTAAATGATAAATTAAGGAATGAATGCATTTTTTGTAAGTTACATAACACTTTTTAGAAGATAAGATACAGGAGGGGCAGCTCATATGGTTTGGGAATCTGCAATGTAGGCCAAATTTGTGCACCACTTAGGAGGCGTGAGTTAGTCACTATTCTGTTGAAGGATAGGGGCAGTCCTAAAGAACTTGGAATAACATTGTAAGGATTTTAATAACCTTTAACAACAACAAAAAAAAAAAACCAAGTGTTGACTCCCACTAGGTGGGTCCACTACATGAATAAGATTGTAAGGATTTCATAGACTTTAATTCGTCCGAGGAAGTTGCCTTTGTTTGTAAATTGGTAGAAAAGAATTCATGTAGTAGACCCCACCTGGTTGGAATTAACAGTTGGTTTTTTGTTGTTGTTGTTGTAAAAATATGGAAATATGTAATCTTGCGAGGTCTTCATCTTGCAAAGTGTTCCACGTAGTAGCAACACAGTATAAGATATGCGATTTGTTAACTCAAATTGAAGCTCCATGATGCAAATAAGAAATAAAACATTGTAATTCTAAGAGATTTTGCTTTTTGTGGAAGCTTATCAGTCATGCTATGAAATTATGGAAGAGAGTAACTGTGCAAAGATTGATACAAGGAGCAAGGGTATTTAGAAATCAGTGAGGCATAACTATGGAGGTTATTTGTTTGTTTGGTTATTGATGGAACTATATAGATTGAAGAAAAGAAAGTCATATAAGATCTTTGATTCTTTATTGAAATAGAACATGTTTTATAATAAAGTCGCTAGTATTGGTGGCGCATATGATTCTTTTAAAAGAAATTAAATACATGTATGATTGAGTGGCAACTTGCAAGTATGTTTGATTTGTTTTGGGTCAATGGGCAATATAACTTGGGAACAATTGTGAAGTTTCGAATAGGAAATTGTCATGGATGTAGTTTGTCTATAGTAGTTGACTAATTGAAAAAAGGCTACATACAGTCTTGAAATTTTATTTGTTCTCCCATTTTGAGTGTTGACAACTCCAATTCGATTGACATTCCATAGAACGAATACTATATTATGGCGTAGGCAAAAATTTCCCCTTTTTCTGGCTTCAAGGGAGCGCAAAGTGCTAGGGGTGGGGTGTGTCGAACCTTGAACTTATGATACTTCTATTCCACCAAGATACATAAAAAAGCATGTCATATGCGTTTAACATGAATTTTAGCTTGTGAGGAGTTAACGAATTGTCAATGTTGGCTCCTCCAAGTATAATTTACTTATAATTCAATGTCATCATACAAAAAATGATGCTAAAAAACATGGGTTATGTTTACAGTAAATTAAGTGAAATTATGAATTATGGAAGTTAAAAAGTAGTAAATGGAGGGACAAATAGTTTATGATTTTATTGGAAGGATGCTTTTATTCTAGACATTATTTTGACCATTAGTTTAGATTTGATGCATTTTGATGGAAAAATGGGGCCTTTGACATTGTCTTTGGTGGTTCTAAATTTAAGTTGATTTTTTCATGCCTCCATAACACAAAATTTGAAGCTTGAGCACTTTAACATGAAAAAGCTTGAGGTCTTCAATCCCCATTGTCTAATTGGTAGGTTGAGGAGGAAAATGTGGCAAAATTTGAGGGCTCTTTACACTTTTATTTTTGGTATTTTTGAGTTGTGAGCATACTTCTTGTTATCGTTAAGAGCAATAGTTGTTAGAATCTTAAAATTCAAGATTTAATTCATAAAATTCATATTAATGCCATGCCAATTGACTCTAATCTTACTAGTGAATCTAAAAGCAATTGGATTGATGACGAGTCTATGGATTCTCCTCATGAATCAATTGATTCGATCTGAATATTGATTCACATGATTTTAGGCCAATCATCTCCTAATTGACTGGTCTGGCTTAAAAGCCCAAAAATAACATTTTTTTTATTGCTTTTATTTTTAGACGTGTACCTTCCATTCCTTGTCTATGTCAGTTTTGTGCTAAAAAAGAGGAGAAAATAGAACTTTATTTCTTATGTTGCCTTGACAAAACCATTCTTCACTTTTGGAGGAGTATAGTGTTCTACCATTAGGAAGAAAAGGCAGAACACTCATCAGTTTAGGTGGTACTCGTGCTTCCTTGAGTTGTTAAGATTCAAAAAATTGTTTTTTTTGTCTTAGGTCTCACAATATGGTTTTATATTTTTATTAATCTTTTTCTGCCTCTTTACAATTTCCTTCTTTTTCTCCTTCTCCATTGGTTTCTACTTTTTTTTTTTTAAATTTTTAAATACTATCAAATTTGGAACCATTTGTGATTTATGATATGGGGTATTTGATATTTCTGGTGTATTATTTTTCTTTCATTGTTTTTATTCATAGCATATTGATACTCATTTCTATTTTCTTTTGATTTTGTGGCAGATGTTGGAGTCCAATGAAGTTTTGTACCCTGAAAAAAGATTTGGTAGTCTACCAGGTTGGTGAATTTTACTTCCTGTATATGCTTTAAATAGATTTCTGGACATGAATGTGGACAAAAGAATTGTGAGAGGGTGTGGGGCTGGCAGTGGGGGATGGTAGTGGTAATGTCTCATTTACAGTTTTTCCTTGTTGATAATGGGTATTCCTTGAATAATCCAACGATTATTCAGGTTTTGAGCAGATACTGGGTTAAGAATTAATTTGAGGAAGGCTGACAGGTCTTGGAGTGGGCTTCAATACTTGGATGTGGTATTTTAGATTGGCTTCTGACCTATTTAGCTGTTTTGGGTCATAATCCTAGATCTGTAGCCTTTTGGGGTCCTCTGGTGGCTAAATGGCTGGATGGTTGGAGGGACTATTCTCTCTAGGTCTCATATCACTCTAATCTTGGCGTGTTTCTTTACAACTCAGCTTTATTAGTTGTTTATATTTTGAATTATCGCTGGTTTCTATTTCCTGTTTTTCTTTCTGCATAGGGAAGAAACATATTATAAAAACATGTTAGTTTATGTTGCCAGTTTTCTATTTCTATTGTCGGTTTACAGCTTCTTGTGAAAAAATTGAAAATCAGATTTTATGATTTTCGGTTGTTTTGTCAACTTGTTGCCATAAATTTTAATATCCAGAAATAGTTCTTTTGGACTAAAGCATTCATTTTATACACTTTTAAAATAAAAACTAAAATGATCATATGAATTTAAATATAATTAAAATAAAAATATTCCTAAATTTTAAAAAATAATAATAAAGCCAATTACAAAATATTTTTTCTGTTTCACTTGTCATGTCCAATTAAATTTTTATTGTAAAGTAAAATTTAAAATTATAACAACTAAGTAAAATAACTATAATCGTTTTTATTTTTATTATAGTATTTTTTTTAATGTGTATTATTTGAATTTTTATTATTTTAATCATATTTTTATATTATTATTTGATTTAAAGACGAAAATGAGAATTTTTTAATTAAGCTTTTAATTTGTTTTAATTTTGATAAATATTAACCGGGCATGTTGCTGGTTTTTGTTTTTTAGTTTTTGTTTCTATAATTTTGGACAATGATACCAAATGGATCCTAAATAGTTTGAGATTCAAATTTTTTAATGATTCGTATCAACTCCACACCAAACTATTCAAAATTATTTGTTGAATTGAAAACAGCTTAACCATTGCTGATCTATTAAACTTCTAAATTGAACAAATCAAAATGAATTGATTGATCCACACAATTCTGAACCAATCAGATTTTGTTTTGAATCGAAAAACAGGCTAAGCAGCTGAACCATAGATGATTCACCTTCAAAATCTAACAAATCAGTCTAAATTGATTGATTCACACAATTCTGAACCTATCAGATCCAGCCAGACTGAACTGTTAGACTTTTTTTAATGGCTTTTCTTTCTTTTTACATGATTGCTTTCCCTCCCCACTCTAAGTTAGCTCTGTTCTGGAAAAGATGGATTTACAGTACTTTGCCCTTCGAGGAGTTTAGTGTTCTGTCATTGAGAAAAAGGGGCAGAATATGGGTTGGCTAAGGTGTCATTAATTGTTTGGTGTGTTTTCAAGAGCCAAAAGCTGGATTTATTTTTTGTTTTTTGAATTTTTTATCAGTTTCATTTAAATTTTTTCTTGCCTTTTAGTTAGAGAAAGCATATGCAGGAAATATGATTGTTTTTTTTGGGGGACTAGATGTTCTTTTGAGAGCCTTTGGAGGTTTGTTTTGCAAATTTTACCCTTTGTTCATTCCTTTTACCAAATATAAAATGGGTGATGGTTCCCTTATTTGGTTTTGGGAGATGGGTTGGGGGATCCAGTTTTATCTATGAATTTCCCAGTCTCTTTCACATTTCTATGGTCCATAATGCTATCATTTTTTCGTTTAATGTTCTTTGTTGGTAATACTTTCACTTGGGATCTTCATTTTTGTACAAATTTAACTTATAGGGAGGTGGAGGAGCTTTGTTCTTTGTTTTACTGTTGGGGGACTCTTATTTTCCTTATAGGAGGGATATTTGGGTCCAAATTTTGGATTCATAGCTGAAAGTCAAGGAGTTATTCCAAGAGGGGGGGTGAATTGGGTTATTAAAATTTTATTTTAATTCTCTTTATGAATTCTTAACCTTTTCTTAATTTAGCAATCACACAACAAAAAATTAATTGAATAATCAATCCACAAACCAATATTCAATCAATCAAAATAACCAATTGACAACTAAACCAATCAACTACAAAATACCCAATCAAGATATGATATGCAGCTCTTTGGCAATTTTCAGCTTTTGCAAGAACTCAAGGTATTTGTTTGTAGCCCTGTGTATATGAATGAAATTTGCTTGCTCTCTTTCAACTAAGATTTCTGCAAATGATTGAACAACGTACTCCCTTTTGGGTTTCCGCAAAAGTTTAATCAAACGTATTTTCTTAAGTTAAGAGTCTTCTTAATCTCGGTTTTTAATTTTCAGCAACCTATACTTTGCATACACACCACACAATATATATATATATATGCTGAAAGTAAAGAGAAGGGTAAGAGTGAGACCGAAATTTTTACGAGGTTCGGCTTATCCCCAGCCTACGTCCTCGCCTTAGGCCAATACCACCTAAGGATTCCACTATAACACTCCTTTTCGGGCGGAGCAAATCTTTACAAATCCCTCCTTAAGGGTAGAGCCCCCTCTCCAAGTGATACCCCACGCTTGGTCTAACGATCCAAACAATTCTTGAATCGTCAACAACTACAAGAAAGACAATAGACAATCTGGTGTACAAAGACACTCTCAAAAGAGCATATTAGTACAATTGAAAGCACTTTATACTTTAACATAAAATATCAAGGAAATTTAATTGAAACTCAAGAGTGATTTCACCAAATTTCTTCTCTAGATGAGAATTAGCGATTCAGAAGTTTAGAACTCCAAGAAGGATGACTCAGTACTTTAGAATTCTTCAGCAATTTAGAGTTGCAAGAGTGAGGAAGAGAGATCTTTGAGAGAGCAAGAGGGCTTTCAGCTTTAAAACAGATTTTCAATTTCTTGGTTTGGAGTGATTTGCTAAAACATGTATTTATAGGTTCATAAAGGTATTTTCGTGTTGCCCAAGATTACTTGGAGTATTTCCCAAGTTTTTATGAAATTTGGGGCACAAGAAACTTAAGTTTGAATTTTAAAACATTTAAAAATTATAGCTGTTAACAGTGTTCAGTAGACTGAAGTATCGGGTTCAGTCTTCTGAAGTTCTTTAAAACACTGAAAAGCTAATTGGAAATAGGGTTAGTCGACTGGGCTGACATGGTTCAGTCTTTTGAGGCTATACCGCCTCTTTAGGATTTCAACAGGAAATTCTTCAGTAGATTGAACTTAATCTTTAGTTATCTGAGGAAATTCTTCAGTAGACTAAACTTAATCTTCAGTCTTCTAAGGGAATTCTTCAGTCTTCTGAAATTACACTTCAGTCGTTTGGGCAGTTAAAAAAACTGGTTTTTCAGTGTGGCTTTCAAAAACTCTTTACTCTCTTGCTTTGATTTCTTATATAAACTTTTTCTAGGGTTTTTAAAATAAAGTCTCTAAGTCACAATAACCCCTAAAGAGCTTCAACATATTTCCATGTGACATTTCAATATGAAGTACTTACATCATTTGTCTTAAAGCCTGAAGCACTCTAAGCTTGAAGTCTTCCATGGTATTTTTGCTTTGGATCCCCTTTGACTTGAGCTTGAGTCAGCTTTAGATTTCCACATACTTTAATCATCTTGGTGTTGCTTGAGCTACCTTTGAATCTCTTTAAATATGAATATGGGTTTTAGTGATCTTTGAACTCTCATAGCTATTCTTTCTTTGGAACTTTGTCTTTAAGCATTCCTAAAACATCATCACTTTAACAACATATGTTAAATTAACTTTTATTTGGTATCATCAAAATGAGATTTGAAAGCCATGTTAGGCCAACAATAGTGAATTTTATTCTCGAATATCTTTCTTTGACCATTTGATTGGGGCCATTATGTCTTTTCTGCTTCATTGAAGTGTTTGGAGGGCCAAAGGTCCCTCTTAGATTAAGGCATTCATTTGGCTAGTGGTTCCTAGTGGAGTTAACACCAACAATTGCTGCAATGCATTGCTCTCAGATGTTTGAATCTTATGTTTTAACAGTTTAGAAACTGGTTTTCATCTTTCCACACTGTTCATTGCTTGGGATTTGTGGAATTCCCTGTTTGGAGTATTTGGAGAGAATTTGGTTTGTCTAGAGAAGGTGGGAGATCTTTTGGATATCTCTTTAGAGGTTTTGAGAATGCTAAGCATGCTATTTGTTTTAGAAATGTGCAGTTTTCGCTGTTTCGTGATTTGGTTGGAACTGAATATGCATATTTTCACTAGACAGGCAGTGAGTTTATCTTTGCTTTGGGACTCAATACAATATATGGATTTTCTTTGGGCTTTTGCAGTTGGATGTTTTAAGGGAACTTGCTTTTTGGATCCTCAGCGGGATTGGCAGCCATTAACTGAATTTTATATTTTACTTTTTCCTTTTTGAATTTTATTTCATCGTAGAAGGATTTCTTATCCTTTGTACATTCTGTTCTCATTTAATAATATCTTTTTTGTTTAATTAAATCTCTAAATTGTCATTCATATTCCCACCACTTTGAATTGTTGCATGAATTCTTTTTCTTTTTTGTTGTGTTATCATTCCTCTCTATCCAGTGCTATGTCATTTATTGAATTCTTTGAATTGGAGTCTAAACAAGTTAAGCAAGCTAGGCAAGCTTTGCAAGACTAACTTAGATAATTTATTCAACAAGCCTAAACATCTGGCTTTGGCTTGAGTCTTCTACTAGATGAGTTGTATGATACCGAAATTCTTGATCTCATATTGCTTGTAGAGGGAATATTAGTGCAGCTATAAGCTTGGGCAGTACCAAGCATTTTTGCTGGGTTTGGCTCAGATGTTACAAGCTAAGTATAAAGTTCTAGACTCTTTTATTAAATGAGCTAAAAAAATCAGTCTTTAGTATTTTTTTTTTTAAATAATAGAACATCTGTTGTTATGGAATGTAAAGCATATGAAAATAATATGCTCTAGAGCTAGAATACTCAGTCTATAAAAGGGTTCCTGGGATTGAGCATGCACATATTACTAATTCTCATGTTGAAAATTTTTAATTTGCAACTCATAGTTACAAACAACTACAACAACAACAATAATTACAAAACAACCCTTAAGTCCCATTCAGTGCTTGCCTTTTGAATCTTCTGTAGGGGCCTTTAGTCTAAAGTAGGGCTTGCGAGAGAGCAGAGCGTACCGCCGTGGTGTCAACTACATGGATCCTTTTTCATCAATTCACACAATAAAGTAAAAACAACAACAGGTGAATAGCTTACAACTGATTGAAATGGAGGGCAGCTAGTACTCATGCTATAGAAGAGTTAGCAATGAATTGTAGTAAGCTAAATTTTGTTTTTAGGAGGTGTTTTGTGACATCTTTCAAGATTCCAGGGAATGTGATTCCTATGACATTCATTCCCATGTTTGTTTATGGGAATTTGACGTGGCAAGCATGTTCACATTCTTGGGATTGAAAGGATTCTCATTTAGTATGATAATTAATGATTAGACACTATATTGCCCTTTATTATTTTGGTTAATTGATTATTAAATGTTAATTTTTTTAAATTTATAATTTTCAAAAATTTTTGGGTATAGATTTAGTTAAGTATATCTTCTTAGTCGGTTTTTGTGTTGAAAAATACAATTTTTCTTCATATATTTTTATACACATGACAAGGGTATAATGGTTATATTCTTAAAATATCTATCAGGATTCCTATGTTGAATCAAACATTGACATGAGAATTCAATGTACATTCCTAGGAATCTTACCATGTGCACCAAATAAAAATATTCCCATGAGGTAGACATCCTATTCCCAAGAATGAGATTCTTGGGAATGTCATTCTATGGGAATAATTTTGATGCCGCAACCAAGTGCCCCCTCAGTTGCTATGATTGTATGATAACTTGTTGCTCTTGCACTTTAATAACCACAATTGACTTTTTTGGATTAATTGTTCATTTTGTACAAAGTTTTTAATTTAAATATAAATAAATGATCATATGAATTAAAAATATAACTAAAATGAATATCCATAAATTTTCTATAGATTTCAAAAAAATAAGAAAAATCATTTATTTATTTATTTTATTTTTTACCTTTATTCAATTTTCATGTTCTATATGATTGTTCTTGGAGCTCTAAAAAGCAAGTTTAAAAAAATGATAATTAAATTAAATAATTGTATTTAGTTTATATTTTTATTATAATATTTACTAATTTATAGTCTTTTGTATTTTATTATTTCAATCACACTTTTTAATTGTTATTTGAATGAAGTACAAAAGGAACAGGCAGGTTTTTAAGTTGTTTTAGTTTTGAAATTATTGATGAAACAAATTGCTAGTCTTCAATTTTTGTTTCAATTTTTTTTTGAAAATTTCATTGTGATTATGACGTAAAAGCATTGGCAAAGTCTAGATTGGCTTGAGCATGCTTTGTCCAAGTTCATCCTTTTATTTTAAATGTATAAAATATATACAATTAATGTATTTAAACTATAAAAATGATTATACACATGATATAATATATAGGAAAAGAATGCATATATATTATTTTTGTATATGTACATATATACATGTGCGCGTGAATGCTTACTCATTCTACTCTGATAGGGCTAGGTTGACATGGAATTGTGTACCTTCACCTAGCCCTTCCCATTTCGAGTTGGGCTAGTTTCTCATGCATATTGGGAAACAAAGTGTTTCAATAGTTAAAATGACATGGGTGCCTTGTGCCCTAGGTGTACAATTTTATTTGAGGCATCTCTAATAAACAAAACATATCTATATACACATATATACACGCCGGTGTCTCCCATACACTTACTTTAAACAACACTATCTAATCCCGTCCTGGAGCTCCCTAAGCTCGGCTCCCTAAATTTCCTGAAATGTTAAAAGTTATTGGGGTGAGACACTTCTTAGTAAGACGGAATTGATTATCATCAGTGTGTGGTAACATGAGTGTTAGTGTAGTAAATGTATCCATTAAATAATTAACTTTAACTGAGAAATCATGTAAAACTGTACTCACACTTATACACTTGAAAATACATACTTTCTTTTCAAAAACATGCTTTGGTTCAATAGTTTCTCTGTTCACGTAAATCATCATAGACATACATAAAAAAATTCCTTTGAATGGACATTCATATATCATCATGTAATAACCCCACATGATTAGGTTGTGCGGTCTGAAGACTGGACTTAGCCATGGCTGGCCTACCACCAAGTTAAGTCAAACATAATCGTCTGTAAGTACGATTAGCCTACCCAACCTGGTCCGGACTCCGGGGGGATACTCTACTCTTCTTGGGCCCAATCGACTATTCAACCGCCTACACTTTCACAATAGTGTGGTTGCACTAACATATCATACTAGTAACAGTACCGTGCTCTTAACATAATTGGTCCATCAGGGTTCTTATACCATATAGTACCATTTATAACATAAAACCGTAGCATGATCTCATTTCACAATTCAATATAAAATTGCCATAACATATCTTGGTATAAAACCGTTATAACATATCTCTGTATAAAACTGTCATATCATAATCGGTATAAAACCGTCATATCATAACTGTCATATCGTGTCTCAGAATAAAACTATCATATCATAATCGGTATAAAACTGTCATATCATAGCTATCATATCGTATTTTAGTTTAAAATTGCCATATCATAATTGTCATATTGTATTTATTCCTCATGCCACACAATTTGAGTGATAATGTAATTAACTGCTCAGGAAAAAATATATTTTGTTGAAAAACAAGGGTATGATCACCTCCATAATTTTATATAACTCAAAATATATGTTTAGTAAGAAAAATGAGATGATTACCCTACTCACTTTAGTTTTTCTCAAATACATATATAATAATCAGAATCACCATATCCATATGCCTGAATATTCAGAAAAATCATATATAACATTCATGTAATCACATACTCCTTTTAAATCGGTTAAATTTCTAAAAATAAGTGACATAATCTATTCCCCTCATCTTATCCTTAGAGTGGTGCCTAGGATGCCCAAATGATGAATCCGCTTTAGTTAAAATATTGAGGATCGGAGTTAGGATCTTGAAATGGGTTTTGTTTTTCAATCTGGCCTAGAAATGGAGAGAAACTGAGGAGAGAGAGAGAGAGAGAGAGGATTCACAGCCCTAGGAGAGAGAAGATTTCCCCAAAAAAAATGAACTAAAGTCCTATTTATAGGCTGCTGTCCCAGACAAAACCGTTTTTACCGCATTTTTACTTTAGTAACTCTCGGTAATTCAAAACTATCGATGGTTTTCTTGAGCAAACCGTCGACAATTTGGTCTGCGCCAAACCAAATTTTTTTTTTTTAATTTTTTATAAATTGATATGGTCTCTTTGGCCTCCAAAACTCAATCCTAATTTTTAAAAATATTATAATTTTTTATTTTCAACTACACTTGCCATCATTTTGTTTGTGTTCTTTTTTTTAGTTAATTATCAGATTAATTTTGAAAAAATATGCCTCCACACAGACGTTCTCTCTCTCTCTCTCACACACACACAGACACATGCACACTTAATTACTTTTAAATTTAATATTCATTTAACTCCCCCCTTGCTTTCTTTTTGAGTAAGATCCGTGTTTCCTTTTATACCTATTTTAATCTCTTTATTTCTTATTTTAATTTTTCTATAATATTTCTTAAATTAATACGAAATCCACTTTTTATGCTTTACTAAAATTAGAAAAACTAAATGCATTATTCATAAAATCAATTTAATGCTATATTTTTTATATTTGAAAATTTCTAAAATCACAATGTTATAGATATGATGAACCATTAATTTTATTATGAATTACCAATCAAAGTTCACTATACACTAGGTAGTCTGCGTAGCTATTTCAGCTAGTAAAAAGTCTGGCTTGTACTTGACTGCAGTTTTTTTTTTTTAAATTTTTTTTTCATTGAGGGTTAATTGTCTCAAATTTTGATAACTCTTCCAAATGTCGAGTTGAGCTTGGGTCATGAAAATTATTGGTCTCCCACATAATTATTATTGATGATTTGTGTTTGATAAATCTTGATGTTTACTAAATTTTTATATATTTTTATGCATGATTTTTGGTCTGACTTAAGGTCAAGTTATTACTTTTGGGCAAAGCTTGTTCAGGCTTTGCCTGTTCTCAGCTCAAACTGTGCAGTGCGTAATGCTAATGTTGGCTATATGTTGTGGAGTTTCTTTGGTCCTGATTAGATCAAGTTGTCATTACATCAGTATTGTTAATTATATATCTTAAAATAAGTTGAAATTTGCTTTTATATAGTAACATAATTTTGAATTGGTTTAAATCCAACTTAATTATAAATGAATTTGATTTGATTTAAACTTCTAACAATCACATCCTTAAATCCAATATGATACTAATTTATTTCACCATATATGATTACGTTTAGGATTATTTCCATCATGAACTTTGCTTACTTGCAATAGAAGATATTTTTCTTTTATTTTTACCTTAGTGTAAGTTAGTTATTGGGATGTAATATCTTACTTTACTATAAAACACCTAACTTTTTTGTGTCTAACTCGTGACCATAAATAATTTCCCCTAAATTTGAGTGAATATTCATTCATTCAAATATGGTCATTAAATAAAAGAAAATAAATTGGATTTGAACTTAGTTCTATGGATACAACATGATTTTGGATTGCTTGATTAAGAAACTTAAAATAAGTCTGTTGGGTTTAACTAATCAAGCGCTCTAACGTCAATAAAAATTCAAGCAAACTAATGTTTTAGGATTTTAATTATTTCTTAATTGCTTGAATTTTTCTCCTTTTCCACTTGAAGATATTCTTATTTTTTGTTAAATTGTGAAGACGTTTTGTTAAGTTTTGCAAACAAGAAAAAACCTGCATACGTTGAGACAGCATGACACCAATTAGGGTTATAGGATCATGCCTTATTCACAACTCTTAGAAAATATAAAGTAATATTTTATTTGTGCCAGCTGTAGTCTGCTACACCAATTAGGGTTAAAGGATCATGCCTTATTCACAACTCTTAGAAAATATAAAGTAATATTTTATTTGTGCCAGCTGTAGTCTGCTTAACTCGGGTTTTGCCAAAAGAATATCAAGTTTCAATTTGAAGCTAACCGAATAATTACAGACATGATGACATCATTTTTGTTTTGTTTTTTGTTTTTTTGTTATGTTTCTTGCATATCATGAGTTCTCTACTAGTATTTTCGCTCACGTGTAAGTATAAATCACCAAGATTGCATGTTTGGCTAGTCCTTTTGTGGAAAGTCCTTAGACATTTTGATATTTCCTTTTGGCAAAATGGAAATTGCATCAAAAGCTCTTTATGAGGGCAAAACTATTTGACAGAATTGGGTAACTCGCCGTTAAAGCGAAGTACATGAGTAGCATTAACCCCACGTTTATTAAGACAGTAAGTACTTTCTTTTCCACCTGCATTTTTGCCTCTTGTGTGTATGCCAGCCTCCTAATTGATCATATTTAATTTATAACACTGCTGTAGCACTCCCTTTCTTGTGTTGTTTTGTTTGTGAGTTCTGCTATACTTCGTCGCTGTTCGTGCTATCTGCAAAAAAATGACCGGCAGATATCAATTTTCACACCATGTAATAGTTGATCAAATGTGTGCGTATGTTTTATGTAATATTACAATATATTATATGCAAGTAATAAAATGCATTAAACATGCGTGTGAATGCTCTACAAATGCATTGGGTATATCATATTTCTAAAAGAATTCTCTTACACTCTTGTTTCTGTTCTCACTACCACTCTAGGTATCCTAGCTCTAGAGCCAGTGAGTCAAGCCTACAAAAGCCTTGGCTTGGAAATTTTGTGAAATTGAGTTTGAATTCAACTTTGAGCTTGCCTGTTTTAGTATACAATAGTTGATGTCTGGCTGAACTTTGACCAACTGACTTGTTGAGTCTTGACTAGCTTGGCTTGTTTACGTCCATATTGATAGGAACAATGTCATTTCTCCTCTCTTCTATTCATGTTTTTTTTTTCTTACTTGTCATTGTGTCCTTTACTTGTTGATACTTTTAGTAATTTGTTATCAAGATAATTTTAAGTTAATCTTCCATATGTGCTATCAGTGTTGTCTTTCAGATACTCAGTGCATTTTCATGTTGCTTCCAAATGTATTGCGGCTTGTAATTCATAAATTTTTTTTTCTAACTGGGTGTAGTTTTGTTTCTGCAATGCAGGTGTTGATGTTGGGCATCAATTTTTTTCTCGGGCTGAAATGGTTGCTGTAGGTTTTCATAGCCATTGGTTGAATGGAATTGATTACATGGGTCAGTCTTACAGCAAGCTGGTAATGTTTCTGTTGTATTTAATGTAAAATATTGAGATACTCCACTGTGCCCTTTTTGTTGTTTGTAGCTTTCTTCCCTAGGCCCCCTACCGCATTTAAAGGAATGTCTTTGATTTTGTTTCCCACATCTTTTGTTGAACCTTAAAGAAGTGTGCTTTTATGCAATGGAAATTAAGGCATTAAAGAAATGTGCTTTTATGCATAAAAAATTAGGGCAATATTTAAAGCTAAATGAGAAAAACTTTTGCACAAAGAAGAAAACGCATTGATGATTTGTATAAACATAATCCCTTTAATTCATGTTAAATAAATTTGTTGGGCATGTTGGATGTTAGTAAATATGCTCCTGTTAAATGATTTTTGAATATTGAATTGAGATTTAAGTCTTGTTAATAAGCTATTTAATCCATATGTTTGCATCAATTGATCTTGCTCCTTTTTTTAATAAATAATTTTATAAAAGAATTTTTTGTTTGTGAATGCCTATTTTATAGGTTATATGGAAAAAATGTGCAGCATGAATTCTTAAGTTGTTTTGTTAATATATTTTTTATCTGAGATATTGTAGAAAGAATACAGTGGCTATACCTTCCCCCTCGCCGTAGCAATTGTGCTGTCTGGCCAATATGAAGATGATCTTGATAATTCTGAAGATGTTGTGTATACTGGTCAAGGTGGAAATGATTTGCTTGGTAATAAACATCAAATTCGAGACCAAGTTATGCGCCGTGGTAATTTGGCACTTAAGGTGTGTATTTTTTTTTTTTTCAACTTTACAGTAATTTATTCTTTGTGTTATTACGTTATTCGGATTTCCCGTCGAGTGCGTCTTTTTTCATTTAAAATAATTATTAAAGCTTTATCTTGTTAGAACTCCCTTGAAGTTTATTGCTTTGCACATGAGAACTATTGTGGGATTGGTAAACCGTCCTTTTGAGGCTTCAACCACAAGTTTGGGAAGAATACAAGAACATAACTTGTAGACCTAATCTTTGACTCATGTACCTAACATTGAACCATCATCAATGGATTTCTACACAAGCAACCACTTGCCCTTATTTTTATCTTACAACTTCTCTTCAAAGATTGAGATGCCACAGGCTTGTTTCCAGTTATATTAATCTGCAGTACGTGTGGCATGGTTTACATGGTTGATAGTAAATGAGTAAATGGGAATATGACGTACTTCCAAATTGTAACTTTATCCTCAATTTTTGGAATGAGTTTTCTTGTATACGAGTTTTACCTTGTTTTACAGTTTTGAATCTTTTTCTTGCAGAACAATATGGAGCAGTCAGTACCTGTGAGAGTCATTCGTGGGCTTGAATGCAATAATAGTTATTGTGGCAAAGTTTACACATATGATGGCTTGTATAAGGTGGATTCTGGAGCATATTTCAGAAAATTTTCTGTTATTTATTTATTTATTTTTTGTCAAAGGAATTCTTTGATTTGCTTGTGTGGACTTTGATGCTAGCAAATATATTTATATACAATTCTCAATATTATCTCTGTCATATGTCTGTTTGATGTTACAGAGTGCCTTTGATTATAATTTTCTTGAGATTGGGCAAGAGAATGTTTTCCTTATTGTTGCATAGTGGTCATGAAATATTTTCTTAAAAAGATATTTTTTATAAATAATTGAAGCATGTGTTTGGGAAATATGAATGCTCATAACCTTCCTATTTATGGTTTATGTGGTGGTGTTATGTAGGTACATCAATTGTTTATATTGTATATTGTCACAACATGAGGGATAAATTATTTGTTTTCCTTATGTTACACAGAATTTCTTCTCATGATTGTGTGTTTGTATTCCTAATCATAGCACGGATTTTCTTCTCATCTATGTCTGTGTGTGTGTATGTACTTTTGTTCTGAATTAAAAAGTTAAGCAATTTTGCTGGAAATTAGATGGCAATTTCTAAATGGTAACTTGTCATTTTTGGTCTGCATTTAGTTTTAGTAATAAATGGAGCATATCATTCGCTTTGTATTTTCCACTAGACACAAATCACACATAATATTTCTTTTTTCATCTCTCTTTTTTGGGACTATAAAGGGTTGACAGACATTGTTAACTCAAGACCTATTTCTTTTTTCAACCATTTTATTAATCTGAATACTATTTCCACTCGAGTAAGTTTTGCTTCTTTGTTTGCCCATGTCATGTTATAGCTGCACTGGTGGGGCAGCGTTTGAGATTTGGTAATATTGCCAGCCCACGACCTAACAGGTTAAGGGGGGCATTTGGTATCATTGTCAAAAGTAATGAAAATAAAAATTAAAAAGAAAAACTAAAATAAAAAAAAAAACTGAAATTGACAACCTGTTTGGTTGATATCCCCAAATGGAAACAATCAAAAAGCGTAATTGAACACATGTTCATTTTTGTCTTTGTATCAAATAACAATTAGAAAATAAGATTAATATGATGAAAATACCAAATTTAAAAATGTTGTAATAAAAATACAAATTTAACTACAAAAATTTTAATTGATCATTATATTTTTGATAAATAACTTTTTAGTGCTCCAAGAATATGTCACTGTATATGAAGATTGAAATTCGGTAAAATAATTTTTTTGGAGGACTTGTAAATTTTTTTCACAATTTTAGAAATGTTGATATTTATTTCAAATTTAAATGAAAATTATTTTAATTTTTCACTAAAAATTGTGTATTGAATGATTTAGTCTACAGATATGTTTGGTACTTGTATCGTGGCAATAGATTGTCAAAACCATTGAAACCACAATATCTTGTTTTGAGTGTTTCTCATGACAGCTGAAAACCGAAATGTCAACAACAGAAACTAAAAACTAGCAATGCTGAAAAACAGCAAATAAGAAACTGTAGTTGCTACTTTTCATTCTCTCACTTAATTACTATGAGAGGTCTGCCACTGCTCAGCTTCAATTGGAATATGTCAGGGCAATGCTGTTTGTAGGCTGAGTACTTCCATAAAAGTGCTATTCCATTTAGTTTATCATCAAGTTGACCATGACTAGTTCTCTCATCTATTTGTGACAGGTTATTATTTCTTCATAAATTCTTGTACTGATTCCTTGTTATTATCTGTCCTTTCCTTTCTTTGCTGCTTTTGTTTTGGACATTAACTGTTCTGCACCCACAATCATTGCCACCTTGCTTTAGTTTTGGTATGATATTAATGCTTTTTGCCACTTAATAAATATGTCAGTTTACCTAAGATCATAGACAACTTTGCATTTGATTTAATTTATCATCAATTTCGCAATCTCCTTTTATAGGTTGTTCAATATTGGGCTGAGAAAGGTGTTTCTGGATTTACTGTTTTTAAATACCGCTTAAAACGAATTGAAGGGCAGCCTGCATTGACCACTAATCAGGTTACTATGTATTCTATGTTTCTTTTGATCAGTACAATATTTCTTTTTTTCTTTTTAAAATTATAATGCTTTTTTTTTTTCAGTATTCTAACAAAAAAATTAATGGTTGAAATATCTAATTTAAATTTACAGTGAGCTGATTCCTCATTAGAGTTCTTTTCTCATACCAGAAAGTCTTGTACACTTGTCTTTCAAACAGCATTCCTGAATAGGCGGGTTAAAAAAGAGAATGCTGTAAATAATTTTCCTGAAATGTCTGTGCATTAGTGTCAATTAAATGCCTATAAATAGGTTTATGCAATCTCTAGTTCTTAAAGGCATAAAAACATACATTCTTATATAACTTCACTGTACCTTAACTACCCAGAGGCCTGAACCATTGTGGTCTGGATTAGTGCCTACCTTTTTTTATGGTTACAAATAACTAATGCTGGAAAGGTATCTGTAAATAATTTTGATATTAATTAATATGCGTATTTAAATGTTTAAGAATCACAACTGAGGTCTATTTTGTTGCTAATCAAGGTTTATATTTGCTCAATACTGTTGACCTTGAGGTTAGAAATCAATTTATTAATTTTGTCTGAATTTGGTCTTCCTTATTAGGTTTGCAGTCATTCCTAGAATTTATCTAATTTACCTAAATGCTAACTTAAATTTCATTCTTTTCGCCATCTAACAGATATATGATGCAATTTATAAATATAATGTCAAGATTGTTGTCTTAGTTCAGTCGTCGGGACTAGTGTTTTAGGTTTGCTGCTATGTTCACTTTCTGAAGATGTTGCCCTAGGTGTTGCAGAACAGTGGAAAAGGATTCATGTGGCTGACCCTGCCAAGTGGAACTTAAGGCTTGGTGGTTGCATTTGATTCATTTTTCACTTGAGTGGTTAAAAATGGTTATTATTTTACGGGGGTAAACTACATATGTATTCTCGATTTTACTAGTTCTTGTACTCCAGCAAGTGGGCATTGTGGTTTTATAGGTTTTATTGATGGGCCTACTATGAATTAACTAATAGTCTGTGATGAACAAGTGTTGTCTCTTCACATTTTAATGTGCCAAGATCGTCTTTATGCTGTATGTTTCGAAAAAAATGCTGGGGGTCTTTTGTTAGCTTTTCTTTAGAGTTGAACTTGCAGTAGGATCTTTTTTGGATATATGATGTTACAAAGTAATAATAAGCGAGTGGATTTCCTGGAAACAATTTTCATTGTATTTTACTTATTATTTATTGCAGGTTCAATTTGTTCGCGGACGCCTATCAAAGGTTCCCTCTGAACTACCTGGGTATTAAATGACTTGACTGCATGCATCATAAATGGCAGCTTTTCACTTCTCTTTTGCACTTCTCTTGTTATGAACTTATGCTAGTGTTTTATGTGCTAAGGTTGGTCTGTAAGGACATTTGTCAAGGTCTAGAAGCTAAGTGTATTCCTGCAACCAATTTATTTGATGATCCACCTGTAGCTCCTCCAGGTAAGTTACCATATAATCTGTTGTTTTGTTGCTACTTGTATAGATTGTTTTTCTTGTTTTTAGTTACTACAGCTGAGTTGTTATTCCTGTTCAAACTTCCAATTGTTGGATAAAGCTAAATAAATTGGTGAAGATGATCTAATCTGATTCAACAATAGGAAAATTACTTGTATTACATTGGGGGAACATTTTGTTATGTTTTCAACCAAGGAAAGAGAATTTTCAAATTAGCTCTACTGGATGCTTTGAAAATATTTATCTTAAAGCATTGAACTGTGATGTTTGCTAAGACTGATAAGCCAGTGTATTGTAATATAATACATGCTAGCATTGTTGGTAAATGACCCCAAGATGCAAAGTGCATTAAGAAGCAAAGGATGCCTGGGCTCTAGGCTCAAGGTGCAACCATTTGAGATTATGAGATACACATTTGATGAAATCATGTACGAATGCTCATGTAATAAATAGTGTTGACTTATTATTGCTAATATGCTCATGCAGTGCACAATTAATTTAGTCTTTGCATAGTGTTTCCAATAACCTTGTTATTTAGAACTTAGTTATATCATTTATGGCTCAAATACAAATCCTATACTTGATTTGGCTTGATTCTTGATTTTTATGTTTTGAGTATATAGAAGCTTTTTGTATCATACTTGTATTGGTTAGATTAGACCAATGCCAAAATTTGTCTAAGTTGAATATCTGTCTAGGATTGTTCTTTTTGTGACAAAACAAAAATTTTGTAGATTTTATATATACCAAGTCCATTCAAGTTGCAAAGGATGTGAAGCTTCCTCCTGATGCCCCTGGATGTAAATGCAAAGGAAAATGTACAAATCCAAAAAGCTGTGCATGTGCTAGACTTAATGGTGACTTTCCATATGTGAGTCTGGGTGGTGGCAGGTGAGATACTATTCTTCACTAACATGATTTTAGAGATCCACTGTTTTTTTTTTTTCCTTTGGCTAGAGAGATCAATGAAATACTGCTATGTTTATATATTTGATATCTTTTTAGCTATTGATTTTCAATCTGCTGACTCATCAACATTTCTTGCTTTGGAAGCTGTATTGTGTAGCCATGAACAAGTGAAGTAGGTTTGACATGATATGACCAGCCTGTTGCAATGATTTATTTTTACATTTTTAATATATGTCTTGGTTTCAAGCAAACATATCTTTAACAATCACGAGAGATATTTTCTCACCTCAATGGCCATGCTATTCATTTTCTTTAGTCTACCTGAAATTCCCTATTCAAGCATTTGCATCCATCCAAGCCCAAACATCATTTTTTTTTTCCAGCAGCATCGTAAGTAAACCAAGAAGTACCCGAAACCAAAAGAGCCAGAGATGCCTAGTCCAATGACCTTGAATAGGAGATCTTGGATGATGCATCCACCTTTTTACAAAGATATCGCCTATTCAGCCATGAGATTCCCCTTTCACTACAGGTTATTATTTGTCAAATTTTCTACCACATCTTATAGGCTTAAAAAACAGTTGTTGGGATTGTAGCCTTACCATCTTTTGTATTGTCCTTCACTATCACGTGGGAATATGACTTAACAGCAACCTGAAGAGGTGAGCTCTTTTATATAAATATATATATATATATATATATATTATTATTTATTAATTTATTTTTATTATTATTATTATTTTTAAATTTATTTATTTCCGGCAACTCTAAGAGCTTGATCTATATTATATCAAAAGTGCAAGAGGACTTTGGTTCCTGAACTGGTGCATGCCTTACAAAAGCTACACATCAATTCATCCTTCCATTTCAAAGAGCAGACAGTATCGCACAAAAGCATCCTTGTCCCTACTTAGCAAGAACAAATTCCAAATTGCAGTGTCATAGATGATTCCTCATGCTGCCTATGATGATGCTGAAAAAGAACTCACATTGCTCTCATGAATGCGCATGCAACCAAAAAAATAAAAAATTTCCTTCCCATTTATGATCGGATACACCACTTCAAGTGGATCTTCTGTTTTTAGGAATCCAGCCACTATCCTGTGAGCATGTTTTGTAACAATAATCATCCAAAGGTGATAATTTTCCAACACGTTTCTATCAAAAAAATAATTTTCCAAGATGATGCACAACCACTTACCAGGAGGGCTTTATTAAACTGAGTTGGAGGGTTTATGCCTAAGCTGCTAAAGTTTAAGTAAAATTTGAGCTCCTCACCAACATTAATACCTCATCCATTCCCTCCCTAATTTTTGGAGCATCTTCTAGTCTTTTTGCCATGTGAGTAAGGAAACTAGACGTAAGATAAATAGGAAGGTTGAACAAGGTACTTTTTATAGGTGTGGACATTTCAGCCTTAGAACAATGATGTCTCTTCTATGGCTGGATTCTTGTCAAATCTGTCCATAATATTCCATGTGATTTTCAACTTTACTTTTGCTCCCAAAGAAGTTCCAAATGTGAAAAGGGTGGCCAAAAATACTTGCGATAAAATTATGCCATCCCTTTTTCCCAAGGATATTGACTCACTTTGGTCGGATTTTATTGGAAGCTTCTCCAAAGAAAAGAATAGCTCATCTCAAGTTTATAATTTGTTTAAGTCTTCACACCCCAAAGTGAAACAAAGAATAACCATGAAAGCAGTTCAATGCTCAATGAACGCTCACTTGTAATTGCTTTTTGCAGATTAATTGAAGCGAAGGATGTTGTGTACGAATGCGGGCCAAATTGTGGTTGTGGACCTAGTTGTGTCAATCGTACATCTCAAAGGGAACTGAAGTATCAACTTGAGGTCAATTAGCTGGAAGCCACTACAATTCCATGTTACATTATTTTGTAGGTTTAACATTCTATTCTTATATTTGATCAGGTCTTCCGCACTCCAAAAAAAGGTTGGGCTGTTAGGTCTTGGGACTTCATTCCTTCAGGTGCTCCAGTATGTGAGTACACTGGAGTTCTTAAGAGAAATGATGAGTTGGATCATGTTTCTGAGAATGACTACATATTTGAGATTGATTGCTGGCACACTATGAATGGACTTGGGGGCAGAGAGGTACCATTATTGTTATTTGGGAATTCAAAATTTTCAGAATACACATCCTTGTTTCTTCTAGCTGAACAATCTAGATTTATGAACAAAGAGTCCTCAAATTAGTAGATACATGCATATTTATATCTTTTATTGTTCTCTCTCTCTCTCTCTCTCGCTCTCTCTTTTCCTTTTACTGGTCTTTCAGTTCCTTTAAAGGCCCACTACTCTTGCACGGCAGAAAGATTGTAGGCCATCCCCTTTCCCAATCCTGGGATCTCCAACCTCAATGCCCCATTATCTAAATCTTGGACTCTCTGCTAGGGGATTCATAGTTCTGATTTTGTTACTGAGCTGTTAGTTATATTTTATTTTCACCAGATCACTTACTTATATGCTCTATGTTCATAATTTGCCACTTCAAGTTATATGTCTTTTTTGTTAATATATCCATAAATCTTATAATCAACACACACATGTATATTTTATTATTAAAATTATTATGATTATTTTCTAGGGTTTAATTAGTGTTCTAGAATTAATTTTAAAGCCCATATAAAGGCTAAAATTAGTGTTGTACAACATGAGGATATGAATTTTTCAGTAAGTGGAAACTATTGAAGAGCCATGTGCCCTTTTGCGGCTCCTGTCTCCTTTTGTTCACCAATGGCTATTGGCTCTTTCCTCTTCCAAACCCTATTTCTGGGAGTTTCTCTCTTGTTCTTGTCATGTTTTGTACACAATTGTCCACTTATTTTTTATCTTTTTTTACTAGTTCAATTTGCGTGACCCATGGATGTTGTCACAAGGTGCAAATTTTTTCATCAATCCTTGGCACTGCGATGCCACCAAGTCACACTTGGTTAAGCCAATGCCTAAGGTGAAGCACGTGTAGGCTACATGTTGTGGATGTCTTTGTTGCTAACCTTGATTTTGTCATTGGGCTACAGGAATTTCTTATAAATTTATATTTTTGTATAGGTCAATATTTTCAATCCTGTATCTCTAATGCTGACACTTGTATCCATAGTTGTTAGAATCTTACGATACATGATTCGATTCATATGATCCGTATCAATTCTGCACCAAATCGATTTGAATCTTACTAGAGAATCAGAAATCAACTGAATCGCTGCCAAATCTATCAATTCACCTCGTGAATCTATCGAATCGATCCGACTCTATCGATTCACACGATTCTAGACCTATCATATCCTGACAAACCCGACTAGTTTTAAAACCCAAAAAACAACATTCCTTGCTTTTTTATTGCTTTTATTTTTACACGATTACCTTCCATTTCTTGTCTATGTCAGTTTTATGCTTAAAAAGAGGAGAAAATAGAACTTTAGGTCTTATCTTGCCGTAACAAAACCATTCTTCGCTTTAGGGGCATAGTGCTCTACCATTGAGGAGCAGAACACTAACAAGCTAAGGTGGTATCCATGTTTCATTGTGTTGTTAAGATTCAAAAGTTAGGTCTTTTAGTAGTTTGTTCAATTATAATCATTTTTTTAGGTTAATTATTTTTTTTCATTTTAATTCAAGAAATATTATGCATGAAATATTATTTTTTAAATTGTTGATAAACACCAAAAGTTCATTTATATATTATTTTCTCTTGATTCGTTCTCTTAACAGCAGAAAGTTCATTATTTTTGTAATATTTTCTTAGTCATTCTCCTACCTTTCATTTGTTTAGGGAAAGCATACACATGAAATATGATTCATTTATTATCATAATTTAAATGTATTTAATTATTTTGCTGCTTGTTTGTAGATCAATATATGCATGTCATTTAGAATTGATTTTGGAAAATTTACTGAATCTTATGATTTGATTCAAATGTCGATTCTTGATTCCCAAAAGTGGAATTTCGATTCACAATTCGAATCTTGATTTGACAACTATGCTTGTGTTATTATATAATATGATGTCTTCATGGTTGTTGATATCACAACAACCTAATTTCCTTCCAAAACATAACTCTAGTGTGAAGTGCATTATACCTTCCCCTTGTTGCCTACTTCTGTTCTGTTATGTCCTTTACTAAATTGAAAATAAAATTGTTGAAGCAACATTCTTTCAAAAATTCATTTGCCAGAGTAGAATAGTTCTCTTTAAATAGTCAGCTTTTGCATTTAGAAAAATCTTAGAACTCATATTAGGTTTGTAATACTTACCACCACTTATTTACTTTATCAGGTTTATTTGGTGTTTAGCTTTGTATTCCTGCATTGTTTCCAATATTTCACAAATTGCCTATTTAACCATCTGATATTATTGTTTCCCCCCTGTAAAATAATATCAGAGGCGTTCACAAGATATGTCCATACCTGCAAATAATCATTTGGAGAAAAGTGATGACAATTTATCAGAAAATATTCCTGAATCTGATTTTTGCATAGATGCTGGCTCCACTGGAAATGTTGCTAGATTTATCAATCACAGTTGTGAGCCCAATCTCTTTGTTCAGTGCATTTTGAGCGCTCACCATGACATCAGACTAGCTCGAGTGGTTCTATTTGCTGCAGACAATATACCTCCCATGCAGGTAGCGTTTTGATCTCCTTTTTTCTCATGTTCAGATTTGGTTTGTCTTTGTGATGTGTTTCTAATTTTAGCAGTCTATACCAACTGTTGGGTCAATAATGTATATCAAGCTTTTAACACTCCCCACTACGTGAAGCCCGATAGTGTGCGAGATAAACTCGATTAATAACACCTGTTACAGGGAATACAATAATTTCTTTAAACACCTCAAAGTAAATGCGGGCAACAAGACTAGAACCTAGGACCTCTTGGTAATCAGCTTTGATATCATGTTATATTATTACTTCACCTAAAAGCCTAAACTGTTAGGTTGTGAGCCAACAATGTATATCAAGCTTTAATACCAACATTTTTATATTTTACGAAAGAAAAATTTTACATAAGCTAACTTTCAATTTTGTGCTTCCTGGCTGTCTCCACTTGTAGTAAGATGTAGCAGCCTGTTTATAAGCACCAGAATAGCAAGTTCTGCAGAAAGAATTTTTTTAATGTAATATTGCAATGCACTTTTTGTATGTTGACTATTGAAATTGAAACAGTTCCCCACATCTAATCATTTAACCCTGGTCTATATCACAGTACTGGATAACAATTTTTACTTTCCATTTTAGTGTTCTGATAAGTGCAAAAAAATCAACTATTTTTTTATTTTTTCAAAAATTGTATGACTTAGATAAACAATAAACAGTTTTGACACCATTTGCTTGTGTAATTAGTTCTATTTTTCATTTCTAATTTTTCAAATAATTATGTCAATCCCACCTTGTTTTCCTATTTTCGAATTTATAGAAAAGTTAGAAAACAATTTTTATTATTTTTTTAGATTTCTAACTCATACTTGCATATGAGAGTAAGAAATTTGGATCTTAGACTTTAATTTGCATGGATATAGAGTTTCTTTTAAATCCACATAAATTCAAAATTTAAGCCCCAAAATCCGTTATCTTAGGTATTACCCTTATATAATTTTTGGAAACTTGGAAAATACAAAATGAAAAATTGTTTTGCACCTTATTTTTTGTCCTTTTAATACAAGTTTTTTAAAACTAAAAAACAAGCTAAAACTTTTATAATTTTTTGAAAAACTAAAACATAAAAAACAGAAAATGTTTTCGACCACAGAATGGGCCTTAAGATTTTCCTAACGTCATCACACGCCCTGGAAATCAAGATTTTTTATGTTATTATCACACCAATTCCTAATCCCGTATAACTTATAGGTGTATTGAAAGCTTCGTACAGAGGGTAGGTTTTTCCGGAAGTATAATACAATACTATATTTCTGGATTATCACTTCTACCCTCTTGAAATAGATTCCCAACTCTCCTTCAGCCTCATTTTTCTCCTTGCATTTTGAGTTTTCTCAATTGATGCCTCCTAATAATTTGACAATATTTGCTACTAGTGAAGTCATGTGAACGGGTATCTAACTGAGGTTGACGTTTTCTTCTTCAATTATTAGATTAGATTGAGCTCATGCTGCATGTTCGGAATAACAAGCTGTTGTTCTTTTGTTATAACAGGAACTTACATATGACTATGGCTACGCCCTCAATAGTGTAGTAGGACCTGATGGCAAGATAAAAGAGCTGCCATGCTTCTGTGGTGCAGAAGGCTGTCGGAAACGCCTGTACTAGTTAGATGAAGTTCCAAGTTTTTCAACCGACATCAGCGCAACTCTATCGGCTTGAGAAAAGAAGTGTTTATAATGAATTTTGCCTTTTTTGATTCTGGAAAACAAGAATCCAGCTACATAAAATTTACTAGTTGTAATCTTCAGTGTTGTATTTTAAATGTTGTCTATCGTGTGCTGACAGTATCGGACGCAATAGATGTGTATCATGGAAAAGGTGTCGCAAGTGAAAACACAAGCTGTTGTTATTGCAGATGTAGAAACCATTAATGTCAAATGTTATTTTATCTGGCACTTATTGTAAGTATTGTCTTGTTTAAAATCAATTCTTAATAGTTATTACGAAGTGTGATATGCAAGTTGAACTTCAAAATCTGTCCTAACATCAGTTTTAAAGATGCCCTTTGAAGATTACAAGTGCGCCGAGGGAAACCTAGGGCTAGCAATGGCTGCAGGTCTGTTGCCCAAACAATTACGGAGACTGGCAGTGGAGCTACGCTAGCAGCCTGGGGGAGGTGACAAGTTTAGTGGATTAGCTTCAAGCCATTTGAAATAAGGTACCTTTAGTTTGGGGTTGACTTTTTCCTTACATTGTGTTGCGATGGATTAAAATCTTGAATTTGGAGTTGTGTGAGATTTATACAATAAAAAATTGTATATAATTTGATTCATACAATTTTGGTTTAAATTTTTAAATAGATGTTCATGTACATATGCACATGCACATATAAGTTGAACTTTGTAATTTTTTTTAGGGCAAATAACACCAACCTCTTAGAGGTTTAGCATAAAGATGATGATCTCTTCTGAAATTTTAAGAGATTAGGAACCTTCTCTCTGAGATTTTAAGAATTTCACAAATCTCTCTAAGGTTTGTCAAGAAAACATTTATCTTTCCTTGGGTTTTCTAAAACTTATTCGAGAGGTGTGTCTGTAGTTATTTTGAAACTCAAGGGGAAGTTTTTAAATTTTTTGAAATTTTAGAATAGATCAGTGTTTTTATTTGTCAAACTAACTTGAAAAGAGATACGTATCTTTTGCTCAAATTTTAAAGTCGTACAACTCCACCTCTTTGTGTTAGAAGCTACACATCCTACAGTCTTCAAAAAGTTCAAAGTCCAAACCCAGGGGCAGGAGTCAGGCCCTAAGGCCCAATGGAAAATTACAAAACGAGGCGATAGAACCTCTTAACAAAGTCAAAGAGCGTTTAAAATCTCAAACTGCATGCGTACAGCTGAAGAACCCACCCTGTAGTGAATGCAGCATAGGCTCAAAAAAGAAAGTTCCGCCAAAAAGGGAGGAGAAGACTTTAAATTTTAGTGTAATATTGAATTAAATGGCTTCTAGCTGGAATCTTTATTCTATTTATTTCATTTTGTTACTTGGAAAAGTACAAAACTACAAATGAGATCACCAAAAGCCACATCTTAAAGACAAGAAAAAGGAAAGGGAAACAGCCAAATCCTGCCTAGCAGCAGCATCTGGAAACACCTCCCATTTAGGAGGTGCCTCTAATTTGCTGCCAAATATGCTTTTACTTGTATAATTATGTGCATGTTGATTTACAAAATGGATCCAAAATTTGTATATTTGATAATTAGGACGCCATTCTTTTAAGGAATCACATGTTAAAGTATAATAAATTCAAAAAAAAAAAAAAAAGAGAATGTTTGGTGAGTATTTTAAATTATTAAGAAATTCATAAATGCCCACCACCTATGATTCTTGAAATGTAAACATAAAAGATTCCTTGGTCACATTTTTTTTAAAATCATTAAAGATTTTCAAAAATTTTGAATATATTTTTTTGAAAATTACCGCTGGTGACTTGATTGGGAGATCTTTGAGAATTTTTTTAAGTGTGAGCTGGAAAATCTCAATGCTCACATTTTATTTGACTCAAAAGTCCTATATAATGGTATGTAGTATTCTTGAAAATTTATTACTTTTACAAAATATTTCCATATATCTCTTTTGTCGCATGTGTTTCATAGTATCTTGTTTCCATAAATGATTTATGATTCTTAAACCAAACTCCTAACTAAAGAATTCTCTAAGACAGCGTTTGAGTTTTTTGAAAGCATGGATTTTAAAAAGGATTTAAATTTATGGATTTGGACAAAACTGGCAATGATTTGATGCTACATTTTTCACTCAAACCCTCGAAGATCTAAACTCTAGATTCCCCATTACTAAATATAGAATGAGCAAAACACACCAAATATATTTTCTTTAATATTTTCAATCAAACCCTCAAAGGTCTAAACTTCAAACTCCTAATTCCCAAATATAGGATGAGCAAAACGCACAAAACACATTTTCTTTTATATTTTTCACTCAAATCCTTAAAGATCTATACTCTAAACTCCCAATTCCAAACATAAAATGAGCAAAACACAAGGAACAAAGTGTTCTTTTACAAGTTTTTTGGTGTACAAGAATGCATCAATATATTTTTTGCATTTTTATCATATAAATTTTCAATTCATTGTAGTGCCAATCCAATTCCTTCTAATGAACTAAGCATTGCATTTTTCTCATTCTCAGTAGGATCAATATTTATAGTTAAAATTGGGAAAAAAAATTTTAAAAAAAAATAAAGAGAAAATGGGGTTCCTGTGTTTGTTTCTGCTAACAATGGTAGAAGTAGGACATTGGCGTTTTTCCATGGTGGGCAAAGGTCAAGGATCGAAAACAATCAATGGATTGATCTATTCTTGGAAGATACATTAGTCTTTGTCTGCCACTGAAATTCTAAAGTTCATGGACCCAAACCTCAAGTGGATGATTAAACAAAAGCAAAACGCAATTATGTGCAAGAAAAAGGAACCCAGCCACACTCTAAGCCCTAGGGTACTTAGTGTAGGGTATCCTTCCACAACCATAGATGTTCATTTTTCTATTATTTTTCTCTTGAAGACTTCACTATTGCAGTTTGTGCATGAGACTATTCAGCATTTGTCAAAACCATTATGCCTAAGGTCCTCCCTCAGTGCCCGGCCACATTTGATGGCTCTCCATTAGCATTGATTAAGGGGTGCCCTTGAGGAGGCCAGAGCATAATTTGTGTGGAAATGTTCATTGGAATAGTCAAGGGGTTTAGTAAGTTGACTTCTAACTCACGCAAATTTTACCTGATCTCTTCATTATAATTCTATTTGATTTTATTTTATTTGAGTTTGAGTTCAAATTAGATCTACTTGAATAACTTGATTGGCTATATTTAAGTTCCTTAATACAATTAACAAACTTAGACTACCTTTGTTGAATTTTCTTTCTTTTAAATTTTTTATATTTTATATGTTGTACGCTATCTACTTTATATGAAGATTTAGTATTAGATACGATATATTTTATATACTCATATTTAATATTATTTGAAAATCAAACTAGATGAAATTTTCAGAATCAACATCAAGCTGAGTTGTAATTCAACAATTATAAAATTAAGAAAGCCCAAGTCAAATATTAAGCTAAAAATATTTGAATTAAGTGATCAAATGTGTTTATCTCACTTTTTTTTTTTTTTTTGACTCTTGAATCTCCTCATATTAAGGAAAACAAAATTTTAGCACGACCCAGTTACTCAGTCAATATATATAATTTTTAGTATAAAAGATACTAACCTTTCCTGAGGTTTAGTAAAAGGATAATGACTTCCACTGAGATTTCAAAAATTTCAGGAACTCTCCTTAAGGTTTCAAAAATTTTAAAGGTCTCCCCAGATATTTGCGAAAAAAGACACATCTCTCTTTTTATATCTTAAAAAAAAAAAAATTTAGAAAGATCTATGCCTTTTTGATAAATCTTATAATAGATCTGTAATATTTTTGAAACTTTAAAAAAAGATTTATGAAAATTTTATAATTTTAAGAAAAGTTTCTATCTTTTTGTCGAATCTTAAAAATGTGAGTGTCTTCTATTTTTATTTCTATAAATTCAATAAGTTGAATTTATGAGTTACAAGGTAGAACATGGAGATGATGTACTAATTGAACATGAAAATAAAAAATTAAAAAAAATCCAAGGAAGGGCGTGTTTGGGTTTAGGTTTTCCTTTTTTGGGTAAATTATTAAGGGAACATGAAAGTGCATGAGAAAGGCAGAGACGCAGAAAGTTGCAGGGGCATGGAAGGCTGTCATGTCAATTCTTGCTGCTTCAATTCACAAAGGGGTTGTTGCCTTTGGTGCAGGCAAATTCAGAAGCTGCCAAGGTGCCCAAACAAAATCTTGCAATTCCCCATCTAGATAATGTTCATTTTTGTTTAATTATTTTTTCTTCAAAGGGATAAAGTAGGAATCAAAAGAGGGTGCTTTTTGCAATTTCGAATAATTGGAAGACTGGTGATTCTTTCCACCATTGATGGAAGAGTACCTTTAAAGCACTTAAAAAAAAATTCATGGTTTATGGCAAATGATTGGTTCTTAATATTACTCAAAAAAGTATAAGTTTTTGGCCCTTGCATTTCTTAATATTTGATTTTTTATAATTTTTTATTTTTATTTTTATTTTTAATAATAAATTCTCCGTCAATTTTAGTTGTGATAGCATTTTGTCTGTAGCATCGAATAAAGCAGGTTGCGAGAAAAGTAGAGAAATATTTTTTAAAAGCTTTTAACTTTATTAAAACACACAAATATATTTTTCATCTTTTCACTCTTTCATTTACCTCTAATTTTGTTGTGATATGTGGCTCATATAGTGGGTGGAAGGCTTGCATAAAGAGAAAACATGGTGAAAATAGTATGTTGGCCTTTGCTGAGGAAATTGTTGACAATTTGCCCTGTATCCGTTGACGATTCAGTCTAGAATTCATAGAGTTCTTGCTCTCGGTATTAAACTGTCGACGGTTTGGCTCGAAACCCAATGCATATTTTCAAATTCAAATTGGGACATTAGGCTGGTTAGGGTTTGGAGGGAAAGCCTCCGGGAAACCTTGTATTTGGATGGTTATTTGTGTATTTGACACAAGATAGTAAGAAATCATTATCAATTGCTCCCGTGGATGTAAGCATTGCCGAACCACGTAATTCCTTGTGTCTTTGTTATTGCTTTCATATAATTTGCGTGATTGTGTTGTTTCTGTATTATTCACTATTAAATGCTCTGCGTTGTAAGATCATGTTATTCCACTGTGCATTTGATTTTCACAAAAAAAAAAAAATTGGTATCAGAGCATTGTTGTAATGGCTTCAGGAACTTTGTTTGCAAAATTTGACGTTGTCAAGTTTAATGGAATCAAAAACCTCGGTTTATGGAAGAGGAGGGTGAAGGATCTATTAGTGCAGTAAGGTATGGTGAAGGTCTTATACGGGGTTCAACTAGAAGGCATGAATGATACAAATTGGAAGGAATTGGAAGCAAAGGCTAAGGCGACTATCAGATTGTATTTGGCTGATGATGTGCTGTATCATGTCATGGAAGAGGATTCTCTTACGTTCGTTTGGCAGAAACGCGAAAACCGGTACATGTCTAAGTATCTTACGAATAAATTATTAATTAAGCAAAAGTTATATTCGCTTAAGATGGATGAAGGTTCGGATTTAAACCAACACATTAATGCATTCAATCAAATCATAAGTGATTTAATACGAGTCAATGTAAAATTCAAAGAAGATGACAAGACGCTGATGCTATTGAATTCCCTACCAATATCTCACGCGTATGAAAACTTTATGACTCTAACATGGGGTAAAGAAACCCTGAATTTGGTAGAGGTAACAAGTGCATTGCTGGGTTTTCATCAAAGAAAATGGTCACTGATGAAATTTCACTTGATGAAGGGCTTGTGGTGAAGGGATTGTGGTGAAGGATAGTTGTAAGGACCTATTTTGGTATAAGACCACACCGTCGATGATTTAAGGAATCGCAGGAAAACCATCGATGGTTTAGTGGGGCAACGGTTTGGAATAAGACCAAACCGTCTATGGTTTCAGAAATCTCAAAGAAACCGTCGACAGTTTCAAACTACCGAGAGTTTTTATATAAGAATATAAGAAAATTGGTTTGATAAGAGACCAAACCATCAATGATTTCAAGAAAACCGTCAACAGTTTCCTACGGGCTAGGGGGTCTATAAAAGGAAATCTATTATTTCTTTTCATTTTAACTCTCTCTCTCTCTACTAGGGCTTTCACTCTCTCTCTCTCTCTCTCTCTCTCTCTCTCTCTCTCTCTCTCCTTTTCCCTAAACCGAGTCTCTCACTCTCTCTCTAGCCCAAAGGCACTCCACACATGTTCTTCGATCCTATCCCTCTCCTCTCAGCTTGCCCATCCTCACTCCTCGGCTAGGTTAAGAAGTTAGGTTTTCCTCCAAAAGTTGTATGGAAAATTTTTTAGAATAGGTAAGGGGATTAGATTATGTTAGTTATTTTTGAAATTTGAACCGATTAAACTGAAGTATATGGGTACAGGAATATTATATATGATTTTCTAAATGAATCAGACATATGAAATGAGGGTTTTGGTTATTATACATATTTGAGGAAAACTAAAGTGAGTGGGGTGATCATCTCCTTTTCCTGAAAAACATATGTACTGAGTTAAACTAAACCCTAGAGATGATCATACCTTTATTTTTAGCAAAGTATATTTTCCTAAGGGGCAGTTTGTTATATTATGATATATTACTCAAATCGTGTGGCATGAGAATGTTTATTATTTTTGTATAATTAAACCTGATGGTTTTTATGGTATTATACAGTGAAAGATATGGTTTTTGTAAAAACCCAAAAAAAAAAAAAAAAAAAAAAATTAAAAAAT
The DNA here is from genome assembly GCF_029873635.1 of Malania oleifera. Classification (NCBI taxonomy): domain Eukaryota; kingdom Viridiplantae; phylum Streptophyta; class Magnoliopsida; order Santalales; family Ximeniaceae; genus Malania; species Malania oleifera. The sequence goes on along the minus strand of NC_080428.1, from coordinate 86,844,958 downwards.
TAAAAAATTAAAAAAAAAATAATAAAAATAATAAAATAATAAAATAAATAAATAAATAAATGATTAAATATTTAATTAATTAACTAATTAATTAATCGGATTTAAAAGAAAAAAAAATTAATTAAAAAAAAATTAATTAATTAATTAAAATTTATTTTTATTTTTATTAATAAAATATATTATTATTATTAATATTAATTAAATATTATTTTATATATATATATATATATATGTTAACCACCTGAAGCTTCTTGAAGCTTCAGGTGGATTCCTAAAGTTAATTCACGCGCCAATTTAATTCATACTATTCTTCTTCTTCTTCTTCTTCTTCTTCTTTATTTATTTATTTATCTTTTGATCTGCAACCTGCAATCACTCTCTCTCTCTCCTCACGTTCTCTCTCCCTCTCTCCTCGATTTCGTGACGGATTTTCGCCCGATCGAAAATCCGAAGATACCACTGGACTCCATTCGCTGCTGCCGTCATTTCTACCGAAGCGGATCGGTGATAGGAGCGGCGTAGGCATATTCCCTGGGGTAAGCCATTTCCCCCTTTTTCTTTAATTTCTTGCAAAATATAAGCCCAATTGACGAACGGACACCACCACGAGAATCTAGGGATGATTCTCTACAAGTCTAGTGGGACGGAATTCTCATGGGGGTGTCGGGCCAAAACTCCAAATTTGGGGTGCGGCGATTATTAAGGGGCTTATTTTTAATTAATTAGCATTAATTTAGAAATGCTAAAATATTAAGCATCTGCGACTGAAATAGGATTTCCGAAATTTAGGGCTTGGGTGAGCGCCGCGGGTGTAATTTTGGGACCCGCAAGCAAAATTTGAAAAATTAAGTAGGGATATTAAATAATAGTTGAAATATTAATTTGAGGTATATGGAGCCTAAGGAAGGCTAGATGAATATTATTTTGGAGAAATAGATTAATTAATCTGGGGAAAAATGTAAATTGCAGGAATTAAATTTCGGACGCCAAGGGCGTGAAATTTTGGGTCCTAAGGAATTTCTTAATAGTCAGGTAAGGGAATAAACTAAAGCAGTAATTTTTCATACAAATTATTATTGATTATGAGTAAATTTATTTTCAGAAAAGCATATGTTATATTGTGTATACGCATGAAATGTACGATTGGGAAAAATATGCTATTGATGATTAAAATGTATATGTATGTATGAGATGTAAATAATTCACAGTTTTTGAATATGAAGTATGACTTTTAACAGCATATGTGTGCCATGAATATTATTTTATTGTGAAAAGTTATTATGATGTGAAGGATTGACAGATTTTACGAAACCAAGCATGATTTCAGGCATTTATGAAAATTGAGTTATGTTTGTGATAAATGATGTATTTCAGCTATATATATACTGAAACGAAACAAATTTTGTCGCGAGGCCAGATATTTATGTTATCGGCACGAGGCCGTATTATGTTATTGCGCTGAGGCCATTGTATTTATGTGATCGGCCGGGACCGAATCTATGCTATCGGAACGAGGCGCGTGCGTATTTATATTATTGGCGCGAGGCCGTCATTTAATAGATTTTGGCGCGAGCCATATGTATGATTTCGGCGCGAGGCCGTATATTATGTTTTCGGCACGAGGCCCGTAATGATATATGTATGCATCAGTATATATGTTTTCAAACCAGGAGGTAGTTGAAGTTAGACCAGGAGCTCCCGGTACCGTAGCTATGGAGTTCATTTTGGCACGAGGGATATTAGTGCTAACGTGTCCAGAATGGGGATGGGAGATGGATAGTCGATGTGGATTTAAGTAGAGTGTGGCGTCCACCCTGGCAGTACGGGGGGGGGGGTGGGGGACAGGGTTGTGCGGGCTCATCGTACTTACAGACAGATTTGATTCGGAGAGTGGTCGGCAGCCATTGTCGGGTCCCGCCTTCGGGCTGCACAACCCGTTCATGGGGGGTAGGTATACATGACACTAAAGCTAGCTATTCATCCTGTGTTTATTTTTAGTACTACAGTTATAACAAATGATTTTATGTATGATATGAATTATTAACAGATGTGAAAATATATGTTTACCCAGTACGATATGATGATGTTTATGGAGTTATGAAATGTACTATATACGTATAAATGCTTTAAATATTCATGTTGCCACACAGCTGTATTTAGTTTATTTTCCCTTACTGAGAAGTGTCTCACCCCCAATATTATTACATTTTTCAGGAGTCCCTGAGAGACGGCGGGTCAAGACCGCCGTTGAGATTAGTGAGATTACCCTGTGAGGAGGGGTAAGATTTTGTACTAGGGTTAGAATTATTTTGTGTTGACCCTAGAGATATTTGATGTACATGAGGATGTATAGTAGTACAAGTATCATAATGTTATAGAAAGCTCTGGTATTATATTTTATGACTGGATGTTGTGAGATTTTATGTGTACTGCTGCTAGGTTTTCCGCTGTGTATGACAGGTGTCCCCGCTACCCACGGGTTCGGGTTGACCATTTTATTTATTCTGTGATCTTTATTTAAAGAAATTGAGGGACGTTCCATTTGGTATCAGAACCTAGGTACTAGGTTCTGTAGACTCTATGAGGTGCAGGCAGTAATAATACCAGAGTATAGGATAAAAGGATTGAGGTCTGGTTTTGTTGTCTAGATGCAGGACTTCCGTGGTGGTTTGTATGATTTTCCTGGGGTGACGATTTCAGGAAATTCATTGTAAACTATATCGTCGGGTCGGGTATCTAGGTTGCAGGATTGAACCTTGAATTGAGATTAGGAGTGAGAAGTTAATTAGGAGAATATACTATATGAGTTGGGGGATACACGTAGGAAAAGAGGTTTTGAGTTAAGTTATTTCTTTCTTTTCAGGATGGGACCACGGGGAATAGTGCCCACGCTAGTGGGAGTGAGGGCGCTGGACCCTCAGGCGCTGGCGGGTAGTGATTCAGATGCGTCTACGCAGCGTAGCAACAGCAGGTTATGGCAGAAATTGCCAGGAGTTCGAGAGAACAAGGTGGTCCGTCTGTAGGCCACGGTTGACGATCGAGAAGTTCATAAAGATGAAGCCTCCAGCTTTCTCAGGGGGGGAACGGATCCTGCAGTCGCTGAGAATTGGGTGCAGGAGATGGAGAAATTTTTTGCAGTGCTGCAGTGTTTTAGAGGAGCAGAAGGTGCTGTTCGCCACCTACAGATTGACTGGAGAGGGCCGAGAGATGGTGGTCGGTGGTGAGATTGTTAGAGCAGCAGAGGACTATACCTGTGGAGATGACGTGGGAGCGGTTTAAAGAAATATTCTTCGATAGGTATTTTTCAGTCTCTTCTAGGGAGGCTAAAATTGCGAAGTTCCTGAATCTAAGCGGGGACAGCTGTCAGAACAGCAGTACGCAGCGAGGTTCATCAACTATCTCGCTTCGCCCCGTACATTATTCCAAATGAGGTAAAGAAGGTACGACAGTTTGAAAGAGGCATGAGGAGAGAAATATACAAGCAAGTATCGATTCTGAAGTTACAGGATTTTGCTGAACTAGTGGATAGAGCCACTATAGCAGAGATTGGTGAGCAATTGAAGGCTGAGGAGCAGAGGCAGAAGAAGAGATCCATACCTTCTGATTTCCAACAGGGAGCCGACCGTGCCGCGTGGAAGAGAGGTGGCTATTATAGGGACCGGAGACAGAAGACCGGGAATCGCGGTTTCCAGGGTGCACAGCCATCTCCCGCTTGCCCATCTTGCGGGAAGAAACACCTGGGAGAGTGTCGTGCTGGGCGTGGTGTCTGCTACAGGTGCGGGGAGCCGGGACATATGATGAGGGAGTGTCCGACACAGATTGGTACTGTTCCTAGACCTGCACGAGGAGGTTACCAGGCACCACGAGGAGGCCAGCCAAGAGGAATACGGCCCAGCTAGAGTTTTTGCTTTGACACCGGGTGATGCTGAGGCGGCAGGAGATGTGGTGACAGGTACTGTTTCAATACTGTCATTAAAGCTACTGTTTTGTTTGATTCTGAGGCGACGCATTCATTTATCGCCTGGGATTATGTTAAATTGTGTGGTTTGAGCCTCAGCAGTTAGAAATTAGTTTGTCTGTTGCTACGCCAACTGGAACCGTAGGGGTATGTAGGAAGGTACTCAGGGACTGTCCAGTGGATATTCAAGGGAGGTATTGTTAGCTAATTTGGTGATTTTAGCCATGCAGGGGTTTGAGGTGATCTTGGGCATGGATTGGCTAGCTGCCCACTATGCTAGCATTGATTGCCGTCAGAGAGTGGTAGTGTTTAGACCTCCAGAGGGACAGGAGTACAGATTTGTGGGATCACATGAGCGCACCACCACCTCAGTTATTATCGGCTATCCAGGCGTGTAGATTGCTATCAGAAGGTGTCAGGGGATATTTAGCCTATGTGAAGGCCTGTGTATCAGAAGGTGAACTGAGGGTGGAGGATATCCCAGTGGTGAGAGATTTCCCTGATGTATTTCCAGAGGATTTGCCGGGACTACTCCTGATCGTGAGGTAGAGTTTGTTATTGATCTGGTTCCGGGGACAACACCGATTTCGAAGGCGCCGTATAGAATGGCACCGGTAGATGCTAAAAGAATTGAAAGAGCAGTTGCAGGAGCTGTTAGATAAGGGATTCATTCGGCCCAGTGTGTCACCCTGGGGAGCACCAGTTTTGTTTGTGAGGAAGAAGGATGGCTCGATGAGATTGTGCATCGACTATCGAGAAATAAATAAAGTAACTATCAAGAATAAATACCCGCTCCCGCGTATTGATGATTTGTTTGACCAGTTACAGGGGACACAGATCTTTTCGAAGATAGATTTACGCTCCGGGTACCATCAGGTGAAAGTCAGGGCGGAAGATGTTCTGAAGACGGCATTTAGAACACGGTATGGTCACTATGAATTTCTAGTTATGCCGTTTGGGTTGACGAATGCTCCTGCGGTGTTTATGGATCTTATGAACAGGGTTTTTCACCAGTATTTGGATCAGTTTGTGGTAGTATTTATTGATGATATACTGGTATATTCGAAGAGTGCAGAGGAGCATGAGGAGCATTTGAGTATAGTGTTGCAGGTGCTGCGAGAGAAGAAGCTATATGCAAAACTCAAGAAGTGTGAGTTCTGGCTAGAACAGGTTACCTTCCTTGGACACGTTGTATCCAAGGGTGGTATTTCTGTTGATCCGAGTAAGATTGAGGCGGTAGTTGACTGGGTACGACCAAAGAATGTGCACGAGATCAGGAGTTTCCTAGGATTGGCTGGGTACTACCGCAGGTTTGTTGAGGGCTTTTCTCGATTGTCAGGTCCGTTGACTAGATTGACTAGGAAAGGAGCGAAGTTTGAGTGGTCTGATGAATGTGAGCAGAGCTTCCAGGAGTTGAAGCAGCGACTCATCACTACGCCTGTGTTGACGATTCCTTCAGGAGAAGAGGGGTTCGTAATTTACAGTGATGCGTCCCATAAAGGGCTCGGATGCGTGTTGATGCAGCGGGGGAGAGTGATAGCCTATGCCTCACGACAGTTGAAAGAATATGAGAAGAACTACCCTACCCACGATCTGGAGTTGGCGGCGATTGTTTACGCGCTGAAGATTTGGAGGCATTATCTATATGGGGGTAGGTGTGAGATATTTACTGACCATAAGAGTTTAAAATATTTCTTCACGCAGAAGGAATTGAATATGAGGCAGAGGAGATGGTTGGAGCTAATAAAGGATTACGACTGCACTATTAGCTACCACCCGGGAAAGGCTAATGTGGTTGCTGATGCTTTGAGTCGGAAATCAGTGGAATCATCTGTATCTGCAAGGGAGATTCAGCATCCGATTCAGATGGATTTGGAGAGGCTTGGTGTGGAGCTGGTAGAGGGCGATCACCAGGTGTTCATTGCTGACTTGGTTTTGCAGCCGACTCTACAGGAGAGGATTAAAGCAGCTCAGAGGAATGATGCAGAACTAGTAGAGCTTATGGAAAAGGTACAGGATGGTCAGGAATCAGAGTTCAGCATTTCAGATGATGGAGCCCTGAGGTTCCATACCAGGTTATGTGTTCCTGCCGATCCTGAGATCAAGAAAGTCATTCTGGAGGAAGCACATCGATCCCTATATACTGTACATCCGGGTAGCACTAAAATGTACAGGGATCTCCGAGATTCCTTCTGGTGGAGCAACATGAAGAGGGAGATAGCTCAGTTTGTGGGTCAGTGTTTGACGTGCCAGCAAGTGAAGGCTGAGCATCAGAGACCGGCGGGATCGTTGCAGCCACTCCACATTCCTGAGTGGAAGTGGGAGCATATAGCGATGGATTTCGTCTCAGGATTACCGCCAGCATTGCATGGACAGGACGCTATTTGGGTAGTGGTGGATCGATTGACGAAGACTGCCCACTTTTTGCCGATTAGAGTTAGCTACTCCATGGACAGATTGGCTGAGTTATACATCCAAGAGATAGTTAGACTCCACGGCGTCCCAGTGTCCATAGTTTCAGATAGAGACCCACGGTTTACATCTCGTTTTTGGAAAAGTCTGCAAGGGACCATGGGTTCTCAGTTGTCGTTCAGCACAGCTTTTCATCCTCAGACAGATGGACAGACAGAGAGGACGATACAGATTTTGGAGGATATGCTACGAGCATGTGTGCTGGATTTTGGAGGTCGTTGGATGCAGTATTTGCCACTGGTTGAGTTTGCGTATAACAACAGCTACCAGGCCAGCATTGGGATGGCACCGTATGAGGCACTGTATGGCAGGAGGTGCCGATCCCCGTTGTACTGGGATGAGGTTGGAGAGAGACAGGTATTGGGGCCAAAGTTGATACAGCAGACTCAGGATAAAGTCAGACTCATCAGAGACAGGATTAGGACAGCGCAGAGCCGGCAGAAGAGTTATGCTGATACTCGTCGGCGAGAATTGGAGTTTGACACAGGAGATCACGTGTTCCTGAAGGTGGCACCGCTGAAGGGTGTTATGAGGTTCGGGAGGAAGGGTAAGCTGAGCCCTAGGTATATTGGACCATTCGAGATTCTTGAGAGAGTGGGTCCAGTTGCCTATCGTTTGGCATTACCACCGGTCCTATTTAGGATCCATGACGTATTCCATGTTTCTATGTTGAGGAAATACGTCCCAGACCCCTCTCATGTGATTAGATATGAAGCACTGGAATTGGGTGATACTTTAGTTTATGAGGAAGTGCCAGTGCAGATTCTTGACTGGAAGGTACAAGAGTTACGTACGAAGAAGATTCCACTGGTAAAAGTTCTGTGGCGCAACCATGCCATTGAGGAGGCTTCTTGGGAACTAGAGGATCAGATGCGCCAGAGATATCCGCACTTATTCAGTGGAGTTTAGCCAATCAAGTGAATGAAATATTGTGTAGTTTTTATTTGTATAGTGTAACGTAAGATAGATAGAGTTTTTAGTTTTAAAATGTGAATGGTTTTAGGAGAATTTTGAATAGTTGTAATCTCCTAGAGCCCTTGTTGTAACCACGGTATTCCTCCGCCATAAGTGAGGGTAATCAATAAAAATAAGAAGTGTTTTCGCTAAGGAAGGAAAACAGGGGAATGACAAATTTCGAGGACGAAATTTTTATAAGGAGGGGAGAATGTAAAAACCCAAAAAAAAAAAAAAAAAAAAAAAATTAAAAAATTAAAAAATTAAAAAAAAAATAATAAAAATAATAAAATAATAAAATAAATAAATAAATAAATGATTAAATATTTAATTAATTAACTAATTAATTAATCGGATTTAAAAGAAAAAAAAATTAATTAAAAAAAAATTAATTAATTAATTAAAATTTATTTTTATTTTTATTAATAAAATATATTATTATTATTAATATAATTAAATATTATTTTATATATATATATATATATATGTTAACCACCTGAAGCTTCTTGAAGCTTCAGGTGGATTCCTAAAGTTAATTCACGCGCCAATTTAATTCATACTATTCTTCTTCTTCTTCTTCTTCTTCTTCTTTATTTATTTATTTATCTTTTGATCTGCAACCTGCAATCACTCTCTCTCTCTCCTCACGTTCTCTCTCCCTCTCTCCTCGATTTCGTGACGGATTTTCGCCCGATCGAAAATCCGAAGATACCACTGGACTCCATTCGCTGCTGCCGTCATTTCTACCGAAGCGGATCGGTGATAGGAGCGGCGTAGGCATATTCCCTGGGGTAAGCCATTTCCCCCCTTTTTCTTTAATTTCTTGCAAAATATAAGCCCAATTGACGAACGGACACCACCACGAGAATCTAGGGATGATTCTCTACAAGTCTAGTGGGACGGAATTCTCATGGGGGTGTCGGGCCAAAACTCCAAATTTGGGGTGCGGCGATTATTAAGGGGCTTATTTTTAATTAATTAGCATTAATTTAGAAATGCTAAAATATTAAGCATCTGCGACTGAAATAGGATTTCCGAAATTTAGGGCTTGGGTGAGCGCCGCGGGTGTAATTTTGGGACCCGCAAGCAAAATTTGAAAAATTAAGTAGGGATATTAAATAATAGTTGAAATATTAATTTGAGGTATATGGAGCCTAAGGAAGGCTAGATGAATATTATTTTGGAGAAATAGATTAATTAATCTGGGGAAAAATGTAAATTGCAGGAATTAAATTTCGGACGCCAAGGGCGTGAAATTTTGGGTCCTAAGGAATTTCTTAATAGTCAGGTAAGGGAATAAACTAAAGCAGTAATTTTTCATACAAATTATTATTGATTATGAGTAAATTTATTTTCAGAAAAGCATATGTTATATTGTGTATTACGCATGAAATGTACGATTGGGAAAATACTGCTATGATGATTAAAATGTATATGTATGTATGAGATGTAAATAATTCACGTTTTTAGAATATGAAGTATGACTTTTAACAGCATATGTGTGGCATGAATATTATTTTATGTGAAATGTATTATGATGTGAAAGATTTTACGAACCAAGCATGATTTCAGGCATTTATGAAAATATGAGTTATGTTGTGATAAATGATGTATTTTCAGTATATATATACCTGAAACAATTTTGGCGCGAGGCCATATATTTATGTTATCGGCACGAGGCCGTATTTATGTTATTGGCGCGAGGCCATGTATTTATGTTATCGGCACGAGGCCGAATCTATGCTATCGGCACGAGGCCGTATTTATATTATTGGCGCGAGGCCGTATTTACTATGATTTTGGCGCGAGGCCATATGTATGATTTCGGCGCGAGGCCGTATTTATGTTTTCGGCACGAGGCCGTAATGATATTATGTATGATCATGTATTATATGTTTTCATAACCAGGATGTTAGTTTAGTTCAGACCAGGAGCTCGGTACCGTAGCTATGGGTTCATTTTGGCACGAGGCCTTATTAGTGCTACCGTCCCACGAGGGGATGGGAGATGGATAGTCGATGTGGCTTTCAGTAGAGTGTGGACGTCCACCTGGCAGTCCGGACCAGGGTGTGGCGGGCTCATCGTACTTACAGACATATTTGATTCGGCAGTGGTCGGCCAGCCATTGTCGGGTCCCGCCTTCGGGCTGCACAACCCGTCATGGGGGGTAATACATGACACTAGCTAGCTATTCATCCTGTGTTTATTTTTAGTACTACAGTTATAACAAATGATTTTATGTATGATATGAATTATTAACAGATGTGAAAATATATGTTTACCCAGTACGATATGATGATGTTTATGGAGTTATGAAATGTACTATATACGTATAAATGCTTTAAATATTCATGTTGCCACACAGCTGTATTTAGTTTATTTTCCCTTACTGAGAAGTGTCTCACCCCCAATATTATTACATTTTTCAGGAGTCCCTGAGAGACCGGCGGGTCAAGACCGCCGTTGAGATTAGTGAGATTACCCTGTGAGGAGGGTAAGATTTTGTACTAGGGTTAGAATTATTTTGTGTTTGACCCTAGAGATATTTTGATGTACATGAGGATGTATAGTAGTACAGTATCATAATGTTATAGAAAGCTCTGGTATTATATTTTATGACTGGATGTTTGAGATTTTATGTGTACTGCTGCTAGGTTTTCCGCTGTGTATGACAGGTGTCCCCGCTACCCACGGGTTCGGGTTGACCATTTTATTTATTATGTGATATTTTATGTTAAGAAATTCAGGGATGTTACAGTTTTATACTGATTTCAGGAAATGTTAAGAATAATGTAGATTTATGAAATGACGGTTTTATACCAAATTATGATATGACAGTTTTATACCGAGTTATGAAATGACGGTTGTAATGCCTCGACCAGCCACGTGGGGTCTAGGGTGCTACTTTAGTAACGTTTGTGTACTTGATCTCATATTCATTATAAAAATGTAGCGGAAATAAATGATACAGTCCCCAAAACACATTACCAGAGTTTTAAACTACTAACATACATAGCAGTCTCCTAATATTCATATTACAAACCATAATATAATACAAAAAAAAAACCATCTCAGCCCATACAACCCTATTACACATCCAGGGACTTCAAACATACTTAATTACATTAGAGTTCTTACAAACACTCACAAAAACTGAAATTAGCTATCACCCCACCCCAGAGCTTGCTAAACTCGATCTCAAGATGGTCTCGAAACAACGATTCCTATATTGGGGTAAGACACTTCTTAGTAAGGCAAATTAAGTTAATATCAGTGTGTGGTCAACGTGAGTTTTAATATATACAAAATATCATCAGTTGATAATTAACCACAGTTATAAAATCATTCTCCGACCATACTCACACACACACAATTATTTATCAGTGAAAGTTCACGAGGATAAATGAGATTACAAGCCCATACATGTATCTCCCCTCTGCTCTAATACGTTATGTAACCTGGTATGGTTACAACTGATACTTATCAGGGTACTTGCCTTACTCAGTAAGCCCTCAAGCGGTGAGTTTACTTCGCTATAAACTTTTGTACATTTTAATTCATATACAAATACTTACACCTTTACAGTTGAAAAATATGTATTTACTTCTTTAGTATAAACTAGTTCAATAAATAATAACACCATTTACATAAATCAAAAGATATGCATAGAAGACACTCCCTGGGACTAACACACCATTAACATCCCCCATGGTACAGGTTGTGAGGCCCGAAGGCTGGACTTATGCCCTGGGGGATTAACCTAGAAACAGTCAAAGTAACCATCTGCAAGTACGTCCGCAGGCATCCACAACTAAGTTGCAAGTCCGCTATCCTTACCACTTCCTGGCCCGGGTCCCCAGGAAAGGTACTTCATCCTTACATAGGCTAAACGGCGGAGACCACCCTACACCTCTCAGTACAGTGTGGGCGCACACGGTCTCAATATAAATCCTCAGCAACGATACCATGCTCTCATATACATCACTGGTCCACAGGGTTCTTAAACCATATCATGCAATTTCAGTAATAAAATTGTAGTATAAATCTCATTTCATATAGAACCTGCCATTTAAATAAAACATGACCCTCGACCGTTAAGTAAAACCCTGCCCCCGGTCGTTAAGTAAAACTTGACCTTCGGCCATCAAATAAAACCCGGCCCCTGGCCGTCATATCAAATCCCATAATTTTGCAAAGGCAGTTCCATTATGTTTCACAAACAGTTCAATATTTTCACAACCATACCCAAATTCGGTTATACATTAACCCATTCTGATTGTTTACCTGCCACACAAATTCAGTATTTGAACATAGCCATTTAAACAACCATCGTAAGATAAAGCCCAATTTTCCACCGTTCATTTTATCCAAAATACCATATCATGTATCCTATAATTATAAAATCCATTTTGAACGGTCGGTTTTCGAAACAACCTTTGAAATCATAGTATATATATATATATATATATATATATAAAGTAGTTTAATCGGTTCAAACTTAACAAAACCTGACTTAACTTAATCCCCTTACTTGTTTTCCTTAAGCTACGCCTACAGGAATCCCAAAACTGTGCCTACGGCGCTCACACGAACCCTGAATTCATAAATCCTAGTTTAATCAACTCAACCCCAGGTACAATACCATTTTAACATTTTTTAGGCCCTTAAACTTCAACTAAATGATTAAACTCCCAAAAACATCAAATTTTCTTAATTCCCGAAATCTTACCCTAACTTTGTAGTGGAGTCTAGAAAGCCCAGTTCAAAAATCTATTCCGCTAGACTAGTAAAGAAACGCTCCTAAATCACCGTGGTGACTTCCGATCGTTGATTCGAGCGACGAACGATGAGAAATCGAAGAGAGAAGAGCGGTTCTCACGGTTTAGAGAGAGAGAAAGAGAGAGAGAGATATTTTATTTTTCTAAAAAAGATTCTCTTGTGGCTTATTTTATAAGCCATTGACCCGACCACATTCATCGACGAAATAAGGGATTCGTCCATGAACCTAAGCCTGAAATTTCCTGTCTCTCAGGATTTATTCATCAACGATGCCAGCACTTCATCAACAAGTCACAGAAGAGCACTCGTCGATGAAAACAGGGGATTCGTGGACGAGTGCTACTGCTTCATCCTTTTAAAATTTTCCTTTCTTACTTATTTATTTATTTTATTTTCCGAGTTTAGGTTTCTACAATCTCCCCCCCTTATAAAATTTTCATCCTCGAAATTTTCTAACTGATATCAATACTATACAAAACTCTCCCAGAGACCATGTAACGACCTGCTCCTTTTTTACATATTTTTTTTTATATATATAAATAAATTATCATCACATCATACATCCCAACTCAGTAGGTCACAATCCACCTGGGCCCGTGGGCACCAGGGATATAACAAAACATACAGCAGAAGCCTACGCAGCAGAAAGTATAAAATCATATACATCTCATCATAAAGTGCATAACACATACCAGAGTCACTACAATTACTATCTTACAGTATATACATCTCAAAAATGAAATCTAGGGACAATCCCCACAAAACCTAACTGTCCCTACCAAAAACTTACCCTTCCAAAGAGGGCAAACAACTGATCTAGATCAGCGGGGCTTTTCCCGCTCTCCTATCAGGGGCTCCTGAAAAATGTATAAGATTTAGGGGTGAGACACCTCTCAGTAAGGGAAATAAACTAATACCAGTGTGTGGCAACATGAGTATTATGTGTTCTACATATACCATACAAAACATATTCAATACTGTTTATCAAATATGGGAAAACATACATGTCTCATCTCATACACTAATAATAATATAAAACAATCCCGGTAGGTTAGCTGGCTGTTGTCATGTATTACCCCCACATGACTGGGTTATGTGGCCCGAAGGCAGGACCTGACAATGGTTGGCCGACCACTGCCAAGTCAAACAGTAGTCTGTAGGTCCGATGGGTCTACCCAGACTGGTCCGTACACCAGGGGCGATAACAGCACACTTCTTGAAAATAACCACATCGACCATCCAATCTCACACCACTCCGTACAGCGGCGTTAACACAGATATCATGATCACGAGGACCATGGACACATAGCAACGGTACCGTGCAAGTGCTAGCCTAGACCAAGCCAACCAGGTTCTGATATCATATACATATACTAAAACCGTGATACATAAATATCTCATATCATTTATTTTCACATCAATCATATCATTTCACATATATACGTGTATCATGAAAATCATCGGCCCGTACGCCGGTATTACACATTTTAACATAGCACGGCCCGTAAGCCGGCAAATCACATAGCACAGCCCGTACGCTGGCAAACCACATAGCACGGCCCGTACACCGGCAAATCACATAGCACAGTCCGTACGCTGGCAAATCACATAGCACGACCCATACGCCGGCAAATCTCATCCACATAGCTCGGCCCATACGCCAGCAAATCACATATACATATAAAAATATCTCGGCCCGTACGCCGGTTTTCCATCATAGAAATCCATATCGTCCCCATTCCAAAAAAAAAACAGTATTTCACAACATTTTTATACTCATGCCACATTAAACAAATTTTTCTACGTATTCAACATATAATCATTTAAACAGTATTTTCCAAATATAAATTATATATATAAATATATTTATTTTTCCTGAAACCAGATGCTATATATATATACATACATTTTCTCAAAACAAAACTAACTTAGTTTATCCCCTTACCTGATTCCTGAAAAGCCCCTAAGAAAATCTTTCCCGTACCCACAAGGTTCTCAACTCAATAGCCTGAAAATGAAAACACGCAGAATTAAAGTTTAGTATTTTCGTACGTACAATATTTTCTATAACTACCACTAAGTCAAATTCGACTTAAAAAATCTTACCTCAACTTAGGGATGATTCCCAACGTTCCCAATCAATACCCTGGAACTGAAAATTTTCAGTATTAAAGTTCAGTATTTTTACGCGTATATTACTTTCTTCAACTGTCAAAAATCCAAATATTGAATATAAAGCCTTACCTTGGATTTGGGATGAAATCTAACTTCGTTTTCTTGACGATCCGTTCCAGTAGACTTGTAGAAAACTTCGCCAGGAGCGTCATGGTGGTTTCGGTTTGTCGATCCGGCGTAAAATTAGTCCGGAATCAAAGAGAGAGAGTCGTAGGAGAGAGAGAGAGAGAGAGAGAGAGAGAGAGAGAGAGAGCACTTCCACAAATATCCAATTTAGCTTCTTGAAGAAGCTTCCCACTTTATATATATATATATATATATACACCTTTAACCTTTATGTTAAATACATATCATAATAACTTACTTATATATATATATATATACACACACACACACACACACACACACACACACACACATATATATACATGCTTCAATATATATATATATATATATATATATTTTCCTTATCATACTATTCATTTTACTATTTAATTTAATTAATTAATTAATTTTATTTTATTATTTTATTATTATTATATATACATATATATTTTTTTAAATTAAATTTTATTATTTTTTTTTTTTTTCCGGATACTACAGACCATTCATATTGGAAATCGTAAAAAAACGAAAAAACTACACAACTTACTTTATCTAACCTGCAAACAAAACCAACACTTACATGTGCCGCCATACTGATCTGTTTAGGGCTAAACCTCTCTGAAAAGTTGTGGGTACTTATGGCATATTTCTGTTTTTAGCTCTCAAAAAGCCTCCTCAACTGCATGATTCTACCATAACACCTTTACTAAAGGTATTTTCTTAGTACTTAGCTCCTGTATTTTCTGATCTAAAATCTAAACTGGTACCTCCTCGTATGCCAATGCATCCCCGATCTTCAAAGGCTCATAACTTATCACGTGTGAAGGATATGACACGTACTTCCTTAGTACTAATACGTGGAAAAAATGATGAAACTCTAGACAATGCTGGGGGTAATGCCACTCGTTAGGCAACTAGACCAATCCTTTCTAGGATTTCGAATGACCCAATGTAACTAGGGCTCAACTTGCCTTTATTCCCAAGCCTCATCACCCCTTTCATCGGAGCAATCTTCAAGAATATCATATCACCAATTTCAAACTCTAACTCCCGTCGATGAGTATCCGCAAAACTCTTTTAGCGACTCTGTGCTGATTTAATCCTTTCCCTGATGAGCTCGAACTTTGCAGAGATCTGCTGAACTAGTTCCGGCCCCAAAATCTGCCGCTCGCCTACCTCATCCAGTAGAACAGAGATTGGCACCAGTGACCATACAAAGCCTCATATGGTGTCATCTCGATACTGGCGTGATAATTGTTATTATACGCAAACTCAATGAGCGGTAGATAACGAATCCAACTATCCCCAAAATCTAACACACACGCCCGCAACATATCCTCTAGAATATGAATGGTCCTCTCGAACTATCCATCCGTTTGTAGGTGAAACGCGGTACTGAAAGTGAGTTAAGATCCCAAGGCATTCTACAAACTCTTCCATAACCGAGAGGTGAACTAAGGATCTCGATTTGAAACAATGGAAACCGAGATGCCATGAAGTTGTACAATCTCCTATACATAAAGTTATGCCAGCTTATTCATAGAATAGCTAACTCTGATTGGAACGAAGTGCGCAGTCTTCATCAACCATTACCCAGATGGCATTATGTCCATGCACCGCTGAAGGCAACCCTGATACGAAGTCCATCGAGATATGCTCCCACTTCCACTTAGGGATATCAAGTGGTTGAAGTGGTCTAGTTGGCCTCTAGTGCTCTGCTTTTACCTACTGACATGTCAGGAACTGTTCTACAAATCTGGCAATCTCCATCTTCATGTTACTCCACCAGAAGGATTCTTGCAGATCCCTATATATCTTCGTACTTCCCGGATGAACAGTATAGAGAGAGTGATAAGCCTCCTCCAGAATCGTACTTTTAATCTTTGTGTCGTTAGGCACACACAATTTGGCGTGAAATCTGAGAACTCCATCCTCAAAAACATTAAAGTCCATCTATTGCTCACTCCGTACTTTCTCCACAATTTCCATCAACTCCGCGTCTTTCCTCTAAGCGACTTTAATTTTTTCCTGTAAGGTTGGCTTAATGATCAAACTGATCATGATCACTTGTGAATCCCCATCTACTAACTCTACACCCAACCTCTCTAGGTCTATCTTGATCTGATGTTGAACAACAACCGCTAAAATTGACGCACCCCACTAGTTTTTTGACTCAAAGCATTAGCAACCACATTAGCCTTTCCTGGGCGGTAACTAATGGTATAGTCGTAGTCCTTTATCAATTCAAGTCATCTTCTCTGCCTCATGTTCAACTCTTTCTGGGTGAAAAAGTATTTAAGACTTTTGTGATCCGTAAAGATCTCGCACTTTTCACTATATAGGTAGTGCCTCCAGATCTTTAACACAAAAACGACAGCTGCCAGATTTAAGTTATGCGTTAGATAGTTCTTCTTGTACTCCTTGAGTTGGCGAGAAGTGTACGTAATAACCTTTCCTTACTACAATAAAACACAACTGAGTCCTTTCTGAGATGCACTATAGATCATGAATCCACCCTCTCTTGATGGAATGGTCAACACTGGGGCAGTGACTAGTCGTTGCTTCAACTCCTGAAAAACTAAGCTCACATTCACTAGTCCACTAAACTTCCTATTCTTCATCATAAGTTGCGTTAGAGAACCTGATAGCCTCAAAAACCCCTCAACGAACCGGTGATAGTATCCTGCCAAACCCAAGAAACTTCTAATCTCATGCACGTTCTTCAGTCTCACCCAATCAACTACTGCCTTTACTTTGCTTGGGTCCACTGAAATTCCCTCCATTTACACTACATGTCCCAGAAATGCAACCTATTACAGCTAAAACTCACATTTCTTAAATTTAGCATACAACTTTCCTTCTCTTAGCACTTGAAATGCTATCCTCAGATATTCATCATGTTCCTATGGGCTTTTTGAATACACCTGTATATCGTCAATAAACACTACCATGAACTGGTCCAAATATTTGTGGAAGACCTTGTTCATCATATCTATGAACACTGTAGGAGTATTTGTAACGACCCTCTATTTAAATGGGTTTTTTTTTTATATACTATGACATTTAACATGCTCTGATACCATACTAGATTGAACCCAATCATCAACCTAAGCAGCGAGAAGCATAAATCAAATAAACATAACCATATGTGATTATATACAATACTAAAGTACTAAATTGTTTCCCAAAATATATATATATAACTGTTCCCCAGAAATATCCTCAACTGGCTAAGGTTATACAAAAATACTCCCAAAAATACTCACTCTATTATCAGGGCAACACTGAGACCCCTCTATCTGCGAGCCTGATCTGCTTGCCTACCTGGATCACCTGAAAAATGTTAAAGTAATTGGGATGAGCCAACACTTAGTAAGATGAAATATGCTATTGCTAGTGTGTGGCGGATGAGTTACAATATTATGAAAATTTGTTTCTATAAAATCATATATAACTGGATCTGTAAATATAGTACAAGTAATAGAAACCACCACCATTTCCATGTTGCTTAACATATCAGTATTTTAGGTTACTATTTAAAATACTTCTAATGTACATAAGTATATTCTCTGTCTCTGTAAATTTGTATATACATAATAATAACTGAAAATTTTCCTGTGGATAACTGTGTATCATGATTTAACCCCTCATGACAGGATTGTGCAGCCCATAGGCGAGATCTACCCTAGCTGGCCGACCAGGGTAAACCACTATACTCCCTCGGTCTGATCTGCCCTCCTCAACCCATATCTGATGGGGAGTCTGTCCATGTCAGGGTACTATACGATCGACCTACTACCACGTATTATCTGAATAGGTGGTTGCCCTCTGTAAACTGTATGTAGCTACGGTACCGTGCTCTGCTATATGGTCCAACAGGGTCTGATACTAACTGTTTTACCATGATTCTGTAATAACTGTATCACTTATGACACTGTAATAAACTGTAACTGTATCATCTGTTTTTCTGAATTGAACTGCAATCTATAAGTCATAGTACTGAAAACTGTATAATCATATTACTGTAAACTATATAATCATGGTACTGAAAACTGTATAATCATGGTATTCTATAATTACTATAAAACATAACCACCGGCTGTATATGCTGTAAATCATATTCTAAAAATACTGTAAAACATGTTTCTTTACTATACCCATATCCTCAAGCCACACATAAATTTTAAACATATTATACATAAATAATAAACTGTATAAATTTCTATTGTGAATAATCATCTGATAAAAATGTATAGTTTATATTATTTCTGGTTATACATAAATGATAAACTGTATAAATTTTTCTGGTTATTATTCTTCAGGTCACTACAGTATTTGTCAATCCAAATGACATAACCAAGAATTCATAATGGCCATACCAAGTTCTAAATGCTGTCTTCGGAACATATTTTGCCCTAACCCTCACCTGATGATACCCAGATCTTAGATCGAGGTTAGAAAAAACTTGTGTGCCTTTTAGCTAGTCAAATAGATCGTCAATATGGGGTAACAGGTACTTGTTCTTCACTGTCATCTTAATAATTTCCTTGTAGTCAATGCACATCCTCATCGACCCATCATTCTTCTTTACAAACAACACCGGTGCTCCCCAGGGTGATACACTTGGTCTGATGAACCCCTTGTCAAGTAGTTCCTACAACTGCTCCTTTAACTCTTTTAATTCAGCCAAAGCCATTTTGTATGGAGCCTTAGAAATGGGTGTTGTCCCTGGGTTTAATTCAATGGCAAATTCCATCTCGGGATCAAGAGGCAATCTTGGTAAGTTCTTAGGAAAAACATCCGAGAACTCCCTTATCACTAGGATATCCTCCAGTTTAAGTCCCTCCTTCGATGCTTCTTCTACAAATTCCAGGTAGCCCTTTCCACCCTCCAGAAGTAACCTGTTTGTCTAAATTGCCAAAAGGATCCGTGGTGCAAAGCGCACACACGACCCAACGAATTTAAACTCTGGCTCCCTAGGAGGTCTGAATACTACCTCCTTCCTATGGCAATTGATACTCGCATAACTGGATGCTAGCTAATCCATCCCCAAAATGATGTCGAACCCATGCTTGTCAAAAACAATTAAACTAGAAGACAACATTCTCCCCTAAATCTCCATTGGGTAGTCTTTAATCACCTTATTACACACAATAACTGACCCTGTTGACGTAACCACACCTAACTCAGCATCTAACAAATGTGTCTCTACTTCATAAAATTTAATCAATCCCCGAGATACGAAAAAGTGCTTCGCACTTGAATCAAATAATACAACATTATTTGACAAAATGGAAATAGTACCTGTCACCACATTGCCAGCATTCTCTGCATCCACTGGCATAAGCAAGTACACTCGCGCCTGGGCGGTGCCCCTCTGATGATCACTGCCTGGTTACCTCCCCAATACTAATGCTATGGAGGAGTGCCAGTCAACGTCGCGCAGTAGTCCCGCGCCATATGTCTAGCCCCACCACACCGGTAACAGCCCGCTAGTCTAACCCTGCACTCGCCCCAATGCCTCTTATGGCATCTGGGTCAGGTAAAACGTGGTGGATTCCCCTGATGGGCTCGATATCCCATCTCCCTACGGTGGCCCGTGAAATTACCAAGCCTCCTCCATGTACCTTGGCTGGTACTAGTCTGAAATACCTAAGTCAAAGGCCTCTTCTTTTGGATTACTACTAGTTTCTCCCCCTCCTGAATGCTGGCCTCAATTGCCATGGCCTTGTCCACCAACTCAGAAAAATTCTGAGTCAACAACACCACCACCTATGTGCGTATTCCCTGCCTCAAACCCTTTTCAAACCTTCGGGCCTTCTTCAGCTCATCTCGGATCATGTATGGAGCGAAACGGGATAGCTCCATAAACTTGGTCGCGTACTGTTGTACTATCACGCCCCAAATCCGATAATGGGACCCAGGGTGTGATATAGTCAACGAAGTCTACTACCTCTTTCTGTTCCTATTTTCATTTTCCTCTCTCTTTAATATTTAAATATCAGTATTTTTCGGGTCATTACATCAATAACCCCAAAAATAGTTAAACAAGATTAGTAGAATGACCCTAATATATATATATATGTATGTATGTTAATATAATATTATATAAGTTTACCTGAAGGAATAACATTCCTTTAGGATTAAGTTCCTGAGAGTAGAGACTCTCCATCTCTCAGCATCTCTCTCACTCTCTCGTCTCTCCCTCGTCTCTCTCTCCCACTCTCTTCAATTCCTTGACTGATTTTTGCCCAATTGAAAATCAGAAAATATCATTAGACTCCATTCTCCACCACCGACATATCTACTAGAGTGAATTTGTTGTAGGAGCAACGTAGACATATCTTTTGGCGTAAGGCTAATTCTCATACTTACCTAGATTTTTCTTAAATCTTAAGCTCAATTAACGAACGGAAATTGTTAGGAGATTCGTGGGGAGATTCTCTACAATCTAGTTGAAGCGGGTTTTAGAGTCGGAGCTCCGGGGCCCCATTCCTGAATCGGGGGTAAGTTTAACAATTTTGGCTTTTAATAGGCTATTTAGGGTATTCAGAATTTAAGGGAATTTTTAGGAAAAATTACTTTGGGGATTGTGACGAATAATATAGTGAAGTTTGAATTTCAGGGTTTCAAGGGTTTTGAATGTCGTGGGGCGTAGGTCGAGGTTTTATCGGGGGTTTTCAGGAATTAGGTAAAGGGATTAAGTTAAGTCAAAAATTTTATTTAATTTGAACTGATTAAATTAATATATATATATATATATATATATATATATATATATATATATATATATAAGAATTTGAAGGTTATTTCGAAAACCAACCGTTCGAAATGGATTTTACAAACTTAGGATATATTGTATGGTATTTTGAATTAAAACAAATGGTGGAAAGTTTGGTTGTTTATATGGTTATGTTTAAATGTTGAAATTGTGTGGCCGATAATTATTTGGTAGGATTTATTGTTTAACTGGATTTGAGATTGTTTACGAAATACTGTAACTGTTTGTGAAACACTAGAATTGTTGTGAAAAATACTGAAACTGCTTGTGAAAAATGTAGGATTTCAAAATAAAGGCGAGGGTCGGGTGTTTGATTGGCCAAGGGCCAAGATTATTATTTGACGGCTGAGGGCCGGAGTTTTATTTAAACGGCTGTGAACCGGATTGTATTTGTGGCCGAGGGCTAGGTTTCTGGAATAATAGGAAATATATGTGAATTGATATTTTAAATGGTATTTTCTATTATCTAAATTGCATAATATGCTTTAGGAACCTTGGGGACCAGTGTATTGTGAGCACAGTACCATTACTAGTTAGACCATGTGCACCCACACTGTTCTAGATAGAAGTGTAGGGGGTCCAGCCGATTGTCTGCGTAAGGTTGAAGTAAGGGCGTCGGACCTACAGTTTTGCTGTGGATGCCTATAGATGTGTTTGCATAGGATGTTGTTTTTTTTACTTTATTTGGGCTGACCACCCAGGCTTAGTCCAGCCTTCGGGCCGCACAACCCATGTCATAGGGGAAGTAAGTGGCATGTTTGTCACAAGGATTGTCTTGTATGCATATATTATGTGAATACGGATAATTAATAAGATAACTTCGAGAACTTACTGAGAAAGGTGAGTGCCCTAATAATAGTAATGGTATTAAAGCAGAGGGAAGCTACTTGTATAAGCGGGTAATCTTTCCTATCATCAGCTAATTGTGTGTGTGAGTGTAAAATAAGAATAATTTCATAAATGTGTTTATCTACTTAGTGAACTGGTTATTTTCTGTACACTAAATGCATGCTGGCTACACACTGACATTAACTTAGTCTTTCCCTTACTGAGCTGTGCCTTACCCCTACTTTACAAACTGTCGTTTCAGGAAATCCTAGAGATCGGGTCTAACAGGTTAGAGGAGCCGAGCTAGCGGTATAAATTTATGTAGGTAGTGTGTATAGATAGAAATTTTATTTTTGTTTAGCATTGTGGGATGTAATTATGAGAAAATGAATTTATTTTTGTATAAAGGTAGTATAGAACTCTGGTAATGGATTTTTAGATATTGTATCTTTTATTTTCGCTACATTTTATATGATGAAATTGGTATCATGTACACAAACGTCACTAAAGTAGCACCCCGAGCCCACGTGACTGGTCGGGGAGTCACATGTAGAGAGATTGGTGTTATCTTAGGGTGGCTTTGTGGAAAAAACTGTAAGGTGACTTTGTTGTCTCATGGTGGTTTTGTGAAGAATCAATATAAAGTGTCTACCACTCAGTACCCAAGGATGGACAGTGATGTCCAGGATATGTCAAAAGTCTCATATGCTGGTGCAATTGGGTGTTTTAGCAGGCAACAGAGTGGTCCGTCAGTTGTGAGGTATGTTAATGCAGACTATGCAGGGGGCTTTGATGATAGAAGGTTTACAATAGGGTTTGTGTTTACTGTTGTGGGAAGGTCTTATTAGAAGTCCAGGGTGTAGTCTTATATCGTTATATTTACAATTGAGTCGAGGTTATAGGTAGAAGCAGAAGCTGCCACGGACAAGTTCAAACATTGCTTGGACTTGGTTTTTGTCTCCAATTGCTAAACGGGAGGTGGTCTCAATCTAGTGTCCCAAGATCAAGGTAGAGGCGCGAGATTTGTGTTTTCAGTTTCTCCCAAAGAGCATATATTCACCAAGGTAGAGATTGTTGTGATATGTAACTCATATACTGAGAGGAAGGCATGCGCAAAGAGAAAACATGGTGAAAACAATATGCTGGCATTTGCTGAGGAAATAGGCGACGGTTTGCCCCGTATGCATCGACGATTTGGTCTAAAATTCAGAGAATTTCTGCTCTTAGTATTAAACCGTTAATGGTTTGGCTCAAGAACCCGGCGCAGATTTTTAAATTTGAATTGGGACGTTAGGTTGGTTGGGGTTTGGAGGGAAAGCCTCCGGGAAACCTTTATGTATACGTTGTATATGATGTAATTGGATGGTTGTTTGTTTCTTTGATACAAGATAGTAAGAAATCATTGTCAATTGCTCCCATGAATGCAAGCATTGTCGAATCATGTAATTCTTTGTATCTTTGTTATTACTTTCATATAATGAACGTGATTGTATTGATCCTATATTATTCAACATTGAGTGCTCCATTGAAAGATTGTGTTATTTCGCCGTGTATTCGATTTTCACAATAAAAATTTTTTTACTTTAAAAAGTAAAATAAAATAATAACAATAATAATGTTGGTTCGTTATTACAGCTCATAAAGATACGGAAATGAGTGGTTAATTGATTGATAAACCAAAATAAAAATATAAGCACATAGTTAAAGAACTTTGATTTTATATTTAAAATAGCTCGCAATTTATGTGATTGTATAATAAATGTGCCAATTTATGAATTGATCGCTCTACCAATTCATTTATGGATTCGATTTTTAAAACATTTGTTAGAAATGTTTCTGAAAAATGTGTGTATGACTGATGGGATTACCTAATATATATGTCTCTTTCCCTTGAGGAGATGCCCTTGTGCCCAATTTGGAGTTGGGCTATGTTTATAATATTAGAGTGGGATCGGTACACGTTATATATATTGTATAGATTATGAAATGAAAGTGATGCTTACATGCTTGCTTACCTGGTGGTGAGTAGGACTGTCCACCAAGCATTTCTTCAATTCCTCTAGCCTCTGGACGACGTCGTATTGAAAACATCCATAACCAAAAGGTCCAAAACCTAATCCTTTTCTCCAGCCCAGCCCAGCCCACCCCACTCCATTCTGGCCCAGTGGCTCTCAGAGAGAGAGAGAGAGAGAGAGAGAGAGAGAGAGAGGAGTTGAGACCTGAGTGACCACTTGAGCTCCATGTGTTGCTTTCATTTCGTCGTTCAAATCCTGGCCGTCCATTTTAGCATTTGTCCCCACGTCTTGAATTTGGTCTTTTTCATCTTCTTAATTTGAAGGCAAAGGCAAGTGGTCCATTTGAACAGAAGAGGAGAGATGAATTTAAATTGCGTTTGGTTCCTGAAATTAAAACTTTTAATAATACTTGTTCTTATTAAAATGTTAATTTTTCATTTGTATGACAAAGCTAAGTTTAAAACATAAATAGTTGATAGGACAAAAGACACCGGACTCTTATGAGGTTTAGCAAAAAAAGAGAATGACCTCTTCTATGATTTTAAAATTTTGAGAGACCTCTCCTAATATATTCCAAAAACACACAAATGTCTCCTTATATTTTGTAAAAAAGATTATTTCTTTTAGAAAAAATCTATAACGTTTTTTAACCTTGACAAAGGTGTCAGCCTTTTTGCCAAACCTTAGGGATGGTAAGTCTTTTTTGCCCTAATTAAAATATTCTAATTACATTTTAAGAAATTTAATCTATTTTATTATATTGGTGTGTTAGAGTTATTGCAAATACAATGATATATAACTATGAATATATATATATATATACACACCAAATAAAATAAACAAAGAAAGAGAAATACATTAATTTTACATGATTTGATAACTTCGTTGTGCCAAAATGTGCGAAAATTTCCACATAATTATAGTCCTATGCAAAAAATTCATTGACATTAAGATTTTGACTTGTGTGAAAGGACTCGATAGCATCCTAGTGAAGGATGTGCTTGAATTGAACAAGTTGATATAGTGGGATATTTGAACTAGATTCGACTGGAAAATTCAGGTTTGACACTTGATTCAAACTCTATCTATCCCATTATTCGATGAGGTTGAATTCATTTCTTTTGCAAATTCTCAAAACTCAAAACTTAATTAAGCTCATAAGTAGTAGGGTTGTTCGTTAGTTGGGTCAAGTTAG
This sequence comes from Malania oleifera, assembly GCF_029873635.1. Taxonomy (NCBI): domain Eukaryota; kingdom Viridiplantae; phylum Streptophyta; class Magnoliopsida; order Santalales; family Ximeniaceae; genus Malania; species Malania oleifera. The sequence continues at coordinate 86,819,696 of NC_080428.1, read as the reverse complement.
GTTGAGCTCAACTTTCCTACTAAAATAACTAGGTTGGTTTCAAAAAGTACTCAAATTAAAGTCGAACTATATTGGATGCAATTTGAATTGATTCGAATTAGTTCAATGCTCGAGTGTATTGCACTTAGCTGCTGGCTAATTTTACTTTTTTTAAGAAAATAACATGAAGAAGTATTAATGAGACTAAATTTTTTGAAAAAAAAAAAAAAGAAAGATTAGAGGTGCCTAAAGTCTCTAATAGATTGAAATATAGAGATTGAATTAGAAAGAGTTTCTCTCACTTAACCTCAAAGAATAGTATGTAATCTTTGACCATTTTCCATTTATCTTTATTGTTTCATTTACTTTTCAATTATAATGTTCAAGTCGAGTGATTTTGCACCCTCAACTCAAACTTCAATGTAGGCAATTTGGATCAAGTCGAGTTGAATTGATGGTTTTATAATACTCAATAGTGTCACAAAATTTGAACTCGACTCATCAAACTAATAAACTACCTCAAACTCGGATCAAATTCAAATAAAAATCAAGTAAAATCAAGTTTCGAATTGCTTAGAAATCGACTTCACTCATTCATTTATACCTATAATCACAAATATTCTGCCAATCAAATACCCTCTAATCGTTTGATGTTTGATGGTGAGCAAAACTAATGAAGATTACCATTTGAAGTAACCTTCAACACCAAGATAACCATCCAATATGAAACAGAAACAATCAAATATGGATTGGAATATGCATGGTTCCACTTATGAACTCTCTCTCTCTCTCTCTCTCTCTCTCTCTCTCTCTCTCTCTCTCTCTCTCTGTGGTAAAATTTTATAAAAGAATGCATGGGGACAAACATAAAATGCAACCCAGCTCTGCTTGAGACATGGATTTTTGATTGAGATAGTTTTGAAACTTAAAAAGGGATTGGACTGGTCTCCATAACACAATTTCAATAAGAAATTGCGTGTGAGAATCCTCATATGCCCTCTCTCTCTCTCTCTCTCTCTCTCTCTTGGAAGAAATTTAAAAGCATAAGTAAAGAAAGCAAGTATAGCCTTATAGGTTGCAACATGTCCTCGTTTGTTGTTTCTATCAACCTATATAACACTTCTTTTTAAAAAAAAAATTCTTTCTTTAGTTTTCCCAATCTCCACGCCACAGTGACCCCCTATTCTATATATCCAAATATAATACTCTAATTTCACTCTAAAGAATGGTCCAATTAATATGTTTGCTTTATTTTAATTTTGGTTAAAATTAAGCACCAAATCTAGTTAATTGATTTTTTAATTTAAAAATCAGTTTGCTTTAGTTTAACAATGATAATAATTAATATAATATTACTGGGAGAGATAATAAATTCTAATCAAATAAATTGAAAATTTATATTACAGGAGATGAAAAAAAAATCACTTGCCAATTTGTTTATAATATTATTTGATTTAAATAAAAATATATATATTTTAGCTTTATAAATGTTAACCAAACAGACTGCTGGTTTGTAGTTTTTAATTTCTGTTTCTGGTTCTTTATTTTCATTTCTTAAATTTTCGACAATCACATTAAACGGCCCCTTAAAGACTAGTTTAGTTATGGGAAATTTTTTTTATTTTTATTTTTAAAATAATTACAAGAATAATACTTTAGTTTTTTAGTTTTTCAATATTTGTATAACTTTAGTTGGAAAAATATTGGAATTTTTTTTTTTAGTTTTTCTATATAAATATTTAAAAATCTTAAAATAAAATGGCACTTGTGTAATTTTTAAAAAAATTAAAATGAAAATTATAGTTATTTCGCGCAAATGATTAGACCTTAAAAAAAATTAATATAAGAAATAGAAAGTCAATTATCTACCCTTTGTTTTTTTTTTTTTTTTTTTTTTTTTGGAGAGAGGATAGTATGACTATTTGTCCCTATACTAAGGGTCATATCATGTATCCTATTTAATAACTCATTTTCTCAAATTTTAAATTAAAACAGAAGGGTAAAAATTGAGAGACCAAACTCAAATTTCTACCCTCTATTCATGTTAGTCTATTTTAAAAAATTGGCTAGATGGGTTCAAGTGTTTTTTTTTTTAATTATTAAATATTAAGAGGTCCTACAATTGAATTATTTACCATTTAATAAAATAAAGTTCACTTGGACCTTAGCCTTAAAAGACTTCAAAATCTGCAAATTAGTCAATGCCCCACCAAACATAACCCTCAACTATAATTAATCCAACCCTAATTGATAGCCATTGATTATAATTATTATTTAATTTCACTTAAGTACCTAGGAAGAGTTTAAAACGCGTGATAATTGCCCCATAGAGTGACCATTTGACCGTGGACTTTGAGTTCATCAATTGGGAGTATAAAAAAAACGGAGAAGATTGGAAAAGTCAAAATTACAGGAAAGAAGGAATAAATAGATCATAGGTTAGTACTGATTTACTACCTTATGAAACGAAGGTTCATTGGAGACAAATTAATTATATGCATATGTTTAATATTTTAGTTGATAAAGGAAAAAGAGTGTGTGTCTGGACATGGATTTTAGGTTTTTTATTTTTATTCTTTGTGTAAATTTGAAAATAATTTAGTTTATATATTAATTTCCGTTTAAATTTACGAAAATTTAAACCAAAGTTTTAATTTAAGGCCTTAAATACAGAGAAAAGATTTTTAAAAGCAAATAAGCCTATTTTTTTTTATTAATTACATGCAGTTTGTATAAGTGTTCTATTTAAGGGTGCATTTGGCAAACTTTTTACAGATATTTTGTCTTTAAAGGATATTCTAATAGTTTGAGCCTACAACTTTGATGCTTGAGGTCTCGTATTCTCACCTTATAAGAGGGTGGATAGAGGTACAAAACGGGAGACAAGAAGTTTTTTTTTTTTTTTTTTTTTTTCAAAACGCAAGCTCGACAAACATCTAATAGGCAAAATAAAAAAAGGAATAAGTGTAATATCAACTGTATTATTTCCATTTATTTGGTGGGCTCAACGCGTTTACAGTGATTAAGAGTCATTTCTACACGAGACCCACCAGTGAATGATGAAGTGTTCGATATATAACTAACCAACATGTTGAAAAATTTTTAGTACATTTAATTATGAAGATGCTTAACAAAATTTTCAACACCTTTGAAGTAGCATGCTTGAAAATATTTTTATAACAAGTATATGAGTCTCGATGCATCATAACCAGATATTTGGTGGGTCCATCCAACATATACTTATGGAACTCATGAAAATTGCCAAGTGGACGGTGACGATGTGTTTCACATGATACCACCAAATGAATGAAAATGACGTACCCAATACCACTGTCATTCAATACAACTTCTCATACGTTTATCAAAATGTTTGATGAAACTTTCAACATCTTTGATGCAATGCTTAGAAAACTTGTTAAATGTGTCCTAACTAGCAATTGTACATTAAGCACATCATAATCATATATTTAGTGGGTCCAGTAAATTTACGATAGTGAGGCAGGCCTCTATAAAATTCACCAACTAAATGGTAATGATATCTCCAATACATCTACCAACTGGTGCAAAAAAATTTCGTGCATTCGTCAAAATGTCCAATAGGCATTTCAAGGTCTTTGAAGTAATGTATTTAGAAAACTCGTGACATATACCCTAACTAGCAATCGATCATACATTTAGTGGGTCCAACATACTTATGATAGGGAGACCTTTGTAAAATTCACCAAATAAATGCTAATGATGCATCTAATACATCTACCGGCCGATGCAAGAATTTCTTGTACATTCGTCAAAATATCCAATAAGGCTTTCAACATCTTTGGGGTCATGCACTTAAAAAGAATTATGACTTATACCGTATCTAATAATTACGTATCGGGTCTATCAAAACATACATTTAGAGGGTCTAACACACTTTAACAAATGAAAATTACGGTTTCACACTTTAAATCTACCAAATAAACGGTAATGATACAATTAGTAGATGTACCAACCAACGCAAACGAGAATTTTCCGAACATCTCGTATAGATTTCTACTTATCTTCCCCTCGATATATAGAACTCTTGGATGTGACCACCACTATCAAAACCTAAAGTCCCAATTCACATATACATCCATGTCTAGGACACCCCCACCCCCACACCCCTTGTTCCATCACACAAGACACAACCATACAAAATTGCACATACATTGAACTTGAGATGAGTGTTGGGAAGTTCCGTCTCGTGATTAATTAGGATAATTAGTGACTGATTAAGCGGTGGGTTAAGGGAAGAGTGACCAAATTAGTCACTAATCCCTCCAATTAGTCTCCTCTGCTGGTTTGGTGCAAGCCATAATAATCACAAATGGGCCATTCCTGCCGGTCCATTTGTTGGTTAGTCCAAAAAAACCCCCCCACCCCTTTTGGTATAGGGGCATAGATGTCGCCACTTGGGGCTTCATTTTAGCCACTGTATCCGTATATACATCACAATTATTATACTTAGTCTTCTGTCAGAAGACATATATTCTCTATGAAGAAATATTAAGTGCACTCTTGACTGTATATGCCTATTGCTATTAATTTAAGTGGATAAAAAAAAAAAAAAAAAGCTAATTTTCTATTTGTATTTTTCCATTGGTTCTTTGTATAATGTTTTTGTTAATTAAAATTAAATTGTTAATTAATAAATAATTAGTAATTTTATTTTTTAAGAAAGTATTCCCATCACCTCTCAAAAAACTTTAAATTTACGGTTGTCTCGTATTTAATATTGATTGTGTGTATATATTTGGTGATGTGTTATTATTATTATTATCATTCATGATGTTTGTAATAATAAAGGGGCAATTGTAATTAATTGCTTATTAATTAGTCTATGGGGGAGATTATTTTCAATCATTAATTCTCAATGGTTTTGATGGATTCGTTGAAATTTTTTTATTGAAAAAGCAAGGAAGAAGATCTAAATCCAATTATCGAACCTATCCGTAGGGTTTGTAATTGGATTTGCCTGTGTAGCGTCATTTAAGGGAAAAAATAAAAGAGAGACTGAATATTTTTAAAGATTATGACTAAATAGTCTATTAATTACATTATTACAAGTTATTTCATAAAGATTTCAATGTGAGCGTGAATCTTTAGGTGAATTTTTATGTCTCATTAGTCATCCATAATAATATCTTCCCAAATATTAGGAGCTTTCTCCTCCGCAAAAGATTAAAAAAAAATTCTATGTTCGGGCTAAATCATATTTTCCTTATTTTCTGATAACATGTTTATCACAATTAGCCATGGACACGCACTATGTGCGTGTTCCACAACTTTACATTTTTTGAAATTTTTTAAAAATTATTTAAATAGTTAAGACAGCTGTAAATAGTTATAAGAATATTTTGCAATAATTTTGAATAATTATATAGATAAATTTCACATGATTATAAGGATATTTTGGAATGATTGTGAGTATGTAAAGAAATATTTTAAAACAATTACAGAAATAAAATTAACATTAGAGAGAATTCCTTTTATAGAAATGGGGAAGAAAAATTACAAAATTAAAATGTCTAATCATACTTTACATCTTAGTCATTAATTAAAATATTTATAAATTTTCAAATATTTTAAAATCACTTTATATAAAAAGATATGACACGATTCGACAGTTTAACCTAATAATTTTTTTCATTATGAAATACCATCGCGAGTGATGTGGCATTTTTTGAAAAAATATTGTACCACTCACCAAGGCCGCATCACCAATGACATAACAATAATAATTGAGTTTTTTAAAATAATTCACAATTGATTTTTTAAAAAAAATACGTAAATGAAATTGCTGGTGAGAAGCTTCCTAATATATATTTAAAAAAAATTAGGCAGAAATCCTCAAAGGAGTCCCTTCATAAAATGTAAGGGTTAGGCACAGCACAACACAAAGGAAAGCCATATCTCTCAATTGGCATGCCCTAAGTGGACCCCACAGGATCACGATCCACAGGGAGACTGTGACCCCATACTAACCCTAACCCACCCCTCCCTAATTTAGTGACATGCCCCGCCGTGGGGCATGTGCCTCCAAGTCCTTCTTTGTAAGCTTCCTATTACCATATAATTATTATTATAATTATAATTATCATTATGTCCTTTGATTAAGAGAGAGGCCAAGTGGTTTAATTAGAGAGAGAGAGAGAGAGAGAGAGAGTGGATAATAGGGGTGGTGGGGATTTTACTTATTGGGGAAGGGGGGTAGTGGTGCCCTCATCAAGTCCACAGTCCAAATACAAAAGTAATTAAAATTTATAAGTAGCTTTTATAGGGAGAGGCAGTGATTTAATGGGGATGTGAGGGTGAACAGAACAAAGAGAGGTGCCAAAAAATAAATGAATGGACGGATCAAAAATAATTAGTGGGTAAGATGCCTTTTTGTTTAATTACAATAAACAAAAAAAATTTTAAATATAACAAAGTTTTGAACTAATAAGAGATATGAGAAATTATATTAAATTATATATAAAATTAAAATTAAAAATATTTATATATATATAATAAATAAATGGCGTTAATTATAAAGATATTATTATACTTTTTGATATGAAAATGACCTATGATGATATACGAAAAGTAATAAATGGAGTGATAATAGTATAAGGCGCCCTTAAAATTTTTTTATTTTCAAGCTAGTTTTAATTTAGAAAGAAGTCCCCTATTAAAAAATAATTAAGGGCTAGACCCAATTAATTATAAAAAAATAAACTCTAAGCCAGTAAAAAGAAACTCCCCCACTCAAAACTCACAAAGCCCTAAACCTCTCCGTATTATCTCTCTCTCTCTCTCTCTCTCTCTCCTTCATGGGATGATCCATCCTCTTCAAAAAAAACGCCGTTACTGCACCAGCCGTTAAGTCACGTGCCTTCCCACGCCCCCAGCTCAAACCCTATGGCGTTAGAGCGAGAGCGGCTGAGCCTGACTCCGTCCGCCGTCGACGGCGGCGCTGACGTCGTCTCCAACGGCGTCGACCTTCCGCCTCCGCCCCTCGACTGCGGCGACGACGGAAGCAGGGCCCCGAGGCTCCCGCGCTGGACGCGCCAGGAGATTCTCGTCCTCATACAGGGCAAGAAGGTCGCCGAGAACCGGGTCCGGCGGGGCCGGACTGCCGGTCTTGCATTCGGAACGGGCCAGGTGGAACCCAAGTGGGCGTCGGTGTCGTCGTACTGCAAAAGGCACGGCGTGAACCGGGGACCCGTCCAGTGCCGGAAAAGATGGAGCAATTTGGCCGGAGATTTCAAGAAGATCAAGGAGTGGGAGTCGCAGATACAGGACGAGGGCGAATCGTTCTGGGTCATGAGGAACGATTTGAGGAGGGAGAGGAAATTGCCGGGGTTCTTTGATAGGGAGGTTTATGATGTTTTGGAGGGCGGGACGGTACAGCCGCCGGCGCTGGCGTTGGCTCTGGCTGCGCCGGTTCCGGCTGCGGAGGAGGAGGAGAAGGAGGGGAACGGAGCGGAAGAAGCGGAAGCCGAGGCAATTTTTGACAGCGGGCGAAGCGCGGCTGCCGACGACGGCTTATTTTCGGATTTCGAGGCTGCGGGGCAGGAGGCGGGTGGGAGTCCGGAGAAAGAAGTAGTTCCACCGCCGGCGACGGCGGTGCCGGCGCCAATTCCAATCTCAGGTAATTGAATATGATCCAAAACATCTTGTGTGGCAAATAGGAACAGAATAGAATCCATTATCCATCATTGCATTTGTTCAATTCTTTTCTATTTCACTCATAATTCAGATTATTGATTTAAAAATTTATTTGGGTTTGTACAGTTTATCAACCTTGGGAAATGAGTAATGTTTCAATGGAATCTTTTGGTGGGTCTGTCTCTGCTTTTTCTGGGGTTTTAAAATATGTGTCATTCTTTCTTCTTCTTCTTGTTTTTTTGTTGGGGAGAGGGTTTTTTTAATGGAGTTGTTGTTGGTCTTTATTTTTTTATAAACAAAAATGATTTTAACAACGTTGTTAGGTTTGTTTTCATCTTCAATGTTTATATTGATCTTCTAACTTAAGATTATCTAATGAAGTTGTGGATGATGATGTTTTGATTTGCAGAGCAGCAGTACCAACCATACCCTCAAGGGTTTTCGGGTCAAGGTAATGTTATTCTTCCTAAATCAAGTGAAATGATGCTTGGATGTTTTGCTTTTATGGACTTTTATTTTCTTTAATGACCCTTCCATTTCAAATGAAATTAATTCTACTGAAATCAGTTGAATTTGATGGGGTATTGATTTTTTATATTGGGTAGTGATGTTATTGGTAAACAAGTTAGGTTTTCTTTGGCGTTCTAATCAAAGAATTTGTGGAATTTCATGTGAATGATTGAATTAAAATTTACTTTAATCATGAAAAGACTCATTTATTCTATCCCAGATGGAATGCCAATCTCCTAGTGGATAAACCCTGTTCTTGTTTTGGTGCCCCACTTGTAAGCTACCAGGGTGGGCCTGTTCTCAAATAATGGCTGCTGCTTTGTGCTTAAGTTCTTGCATTTTGTTCTTAAGTTCTTGCATTTTGTTCTCCCCCAACCCTTTCTCTCTGTTCTGCTCTTTTTCTTTGTCACCTTAATATAATGTAAGATCGTCTTCTTGGCAACAATTATTTGAATATTTGTGAATTCTTTTCTAGTTTCTTAATACGCGGTTTTGCCATCATGCTAACCTTGTTTATGGAAAATTATAATATGATATTTCTGGAATTTCACTATTATTATCTTTTCTCTTTATGGGTGGAGTTCTTGGAAAAGTTATAAAATTCTATTTATAAGAAATAATAAAATAGGGACTGGTATTCAATGCAAAGGAACTGACCTTCCATCCTGTTTTTTAAGTTCCAACTGTATTAATTTTTTGCTACACCCCGAGGGATTGAGCCAATGAAGAGGGATTGTTTTGCTCCATAAATCTTACTACAAATCTTTTTTCAGCATCCAACACCATAACCTATACATCTTGCGTCAGCTAAAATCCATTTGTAGCACACTAGCACCCTGGTGTGAATTCATGCTTCCAATTATACTGTTGAAATCCTGCAGTATCTATTAGATGCTTATTTTATGGATTCAAATGTCACAACTAGAAGAGAGAACCCAGTGACAAGGTACAGATGAGGGAATGTATCATGCCAGCAGCCATTGCGTCACTCAAAGACTGCCAGGATTTGAGCATCTATACATCATTTTGTGCATCTACGTGAGGATAATACTGAACATAATTGTCGAAACAAAATAATTACTTCGATCCATAGGTCTCTTGGACTTTCATAAGAAACACAGAATGGTTGGTTTAGTTTTGCAGAAGAGATGGTTCAGTTTCAAGGAGAGTGTGTTGCAACTTGCAGCAGCCATGTATTCTCTGTTTGTATTTTGGCATAGGCTCATAACAGAATTGGAATTTTAGGTGGGAGGAAGGGGTGGAACATCTCAATATTAAAAGTTTTATCTGGTAGAGGTTCTTCTAACTATTTGTGTGTAAACTTTGGAATGACTTAATACCTTAACAATGTAGGTGTCAACTCGATTTGGTCAGTATGACATTGCTTCTGCAAATGGCTTTCAGTGACATAAAGCTTGTGCTAGAAACATCTGATGACAATTGCTTCAAATCACACTGCCCTCCACAGATAATTTCCCAAATTGTGCAGGCTTCTTAGCATACTGACTTGCTGGATGTAGATGACGATACCTTAAATGTGTCATAATATGGAGTACTACATCTGGTGGATATATGGGAGACAAAATCTACTAAATCATTCATGTTACGATCTTCTACATCCGAAGTCTTCCCCTTATCTGTCTTATGTTCGTGTAGAATTCAGACTGAATGACTGAACTTGCACTTGGACTAGATTTTTTTGAGACGGGCTTCTTTCTGGTTTGCAGGTACGACAAATGAGAAACAGCCAACTGCAAATCCCAGGGTAGATTCGACTTCTCAGGATGGTCGGAAACGGAAACGGGTTTCGACAGATGGAGATTCGGGAACAACCAGTGTGCAAGAGCAGTTGGTTGAAGTTTTGGAAAGAAATGGAAGAATGCTGAGCGCACAGCTTGAAGCTCAAAACACCCATTTCGAGTTGGATAGGGAACAGAGGAAAGGGCATGCTGATAGTTTAGTTGCTGTCCTTAATAAGCTTGCAGATGCTTTAGGAAGAATTGCTGATAAGTTATAGCAAAGGCCCATCAGAATACATAGAGTGTACATAGCAAAAATCTGCTCCATGGATTGTAGGGGAGGCTCGAGGATGGATTTGGCTGATTAAATTGATATTTTATCTTAGGATCACATTCAAGGTGGATCTTACATCTGCTTTTTCTTTTATTTTTTATTTTATTTTATTTATTTTCTCTTTTATTTGCCTCTTTTCTTTTTTTTTGGCTTATTGCCAGTATAGGGTTCATACACAGATAATAAGGTATAGAAATTTGAAAGGGTTACCATTACTTATGCTTTTTTATTCTGACATAATTCAAGCTCATATAAGTCTTCTTTCCTTCTCTAAATGTTCCTAGTGAGTGTACTGCTTGTTGCTACCACTAAGCTTATTATTATTATTTCTTGTTCTACAATCTCTCTCTCTCTCTCTCTCTCTCTCTCTCTCTCTCTCTCTCTCAAAAGACAAACGAAAACCACACACACCCACACCTTTTTTTTCTTTTTCTTTTTCTTTTTGGGAATGTTACTGCAACTTTGGCTTCTTGCTTAGATATCTTTTGGGAGTTCTTCTACTATGCTAACCCAGCCAAACATGTGAATGCTTTGTGCATTTACATGTTCAGTGAACAATGTGTTAAAAAGGAAATATTCATTTTTTTTATAAATAATTTTCGTTTTTTCTTTTGTTTGATACTGTATTTAAAAGAGAACTTTTTTTATACTCAGAAGAATATTCTGTCAAAAAAGTAAGAAACAACTTTTACCCAAAAAAAAAAAGGCCCTTTTCTTTCAGTCCTACGAGTGAAAAGTGTTGAAGCATGGTATATAACTGTACTCGTGCCAAGTTTGGCTAGAAAAAGAATAGATTAAATGCTAACCTCTGGCCACCGTTAGCTGTCCCACCATTAGGTCTAGCCCATTAGAAAGTGAGCTTTCTCTTGTGTGATAGGCTTGGGCCTATGGATTGGGCCATTTGCCTTATATGATGGGCCAACTTTGAAACTATCACCAGTTAATTACCTATCCATCGGCACAAATGGGCCAACTTCAGAAACCAAGTTGACGGGCCCAGTCAATCCCGTCTAACTTATCAACCCACCGGCCCATGGGACAAGGCACAATCCATTGTCGATATATTAGCTCGCTTTGTTATTGCTACATGGGCTTTAAGATGTGAGAGCCCATATACTATGAGTGTGTTTGGATATTTTATTTGAGGAAATGAAAAGAAAGGAGAATGCGAGGGAACTTATTTTTTATTGTATTTTCCTTCAATATTGAATACTATTGAAAATAAAAATATATTTTAATATGATTAAAAATATGAAAAAGTTAAATATTAATGATGTATAGAATCAAAATATTGTTCCTAAATTTGGTGTATCTTTTATTTATTTTTTTTATTTTCCTTAGTAACCAAATATAAAAATGTGAATTCCTTTATATATATATATTTTTTTTTCCTTAGTGTTTTTCTAATTCCAAATAGAGCCTAAAGGAAAAGTGTTTTTCCCCCCTCGTGTATGTGTACACAAATTTAAGTCACTGATGGAGTTAAAATTAAAAATGAATGGAACAAAACCTTGAATGGGAAAAACTAGCCATGGTCGCTATGTGCATACTCTACGAGTCTCTATTTTTCAAAACTTTTAAGAAATTATAGAAAAAAAAATTAATAGTATATGAATCATTTTGGGACATGTGTAGATTGTTATAGGGATATTTTGGAATAATTATGAATAATTATTGGGATAAATTTGACATAATTATAGGGTTATTTTGGGATAGTTGTGGGTAGTTAAATGAGTATTTTGGAATAATCATTAAAAGTTAAAATGATAAATTTGAAATTTTTTAAATAAGACATCAAAAGAGAAACCCCTTTATAATACTGAGAAAATAAGAACATGTGCCCTTCCACATTGGGTGACTATTTGTGTATGGTTTTAATTTGTATGTTGTGTTCTACGTCTTTAAATGGTCTATTTAGATTAAGGATTTTGTTTGGAGAAAAAGAAAGACAAAGAAAATATAAAGGAAATTATTTTCTATTCTATTTTTTTTATGTTAAAATTTATTAAAAATTTTTTAAAAAGTTATAATATCTACAATAATTAAATAAGAATAAGATATATATATATATATATATGTATGTATATATACATATATCTATATAGAATAAATAATATAAATATGTAAAGTTATTATAAGTGGTCTTTTTGCTAATGCCAATGGCCATGACCAAATTATAATCCAACACTCTCACCCAACCCCTTTCATTGATTTTAATATTATTTTTTATTTGTAAAATTAGGACTAAAATTTAATTGGTTTGGTAATTGCTATATTTCATGTTTGGAGAGCGCTTGGATTTGAATTTGGATTTGTATTATATTTGAATAAAATATAATATATAATTATATTCAAATTTGTCTTAATCAATCTCCAAATTTTAAAATTCATGCTTCCAAAAGGTAACATATTTGGAACTTTCATTTTCAAATTTTAAATTTTCCATTTAAATATAATGGTGATTTCATAAAAATTACAATTTTATTTCTCACTTTTCTTTTCAAGAGGTAAAATATAAGTTTTAATAAATAATAAAATAGATAAAAACAACAACCAAAATATTTTTAAAAAAAAAAGAAGTAAACATTAGCAACGACAACCATTATCATCACCATCTTCCTCACTTTTGAAGGACAACAAAAAACTCAAACACAAATATTATATCTTTATTATTATTATTATTATACTTTTAAAAATATAAAATATATATATTAAGATCCGAAAAAGTGTTGAATTTTTTTTCATAAAAAATAAAATTTAATTAGAAAAATTTTAATTTATATTTCATTCAATTGCAACCACTATTGGAAAACACAAACCTCACGTTTAGGAGCTTGAAATTTACGTTTTTGATTTAGATTTGTGTGGATTTAGACAAATCATAGTGTACAATTGTATTGAGTTTCATTAAAATCCACATAGTGTTGTGTTTGGGAGTATAGATTTTGGAATCTTGGATTTGAATTCAAGTGGCTTTGAGCAAAACATAATATAAAATTATATTAGGTTTCTTTCAAATTTATACAAATTTAAATCTAAGTTTTAAAATCAACTATCTTGAATGCTACCTAAATATTGAAAATCGACTAAAATTCTAATTTCAAGAGTCATTCGGTGTTATTATGCAAAGACAGTAAGTCGTTTCACTAGGGTCAGATGAATTTTGGGGTAATGATCCTATGGAACTTTATGTTCATGTTGGGATGTGTGTATTTGAATATGATAGATTTTTATATAACTCTAGTATTGTGTTTGTTGGACTATTTGATATATGTATATGTTGAAGCCTTCCGCTGTTAGTATGTCAGGTTCATATGATAAAAAGGTTAAAAATCAAATGTTAATAAATTGTAAAATATATTTTTTTTTCATTGATTTGGTGTCTTTTTTTTTTTTCTTAGTTTTCTTCAAAACCAAACATGAAATTTGAAATCCTTCATAATTTTCCTTCATTTTCTTAATATTTTTCAAACTCCAAGTAAGTCCAAGTAAGTTGTGTGGCATGTTTTTTTTGTTGGTTGGAAGCTAAAATTGGTCACGACTACACAAAGAGATGTTTCCATCTTCCATTCTATACATTTTTCCATCTCTCTTACGATTCGAACACAGTACTTCTGCATAAAAGTCCTAAACATTATCCATTGATATATTTCCTAAGGGTCTATTTAGATAAAAATATATATATATATTACTTAAAAAATAAGAGACCAAAAAAAAATAAAATTAGGAGAAAACTCATTTTCCATTGTATTTTTCTCCTATATTAAATGTTACTGAAAATAAAAGTTTGTTATAATATGATTAAAAATATGAAAAAAAAAATCAAATATTAATGATGTGTGGAATCAAAATTGTGAGTTCATAAATTTGATGCATTTTTAAAATTTTCTTGTTCACTTTTCTCAATAACTAAACAAGAAAATATAAAATTTTTAATAATTTTCTTTCCCTTGCTTAGTATTTTTCGAAATCCAAACGGATCCTAAAGATCCCTAAAGCCCAGGTAATGACATGTGATTAATTCCTTTTCAAAAATAAGAAAGAAAAAAAAAAAACTAGACAAAAAAGGGCACAGCATTCTCAGATGCATAAGTCTTTTGTCCCACTAAGAGAAAGATTATAACAAATATATAATTTAAGAGTCTCTTATTTGGAACTTGAAGGCATCAACTAAAATGGTAGTGTCCTGCCTTCACTGCTCCTGCCCTCTTTGGTCTTTACGAATTACAATGATTGAACTCTTGGGTAAAACAGGAATTTCACACAACCCCAATTGACCAATCTTTGAAGCTCCCTCCACTTGATACATATAATTAATTAATTAACTATTTTTATTTAAATTATTTTTAAAAAATAAGTATTAGATTGCCTGATTAAGCGGAATGCAATTAGATTAGTATAAAACGGAAGAGGAAAAGCAAGGTGGGAATCCTTTCCTTTGAACTTTACTGATCTCCTCTTATGATGTGTCCCTCTCTGTCTCTTCTTTTCATTTTTTTTTTCCATCTTTTTCTTTCTTTGTTCCTCTCCTCTCCCCCCTCCGCTTTTTTAATACATACTCTCGGCATCGAATTTAGGTTCGTCGTCCTTTAAATCTCAACTAATTACGAGCAAGTTCAGTTAAATCGGTCAAAGTTAGAAAATTTTCAAATTTTAAGGTCATTGATTACATTCAAATTTTGGTCCAAATAGTTCATATCATTGTTTAGGTCTCATTTGACTAAAAATTAATTCCAAAAAAATAATAAAAATAATAAATTTTAAAATTTCTTAGTCACTCACCAAATTTAAAAGATCATGTTATGGTCCGATTCTAAGATGATTACGAGTCAATCCTTCTTTTACTGATATATAAAATTCTTGTTCCCTAACTTGTGTTCTATATTTTGAACATAAAAAAATGTGCACAACTAAATTCTAAAAATATGTTTTTTTTTTTAAATCACACCAACCAACATATTTTGTAAGGTATCCAAGGCAGGCACTAGTTTTTAAAATAATGCAAGAGGTAAAAAGGGCCATACCAACATTGCCGTGTGATACAAACATTAATTGACCTTTTCAAAAACTACACCACAAATTAGTACATTTCTTTCTACCTCCCTTTCTCTAAAAAGAAAGCAAGTTAGCAGTAGTTCAAAAATGTATAAATCCTTTTACGGCTTATTTGGTTTAGCGAAATAATTATTAATATAATTTAAGATTTAAAATTAAGAAAAATAGTTATTTCTTATATATTTATAATTATTTTTATTTTATATATAATTAGAAATAAATAAATATCCCGTGATGAAATTTGAGAATAGTTATTCATTATTATGAATTTACAAAATGTTTCACATTATTTTTTTGTTTTATAGTAACAACATAATTTATTGTATAATTAATTATTACTAATCTATTGAAATTAATATATTCTTAAGACTAAGTATTCCTCAAACCAAACGTAACCTTATAGAGTTGGGATTAATATTTGGTTAAAAGGTTTTGACGACTTCTGAAATTTATTACATTAGTTGTGCAGATCTAACATGATTTCGTCATGTATACTAAAAAATTATCTAATTTAAAATATATACACATAGTGAAATCACTTTAGATCTCATGTATATACCCGGTGTACCTAATATTTTTGGGTTGCATAATAATTATTTTTTTGATAAAAATATGATAGAGTGAAATTTTGATAAAAAAAAAAAATAGTAGTTATGTCATATACATTCATTATTATTTTATTGAGCATACAATAAAAAAGGATAGATATTCTTATGATGAATTTTAAAAAATAGTTATTACTTATATATTTCTTCTTATGGATTCAAAAAAGTCTTAGGTTATTATTTGCTTTATAGTAATAAAATATTTTTTTTATAATATAACTAATTGTAGCTAACTTATTATAATCAATATATTCTTATGCTGCGTTTGGGAGCATCATATTTGAACAATGAATTTGAATTTGTGTCAATTATTACAAAATATAACACAAAATTATATTGAGATTCTACCAAATCAAATTCAATCAAATTCAAATTCATATCCTAGATTCACATTGTTAGGGTTATCCCACGTCGATTTTAGAAGGGGCTGGTAGTTAGTTATTAAATGTGAGATAAAGTCTCATCCCATAAGCTAACTTTTGGGATTGATAAAGCCCAAGACTGTCCAATACTGGTATCAAAGCCATGATTCAACATTCTCCCTGTGGTGCCGTCGATTTGGAGTCCGATGTGTGAGAAGGAGATTGTTGGAATTATTTCACGTCGGTTGTGGAAGGGGTTGGTGGTCAATTATTAAGTGTGAGGAAAATGCTCACCCCATGAGCTAACTTTTAGGATTGAGAAGGTCCAAGACCGCCCAACACATACTCCAAAACACTACATTAAGAATAAATATTTTCCAAGTGGTATCATAAAAAAAGTACATTAATCATTAAATCAAAATTTCATCTTACTCCTAATATGTTAATCAAATCTAGGCCTCATTACCTCACAAGTGAATCTTAATTAAAACAATCGATTTTACATTAGTTTCTTAGGCATGATCTAAACCTTCACTTGAACAGTGAAGATAAATTTTCTTAATAGAGAAAAGAGGGAGAAAGTGAAGTGTGAACTTTATATGTGCAATGAAATTTTTCCGAACAAAAGTAGAAGCAAGATGAGGAAGAGTTAAGAGAGAAAGTCTTTCTACATTATTTTTGCTACTAATTTAGTATTTAAGCCACCTAGAATTTGCATTGTAGCTCACCTTTGAGAAATTATAAAATGTATCTTTCCCTCCACTTATCTATATACTTTTTATTTAGAAGTGAGACAGGTAATATTTTATAATTATTAATTGCAAATCCTATATGCAAATATCATCCATTTTTTTTTCTTTATGGTTTGTTTGGATCAAAAATTTTGGTTGGGGAATGGAAAGAAAGGAAAATAAGAAAAAAACTCATTTTCTATTATGTTTTCATTTTATATCAAATACTACTAAAAAACAAAAATTTATTTTAATGTGAGTAAAAATTAATAAAGATTAAATATAAATTGGTTCTAAAACCATATTTTTGTTTATTGTTTTAAAATAATTTTTATTTTATTTTTTACTTTCTTTGATAATCAACTATGAAAACGTGGAATTCCTTCAATTTTTTCCTTTCTTTTCCTTAAAATTTTATAAGTTTCAAACGGTACCTTAAAATTATAGCATAAAGAACTTTCACAATAGATTAAACCCCTCCTCCTATCTGTTAGGAACCTGTGAGCATCCAGAAATATGTGACACCAGAAATTTAACGTGATTCGGTCAATATCGATCTACGTCCATGGAACACGCACCAAATATTCACTATTTCGCCAGAAAATTACAATTCTCACTCTCTCCCTCCCTCTCTTCCTCCTCTTTCTCCTCTCTAAGCTTCTCACTATACATATCTTGTATTCCTCAGCCTTCTATTTATAGGGCTGATATTTAAATTGCAATTTAATCACAATTAAACATAAATGGGAAGTTACAATGGAGATTAATTTCACCGCGTGAAATTAATTGCACCGCATTCCAACTCAGCTCCTGCTCCTGGCTGTCTCCTGGCTCCAGTTATAAAAATCTCCCACTTGGAGACCGAGACGCCTCCTCAACCAGTATCATGAATAAATGATGTGCTCAAAATACATCTTCAGTCATGAAGACCAACTAAAGTTGAACACAACTTCAGTTTCTCTGTAGTTACCACCTTAGTTAACATATCTACCGGATTTCTGCTACCTTGGATTTTTTCAAGTATCAACACAGTCCTCTATCAGAGATCTGACGAAGTGGTAACGCAATCCAATATGCTTAGTTATGGAATGAAATGCTATGTTTTTTGCCAGATGTATCGCACTCTGACTATCACTGTACAAAACATTTCTTTCCTGCTTTAATCCAAGCTCCGTTAACAAACCCTAAAGTCAAATCATATCTTTACTAACTTCTGTCACTACTACATATTCAGCTTGTGTAGTGGATAAAACAACAATCTTTGGTATCTGTGACATCCAACTAATAGCTGTTGAGCCAACAGTGAATATGTACCCGATGGTGCTTCTGCGATGATCAATCTCACCTGCAAAATCAGCATCTACAAATCCTCAGATTTTCATATCACTTTTGCCGAAACATAGGCACTTATCAATAGTGCCACGAAGATATCTCAAAATCCACTTCACTGCTTCCCAATGTGTCTTCCCTGGATTTGACATATACCTGCTGACAACTCCCATTGTTTGGCCAATATCCGGTCTGGTACCAACCATAACATACATTAGACTTCCAATAGCTGAGGCATATGGTACCTTAGCCATAAATTCTTTCTCTTCATCTTTCTGGGGAGACTGATCCTTTGAGAGATGAAAATGACCTGCCAATGGTGTCTTTACAGTCTTGGCGTTGCTCATGTTGAACCTCTGTAAAACACGGCTGATGTACTCTAACTGAGATAACTACAACGTACCTTGTTGCTTATCTCTAGAGATCCGCATCCCAATAATCTGCTTTGCAGGACCCAAGTCTTTCATATCAAATTCCTCTGACAGTTGTCACTTCGATTTCCTGATCTCTTCTATATTTGATCCTGCGACTAACATATCATCAACATATAACAGTAGAATAATATAGCTAACACGATACCTTTTGAAGTAGCAGCAATGGTCGGCATTGCATTTCTGAAAATTGTTCCTGTAACAACCCAAATTTTTAAATGAAATTTAAATAATAAAGGAAGGAAAATTTGAAAAAGGGAAAAGAAGGGAAGCTGCCGAGCTTCGTCGACGAACACAGGGTTTCGTCGACGAAGGCTTTAAATATTTCGTCGACGAACACAGGGCTTCGTCGACGAGAAAATACCGATAGGGGTTCTAAGAAAACCTGAATTTCGTCAACGAATACAGGGTCTCATCGACGAAATTTATGAAGAACTCATCGATGAAGATCGGGCTCGTCGACGAATTCTGCTGTCTATATATATATATGAAAAATCTGATTCTTACTTCCCAATTAAGCTTCCTCTCTCTCTCTCCTCTCTCTCCTCTTCGGCCCTCTCACCCTCTCTCTTCGATTCTGGGTTGGTTTTACGTCGGATCGAAGATCTGAGGCTACCACGACGCTCCTAGCGAAGTTCCCTGGGAGTTTGTCGCAGCGAATCGTCGGGAAAACGGAGTTGGGAATCATCCCAAAGTTGAGGTAAGACTTTTTAAGCCAAATTAGACTTTGTGATAGTTATAGAAATTGACGTACGCATGAAAATACTGATGCTTAGTACTAGAGATTTTGAGTTTCAGGATATTGAGTAGGAAATCCTACGGAGGTCAGGCTAAGATTTTAGGGGGCCTTTCTCAGTAGCCAGGTGAGGGAGTAAACTAAAACAGTTCTTTTCCATGCAAACTATTATTGATTATGAGTAGTTTTATTTTCAGAAGAACATATGATATATTCGTTTATTATGAATGAAATGTACGATTGGGAAAATACTGCTATGATGCTTTAAAAGTATATGTATGTATGAGATGTTAGAAAATCATGATTTTGAAATATGAAGTATGACTTTTAATAGAGCATGTATGGCATGAATATTATTTTACGTGAAATGAGATAAGATATGAATGCTTTTACGAGTAAAACACATTTTTAGGTATTTTGAAAAGATGGGTTATGTTATATTGAGTTGACGAATATATGATAAATGAGTCATTTTCAAATGTAAATACCTGAAATATATTTGGCGTGAGGCCATATTTATGTTATCAGAACGACCGTATTTATATGATTTTGGCACAAGGCCATGTATTTATGCTATCGGCACTAGGCCGTATTGACATTATTGGCACAATGCCATATTTACTATGATTTTGGCACAAGGCCATACGTATGATTTCGGCGCGAGGCCGTATCTATATTTTCGGCACGAGGCCATAATGATGTTATGTATGATCATGTAGTATATGTTATCATAATCAGGATGTTAGTTTAGCTTAGACCAGGAGCTCGGTACCGTAGCTATGGGTAGATCAGATTTGGCACGAGGCCGTATTAGTGCTAACCATTCCATGAGGGGATGGGAGATGGATAGTCGATGTGGCTTTCAGTAGAGTGTGGACGTCCACCTGGCAGTTCAGACCAGGGTGTGGCGGGCCCATCGTACTTACAAACATATTTGATTCGACAGTGGTCGGCCAGCCATTGTCGGGTCCCGCCTTCGGGCTGCACAACCCGTCATGGGGGGTAATGCATGACATTAGCTAGCTAGTCATCTTAGGTGTATTTTCGGTATTACGAGTCATAATAGATGTTTATGTATGTTATGATTTATTAACGAATATGAAAATACATGATTATCCAGCATAATATTATGATTATTTCCAAAGTTATGAAATATACTGTATATGTATAAGCACTTTAAATATTCACGTTGCCACACAGCTGTATTTAGTTTACTTTCTCTTACTGAGAAGTGTCTCACCCCCAACATTATTAAATTTTTCAGGAGCCCTAAAGAGACCAGCGGGTCAAGGCCGCCGTTGAGTTAGTGAGATTACCCATGAGAAGGGTAAGATTTTGTACTAGGGTTAGAGTTATTTTGTGTGACCCTAGAGATATTTTGATGTATATGGAGATTGTACATATGAACAGTATATTGATGTTAATAGAAAGTTCTGGTATTATGTTTTATGGATGGTTGAATGGAATTTTATGTTTACTACTGTTAGGTTTTCCGCTGTGTATGACAGGAGTCCCCGTTACCCATGGGTTCGGGTTGACCATTTATTTATTATGTTCTATTTTATTGAGGGATGTTACAGTTCCTCTGGATACAGCTGTCGAATTTCTTGTACCACTGTCTAGGAGCTTGTTTAAGCCTATACAAACCTTTTTTCAATTTGCATACAAGATTCTCTTTACCTTTTCCTGAGAAACCTTATAGTTGTTGCATATAGATTTCCTTATCAAGATCACCGTGAAGAAATGTCGTCTTCACGTCTAACTGTTCAAGATGTAAACCCTATGAGGCAACAATACTCATAACAGACCTGGTTGTCAGTTTCACAACTGGTGCGAAAATGTCGGTGTAGTCAATCCTTCTTTCTTCTTGAAGCCTTTAACTACTAACCGAGCTTTGTACCTCCCGGAGCCGTCATGCTCATCTTTGATTCTATAAACTCATTTGTTGTAAAGAGCCTTCTTACCATTGGGCAACTTAGCTAGTTCCCATGTTTTGTTAGAGTTAAGAGACTTCGTCTCATCTTTCATTGCAAGCTCCCACTTGCTCGCATCTCCTGCCTGACATGCTTCAACGTAGCATTCAGGTTATCCTCCATCTGTAAGAAGTAAATGGTTCACATACCTCCTGTTTGGTATGTGCTGTCGAGAAGATCTTCTAAGCTCTGGTGCTGGAGTAGGAGGTGGTGATGCAACAATCTGCTCCATATGTTTCTCTGCCTAAGCAATCTCAATAGTCTACTGAGGATTCTCTGTGTTTTGCTAGTGTATCCTTACACCTTTTAAAACATCATTCACATTTACAAAGGTTGTTTCAGACTCTGTTGTGTGTCTATCCTTGTACATCATCTTTTCATCAAAAATCACATCTCTGCTTCTGATCACCTTTTTGTTTTCATCATCCCAAATGCGATATCCAAATTCATCTCCACCATAACCGATGAAAGTGCATTTCCGGGATTTCGGATCCAACTTATTCTTGACATGATCATGTACATATACAACACAACCAAAAACTTTCAAATGTGAAAGTCTTACCTCTTTGTTACTCCAAACTTCTTTAGGTAGACAATAGTCCAATGGTACTGAAGGACTTCTATTAATCAAATAAGCTGCTGTGTTGACTGCTTCTGCCCAAAACATCTTTGGCAGGCCTGATTGCATACGCATGCTTCTGAGTTTTTCTGTCAACGTTCTGTTCATCCGCTCGGCTACGCTGTTGTGTTGAGGTGTACCTAACACAGTTCTTTCCATTATGATACCACTTATTAGGACCGAAGGAGCCCATGAGTTGGCTTGATACACATAGGTGAACACCAACTTGACCCCAAAGCTCAAACTATTTGGGTATTGGGTTCATCCATGTATATAAGCACTTATCATCCACTTTAATTTTCCAATATGGGACAAGCTCACAAGTGGAATTCTTAATAATCTCCCCCTCACTTGTGAGTTCCAGTTGCTCCCCTTTGAACGGAAACTCTCTCCCTTCTGGGACAATTCTCCAACAGTTGCTCAAGTGGGCCTTACCACTGGCACCTTACGTGCGTCAGATTGTATTCCACGTACCTCCGAACCACTCTTACCTCTCACGTATTGACCCTATTCGGATCCATCCGCAGCCTAGATGATCCTTATTGACCTCAGCCACACACTTGGTCCTCCAACCGTTAGCACGTCAGGAGAATTAGCTTCCCGTCTCGACTTTTACGATGTTGCTCACCCAGAGTTACGAACCATCGGCTCTAATACCACTTGTTAGGAACCTATGAGCATCCAGAAAGATGTGACATCAGAATTTTAACGTGGTTCGGTCAATATCGACCTACGTCCACGGAGCACACACTAAATATTCACCATTTCACCGAAAATTAACAATTCTCACTCTCTCCCTCCCTCTCTTCCTCCTCTTTCTCCTCTCTGCTCTCTGAGCTTCTCACTGTACATATCTTGTATGCCTCAACCCTCTATTTATAGGGCTGATATTTAAATTACAATTTAATCACAATTAAACATAAATGGGAAGTTACAATGGAGAGATAAAATGGAAATTAATTTCACCACGTGAGATTAATTGCACCTCGTTCCAACTCAACTCCAGCTCCTGGCTCCAGCTATAACACTATCCTTGCCCCTTTAATTCTCACCCATATCCCTTTGTTAGAATTGGAAAAAAAAAAAAAATCCTCCATGAGTTCCGTATAAAAATGCAAACCCTAATTTCCCGAATAGACAATCAGGAGATGAACCAATTGACTCAAGACCCGAATTCAAATATCATACCTCTTAACTCTAAACTATACTCAATGAAATACCACAATGAATTTGCCTCCTAGTGACAAATTCTTTGAAAGTGAAAAAGAAAAAGAAATGGGTAAGTAGTCAAAAAGCAAACAGAGGAGGCTATAGTCTTCATCATAAAGTTGTTCTTCCTCTTTCCTGCCTTTTGCCCTTTCCATCTAGTCTACACAGATCCCTCCCCTTCTTTTTGATCATTCACTATTGCATTTTTTAATCTTCCTTTGCACAAAACTTGCCGTCCCATATAAAAAGCAGAGACTGATAGCGCTTTCTCTGGCGCGGGCTTCTCCATCTTCCCCTGCTTTGTTAGCTAATGCCTTGCTGCCTCAATTATTATCCAAATGGTAGCTTATATTTACTTCAAATTCAGCTTGTTTAAAAATGTTCAAGTTTCATTTTTAATTTATACTTGATGAGTTATAATTATTCAACTCAAAACCCTTTCTCAGTTGAAATTTATTAAAAAAAATTCAAGTTTGAGTCAATTTATTTTTTTATTTTTTATTACTATCATAATGCAACTTTAGATATATATAGGACAATAAACTTGTCCTTAGTATTATAAAACTGCAACCATGTGCTTTACTAGTTCTTGAAGTAACTCGAGTCTTGACTCATTTACACCCCTAGATATTAGTGTTGCATAATTTTATGTAGGGGCAATTAACAATAAAATTAGAATTTTGTCACTGTATTATCTGTTCCGCCTATTACTCAAAGTAGAGAGAGAGAGAGAGAGAGATGTTCCCGATTTGGGGGTTTGGATCTAGGTGCGTGTTTGATTTGTTTTTTTTTTTTTTGGGTCCTTTTTTTGTTTGCCAACAATCAAATCAAAATGATAAGAAACTTTTCAAAGAAGAATTATACTACGTTTTAGGTATAAAATGTTAGAATAAGATTACAGGTTATTTCATGAAAACGAACTTTCTTTTATCTAAATCTAAAAGAAAGTAAACCTTTTACTGAATCAGACTAAATAATAACTGAACATAACTAAGCACGTCCATATCACGCATGCGTTATTGTTTTATCACTTGAGATGGCTACTAATATGTTCATCTCAACATTGTGATGAAACAAAAAGTCAAAATTGGGTTGATATTTGACTTATAGGGCATTGAAACCTAATGGTTCAAGATTTGGATTCGCTTTAAACTTCAAATTTGGGAGACTTTATGATTCATTTGGCATAATGTTAATAAAAGTCTAAGTAAAAATGTTGCATCATAGGTGTCTCATTTGAACGATTACAACATACTTTTTCGCTTTTGATATTAGATTTTGGAAAAAATTATGGAGACATTATATTTTAATTATTATAATATAATAATAAGGGTTATATGGTGGAAAATGGGTTTCTCCTTTTGTGCAACCAAATGTTTAGTTGACTTTGCCTAATGTATTAAACTAAATAAAAAAATTATTTAATTGTAACACAATAACTTCGTGTTCAACCATTAATTTTTATTTTTATTTTTATAAAAACTTGTGCTGTGGACTACAACTAAATGACTACATGTATGGGTGAGCATTTAGTCCACATTATTGAAAAATTCAGCTAAGAAATTGGGTTAATAGAACCGAATTAGCCTTTTAACAAAACCAATAATCGACCGATCAATACTTTAGTTAAATTGCTCAACTAATTAAACTGATTTGCATGGGTTGTCAATATACATGTATAAATATTAATATATACATTAAATTATTATATAGATATTACACGTAAATTTATTAATAAATATTACATATAAATTTTTAATATATATATATATATATATAGATAATTGGTTAATTTGGTCAACTAATCAGTGCGTACCAAACCGATAATGAGAAAATTGATTTTTCATGATAATAAATATCAAATTGACTAAATTACTTATATTTACTGAATCAAATAAACCAAAGTTACTCGATTTAGTCGATTAGTTCGATTTTAATCAAATTATGCTTAGCCATAGTTATGAGTCTTTTTCCATTTTCCTGTTATTTTTTTAAGGGAATGTTGAGAGGTTTGTAGAGAAGCCCAATAAATTTGAAGTTGTAAAATGTAGATAGCCTACTCCCCTTTCATCATTCCTTCTTAGTCAAAGTTCGAAAATGAAATTTCTATTATATTGTGTGATTGAGCCCATTTTTTTTTTTTCATAAGATACATCTAGTGTCATTACAGGTGACGGGAACTCTAAATTGAATATAACTTTTTATTCAATCATTTTGAGTGATTGTATTTTTTTTAATTTATTCATTTATTATTCACTGTTTTGCTTCCCTACTAAAAAAGTAAACTATTGTTATCTTATGACTAACCATTTATTTTTCCTAAAAATAAGCAATCAATCAAAAGTAATTATCTCATTCGGCGATAAAAAATTGTGATCACAAAAAGGTTAACATAGATCATTTATACAATATAGTGTAATAAATAAATTAATTTCATGATTGTACAATTTCTCAATTGTCAAATACCTTAGTTATTTAATTATGTTTTGTGAAACTATGGCATAAATTGTATCATTAATTTAATTAATGCCATTCGATATAGTCAAGTGCATTCGGTAGTTTATTGTGTTTTACATATAATAAATATATTTAATAAAATCTACTTATCTTAGTATCAAATTTGAACATACCGACTTCAAAGTCAAAACTTTTAGCCGACAAAGTGTCGGTATGTTTTGACTAAGTTCATATTCCTCTGACTTTGGGTGTATACATGTTTTTCTTTTTTATTATTTTTCCACATTAATCTCTTAAAACAATTTAGGTTTTTTTTTTTTTTAAAGCTAAATGAGCCAATGAGAGAAATGCAAGCTTTTCCACCCTTTGACAATATATATATGTATACATAAATCTTTGCGTGTTTATTAAAAATTTAACACAGACCAATTAAATATCATTCTTCGTTTCTAAATATATTTTCTTTTAATGGAAAGGTTTCATATATTTCACCCAAACGCTCATTATTATCTCATTTTGGCAATTTTTTTTAAAGGACAGTAGAAAATATTAATTTATTATAATTTTGAAAAAAAAGGGTTTGACATTACCATTAATTATTTGTTTTTATTTTAGATTAGTCATTTTTCTAGAACAAATATTTTGTTGTTTTTGTCATATATTTTGTGATTATAAATAAATATACAGATAATGTAATTTATATTTCTACCCATACATTACATGCGATAGTGCTAGTTAAAAATTTTAAAAGTGACCCGAACCAATGAAATATTATTTTTTTAAAAAATATTTTCTTTTAAAGGAAAAGGGCTCGTGTATTTTCACCCCAAGCACTTGTTATTATTTTAATCCGGTGAGATTTTAAAGAATAACTAGGGTGGAAATGTTTGACATTATCACGAATTATTTATTTTTGTTTTATATTTCTCATTTTTTTTTTCAAATAAAGAATTATTTTTTTGTTTTAAATATTGTAACTATAAATAAAAATATATGAATAATATAATTTATCTGTCTATACATGCATAATGCTGCCATTACACATTAAGAAAAATTTGAAGCTTATCTAGTTGCTTAGACTTCAACTATATGAAATGTCTTTTAAATACGGAGTGTTTGATTTACAATTAATAAGTACTTATTTCAAAATGTATTTTCCCAAACTATTTTTTTTTAAGTAAATTAGTATTTTTTGAAAAAAATAATTTTACAAACAAATTGGCAAAAATATTTATAATATGTGATTCTAATTTATTTTTGAATAAGTAGTATTTTAAAAGTCAATATTTGTATTCTATTCAATTCATTTTTTTTTTTTTTAATAAATGCTGGTTGGGACCCAGGTGATTTGCTGTCACTTCGCTTTATTTTAAATAAAAAAATAACAATAATAATAATTGTTTTTACCCTTTGCTGCTAGACAAGGGACTGGTGGGCGGGGGATTTTGTGCGCCCCACGTGCGCCCGTCACGTGATTTTTTAGAGATGGGAGATCGAATGTTCGGTCTCTCCTCCGCACGGACTTTCACTGAGCGTGGGGCGTCAGATCCAATAAGAGCTGGCCACGAGGCCCACCATGGTTCCTCAATTCGTTCACTCTCTTCACGCGCCATGTGTGCGATGGCCACGAAGCTGACATTTACGTAGTGAAACAATATTTTTTAAATGGATTCGAAATTACTGGCGTGGGAAATGAATTTCAAATATAATTTTACACTTAATTTTTTTATTACTGCCATTATTTTATTATTTTCTCAATTCCTTATATGTTTTAATTTTGTTATGTACTAGCCATGGGCATGTATAATGTGCGTATTTTTTTTATAAAATCTTATATATTTTTCTAAAGCTAATTATAAAAAATAATTACAAATTGAAAGACATTTAAATTTATTTTAAATATTAGTTGTGATGAATTATAAAAATAGTTTAGGATAATTAGGCATAGATTAAAGGATATTACCGCAGAGATTTGAAATTTAAATTGTGTCATACTTTTAAGACAATGTGATTTTACGTTAATATCTTTATTTATTATTTAAAGAAAACAAATTATATAATAATAATAATGACATTTATAAAAAAATGACATTAAAGGGAGAATTTTTTTTTGTACTAGAGAAACTAACGAGGGGTTTAGTCTTTTTAAATAGTTATGCTCTTGCCACTACGTATAACTTTATTTTTAATTGAAATTCATCAAATAACAAAAAAAAAAAACTTTACAAAAAAATAGTTTTCAAAATAAAACTGATTTTAAATTATCTTTTATTATTTTACGTAAAACTAATTCTTTTAACATGCTAAAAGTTTGAGAATCAAGTGTGTAACTAAGACTAATAAGAATCATCTATGAATTTTATGCTTAGAAGATGGATCCGAGTAGGGTTAAGATGTGGGAGGTATGATTGGTTTAGAGACATGTAGAATGCAATCAAAGGCACGTAAGGTACGGTGGTAAGACCTACTTGAGTAGCCGTTGGAGAGTTGAGTTTGCTCCTATGAGGGAGATAATTTTTGTTTAAGGGGGAGTAATTGAAACTCATAAGTGAGAGAGAGATTGTTGATAATTGAACTTGTGAGTTGATCTCATATTGGAAATTTTGAACAGATGATGGGTGCTTATATACATGGTTGCTCATAAGAATTAATAGACTTATACTTTTTGATCAAATTGATGTTCAACCATAGGTATCAAGTCCACCCATAAACTTCTCTGGTGCTAATAGTAGAATATCTAAATTATGATACCGCTAGATAAATTATTATACATGCTAACTTAGTCTCTTCACAATCTGAGTAATTAATTAAATATTGAGTTGTTAGATACTTTTTTTTTTTTTCAGAATGAATTATTACAATTAAGAATGTGATATGTATGAATGATTAAATAATTTAAATCTAAATTTTGTTAGACAATTTATAGAAAACTTATTATATGCTAATGTAATATGCATGAATAATTTATTATAAAAAATTACGTATCGTCTTTTAGATTAGTAGTTTGTAAATAAAATTATTCATTGTAATCAATTTGTTAGCGTTCCAAAGTGGTATGTCCCACTCCGATCAAATTATAACTACTCAATATTTTATAAGTTAACAATTTAGAATATTAGCCCATATAAATAACATCTCCTAAAGAAATGAAGCTCGTAAAATAATATATGCAACAATGATATAGTACAACTATAATGAAATCATTATATTATTAGTTGTGGATACCAAACCTCATATTTAGTGTTTACAAAAAAAGGAAATTGTGAGAAAAATTTTAAAATAAATCTGAAGATATTTTAAAAGTAATAAAAAAAAAAATTAAATAAAACTATCTTCTATTGTCTTAACCAAATGTTTACGTAATCAAACCCATGCAATGCGTGGAAACAGCACATTAATTAATATGAAAAATTCTAAAATAAAATCTTCTATTATATTTATGGTGACCTTAAATAATTACATACAAGTGCAACTTATTTGTCCAAATGTGTATTTATAAATATTTATATTTAAAATTATACATGCATATTTTTAAAAAATTATGGATTATATTTAAAGTAGGATGATAAAAAAAAAAAGCTTAAAAATAGCTTTTAAAGTTGTTTTCATTAATAGCATCGATTAAAATATTTTTTTTTTCAGAAATATAATTTTTCCTGTAAATAGAGAGAAGGGGGAAAAAATTGCGTAAAAAGGAAAAAAAAAGAAAAAAAGAAAAAGGAAATAGAAAAAGTCTGTATTGCTTTTATCAATGCATCTCTTGCGGGCATGGTTTCGATAGTTGAGGTTAATCAAGGGAGAATCGCCTAATCGATCCGTTCAATTCCCGAGACTCCATTGCCGCGACCTCTAATGCCGTGATCAAGATCCTGTTTTTCCACTCCTACCTAGGGTTTTTCCCTTCCTCGTTCTCTCTGCTGATCTAGGGTTTTGAAAAAGGCAGCAACAAAAAAATTTCAGTCTGAAAATTGCGAGCTCCCGGAGCTCCCCAGACTGCGTCGTTAATGGCGTGATGTTCGCGTTAATCGAGTTCCTGTGTGTGTAGTTTGCTATCTTTGTCATGTTTGTAGGGAAATTTTATAAACTTTGAGGTTTGAGTAGGGAGCTTTGTCTCAGCTTCTTTCGGTTCAATGGCGTTTGGGATCGGGCGAGAAGGCGAGATCTCGCTTGGTTTTGGGAGCATCACGGAATCGCGGCGCTTGAGAGATTTGGTTAGGCTCAATCTGAGATGATCTAGCGTTGGTGTGATGTTAATGAGTGTTCGTTGCAGAGACGACGCAGAATCACAGTTGCAACCATGCATTTCGCGAAGCTCGACGACTCTCCGATGTTTCGGAAGCAGGTCTCTCTCTCTCTCTCTCTCTCTCTCTCTATTTGTCTGTATATAAATTTTTAACTCATTGGGCATAATTAGCTGAAATTCGCAAAATGTTATAGCTGGCTTATTTTTTCTTTTCCATTTTTCATTTATTTTTCTCGTTTGAGTGGGGCTGCACAGTGGAATTCTAGTTGTATTTGTTTATTCGCGATTTACATTCCGGAGTGTTTAAAACATACAAGTGTTTGATAACTTGGGGAAGATAGTTCAGGTTTGAATTCTGAAGTCTCCAGGCAGCTCAATCGTTGTTGTTCCTAATTCTTAAGATGCAGATTGTAATTCTTTCCCTACCGTTAGCTGCTCATTATAGACTATCTGTACGCTTAAATTATAAAAAATTACAATGTCAGTTCTTGTGGAGACATCTAGTGTGGGTTGGGTAATGGCAAGTAGGGTTAGCTGCGAGCTCAAAGAATATGATAGTTGTCACTTGTAAAAAAATTTCTATGCACCTGGGCAATAGCATATCAATATCCATGTGGTGTGAATTTCTGAATAACCACCAACATGTGTTGTTTCAAATACACATGTTGTTGACTATAGCATTCAGCAGCAATTTTGGCAAAATTATATTCGTCATATAAGAATGGAAATAATGTGGGTCTGGGCCAATTTTGGGTGCTTAAATTCAAATCCATCCCATCCTAATTTGCAAATTCAAGTGCTAGTTTATTACTGTATGCAATGATGAAAATTCTTGTTTGTCACATCAACATTTTTGTAGTCTGAAAATCCTGCATCCAAGTACGAGTTATCTTCAAAAGATCTGTTTTATTAGTTCAAAAAAGCTGTAATCCTGATGGCTTTAGTTGGTTCTCTCCAGCTTGTTTGTGCCATAACATTGTAGAGTTGAGTTATTTTTTCAAGGAAATATTTATGGCTATTTTATTGTTTGATTATCATTTGTTAGATTGGTTTTATGGATATTACTATTTTAAATCAAAAGGTAAAGAGAGTACTTCTGATGTCTCCATTTGCTCTCTCTTTTCTTCATTACCATAATATCATTTTGCATTGTATTAAAGTAGGGTGTGTAAAATATAGAAAGGTTTTGAGCATGTTGTGCGATCATAAATCTTTAAAATTAAAAGTAAAGTTCTAGAGTAGTTGTGTTCATTGACCTTTAGAGAGATTGGAGGGAGGAGGGGGTTGTATTATTTTTATTAGGTGGTTGCAAATGAGCCAAGCTTCCTTGAATTTTTAACCATGCTCAAGCTTGAGCGCCAAGCTTAAACTGACTGGGTTAGAATATAGTTCTTCAAGCTTCTTTATTAAAGTACTAATTTGTCTCTACCCAAGCTGGAGCTAATTGTTGAGCTTTAGTTAAATTTTGTTTAAAGACATTTGAAAAATTTATCAAATGAACATATATAAACATATTTTTCAAATACAAGTAATTTATATAAAATTAACATTGTAATATTATAATATCATGAGTCAACTTAGAAAACAATGTCAAGGATATTTGAAAACAAAAGTATCATTTCTTAAAAAAAAATAAAAAAACAAGGTCATTTAAAAACCTAAATATTTTCCAGCTTGCCTTGTGTCAAAATCGTGTAATTTTTATAGGCCAGTAATTAGCCTATAAACATGAAGCATGAGCATGTAGTAACTAGACTATTTGTAATGAACAGCCAGATGATCCTATTCACAAATAACTCAAATCAAATGCCAACTTCAAAAATGGATTATTCATTTGCATACTATAAATGGATTGCAAAATTAAAACCTTTGCCCCCACTCCACTTCCGGTACTAAATGAGTCCACTAATGAGCTTCTAAATGTGCCTAAATTGATTAATGAGCCCAAAATGAGTTTGTGAATGGATTGATCATGAGCGTATAGGAGTCGAGCCATTTATTAAGTGTGCCTCAAAGTTAGGCTTGGGAATTGCTTATTTGTGCAAACAGGTGAGTCCTAACGAGCAGTCATCAGGCCAAGCTATTGAGCTGGTCATAAACAACTTTGGTTTGTTTGTAGCTCTATTTGTAGGAAAAGAGTTAATTTGTTTATTTTATTTTAACTATATTTTCTGCCAAAATAAATGGTCATTAAAATGGTTAACTGCGATTGATCAACCACTGTAACATAACTCCACTAACCTTGCTTTCTTCTCTCTGATTCAATTGTGTGGCTGTTTATTAATGCTGTTCTGTGGCAGTATTTTGGGTTATTGATGATTTTTTGGTGACAGATACAAATGTTGGAGGAAAGCGCAGAATCACTGAGGGAGAGGAGTCTAAAGTTTTACAAAGGGTGTCGAAAATACACGTATGTATTCATTTGTAAATGTGTTATGTTTTTTTTTGGTTTTGTTTTTTAGTGGCACATTCCATGAATAAAACTTATCTGTTAGGACTTCCTTTTTTTTCAATTTATTATTATTATAAATTCATTTTGATATCCAGCAATACAATTAATCTGATCAATCACTTATATCTTTTCCCATATTGGCATATATTTTTTTGTTTTTTTTATTTGTTGGGGATGGGGGGAGGGTGTGAGAAAATTTCATTGTTGAAAAATTTGCATTTTTGTTATAAATTTAGGCACTGTTTTGAAGCTGCTAGGCCTATGATTGGATGTCCTTTTGTTTCTAGAAAAGAGGATACATCTTAGGAAGATAGAATATAGAAATAAAATTAAAGAAAATAATCTACTTTGCAAAATTTTGCCATGCAAATCATTCCCAAAATCCCACCCCTGGCTTCACTTTCCTTCCCTTGCCTATACTAATAGTATGATAATTGAGGGTTTTTTTTGTTTTTTGTTTATTTTTGGGGGATAAATATAAATTTTCTTAGTCATAAGCTCCCTCAAGTATTTTTTCCAGTGAAAGACAAAAGGTAGCAGTGGTGTGTTGACTTGTTTTTCATTGATTACGAAACTTGCATTAGCATTTTCAATGGGAAGTTAGTTCATATCTGATGTTTCTTTCGCATAACATCGTTTCTTCCTTGGTCTTTTTATCTGAAGGATTTTGTGTTGTTTAAATTTCAGTGAAGGGCTTGGGGAGGGATATGA
Organism: Malania oleifera; assembly: GCF_029873635.1. Taxonomy (NCBI): domain Eukaryota; kingdom Viridiplantae; phylum Streptophyta; class Magnoliopsida; order Santalales; family Ximeniaceae; genus Malania; species Malania oleifera. Next base: position 86,786,550 of record NC_080428.1, on the reverse strand, counting down.
TGGAGACATTGCTTTTGCAAGTGCCCTAGAAACTTTTGGCGGAGGACATAATGATCCTATTAGTGTAGCTTTTGGAGGTATGTTTGCTTGTTATGGTTTTGTCTTGGAATTTACTTCATTGACTGTGAAAAACATGTAAGTTGATTAATTTGTTTTGGTTCTTACTATTTAAGTGCTTCAATGTAAGTGCCATGGGTATTTTGGTTTTTAAACTTCTATTTTCTGTTTTTCTCTCACTTCGAAAGAATGATGTTTTGATGTTAGTCATATAGATGTGTGTGTGTGTGTGTGTGTGTGTGTGTATAAGAAAGCCAACTCCAAATTTAGTTTCTAAGCTTATCACTAACCTATATTTTTGTCCCTAAGCTTCTTTGCTTGTGATTTCGTTCTTGAACTTCACTGTTGCATGCAATCTCTAGCTAGTAGATAACTAAGGTGTGAAATCCATTAAATTTAATAGTTACAAGAAAGTGCATGACTGTATTGGTGCAAAAATGGAGAAGGGACGATGTCTGTGGTCTTTGGTCCTGAGCAAGCCATGCTCTGGATGTTTCTGAAACTTCACTATACTCCCCCTGTATCATATTCATATTGCAAGCAGGCCTCTCACTCCCTTGGTGTGTACACTGGGAAGTTCTTTGCTTCGCATATTAGCTTATTCACGCTTTAAGCTCAAACACTAGTTATTTACAATCACTAATCTTGTCCACAACTTTGATGGCAGGCGTTTCTTGCTTCTAAGATAGTTTTTGTGCCAATTGATCTCATTACCTTGCAAATTGTAATGCATGATAATTTTCTTTAAATCTTGATAATTTTATTGAATTTCAATTGTGTACTGCTCTATATCAATAAAACAAGAAAAGAGAGCTGGTGAGTTAGGGAATTCCTGTCCTTAATGCCTTGTTTGGTTGCCAAAAAAAAAAAAAAAATGAAATTCTTTCATGTTTCATGATTTGGGGCTTTTTAAGAAGTTCAACTGAGCCTGCTGCAAGTAATTGACTTATTTGTTAGTTGAATGTTTGCATATAATAGTAAATCATTACATGCTAATTTATAATTTTAATGTGCCATTTGACGGACAGGAAAATGCGGAAAAGAAAAATAGAGATACATTTATAATCATTTCAGGCAAGAGAAAGGAAAGAAATTCCTTTATTTTAGCCTCATATGATAATTTAGTCTAATTGAAAAAAGCAGCAAAGAAACATAACAAATAAAAATGCTGTACTTTTTATTTTTTAAAATTACAATTTCTTGTATCAAAGGATTAGGGTTTTAAAGACCTCATGTGGCTGGAGCATGGTGTGCCGAGGCCAACAATACTCAGGGACATTGCTGCTTCTTTGTTTTGGCACCAAAGCAGTCACATGATATCGTGATATTGCTAACTTTTAACAAATTCCATTCGATGACTTAGTTCTCTATTGGAGTGGATTATGTAATTATAGAGTTCAAGGATCAAATTTTCAAGCAATATTAATTTGGGAGCAAAATAGAAGAAAGTGCTAAGTTCAAGGACTCAAAGTTGGGTTAGGCCTCAAAAGAAATGCGTGTGCATGTGTTTGAAATTATCTTTGAACGATCTGTTGAGGAGTTGAGCGGCATCCTATTGATAAGCCGTTTATGTGTTCTAAGTTATTGAACTTACTTTTGGTGTTAAGCTGCTGGAACTTTAGAAAATTTAGGCTTGTGAAATATATATTTTTTTGGATGGAAGAAGAAGAATATATTCATAGGGAAAGAATGTGCAAGACTGGAGAATAAGGAATCCTCCTAAAAATAATAAAAGAACAAAATCAGGGAGAAAAAATAGCAAACCAATTACGCTGAACATCCTGAAAAGACAATGCCTTGAAACAGCCAACAACAGCAACAGATGTAATGAAGCCAAATATTGAATCTTATCCCTAATCAATGATCACGAAGTCTTCTTTCCCTTAAGTACGGGTGTTCCTTTCAAACCTAACCCCAACAAAAAGGCATATACTCCGCGTCTCCAAAAGGCTGATCTGTCTTTACTCCTTCTGAACATTGGGAAAAAATGGCCAACATATCCTCACCAAACCCGGACAAACCTAACTTTCCCTAGCGACACCAAGACTAATGCAACCAGGGAATGTCCATAGTGGGACCAATGGCTTGGATATTTTGATGGTCTCAATTCATGGAAATTTCGATAGAAACTTCAATTTTGATTTCGATTGAAGTAAATGATGGAAATTTATAGTGTACCTCTGGGAAATATTGAAGAAGATGATTATGCATAATTTGGATCCAAAATAAATTAAAAAAATTCATACATGACAAGTTTTAGTACGTACAAAATATAAATTGCATATTGCAAAGCAAGCAAGGCTGTAAAGAGCCTTTGTAAGTGTTTTTTATAATAATAATAATAATAATAATAATAAGGCTGTAGTTAATTATGGGGAATAATAATAATAATAATAATAATAATAGGGTAATTGTTACTAATGTGCTAATTTACATATGGTATGGGTAAATGGAAGGGGTAATTGGGATTTTGAAAGGGGCAAAACAGTAAAAAGGTGGGGGATTTCAATTAGGCACTGGAGTGTTGCACAATGACATGAGGCAAGGAGCACGAACAGTCCATAGACTGCATGGGGGACGGGCTGTGAGGTGCGAGGTGCGAGGTGTGAGAGCCTGCAACAACGCCCCTTATCTTGTTTGCCTCCTGCTGTGGGTTGTCGAGAGACAGAGCAAGGAGCTGCAGTGCTTGCTAGGATTTCGTTGGAGTTTTGAGCAAGAGAAAGAAGATGAAGTGATGAGGTCTGCTGGGTTTTTTCATCAAAATTCGAGCTACAGTGCCTAATTTACCGAAATTCTCAAAATTTTGGTTGAAAATTTTAAAAATGAATCTTAAAGTGACTTTCCATTTGATACCAAAATTTTGGTGTTTCAACTGAAATTTAAGTCCTTGACTGAGACCATTTGAGCTAAATCCACTGCCCCTCTCATTCCTAGTTGCAGCTGCTCTTATGCCATAAGTTTCCTTGCACGTGGCTTGTCTGTGATAACTTATTTGGATTTGCATGAACTAGCGGGCTGATCACTGTGGGGATGCCCCTTCCAGCATGAGCGAACCTTAGAGGAGAAACAACAATGCAACAACAATTAGAGGCAGATTCAGAACTATCAAAACAGAGAACACACATATCTGGGAATAAAGCCTTAGAAGGCCTCCTATTCTGCAATTATGGAAGGAAAATCAATTTGTGGAGGTTTTATGTGTATTTATTACCATGACATGTTTGATTTTTTGTGAACCTTTAATGGTGACTGAGAGCTGTGGGACTTAACAACACCTCTTGGAGGTTTAGAACCATGATCTCAGTTATGCAGGGCTTGAAACATCAACATTGGTTTGAAAAATTGTTCCTTTGTGTGTATATAGATTGATTTGTTGTAGTTCAATGGAGTTATGGGATACTATTTATGTTTTGCTTGTTTTCTGTGGTCAAACTCAAGAAATGTCAGCTTGCAGAGTTTAATACCTCTGCTGGTGAAAGTTTGTTAATGTCTAGGTGTCACCATCCTTCGTCGGGTTTGTACTAGGGAGATCTCATCCATGTAAGGTTGGATATGGTTTCAACCTTTTGATGTGCTTTTTATCGAGCAAAACGGCCCAGTGGGCCAAAACAGATGATACTTTGAGTTGTCCTGGGGTATTGCCATTTGGGTCATACCCTACACAAAGAAGTGGGCTATTTTGATGAGGGCATCATATATCAAATGGGGAAGTAGCCCTATATCAGGTGTGTACTAGGGAGATATTGGCTTGATAAGGATGGATTTTATTTCAACCTTATGAGGGTTCTTTTATAAAATCGTAAGGCCTAATGGGCCAAAGTGGAGAATGCCTCATGGGAGTTGGGCTGAGACCCTTACATATATTTGTTTTAATCTAATTGTGTATTTTATTATTTCCAAGGATCTGTTAATTATTGGCTTGATTTTTTACTGAAAATTTCACATATCTGCTTTCTTTTAAAACATTTGGTGTTAATTAACACATTTACTTGCATTATTAATGAAGTTCTTGCTTGTTTTGCAAGGCCCTGTTATGACCAAATTTACTATTGCATTGAGGGAAATTGGGACATACAAGGAAGTTCTTCGATCCCAGGTAAATCTGATGCTCTTTGATTTGATGAAAGCTTACACTTAAATTTTTGTACAAAAATAAATAACTTGTTCTTCTTTTTGAATGTTGTCATAATAATAGCCTTTGTGGTTTCTTTTTGGCTGCTTTTGTGATGGCTTTTTAGGTTTGCATGAACTTTATATGGGTACATCATTTTTCTTGAGGATATCTCATCCTCTTTGTACTTTCTTCCTTCTTAATAATTTCTTCTCTTTTCTAAAGGGTACACTTTCGTACCTTAACTTTCTATTTTGATAACTTTGAATAAGGAAAAGTGTTTATGGCTTCTGTACTAGGCTTTCTTTTGCGTGTTAATAATTTATTTTTGTGTTCCATTTGATAGCAAAGTGGTCATAGGATAGGTGTTATGGTTAGCATAGGGTAATAAGAAAAAAAGTATATCATCTGCCATCTTGATTGTTGGATTCTTGTTAGTGTGAAGTTGATTGTGGAGCAACCCTAAAACTCCAGTTCTTCGTCTTTTCAATGTTGGCAGTGAGAAAGAAGCTTTAGCCATGGACCTTTTGCATTCTTCAGGGGGTTCTACTATTTTTGTTGTACAATAGGTTAGAAGACTTCATATTTGTGAGTTTATTCATCTATTTAGTTACTATCACGTGTGCTCCGCTTTTGATTTTGATTGACAATACTTTGTAAAAATCATGTATAAAAGATGTGCAAATAATAATTTAAATTTATTGTCACAATTTAAACTTTTAAATTTTAAATTTTATTTAATTGAAATGAGGGCGGGCCTTGAAATATTTGTTCAATGTCAAAAATTGAAACTTCAAGATGAAATTTTCACAATCTAAAGCATAGCTAGCAAAAGTTTAAAAATTTATGGTATAATTTACCCAAAACTGAAATGCTTCATTTAAAATATTTATTTTTTGTTAATGAAAAATGGATTTTAAGAATGTCTAAATAAATGTATAATCATATAATATGAGAGAGAGAGAGAGGGGGGGGGGGGGAAGAGAGAGAGAGAGAGAGAGAGCTTAGGCAGTAAGAATGGTGGGATAGGGTCTCATGAGCTGTTAAATTGACGTACCTAAAGCAAGGGGCCTCTTTCCTTATGTGGCCCACTAGTGCCATCAGGCGGACTTTCTCCCTGTGCATGAATGAATTTGTCTTGGATGTTTATATTTGCTTTATGGTTATGGTTTGCACTTTGCAGTGACAGGAAGAAATGCATTTTCCTTGCTTTTCCATTTTGCAGGGGCACCTTCTGGCCATCGCTCCTGCCAACAGATCTAGTAATAGAGGGGCAGACACTTGATTGGCCTGCCCCTCTTTCTTTTCTCTTTGTGCAACAGGGCCTCTATAGCAGAGGGCTTCCTGCTCTGCCATCAGTGCCTGGCAGCGCCGCTGCGGTGCTGTCTCTAGCAGCTTCCAGTGGCCGGGGATCAATCTTCTCAATGGCGAATGAAATTTGGAAGGAGATTGATATTTCTATGCTGCATTGTCAGGTCATAATTATGTTTTTTGCGTGAGAGGTGAGGGCATGAAAAAAATAGGAGACTATGTTGAAGCATTTTTTTTTTTTAAATTTAAAATTATGTTTATATACATATATTATTGGAAAAAAGCTGTTCAAGTTTTGAAAATTTGTATTTATAGAAAGAAAAGAGAGGTTTTGGGGGCTTTTGGCTCAAAATATGCACGTTTGAAATTGTTTTGGGTTCCTTTATTTGAGAGAAACATCACAGAAGGGCACCAAGGTGGAGGGTATATTCATGTTGCGGGCAATAAGCTTCAGCTATTTTTGTGACTTATGGGATGTCATCTCCTACTTTAGGAGGCTATGCACATCTTATTTGGGGAGCAGGAAAATGATAGGATATTGTGGAAGGTTAATAGATGTAGGACAGTAAGCAGGTAGCTGGATGGGTCATTTAGACTCAATTTGGAGACCAATTCAAAGAACAGGGTCAAGGGATTGTTGGTCCTAAACCCAAATGTGTATTTCATTTGTTGCATGTTTGTCTTTATTTGGGGGGTTCGTTTGTAACTATAGTGAGTTTTAGGGGTTTATTTGTAATTTCATGTGTCATGTATTTCCTTCTTCCATGTACCTTTCCTCTTTTTCTTCTTCTTCTTCCTCTCCTCTATATCTCTTCTGATTTCTCTCTTTGCAGTAATTCTCATTGCTGTTCTGCATACAACAAGGACAACAACAAGAAGCCTCAAGTCCCACTAGGTGGGGTCGGCTACATGAATCCTTTTCACTAATTCACCCAATCGAGAGCATTTTCCTCTATTAGATTAAGGGCTTAAATCCTTCCTCACTGCCTCATTCTAAGTTATTTTAGGCCTACCCCTATCTCTTTTCATGCCAGAAACAATAATTAACTCACTCTTCCTTACAGGTATCGTATACTTGCGACTCGATTGGTGAAATAGTATCTCTCTACGAAAAAGCCTTTTTTTTTTTTATACCGATGCACAAAGAAAAGTAAAAGTTGGATGAGTGGTATAACATTGAAAGATAAATTAAGGAATGAACATATTCGTTATAAGTTAGGTGTAGCTCCTATAGAAGATATGATAAGGGAGGGACGACTCAGATGGTATGGACACTTGCAACGTAGGCCACATAGTATACCTTTGAGGAAGAGTGACTTAGTTACTGTGGGGGGTAGTAGAAGGGGTGGGGGTAGACCTAAAATAATTTGGGAGGAGATAGTGAGTAAGGATTTAATATCCTTGAATCTATCAGAAGAAATGGTCCATGATTGCATAATTTGGTTTTGTTGTTGTTGTACAAAGAATTTTTTTTTTGTTTTAAATGCCCAAACCATCTAAGCTGCCCCTCCTTTATTTTGTCTTCAACCGGTGCTATGCCTAAATTATTGTGTATATGCTTGTTTCTTTATTTTTTAATTTTATACTACTCATCCACCTTAACATTCGCATTTTAGCAACTTTAACTTTTTGTACAAGTTGTTTCTTAGTTGCCCAACATTCTGAACCATAAAGCATAGCCGGGCGTACAGTCGTCTTATAAAATTTTCCTTTTAAATTTAAAGGTATTCTACTATCATGCAACAAACCTGATGCATGCCTCCATTTTATTCAACCTATTTTAATTCTATGTACTTCATCTTCTTCAGCTTCCCCTTCTGCTTGCATAATAGATACAAGATATCAAAATCTATTAGTGCTAATAATTGCTATTCTGCGTCATTTGCTCAATTTATCTTTCCTGTTCTGCATCACCTTTCTTGGTTAAGTAATTGTATAACATCCCATTATTTGTCAATGGGGAGAATTTCCTAATGAAAGTGGTGTGGGGGATCTTTTATGCATTTGAAAGTAGCATATTTTGTAAGGTCAGCAGTTGAGGATAAAATGTGGATAACATGATATCTAGGTATTGGTATGTGCGTAACACATGTTTGAAGTTAAGACAATAAAGGAAAAAGGAAAAAAAGGTTGCAAGCTAAGAGGGAGGAGACTCTGTTTACTCTCCTTTCAGTTGTCTCACAGCTAATACGCTCCTCCTTAATTGCCTTACTGTTAATTTGAATGGTCTTTAATTATTTCAGTCTTTGTGCTAGTGTGGGTTTTACTGTAATTGGCTTGAGATTTGTGGCACATATCACAGATGCCTGGTAGTTGGGATTTGTGGTAAACGTTTTTTGAGTGCTGACTATGTTTATGAATTTTGTGTGCTTCAATATTCAGGCATATTTCTAGGCTGTTTGTTATTGTCCTCTGCGGGGCTTTAATCTCTGCATTCTTCCCTCTTTTAAGAACTGTATCATTATATATTCTAGAAGCTAGAAAGATTTTATAGCATGTTTATAAGATGAAGCAATGCATATTATTCTGGATTTATCTTGTGGCTTACTCTCCACATAACCTGGGTACCCAGCTGAAGTAATTCTCAATGAGAGTGCAAACACAAATAAATGTTGGAAGTTCCTTGTAATATAAGTTGGAAGTTCCTCTTATCTTAAGAAAAAATGCGTCTAGATCTTGAGCATGCACATGCTTAACTAACTATTGAAGAATATGTTTACTTACATATTTTCCCCTTCATTTTGTTCTTGAAATTTCTTGTTTAGTTGTGAATGACATGTTGTTTTCTTGTCTGACATATTCTATTCTTTTCAGGTTGAGCACATGCTAAATGACAGATTGTTACAATTTGTCAATATTGATTTGCATGATGTTAAGGTACTATATATTCCTAAATTGCTGCCACTTTTGGCATTCTTTAAGTTATGATCCATACCTACTACAATTTTTTTTTTTTTCTTTCTTCTGCTTTGAAGGTTGTCAAGTGAATTTTAATTCATTTTCTTAAGGTCTAACCACTGTATGCAGTTTCATATTCTCTTATCTCATGTAAGTTTTTTCCTAGTCTGTACTATAAGGGATCTTGTCCTGGTGCAGGAGGCACGGAAGCGTTTTGACAAGGCTAGCCTTCTTTATGATCAGGTGCATTCTAATTTTTGTTGTTGAGGCTTTTTTTGGCACTAAGAATTTGTGGCATGTTCATTAACTATCCAGTCTTTGTGTCATATTGTCATCCTTTTAATGGACTGAACCAGAATGAAGTTGACTGTAAATAACTTTTAACTGAAGTTTTCTCCAGAAAATTTGTAATGTTCTTTTATCTTCAGGCTGAAAGAAATCAACAGTGTACTCCGTCCCTTTAATTTTGCAATTTTGAATAATTGGTGTTTGGATCTGATCCAATGAATGAGGAAGGGATTTCCTTATATGGTGCTGATTTGCAGGCCTATTAACAATGTTGATCTTCGCTGAAATTGCAATGCACCAGTGATGCAAGCATGGTCTTAAATTTCCACAGAATTGTTAAAATTTCTGCTTTCCATCATCCTTTAAATTGAAATGACAATCAATTTCTGTCTTGCATAAGTTTCAAAGAAACATCCAAAATTTATCGAAATCTCGAAATTTTAACGAAAACTGTTGAAATTTTAACTATAGAATGAAATTTCCTTGGAATTCACATGTGAGGTTTAGACACAAAATGAAATTTCTCTCTTAATGCATCTTATTTTTTTACTGAAACAAAAGATTATTACAAGGGCTTTTGAAATTATTGAACTCACAGCAACTTTTATTTAACCATTCATCTCTAGATTATCTTTATTTGTATAAGAAATAATATTTTATTGATTTATGAATTTCATTTATATTGACTGAGTATGTCCAATACTCCAATACACATTATTTTATGAATAAGTTTAATACACATATTATATTGTATTGCTACTATTGCACCCTATTACAACAGAGATGTATTTAATTTGTACATTTTAATCCTAAACATTACATTATCATGTCCATCAACCATTTCTAAAGTTTCATAAAGGAATTCTATCCTTTACAACTTTTCCTATGTTCTTTTATCTTCAGGCCAAAAGAAATCAACAATGTGCTCTGTCCTTTTAATTTTGCAATTTTGAATAACTAGTGTTTGGATCTGATCCAATAAGAAGGAGGGGATTTCTTTATATAGTGCTGGTTTGCAGGCCTATTAACATTGTTGAACTTTGCTGAAATTGCAATGCATCTGTGATGCATCATGCAAGCAGGACCAACAAGAATATTGCACAGGGACTGGTAGTAGTAGTTCTTTGAGTCAATTAGGGTATCTAATGTACTTCCTTTTTATCCTTGGTTTTAGTATTTATGAAAGTTTAGAAAGCAGTAGTCCTTTTGTGTGAATAAGATGCTGAAAGCCTGAAACTATTGAACACATCCTCCTGCATTGTTTATGGGCCTGAAATCTCTGGGATCTTGCTGCTCTCTGATTAGGCAGCAGTGTGTAACTGCTTAGATGGTGGAGAATAAAATCTGGGCCTGGAGGGGTATTCATAAAAAAGGAAAGCCTTGATTCTAATTTCCCTTACCATTTTTGGGATTGTGTGGAGAAAAAGAAATAGAACAGCTTTCGAGATTAGCTGAAAGATAGAGGACTACCACTATAACTGGTTGGGATAGTGGCTTGTATATCATAGACACTTATATGATTTTTGACACCTTGTGTTATGGGCAATACTTTTATTTTGACACTGTTTGTACATGGATGGCGCCCCCCTTGGTGCCTTTTAATGAATTTTTCTCTTGCTGATCCCAAAAAAACAAATATATTATTATGTTGGAATAGTTTTGGAATTAACCTGGCGCAGTTTATATTGTTTCATAAAGATTATAAATAGGTTAACATGAGTGAAAGAATCTGATGGACTTGGCCGTCTCTCTCTCTCTCTCTCTCTCTCTCACACACACACACACATTTCTGCCTCCCACCTCTCTCTACCCCTTTTGTCTTTTGATCCAGATGTTTTTGTCACTTACTGCCTCATATTTTCTCTCTTTCTTTTCATTCTCTCTTTCCTCGGGGCAATGTCAAGTGAGTGGAAGGAAAGTGGCGCTTGAAGGAGAGGGGGTGGGGGGTTGGCTAGGGTGTAATGATTAACCTGAAGAATCTTAGTGGAGGTTAGATCAGTTTTTTTAAAGCTAGTTTAGCTAGGAAATAACTTTTGTGTATGCAGTGATGGCTAGAGATTTGGGGTGAGCTTTTGTCCTCTAGTCAGGGAATTATCAACTACTCTTGGTGGAAATGTGAAGGTTATGCATACATAAACAAACTCATATTTTCATCCATGTTAATATTGTAGATCTTTATTTTACCATCCATTCCTATATTTGGTTGTGATGTATGTATTTTAAAAAGTTTGGGAATTTTAAGGCCTGATGCATCTCCCATGAATGCTTTGGATTCTAAGCTCTAAGGCACAGTTTTGTTCAGGCTGCACTCTTTTGTGAGCTTTCAGATGTGATTCTCAAATGATCTTAAAACTATGCTTGGAGTTATTTGCACTGGTAAACTATAGCCTTCAGGTGCTACATCATAAATTGGTGTATTTAGCTTCTACTATAAGCTTCATAAATTTATCCGGTTCTCAGGTGACACTGAGAACTTTATATATATATATATATATACGCACACACCCAACATATCTAACTGAATCAATCAAACCTATCCAAGTCAACCTTTGGTCACCTGAGAACCGGATAAATTTTTATATATATATATATATATGTAAAATAATGGAAGCTTTTCTTGCTTGCTGAGTCTGTTCACGTGGTCAATTTTTTGTTTCCCTCTCTTCTTAGGCTTAACTCCAGCAACAAATCTGATTCTTTGTATCTGTCTCTTCAAAATTAACAACTTCCATAATTGCATTCTTCATTCTTCATCTGTCTCTTGGTTTTCAGTGTGGCCTTTTCAATTCCCTAAAATTTCTCCTTTTAAATATTAAGAATTATCTCACTTTTTGTATCATTGCTTCTACCCAGATCCTTCACACTGACTCCCACCAACCTTCTGAGTTCTCATAAGAACTTCCTACACTTTCTCCTCCCTCCCATGCCTTCCTCAACCTTCTCCTGAACAGTTTTCTGTCATTTCACCTACACCTTTCCATGAATCTATTTCCATATATGTGAAAAAATGAAAAAGAAAATATGAGAGCAGGCTTTTGAAATGCTATAGCAATGCTGCTATGAAAAAATTGTAAAAACAGTAGGGAGAGACAACAAAAGGGCAGTGGAAAAGCAAAGGTAGGAGGGAGGGAGGGAGGGTAATGAAGCTGGTAGAGACGGCCACTCGCAACTGCAGCTATAGCAAAGTTATAGCTGCAGTTGGCTTTTGAAGCAGAGAGAGAGAGAGAGAGAGAGAGTTATGAAGCAGGCAGAGAAGGCCACTCGCAACCACGGCTACCTGTTCAACTCTCACTGTGCTGATTGCATCAGGCCCATCACCAGATCTCCTGAACTCAAAATAAATAAATAAATTAATAAATAAAGCAGACCAGTTTGAGAGCAAAAGAGATTGAGGAAGGAGAGAGTAACTAATTGAGTCCATCTGAGAGAGAAGGAAGAAAGATTGATGTCCATTTTTAGTTTATTATATTTTATATGAGACCCAATATCATTTATCTTTCCCTTTTCATTCATCTCCTTCTATGAATGAATTTAATAAAAGGAAATAATGTTACTTCATTTTGTGAAATTAAATAGGATAGGAATTGGAATAAAGTTTGATGTCATGTTGTATATTGACATGTTGTTTGTATACGACTTAATTATTATGTGTCATGGCTGTATTTGAAATACAGTGGAATATGATTATTCATTTTTTTTTGGTTGATTGACTTGAGTTATGCCCCATAGTTGAATGAGAAACACTATTACATGTATGAAAAATTGATTAGCTGTAATAATCTTACTAATAGGTGTAAAAAATCCTAGGCGTAAAAATCCAAATACTGGGTCTGACTGTCTGAGACACTTTAGTACATCTTCATTGCTTCCCATGGTTCCCTCGATTCTGACATTTTACTATTTGCATGTTTTGCAATAGAATGTTTGAGACACTTTAGTACATCTTCATTGCTTCCCATGGCTCCCTCGAAGAGATTCTGACGTTTTACTATTTGCATGTTTTGCAATAGAATGTTTTTAAATTATTGCATTTACATAAATAATGCTGTGCATCGCGCAGGTTAATATCTAGTATATATGCATATAAAATTGTAAAATAATCAATTACATAACACCGTGGGTGAAAACTAGGTCAGTATTTTGTAGATCAGTATTTTCTATGGGGCCTAACACAGACTTGTTTATTTAACTTGGGTGGGTTGGCATGTTTAGTGTGTAAATTCTCAACCCTCTTTTAATCTAAATTAACTAAGGGAGTTGGATAGTGTTGCGTAATTTGCTCAAACCCCTTGGAATCACTAACTGTTTTCCCAATCTATTCTTGCTGTGTTCGTGATCAGTGCACAAAGAGTTGGGAACTGGAAATTTTACGCACTTAATCCAGTTGTTATTAATTTGATTGGTGATCCATTTTGAATTTCTGCTTACCATCTATTAGACATTTTTTACGAGGCACTTAGGGTTGGTTATTTTTTCTTAGAGACCATAGTTGTCAAAATCATATGATTCTCAATTTCAAATGCGATTAGTTTTGATTAGCTAGCATATTGATCCAAATCTAGTGGCGACTCAAAATTATCAAGAACCGTTCATGATTGAAATCTTACAGTTCGTGATCTAGTAAGCATTCACATCCAACCAAAATTTAATGGATCCAGTTTGTTGTCATCAAACCTAACTTTTTAAAAATCCAAAAAATCACTTTTTTTTTTTAATTACAAAATGCCTTAGAACCTTTTCCGAGGGCCTTTTGAATCAAAATTAAACAAAATCCTTTATTCATCTTTTGAATTGTCATCAAAATTTGGTTTCTGAACTTTTTTTGAAGAGTTTTGACATTCCCATAAAGTCTATATTTGTTTGATTCTCCCACAAGCAGTTTATTTTGAAGGTAGAAGTGTTTAGTTGTAGAGACATTTTAACATTTTGACATTTTAAAAGTGAGGTTCTTTTACCTTGCAGGCTCGTGAGAAGTTTCTATCTTTGAGAAAAGGGACAAAGTCTGATGTGGCTACTCTTTTAGAAGAGGTACTCTCTCTCTCTCTCTCTCTCTTATTTGTTGTGCTGGCATAATGATGTCAAATTGGTCTAGTGCATGGAATTGTAATAAGTTGAGCATAAATATTGGTTCTTCAAATTCTAATATAGTTTGGAGATATTCCAGGACCTTCATAATGCAAGGTCTGCATTCGAGCAAGCTCGCTTTAACCTGGTAATTAATTTTTCTTCTCATATCTATGCCTGACAATTTTTTGTTTTGTGATTACATATTTGGATTTTGATTTTATGGCAGAACATTAAGACATGTGGATTTTGTTAATATGCATCTCTTTGGGTGTAGGTAACTGCTCTTTCCAATGTTGAAGCCAAAAAAAGGTTTGAATTCTTGGAAGCAGTTAGTGGGACGATGGATGCCCATCTTCGTTACTTCAAACAGGTAAATTATTTGGTGAACCGTTTTTCTTTGTTTGCTTCATGACTTGTACACTTTTAATGACCCTTTGTTACATGACGTGTAGGGATATGAACTCTTGCATCAAATGGAGCCATATATCAATCAGGTCTGTCAATATTTTTCTCTTTAGTTTTGAAGTTATGGCGGCTTATTTCATTAAAACACTGTAGCTTGTGGGACCATAATTATATTTTTAATCATTTTCATTTGGTAGGTTGATTGACAGAATCATTTAATTAAAACTCTTTTACTTGTGTTGGTTTTTTTATATATTCAAAAATGATATAATTAAAAGATATTTTTAAAAACAAAAATTTCCTGCCATAACTGAGGATGTTGCTTTGAAATGCTAGAATGATCGAGGAAGTTATATATTGACACCCAAACAATTGAACTAACAATTGACAAGATTAGTAGACACATTAAGATGTGGAAGAAAATAGGAAATGTTATGAAATGGCATAGCTTTTGTCCGGTTTTTCAAATTAGGTGTTTTTCATTCAAAAATAGGAGAGAGAAAAGGGAGAAAATATGAGAAAGCAGATAGTGAGTCTGTCTTTCAGGGCTTCAGGGGAGAAGATAGAGACAGCTAAGCAGAAGGGAATGCCAATGGAGAGAAGGTCAAAGCCCTTCCCTTGAATCCTCTTCATTCCTTTTTGTTTTCCACTGCTCTCATTTTGCCACAACTTGCTAAGCTTGGATATAACAAGATTGCACAGGATTACTGTCTCCTGATCACTGTTCTATATTAAATTAGTGGGGGTGATGCAGCAGCATGGACAATTTTGTTTCTAGTTTCATTTTTTATTTTTTTGTTTATGATATTTTTATTAGTATCCTTCAAGATTCTAGGGCATTCTCATGTAAGGAACTAGTATTTTAGTTAATTTAGGTTTCCGGGAATTTTTGTTTATTTAGGTTTCTTAAATTAGTTTCCTTGTCTTCCAAGCATTATGAAGCTATAAAACTGCCCCAACGTATTGGTTTTATTCATAGATTTGAATGGAGACTGAAACATATTGACTTCTAGGCTTTTAAACCATACCAGCTAGATCTCTCTTGATTATCTGAATACATTGGCGTAAACTTTTTGTGTGCTGCATGTTGAGGTAGTCTTTGTAATATAAAAAAAGTGAGGAAATGACATTATAACCCTAAGGTCACTTTAAAAAAAATGCATGATCAGTAGGATCTTCAAAGACAGACTAATGCAGAAATTAATTGATCTGATTAGCTGGTTTGCTTGGTTTTTTCATGTGCTTTCTGTGCTTCTACATCTATTAATCATTGAAGTGCAGGAGCTTCATTTCAATTTTACATATCTACTTAATAGTTCATATGTCCCTAACAAAGTGAAAGTTGGAGGAAGAATTTGTGTAGTATACCTAAAATTGTTGCATTGGTGCTTTTCATTTAGTGGAGTAGTTTGTACACTTCTGCGCTTTTTATTTCTCTTCTTGCTTGAAAGTAGATATGGTCCTCTGGGTAAGGCAAGAATGATGATAAAAAAAAATTTTTGTGCTGTTTAAAATAGTCAGTGGAAGGCTTCATCAAGAAGTTTACGAGTTCAGGTTCCTTACTGTTCTGAGTATTGACTATCATTCATTGTTGGAAACTGAGTGCTTTGTTTTCCAGGTTTTGACTTATGCACAGCAATCAAGAGAAAGGTCCAACTATGAGCAGGCAGCTCTTAATGAGAGGATGCAGGAGTACAAAAGGCAGATTGACAGAGAAAGTAGGTGGTGTTTAAATGGCTGTAATGGGTCTCCTAATGGAGATGGTATACAAGCCATTGGTAGAAGTTCACATAAAATGATAGAGGCTGTTATGCAATCTGCTTCCAAGGGAAAGGTCTGAAGGAGCAGTTTTGATTCTTAAAGAGCTCTATTTATAATATCACACAGATTTTTTATTTGTCTTCTATCTTCACACAAACACCTGAAACTAAAGCTATGTTTCAGGTTCAAACCATTCGACAGGGTTATCTCTCAAAACGTTCCTCAAACTTGAGAGGTGATTGGAAAAGGAGATTTTTTGTTCTTGATAGCCGAGGAATGCTCTACTACTATCGCAAACAGTGCAGCAAAGCATCTGTAAGTAGTTTGTTTGGAAAGTAAGTTGGCGCATGGAGGCTAAGCACCTGAAGTTGATTCTGTTTCTTATCCGGACCTCTGCTACCTTGTTTTCTTTATCCTGTTTTCTTTAGGGTTCTGCCAGTCAACTCTCTGGTCAAAGAAACAGTTCTGAACTCGGTTCTGGACTGCTCAGTCGGTGGCTTTCTTCTCATTATCATGGAGGAGTACATGATGAAAAATCTGTTGCTCATCACACAGTGAATCTGCTGACCTCAACAATAAAAGTTGATGCTGACCAGTCAGATCTGAGGTTTTGCTTCAGGATAATTTCGCCAACAAAGAACTACACTTTGCAGGTAAAATCTCATTGAAGTTGGGAAGTTGTGACTGCTACGCAGCATGTATCCTATAAGGGTTCTGTGCTTGTGTCTTGTCAATGTTGGACAGATACTCTGAAACACTCTTTTAAGTACTTTATACTTCGTGAACATGTCCACTATTTTGAAATGTATTTTTAATGTTAAATGCTTGGTCACATTGTTACTTCTTTTGAAAATACTTTACATAAATATAAGAATACATTGTAATATGTTTTTTTATTTTCTTCATGAAAATCATAATTATTTTTTGATCAATAAAAATATAGTTCATTAAAGGGCACATAGGGGGTACAATGCAAGGACAAAAACATCGCTGAAAAAGAAATTCACCCCTATAACAGGGTGTCAAAGAAGTCAAGAACAGTAAGGGAGTCAGTCATGTACAGTCCACTATACCAATTAGTAATATTGCTAGTTCATGAGTCTTCGATCATATTCAGCGGTGTAGCTGATCCTTTGAAGGCTCTTCTATCTCTTTTTGTCCACATGATCCATAAAATGCTATGGAGAATAAGAGTCAGAGCTGTCTTTTCTCTCTAATTGACCGTAAGCTTTTCCGAACCCAGATTTCTTTGTTCACACCCATAACAGTGATCACTGCTGCCTGGACAGTGCAATGGCTAATCCCAGAGGTGTCTGGTCGAAGGAGAGTGCAGAAGAATATGGTTTGACTCTCAGGCTCTCAGCATCTTCCTTGCACAAATAGGCATCTGTTAACCAGTGGCAGTTTCTTTTATTTTTGGCCTAGGAGGTAATCCTTGGAAAAATTATGAAAACCATAATTATGAAAGAACCACAATGTCAGGTCTTCCAA
The DNA here is from genome assembly GCF_029873635.1 of Malania oleifera. Classification (NCBI taxonomy): domain Eukaryota; kingdom Viridiplantae; phylum Streptophyta; class Magnoliopsida; order Santalales; family Ximeniaceae; genus Malania; species Malania oleifera. The sequence continues at coordinate 86,769,161 of NC_080428.1, read as the reverse complement.
AAGAGAAAGATAAAAACTTTCTCAACATTTGCAATAAAAGACAAGATAAACTTTCAGAAAAATAAGAAGGAATGGAGAGGGTATATATATATTTATATTAGGTTTTTTTTTTTGATACAATGTGTTTTATAAAAGTCAAGAACTTAGCATTTGTCATATTTAAAAACATGGTGACCCAGCACACCTGCGGCACAAGTCTTCGACCCTATAAAGATCTGGTGAGGGTATGATGTGTTCATTTTTACCTGTACATTTGGAGAGGCTATTTTTGTGACTTGAGCCTGTGATCTTCAAGTTTGAGTGTCATTGGGTCAAGGCTTGCTCTCTCATGTTTTTATATATATATCTATATATAAAAGCTAGCATGCCCCTGCCATTTTGTATCCTATATATTAATGATTTTTTGTCCTTTTATTCATATTGTGTTGTTACTGGGCAAGGCTAGTACTTCAGTGAATATCGGATTTGGTATAAGGTTAATGCCTCAGCAATTTCCAAACAGGTATATGTTAATGCTTGTTCTGTATCATTTACTCAAAATGTAGCAGTAGTCCAACATATATCATAGCAATGGTTGCTATAAGGTTCTGGATTGCACACTTTGTTGTCCATGCTTATCGTCTCTTTAAACTGCATCTGTGGGGCTTGTTAAGGCTTGATACATGTAGTATATACTTTTTAGTAGTGTGAGGCTTGATACCAACCAATGGTTGATAAACTTGTACAATCATTCTAGGATCAACACTAAAAACTTATGCTGTGAATGAAAATGTAACGACAAAAGAAAGAGAGGACTGATTGTACAATCATTCTGGACCTTCTAGCAACCATTCCTATGGTATTTAGTCTGAACAGTATTGTCAACAACTATATGCAGATGTTGAGGCTTGTTATATATAGTGTTGGCCTCAACTTAATAGGATAAGTTTTCAGGTGACGAGGTAGTCTAACTGTACATGCATTTTGGATTTTGGCATATAATTGTTCCGAATAACTAAATTGATTATTCTTATGCCTGAACTGAATATTTTTCTTAAGTGTATTTTTATCAGTGAAAATTAAGTGTTATTGCATTATGACTTTCTTTTGAGTCATTATTAATTCAACTATGAGGAATAATATTTTTAAAATTTATAAATACCTCAAGTCAAAACATAGTTGAGAGAGAGAGAGAGAGAGAGAGAGAGAGCAGTGGCAAGCAAGTAGTATACATTGAAACAACGTAATTCATTAACAACACCTCCGTTAACATTGTGTGTTTAGCAAGGGAGGCAAGTAGACTAAACACGTTGACAATAGCTAGTGAGTTTTACAAGATTGATGAACACTCACCCTCTCCTAAAGAGTTTTGCATGCAATTCTCATCCTGACACTTGGAAACATCAAAGTAACCGAGGAGTCATATTGCCTTACTTGGCATATAGGGAAACAACTAGTACGTAATGAACCTACACTAATATTTACATGATGGAAACCCATCCCAAATGCACGAGACAAGCGGTCACAAGCAAGCATAATGCTCTGAACAAGCTCGGCTCGTGATGCTCTCTCACTTATGCGGTTGACGTCCTCGTAGACTTTGACGCTGGGTACACTTCTACTTTGTCCACGGACGATTGCATATCTTTCGCGGAAATCCGACTGATTTCTTCATCACCAAGGCCTTTCCACTTCACTAAGAACTCCCACCGCTTCTTCCTTGAGGATATGAACTCTCTTTCTGCAATGATATCTTCAACTTCACGCCTGTCAAGTTGCACTGTCTTCAACTCTGCTCTGCTTCATTGATTTTTGCTCGGATTGTCGGTGTTGGCGTTGAATGACTTGAGGCAGCTGACATGAAACATACGATGCACTTTCATCCAATTCGGAGGGTTGATTTTGTAAGAGGCCTTCCCGATTTTGGCCAATATGGGGATTGGTCCTTCATAATTGCGAAGTAGTCTCCTGTCTCGTCCTCATAGTGACTTGATCTATTTAGGATTGAGCTTAACAAGCACCAAGTCACCTACATCGAAGTGCTGCGGTCTTCTCCCCTGATTTGCCCACTTCTTCATCTGCTTAGAAGCTTTCTTCATATAAGCTCGGCCCCTCGGGCAATCTTTGCATTTTGTCTCCATTTTCTGGTGAAGATGTACGCACTGGAATCTTTCCTCTACACGGCTCATCCATCGTGTGAGGTAACAGCGGCTGTTGGTCTGTAACAAGCTCAAAGTTGGTTGTTGAGCTCCTTTGGGCATTGAAACAAATCTGAGCCACATCAAGTAGTTGCACCCAATTCTTCTAGTTGTTGTTGACGAAATGGCGCAAGTACTCTTCCAATGGCCCATTGAATCTCTCCGTCTTTCTATCTGTCTGTCAATAGTAACTCGAAGAGATTTCAAGTTGTAATTGAGGATTTTGAAAAGTTCTGTCTAGAAGTTGCCGGTGAATCTTGAGTCTCGATCACTAACAATGTCTTGTGGAACACCCCAAAAAAAAAGGGCAGCCCAATGCACAAAGCTCTCGCGTATGCGGGGTTCGGGGAAGGTGTGGACCACAATATTAGGGAACACCCCATTATTTCACAATTTTCTTAAAGAACAATTGTGTCGTCTCCTTTGTTAAACAGTGCTTCGGTGCGGCTATGAACGTACCATACTTTGAAAACCTGTCTATAACCACAAGTATAGGTCCTGCATCTCCCACTGTGGGTAGGTTGGTGATGAAGTCCAGGGAGACTTTCCCACGGTTTAGATGGTACTGGTAGCCTGGTAGGGGCTCTAGCAGCCCTACACTTTTCTTCTGCTCCACCTTGTCTTGTTGGCAAGCATCATCACGCATGTGTGGCCATAATACCTCTGCTTCATTGGTTCTATCATTGGAGTCATTCTCCGCGAATACCCTTCTATGAACTTCGTGTAATAGTTGGTAAGGCCAAGAAAGGAACGAAATTCCTTCACTGTCGTGGGCATCTTCCATTCTTGAATCGCCTTTACCTTCTCCATATCCTTCCGGATATGACCTTGCTCAATTACATGACCAAGGAATTTGTTACACCTTTCGTAGATGCTCTTTATGTTTCCTCTGAAACAACACCGGTGCTCCCAACGGTGTTGTGGAAGGGCGAACATATCCCGCTTCCAACAATTCATAAAGTTGTTTCCTCCACTCTGCTAGCTCTGGAGGCGCCATCCGATATGGCCTGTAGTAGGTGGTTTCATTCTTGGAAACAACTCGATCTCATGCTCCACACCCCGTTGTGGAGGCAAATTGTGAGGCAGCTTACTCGACATCACCTCTTTGTACTCATGCAACATTGCTTGGATGGTCGTAGGCACCATCTCTTGGCCTACTTCTTCATCTACCACCACTGTGGCTAGATATGTCTACTTACCCTTTTTTAATCCCTTCTTAAGTTGCATGGCTGAAAGGAACTTCCCATCGTCTCCTTTCATTGCAACGGCTTGCACCATGCAAGGGTGATCTCCCATCAGACATAGGGAACCTGTAGAAGGCATCAGCGCTGCCTTTGTCCCCCTCAGGAACTCCATTCCCAAAATGACTAGAAAGTCATCCAAAAGCACAGCTGTGAAATTCGCATGACCTTCCCACTGTCCAAGCTTCACAATCACTTGCTTGGCTATTTCCTAAGTAGGTTGGGCCACAGAATTCATTGTTTTCATGCGTCCTATATCCTTCCCCAAGGATAAGTTGAGTCTCCATGTTTCCAGCTGCAAAACAAAATTATGAGTAGCCCCAATATCCACCATAGCGCGGGTGCTCTTCCCATTGATCCTCAAGTCCACAAACATTAGTCCTTTTGCTTGTGTAACTTTTGGAGCTTTTGCCCGTTTTTCCAATTCACTCACCTAATGCATTGCACCCACCCTCGGGGTATCCTCCTCTTCCTCATCACTTTCTAGCACTTGTCCCGAAGTGGAAGTTTGTAACGCATTGAGTGTTCCCTTGTGTGGGCACTCAATAACTCTGTGAGGGCCTCGATACAAGTAGCATGAAATTTTACCCTTTCCATTGGGTGTGTTGAACCCTCGAGATGATGAAGCTTTCTTTGAAGTTGAGGCCCCACTTTTGGGTTTCCCCTTCTTGAAAGACTTTCTGCTGTTTTCTCCTCCGCCAAACTCTTTGGACGAAATGGTGTTATCACCAACATAGTCAGTCAAGTGTTTTGCGGCGGCTTGTGCGGTAGACAAGTCTTGAACTCTTTGCCTATGAAGTTCCGTTCTTGCTCACGGTTTTAACTCCTCAAGAAAATAGAATAGCTTACCTTTTTCAATATGTCCCGGATATCCAACATCAAAGCAGAAAATTTTTTCACGTATTTCCTGATTGACCTAGTATGTTTGAGGTCTCTCAGCTTTTTCCTAGCATTGTACTCAACATTTTTCAGGAAAGAATTGGGCCTTGAGCTCTCTTTTCAAGTCTGCCCAACTATCCACTACATAGCGTGAAAGTACTCACCATTCGAGTACATGGTCACAGTATCCACTTTCACCTGTTCTGAGGCCGTCCTTATAGCGTGAAAGTATTGCTCCATATTAAACAAGAAGTTCTCCAACTCCTTGGAATCACTAGCACCCCTATACGTCCTGGTTCTGGTACCTTGGTCTTGCTAAATCTCGGAGCGTTAGAGTTTACCCTAGTAAGAACCATCAGATTCATCTTTGCATCTAGATCAGCTGTCTGAGACTGCAAAGTTTCCACAGTATGGTGAAAGTCCTCCGACATTTTTCCTATCAAACTTGCTTGATGCTTTTGTGATTCCATCACTTCATCAATAAGTCCCCTCAGTTGGGCCACCTCTGTGGCCACATTGTTGGCTGTTGTCTTAGCTTTTGCTTCTAGCACGCTGATTTTCTCAACATTGGTTGGTGCCATGGTCATTTACCAAAACTTTCCCAATCCCACAATGAAGGTAACTGAATTCACGTAGCATTTCATTGAGCTCTGATACCAGGTGTCACGGGCAGACTATTTCACACCTTTGTGAAAGGGCTGTGCGGCGCTAGCTAAAGCACTCTTGCTTAACTAGCTAGTTTATCGTTTACCATAATTCATCCACGAAACACTTTCATTATCATTCAATCAAATATCAGCGGAAGCAGTAAGCAATTATGAAAGTAGTGGCAAGCAAGCAATAAACATTAAAGCAACGTAATTCATTGACCACACCTTCGTTAACATTGTGTGTTTAGCGAGGGAGGCAAGTACGCTAAACACGTTGATAGTAATTAGTGAGTTTACAAGATTGATGAACACTCATCGTCCCCTAAAGAGCTTTACATGCAATTCTCATCCTGACACTAGGAAACATCAAAGTGACCGAGGAGTCATACTGCCTTATTTGGCATATAGGGAAACAATTAGTAGAAAATAAACCTATACTAGTATTTATATGATGGAAACCCATCCCAAACGCATGAGACAAGCAGTCACAGGCAAACATAATGCCCTGAACAAGCTCGGCTTGTGACCATGGGATGCATTTTGATGTTTTGTGTGAGGATGTTATTTTCTTGCATTTGTAGTTGTTCTACCTTGTTAATATCAAAGTGATTCTAGTTTGTTTTACTCTTGAATTTATTTGAATTTTTTTTCATTTAATAAAAAAATTTAGAAATACCTCAACATCCTCTTTTAAATACAGTTGCTATTATACATTCATTTGTATATGTGTGTGTACAACGACAAAAATAACAAGCCTCAAGTCCCAATAAGTGGGGTCAATGAATCCTTTTTCACCAATTCACTCAATCCAAGCATTTTCTTCAACTAACTCAAGAGCTGTTAAATCTTTTCTCGCTATCTCATTCCAAGTTATTTTAGGTCTGCTCCTCCTTCTTCTAGTATCATTAATAGTAATTTGCTCGTTCCTCTTCACTGGTGCATTAATTGGCCTACATTTCAATGTCCAAACCATCTAAGCTGGTGCCCCTCACTTATCTTCCACCGATGCTATGCCTAATTCATTGTGAATATGTTTATTCCTTAATTTATCATTTACTGTTACACCACTCATTCACCCTTAATAGTGATCCCAAAAATTTCCTTTAGTGGGGCCAAAGAAATATATAATTAATGAAATATAAATAATTTTTCTATATTTTCCAAAACATGTAATTAAAATGCACATAAATTCAATTTACACAAGAAATAATTGTTTCAAATAACATTCATTTACTTAAAAAGGCTTTCAAAAGAGATACTCCCTAACATTTTGTCACAATTAATTTCCCTATTTTGCGTAAAATTCTAAAGTTATTCCTACTTTTTGTGTTTAAGAATGGGGAGAAAAATAGTATTTTCAATGGGGACAATCTCTTAGTTTACCAAAAATTCCTTTTAATCTTCAAAATTTTAGCAGGAGCTCTTGCCCCCACTCAACTGTATGTGGGTCCACAACTGACCTTAGCATGCGCATTTCAGCCAGTTTTTCCTTTTGAATATGTCATTTCTTAGTTGTCTAACATTCTAATCCGTATGTCATGGCTGGTCTTATAGCCGTCTTATAGAGAACTCTCCTTTTAATTTTATTAGTGGTATTCTATGATTGCATAGCACACCCAAAGCACTCCATTTTACCCGACTTGCTTTAACTCTATGTATTACATCCTCTTCGATTTCTCCCTCTACTTGCATAATATATCATAGATATCAAAACCTACTATATGTGTAAACATTAATGTGAATATATATGTTAGTATGGTTGCATGCATGCATGCATGCATGCCTGTATGTTTGTGTGTGGGTGTATCTACTTCTATCCATTTCATTGCACAAGTTGTATTCCTTTCCACTTGACAAACTTTTATTGGGCGCTTGTAACAAATTTTTCACTGGTTGCCTGTGTCAAACACCTTTGGGATGGTGAAGATTCTTTAAAATTAGAACCTTAATAATTCATGTCTTCTTGTCAGTGCAGGCAGAAAGTGCCCTGGATCAAATGGATTGGATTGAAAAGATAACGGGGGTTATTGCATCATTACTAAGTTCCCAGGCTCCTGAAAGGGTAATAATTTTGAGTGGACAAAGTAACTGTGCACCTCATGTTTTCCAACCATTTGATGATTATATTCCATATATATTTCAGTGTTTGCCTGCTAGTCCCATGGGAAGTGGTCATCATCGGTCTGCTAGTGAGAGTAGTTCATTTGAAAGTGCTGATTTTGATCACAGTGTACTTGAAGAGTACGCATGTGATAGGAGCCATGCCACATCACATCATGACCGCCCATCCAGAAATTTGTTACAGCAGCGGTCCTCTGTAAAAAGCGAGAAGCCAATAGATGTGTTACGAAGAGTATGTGGGAATGATAAATGTGCTGATTGTGGTGCTCCAGAACCAGATTGGGCATCCTTAAATCTTGGTGTTCTTGTCTGCATTGAGTGTTCCGGTGTTCATCGTAATCTTGGTGTACACATATCAAAGGTGGATTATCTATAATTAGTTGCCTTCCATGTCTTAAATTTCCTTGAAATTGTTGAAATTTCTGCTTCCATCCCCACATGATTGAAATGATAATCAACTCTTGCCATACAAAATTCCCATTGAAATTTTGATAAATCATCTATACTTTATCGAACTCCCAAAATTTCAATGAAATTTGTCAAAAATTTGAGCATGGAACGATTTCCTTGAAATTTTGTATTAATAATTTTTTTAACTTTTGAAAATAAAAATATTACTAGAAGTATGTAAATAGTAGTTTTCAGACTCTTGAAAATTTTTGGATCTCTGAACTTAAATTTGAGCTATAATATTTATTGTCTAAATTAGTTGTATTTGCACAAGAACTGATATTTAACTGATTTATGATTTTTTATTGATATTAATTAAATATGAATTCAATATGGTTATTGTATTATATTGCACCCAGGCCCTGCGTGTTATTGATGTGTTCTATTTATATTTTAGTTATAAACCATGCATAATTATATTTATTAATTGTTTCTGAAGTTTCATTGAAAAAAAAAAAAGGTCCATGCTTTGCCGTTGATTTCCATTATTTTTAAAAATTGAAATCAAAACCGAAATTGAAATTTCTGTACTTTTTGAGCCATCAAGATTTGAAATCAAAATTTAAGACGTTAATGCCTTTTTAACAAGTTGATCTCATGAAACTTGCTTTCTAAAGCATATTTCATGTGTGTTAATGCCTACTGTCAGCTCTTAAACTTCTAATTATGCGACACCTTTTGCTCAATTGTAATTGCTAGAATGATTACTGAGGATTTCTTGTACTGGACAAAGTCATCTTGCCTCCCATTTAAATCAAGCCATGTGCTTCAAATGTAATTTGCGTACAGGATCATTAGCAGATAAAGTACCCTGCATAATATTGAACCCCGTTGGGATACTCTAATTTGTATAGCACTAAGTCTGATTATTTTGAATCAGTATAGCTGAAGGACGATAGATATTTTGTTTCTTGATTTATAAGATTTGAACTCTATTCCCTTACCTTATGCCGGGCCGTTAGGAGGCCGTTACCTTGTAATAGATCTAATACATGCCATCCCCTGCATTCACATTGGTGCTGAATTTGCACTGTTCTATTTGCTCATTTGTGCTGCTGTTTTCATGTTTGGCCTCCCCTGCAGGTAAGGTCACTAACCCTTGATGTTAAAGTGTGGGAGCCTTCCGTTATATCTTTGTTTCAGTCTCTGGGTAATACATTTGCAAACTCAGTCTGGGAGGAACAATTGCAATCACGAGGTGCCTTTCAGGTTGATCTCGTCCCTACAGGGTAATTTATCCTCAGTACAAGTTGCATTGGGTTTTTTCATCCTGAAGAAATATGAAAATATTTTTAAATTTGTTTTAAGTTGGTCTAAAATTTGGTTTTTAGGCAATGTTACTAATATTTTTAAGTTATCATTCTTGTTCTGAAGCTTATACAAGGCTGAAAAGTCACATCTTCTCTTTCTAAGCAAGCCTAGTCATGCTGATGCAATTTCAATAAAGGAGAAGTTTATTCATGCAAAGGTATATAAGATCTTGTCCTTTTCTTCCAGTTCTTTTGGTATTTTATTTCTTGAAAACAATTGCATGCCTCTAAGAATGCTAGATTTGTTGCTTAAGTTTTTATGCATCTCTGTGCAAGTACTGTGTTCATAGTTTATGATGTCAAACTCTTGCCGAGATGTAAATGAAGGCCTGCTTAGATGTAAATATGTCAATTTATTGGAATTTTACACTTTTTAATACTAGATGATTCTAGTCAATGTTTACACATCATCACTGACAGGAATATATGCCTTTATAGACATAAATCTGCCACTATATTGATTTGTGTTTGTGCATGCCCACATGTGTATGTGTGCTCACATATACTGTAAGGTGTATGTCCTTTTAGAGCATAGGTATCTCAAAACTTATCATAGGGGTGGTCATGGTTCAACTCCCCTGCTTATTATTTTTTATTTTTCATTTTGCGTGTGCTTATGTGTCTACTTCTGTACTGCACCTATGCGTCTGTGCATCTGTGCAGTGTTAGGCTTGCATATGCCACTTCCTACTGTAGAAATAGTGGAAACTTTCTGGGACTAGTGAAGTATGTTCCTGTAAGCTCCTACTACTAAATTATTATGTTGACCCTTCAAGTAATTTCATTTGTTCTTTCATAAGTTATGTGCTGTTCTTTAGAAGCTATGAGTAGAAATATATGAGAAATGAGGAATATCAGTTTGCTATACCTGTTAATTGAAATTTTATTTTAAGTCTGAACTCTTGGAAGGACTTCTTGGTAACAAAAGGAAATGGCAGATTGAAACTAGCCTCTTTTTTCCTTTATTAATAGTGGACATTTTTTTTTTGGGATCAGTAAATAGAAATTATGTTAAAAGAGGCATCAAAGGCATGCCACCCAAGTATAAGTTAAAACAACAGGAATGATCAAGAAAATCAAGGATTACTAGAGGGTCCCTTCCAACATAATGCCAGCCATAGATCATAGCAATCCACTGGTCCATGGCAGGCTGAATAGGAGAACTAGTTCCTTTGAAGGCTCTTCTGTTCCTTTCAAGAAAATCAAGGATTACTAGAGGGTCCCTTCCAACATAATGCCAGCCATAGATCATAGCAATCCACTGGTCCATGGCAGGCTGAATAGGAGAACTAGTTCCTTTGAAGGCTCTTCTGTTCCTTTCTCTCCACACTGCCCAAAAAATAGCAAGGGGGGGCCGCCGTTCTTCAAAACAGCTTCCAAGGGAAGATAGTGCTGCTCTCAGCTGGGAACTAAGGTGTTTCTAGAATGAGTTAGCTGTGAAGTTTCCATCTTTGCTCAATGCCCATATGGACTTATCAGAATTAGCCTCACATTGAGTCTAATAGAAACTGCTGAAAAAATATGTAAGGGTATCAATTCCCAATCAAAAGCATTCCTATTCATAGGAATATACCAAACAATCCCTTGACTGTTGAATTCCATGTGCTGTCTTATATGAGCATCTTTGTCATATGCTAATCTGAAGATGGAAGGGAAAGAGGATCTGAGTTGGGATTTGCCATCCCAAATATCGTGCTTTAAACACATCCTCTCCATTCCTCACTTGAATGTAGATGAGAGGGAAGAAAATCTCCATCCTTCCCAAATATATCTCCAAACACCTGTACTATGAGCTTCCTTTGAAACTTTTGAGGTCCAACCATTATGATGGAGGCCATACTTAACCGCAATTACATCTCTCCAGAAATGCTTTTTCTCTATCATGAATCACCAAAGCCATTTCCTCCAAAGGGCTGTAATAAGAGATCCAAGGCCAAGGCTGATTTTTGTAAATATTGTTTAACATCTCTCCATTTATTGACATGATCTTTGAAAACCTCGCCCATGTTTCTCCGAAGGAATCTTCTTTGGATGCCCTCCAATCTCTTGGCAACCACTAGGGATAGGGAAAAACGAGACATGAAGTAAACCGGGAGATTGGACAGATTACTTTTAGTAAGAGTGAGTCTGCCACCTTTAGACAAAATGTTACTTTTCCAACCTGCAAGTTCTTTTCGAACCTGCCGACATTGGGATCCGATATACCCTATCCTTAAACTTGGCTCCTAAAGGGAGGCTGAGATAGGTAATGGGTAAGGCTTCGAGCTTACTGCCAAGGATAGATGCAAGCAATGGATCACAATCGCAGATCCCCATTGGAATGTTTTTTTCCCTATGTTCACTTTTAAGCCTAAAACTACTTCAAAACCGAGGAGGATACATCTTAGATTAAGAATTTGCTCAGGCTATAGTATCATCTGCAAAAAGGAGGTCGGTGATTTCCATAGGGATGGGGCCAATGCTGGCCTTCCAAGAAGGTCACCTTCATCTGCATTAGTTATCATCAGACTCAGCACTTCCATGACTATGAAAAACAAAAGGGGAAAAATGGGGTCACCTTGTCTTAGACCACGAGGCAATCTCTGAAGAAACCAGAAGGGCAGCCTTTACCAGAACCGAAAAAGATGAGGATGATATACACTGATGGATCCACATGCACAAGTTTTCCCAAAACCTATTCTTCTGAGAATGTACGATATATATATATATATAATATCAATAATTTGGGTCACCCATCTGGACCAACCTGATGGCTATACTGGCTGATCAAGCGCCTGAGTTTCAAAACAGTGACCATTCTAAGGCAAACAGCTATGCAAAAAATTTTATTAATCCATAACATGGAATAGACAAGGAATGACTACTACCAATTTCCACCACGGATATAATTCTCATCATATTCCATATTGGATAGAATATTTACCTCTAGCCTGATTGCATGCATAATAGTTCCACTATAAATTGGCGAGGGAAAGTTTTGGAGTCCTCCATAGCAGCCTTCTTACAATCTATTTTGCGTGTGAAAAGAATTTTGCTTTAGAAGGAAAATAGTTGAGATTTTCCATTATCGAGTCCAGTAGTTAAACCTCATGGCTTTGTGTGCCTGCTATTTGGGAAAATTGGTTAAATTTCCAAATTAGTCACAAAGTTAAACCTGTGTCTAATCCCCACATTGAACATGATATGGACACCTAAACTTGTTTCAATTGTGAGTAACCCATCTTATTGCCATCTCTAATTCAAGGAGGCTGTTGGCAATGCTCTCTGTATCCCCCCCTCCCAATAACCAAAAAAAAAGATGTCTGCATCTCTCTCATGTGATCATTTAATTTTCGTATGAAAAGCTGAGAAAGATAAATAGTGGACTGGACGTTTCTCAGCCTGTCTGCTCAATATTGTCCTGCTCAATTTAATCGAATCAATTCTCAGGAATCTCTTAGTTTTCCTTGAATGGAGAATTGAATAAGACCTCAGCAAGTGTTTTCTGTGAATAATGTGTCCTTGTTAAATATATGTGTTCCCTGTTTATTGATCTTCTAAGGTGTTGCAACAGGGTTAGTCTGAGCATGTGAGACCCTTTAATATTGTCCTGTGCTACTTGCTGTTTCTATTTGTTTGTTTCTTTTTTGGGAGTTGCACTGGATATGTTAACAGGAAGGTCTTTTCTTTTCTTTTCTTCTGATTACAGTATGCAGAAAAACTTTTTATTCGCAAGACAAAAGATCATCAATACCCACGTTCTTTGGCACAACAGATATGGGAGGCTGTTCGTACCAATGACAAGAAAGCTGTATATCGTCACATTGTTAATTCTGAAGCAGATGTGAATTTTGTGTATGCGCAAGTGCCATGTAGCTCATCAATAACACTTGCAAAAGTGATGCTATCGCAAGAGGAGAGAAGCCTTGACCGCAGCTCTAGCTGCTTGACAGGGGACTTGTTAGACAGGTCATATGCAAGCTCATCAAACTTGGCAGGTAATAGTGAAGGCCAGACTTTGGAGGACTTGGATGGGTGCTCTCTGCTTCATCTTGCTTGTGAAACTGCTGATATTGGTATGCTGGAGCTTCTTCTACAGTATGGTGCAAACATAAATGCATCTGATTCAAGAGGGCGAACACCTCTCCATCGCTGTATTCTTAAGGGCAAGGCTACATTTGCAAAATTGCTGCTTTCAAGGTATTTTTTGAGTCTTGCTTCTTCATGGTATAATGAAAGCTTAGGTGATATTTCTGTTAGGAAATTTCATTTGAGGTTGCCATTATCTTACCTGATGTTTGGTATGCTGTAACGGAATGAGTTACGAGTGAAATGGAAAAAAAAAAATATATATATATATATATAGACGAATATGTAGAATTATACCTATTCCATTATTGTGTACCAAACAAATCAATAGTTATTGAATTTATCCTCTAATTGTCAAGTCATTCTTCTTCTCTGGCGCCATCTGACGGTGTCCTAATTAGCCATCATCTATGAATGCTACTCTTAAGTTCTTCTATTTTCTTGCAGGGGAGCGAATCCACGTGCTGTAACTAGGGAAGGTAAAACTCCCTTTGAGCTTGCAATAGAGACAAAGTTCGATGATGGTGAGGTTGTAGTTCTATTATCAGACTCAAACAGATGACCATCTTCTTATGAATTGATGCTCTGCCCTCGTTGAAGTTGGTAGTACCATAAAAAGAAGGAAAGTATCTTTTTTCTTGTGTAATTATATTTTCGATGTGTCTGAAGGCCGATTCTCCGGCGAAGGGGAAGCACCCATCTCCACCTGGTTTGAGGTCATGGTGGAGATTGATAGGTTGGGATGCCTGCTGCCTGCCTGCCTGTGAGTGCAAATTGGCCCCCAGCAGTGTAAGTTAATAGTTGCCCCCAAAATGATTCTCGATTGAGAGCTTCAGGATGCTTTCTGTCCAGGAGGCTTCCTGTAATGTAATTTGCTTTTTTTTATTTTTATTTTAGTTTGGTTTTGAGGCTTGTGGGTATTATTTAGGTGAGGTCATCGTTTGTTGTTGTATATTGGTTTCTTTTGGTAAATCGTCAGTTAGAATGAAGAGGTTTGGTGTAACAAAACTCTGAATGTTCTTATTGGATTAAAAAAAAAAAGAAAATGAAATTTTGATTTTGTTTTTGGTTTTTTCCTTGTTTTAAAGGAATGGTTGAGAGAATGGTTTGGCATTTCAAGTTGGCTCTACTATTCGTAGAGAAAAAAAAAACTAAAAAGGAAAAAAATATAAAGAGAAAAAAAAGTTGAATGCATAGTCAGCTTGTTTCTATAGGTTTCATTTCTGAATGACATCCAAAGCATTCATCCAAAGGATGTGTTTGTAACCTTCAACGCTTAGGAAATGACCTAAGCTCTTGGCTAATTGTTTTTTCTACATGTGAAGTGTAAAGATTGCACGGGGTATGGGAGTACCAAGATTAATTTCATTGAGATTAGCTAATGAAAGTGGTAATAAAGAGTTAGTGCGGATGGTAAATTATTGTTGCATTACGTCATTTGTCATTTGATTAGAAGTACTCATTCGGGCTAGTTCAAGGTTTCCAAAAGTTCCGAGAGGAAAATGACATTGAGGCTAATATTCGAACTACCAAAAAGACCAACACCTGTTTTGGTATGGTTGCAGAAGACAGAAGAGAAAGTTCGTTTGAATAAATGGAGGAACCAAAAGAAGGGGGCAAAGTAACAGTGGAAAGGATCCTCTTTAGAGCAAAACTCCAGCTTTGATGTGAATCAATTGATCCTATAGGACACCTGGTCAGTCTATGTTAATAGTTCAAGTCTTCTTCTAATCATCATAACTCTCAAGTAGAATTTGAGTCCAATTGAACTTTGTGACTTGAGTTGGTTGTCCTAATACAAGTATTCCACTCTAGTATTCCTTTGATGCATCATTTGTACGTGTATTTATTTCTGCCCTAATTTAATTTTCAAAATTATTTCTACTGAAACACTGTTGGACACACTTCGCAGTTAATTTAAAATAGAGGTAAAATTCATATGGTTTTCTTTTGCGAACACATTTAACTCAAATTATTATAGCAAAAAACCGAATAGGGTGAATGCCACCTTTCACTTCTTATGCTCTAGGATTTGCAAATATTATATTCATATGTAAAGAAAAATTATATTTGCACCTAAGAGTTAACATGTCGATATGTACTTTCGCAATATGCTTAAAACCACAAGCTAGAAAGCTTCACTATAATGTTATAATAACTACCTTAAAAGTTTGAACTTTCAATCGTCACATAAAAATATATAGTCCTCGTATGATATATAATGGAAAGGTTTTAGGTCCAAAAGGGCCTAGGGCTACAATTAGGGCAGTTTAGTATGTGGAATGTCTTTCAATGTTCATAAGAATATGATAAAATTTTATGAAAATACAATAAAAATTTAATTGTATACAAGTGTAATAATTTAAAAAGAAATTGCTCATGAAAATTTGTGTTATTACATCTAATATGAAAGAAAAGAGAAATATATAGACATTCATATGGTGGAATTTGGATACCATCATTTCTTGATTAATAAAAATCTTTACATGGTTATTACATTATATGAGTTGCCATTTCACAGACCTACATCTTATTTATACGAATTACAAAGTGTAATGCATTTAAAAAAACAAAAACAAAAACAAAAGATATATATATATATATATATATATATATATATATATATAGCTAAAAATAAAATTCTTATTGTATCTGTACAGGAAATCTCCAACTAGTACACTCCTTTTTGGTACTCCGGCTGACAGAACTCTCCACCCAGATCATCACAAGCCTCAGCCGGGAACACCCTGTAAAACCCATTACCCAAAATAAGTATTTTTTTATTTCTTCTGATAAATAAATATTTAATTATCATTTTATTAATTAATAATCAAAAGTTTCTGAGGTCTTACGTCTTGGGACCGTCGTACTCAAAATAGTCTCTGTCTATCAACTCTGAAGCAGCCTTGGCAGTGTCGGTATTGGCCTCTGGTTTCAGTTTCACTTCAGGATACATTTCCACATCACAAGCCTCTCCCCCAATCGTCTCACATGCTTCTGCCGGAAACACGCTCCTACCGTATCCACATCCATGTTCAAAATAAGTTACTATATCTCCACACTCTAAAATACATCGTATGCGTGAGCGCGCACACAACAAATTAAAAGAAAAGAAAAATATATACACAGATGTAAATACGAAATTCAAAATCCATGCACTCAGGTAACAGTAAATATACTATCCTCCCATTTGTGATCTACCCAAACGAGGAATTGGTTAAAGTAGAAGTGGCTTACGAGGCCATGGAGCCGTAATCAACGGTGGAAGTCTCAGAGGCCGCAGCAGCTGCTTTGGCCGTGAGCTGGGGGGACCTGCAAGTTTGGAGTGCAGGACTAACGGAGTTGTTCCATGGAGAGGCAGGGTTATTCTTGGAGGGCGGTGTCCTCGCAAGGGGGAGGGCTGCTGCTGATGGTGCAGAGATCAAAGCTGCTGCCTGCATTTTTTTTGTCTGACGGGTTTAGGGTTTTAGCTGATGGTATGGCGATGAGTTGGGAACAGCTTAGTCTGAAGAGTGGGAGGATGAGTGAGGGCCAATTTATGGGGCAAAATGGGTAGCCGGGCAGTGAGCTGAAGAGATAAGGTGGGAAGATTTTTGTGGGTAATAGACAAGGCTTGATCGATGCAGGACACGCCCTCCCTCTGATATTTGTGTACAAGCAAAAGACTAAGACGTGTGTGTTGTTTCATTCTTCAAAATATCTCTAGAGTGAAATTACCAAATGAGTGCTTTGCATGGGAGAAAAAGTATTGGCTAGCGCATGCTCTTCTCATGTGGCACTATCAACTATCACTCGCTCAAACTTTAGTGAGATATTGTTTTTTATTCGTCTCATAGTTTTGTCTTATTAAAATACACATTAGAGTCTAAATAGTCTTTAAAAATTTAAAATTTTCTAGTACACATTGGACTTCTAGCATTCTCATCCCAGTACTTCTATGTGAAATCTGATGCGTGAGTTATTATTTGCTTTGATCCACTAATTTGATAATTCTAAATCATTTTTATAAGTTTAAGATTTTGTTAATAGACGTACGATCATAATCAACATTCCTCAAATTGGAAAAAATAAAATCACCCAATAAGACACAGTTCTTAGGATTATTTGGATTTCGTAAAACTATTTATCTCTTTTTTTTTAAAAATAAAAAGTAAAAAACAATTTATTGGATTGTTTAATGGTGCCGAACAATTTTTAGTCCTTGTGTTTTTTATATTTTTTTTAAAAAAACTATAAAAATTTTGCCTTGTTTCTAGTTTTTAAGCATTTATATGAGAAATTTTTTACAAATGATAAAATGATCATTTTCAAATTTTTAGAAAAAAAATTGAAAATGAAAACAAAAATTAATTTTTTTTAAAAAAAATTCTATAACCAAAAGACCCTAATATATGTTTAGGATGCTAACTTAAGCTTGTGTGTGTATTGTATTTCAAAGAAACATTTGGCTGCAAAATATTTTCATTATTGCTAAATTATAATGTTGGCCAAGTTGAAATTTGAGGCTCATTTGGTACTTTTGTTTTTTGTATAATCTAATAAGTAATTATTATTTTCAACAAGTTAGACAACTCTCGACTCTCAATCTTACTTTTACCGTTAACATTCAATTATACTAGGTAAAGACTTTTGACAGAAAATAAGGAAGAATGTTTTGAGAGATTAAACGTTATTTTTATGTGGCCTTTTTAACGCTAAAGTCGATAAGCTTGAATAAATTGAGGAAGACAAAATAAGAGATTGTATGACACAACAAAAGAGCATATGTGGGTACAATATAGTGAAAAAATATATATTTATTTGGATTACTAAAGTGCTTTGCCGCTCACTCACTTAGTAACATCAATGTGATGATCTCATTATAGTCTTTTACATTTTAAAAACTCTTATAATTTATTTACTAAGGTAGTAACAAAATAAAACAAAGTAACCCTTTATAAGTTTAGTCACTTAAATTTTTTTTTTTTATTCTACTTTCAATTCATTGGTTACTTTCAATTGCAGGTTGGGCATGCTTCTTTCAGTGGCGGTGGGGAGTACTGGTCCAATGCATGATCTTCCACTGTCCTCGCATGCTTTTTCAACACACACTGCTGCCAAGGTTGCCCCTGCATGAGCATGTGGCTTTCCAATTACAGAGATAACCCTTCTTCTAATACAAAATTTGAGTATGTAAACGCAAGTTATATGGCAGATTTATCATGTGCTTCGGAAACTCTTATAAATAAAATTGTGAAGTACTAGAGTGTGTTGAGAATTACACTTGTGTGAGTTTGTTTTATATTAGAAAAATTGAATAAATGATGAGTACTTATATACATGGTTGGACTCAAAACCCATTAAGCTTAAGTTTTTGAATCAAATTGGTGTTCACTCATGTGTACTAGTGGTCAGTTATTAAGTGTGGGGGAAAACCTCACCTCATGAATTAGTTTTTTGGGTTGAGAAGACCCAAAACTTCATAATACTGATATCAGAGATGACGGTTCATAACTCTGGGTGAGCGACATTATAGAAAAAGTCGAGACGTGAAGTTAATTCTCCTGACGTGCTAAGAGTTGGAGGATCAAGTGTGTGACTGATGCCAATAAGGATCATCTAAGACCAGGATGGATCCGAATAAGGTCAAGACGCGGGAGGTAGGATTGGTTTGGAGGCACGTGAAATGCAATCTGAGGCACGTAATGTGACAATCCGAAAACCGCTCTTTCTAATCTCACCCACGCTTTCGCTACGCTACTCTGATTTTTGACTATGCTTCACAAGATATCTGAAATGTATAATAAAAATTAGGGTGAGACATCTCTCAATATGTAAGGACTAGATTATTATTAGTGTGTGGCTAAAATTAGCTTTAGTGTAGAAATAATTTAATAATAATTTTAAATAACTTTACTATACTAGAAATTACATCTATAATGTAAGAACCCGAACCGTGATATGTGGGTTTAAATAATTAAGAGAAGGGTAAAATTGGAATTTGAGCAAGCTTCGTCGACGAAGTCAGATCTCGTCGACGAAGCCAAATCTCGTCGACGAAGGCCTTGTATTTCTCATTGACGAAGTTTAGAGGCTCATCGATGAGGAGAAGCCGAGAGATTTCAGGAAATCGGGAATCTTAGGCTTGTCGACAAGGTCACCGTTTAGTTGACGTGCTGTCTATATGACCTCGTCGATGAGGACACCATTTCGAGCCGAGTCAAGGGCTATAAATATAAATTTCTATTACTTCTCAGCTAAGAAATCTAAATATCCTCTCTCTATCATTCTATAAACTCTCCATACACTTCCTCTCTCTAGATTTCTTCGCCATTTATTGTCTGATTCGACGATCCGAAGTTACCACGAGAATCAGTGAAGGATTCTTTACAAGTTCAGCGGATCGGAAAGTCGTTTCGGAGATTTTTGAGTTTCAGCATAAAATCGAGGTAAGACTCATTTTTCATTTCCGTTCTAATAGTTTTGTAGAGAACGGAGTCATGAGTATATTCTGTACTATTGGTTGTAGGTTTTGGAACTCAGTTCGCTGTTTAGGGGTCTTAGAGTTTCGGATTTGCCATTTGGGGGAAAGGTAAGGGAAATCTGTTTATGTCGGTTATTTTCAAAATCGGACTCAGTAGAACTGTGGTTCACGGTCCTGTGTGTGTTTTGGCTACTCATTTGGGGGGATCTAACGGGGAAAAACTATGGGTTTTTCATGATTACAGTTTTGGGAAAAAAGGGGCAATAGGCTGCATCCCTGGTTTTGTTGAAAACCGAATGTATATGTTGATTTATACTGTGTTATAGGGGTGACCGTGCCTTGACTTGTTTGAATTGTATGTGTTTGGAAAATCATGATTTTAGATTACCAAATGGGCATGGTTTGTTTGGTTATATGAGCATTCATGTTTATGTTGTGTTTGGTTGAAATGCGAGTAGGAATGGGGTTCCAAATTTGTTCCAGGTACTGAGAGTGTCCGGCTCTATATCCAAGGGCATATGAAATCGTTGGCCAAATTTGGAAAGAGTGTCCGACTCTATATCCGAGGTCGTGAGCCTTACTAACTGATCACCGAAGGGTGTGGATCCATCAGTTTAGCACCAGTACGATGCCATGGGAGTCTAGGACTAGTTATGTGTCGGTGGTGCTGTGTTTCGCGGGTTGGCTACGGGCCAACGCTGTATGTTGCGGGCCGGCTTCGGGCCGAAGGGTGTGATGACACCAAGATTGCTTGATCATGTGTGTGTGCGTGTATGCACTGTTGTGAAATTAGTACTGGAACTGCATTTAACTATATATGTGTTGCATCATGATAATACTCAAATGCCACACACCGATATAACCTGCATTCTTCCTTATTGAGAGGTGTCTCACCCTTGTTGTATGTATATATTTTTCAGATCCTTCAAGAAACCGGAATTAGTGTCCTTGTGTCGGGAGCGTAGTGGCCGGTGTACTGCCGGTAGCGTTTGGGTAAGTGTTAGGACTTGTGTTTTGTGGGTTGCCGTTTTGAGATATGTTGGGCACCCGGTTGTACGTTGTATGATAGAGCCTTGTTTTTGCTCTTGTATAGACTTTGGTATGGTACCATGCTTGTATCAAAAGACCTTATTTCTGCTGCGTATCTTTGGATGTGTATAGGGTGCCTGGTAACCCCACGAGATTAGACCCTCATTCATTGTATTGTATCTTGGATGATTTGTATGATACAGGAGCATGTTAGATTACATTTTCACCCCTGGGTCCCATTTTTGGGTTCGGGGCGTGACATATAAGCCTTGAATCACATATTTAAATAAATACACGTACTTTTCTTCAAAACAACATATAGGCCTATTTAATGGCCAAAGTCATATAAATACACAAATATGTATAAAAGAATAACTTTTGACCGATGCATGTCATGTTTAACTCCCATGACGGGTTGTGCGGTCCGAAACAGAACTTAGCATTAATTGGCTGACCAAAGTTGAGTTCCTGAAGTATTAGGAAAGATCTTGATACTTATATATATATATATATATATATATATATATAATATTATTATATTATATTAATATATTATATTAATATATTATATCATATTATATCATTTAATTAATAATAATTATTTAATTATTATTATTATTATTATTACACTTACGTGTATATTATTTTTGGGATTGTTACACGTAAGGTATCAGTGGTAAGGCTTACTTGAGCAACCGTTGGAGAATTGAGCTTACTCCTATAAGGGGAGTAGTTGAAACTCACAAATGAGGGGGAGATTGTTGAGAATTCCACTTGTGAGTTTGTCTCACATTGAAAAAATTGAGTAGATGATGGGTGCTTATATACATGGTTAGGCCCAAGATGTAACGCCCTGAACCCATACACCCGGGTCTGGTGCGTTATACCTGATAAAATCCTGCTAATCCATAATCCATAATATACATACGCAGCGGAAAACATAAACATAATTTCCATAAACATAATTTTATAATACCAACATTCCATAATACTAGAGTTTACTATATCCTAACTAGAAATCCACAAAATCCAACCATCGCATGCATTTCCATAAATACATAATTTCATAACATTCCAGTATGTCCATAAACATTCTTTTCTCCACAGACTTAAAACATAAAGACTTATAACATAACATATACATCCCCAAAATATTATCAACATATACCCTATTTCTTTATATAGTCCTCCAAAAATGCTAAAAATACCCTCGAGCTCCTAAGCCTAACCTCGAGGATGTCCTGAAAAAGAAACATTCATATTCGGGTGAGACACATCTCAGTAAGGGAAGAAACATACATATTAAAACAGCGTGTGACCAACATGAGGTAAATCGACATCATTTTAATTTCATTTGCAAATAATCACGTAACATTGAAATCGTTTTCTGAACCTACATAATCATATGCAAATATTTAACCCACGAGATTACCTAGGGATAGGGGTGATTACCCGCCCATACAAGTAGCACTTCTCTGCTCTGATACTTAGGTAACCCTAAGGTCATAACTAAAGCATACCAGGGCACTCACCTTACTCAGTAAGCCCTCAAGTGTTAGATTAATCTCATACTCACACATTCAATAATAGTTTACTGGCAAAGGCCATAAGGATAGGGAAATCTATCCATCCATACAAGTAGGTTCCCTCTGCCCTAGTACGTTATGCAACTATTGTCATATCTGAAACTACTAGTGCACTCGCTTTACTCAGCAAGCCCCCGGGCGAAGAATTTGCCTCGCCCAATCATAACATGTTTTACATACATACATACTTCTAATATCATAATACATCATTCTTTCTATTATTATTCATTCATACACATTCATTCATGTTCATAGCTTAACTTTACATTTTGTTTCACTTTAAGTGACTCTTTCTTATTTGTATCGTTCACATTTCACATTTCATTTCATTGCATTGTCATTGCATTGTCATTTCATTGCATAACATTTTTATTTCATTCCTTCGTACTACAGCTGGTCTTTAGCCATTATTTGTTAGTTTCCACATAGAAATGTGCTAGAATCTGCTACAGTTAGTTTCCACATAGAAATGCGTTAGAATCTCCTAACATGACTGTCTTTCAGCTGTCTTACATTTACATGATTGCATTTAACATACACACGCAACATTGTTCATATCATTTTTATTCATATAACTTTACTTACTTAACCCGCATCTCGTATAGTTAACATATATTCACACAAAATCTCATGCCACACAATTTAACAGTAAAATTCATATACATTCCTTAAAAAAAATAAGTCAACCAACATTTAACATTTATATACTGAAAATAGATTTCCTTCCTTACTTACTTAGAAAATTCTTTTTCACTTTCGTTCATTTACTTTCACATATACATAACTATATAAACATTCCTAAGCTCAGAAAACATAAATTTCATGGTTGGCATTTTAAACCCACATAAAAACATATATACATAAATAACACATAATCCATTTTAATTCATGAAAAACCTGATTTAATATATAAATTTTCCCCTTACCTGACTTTCGAACTACATTGGCAGGATCCCTGAACCGATACCCGTAGCGTTCACTTGGACCCTGAATCCAAAAATCCTAACTTAATTAAAATAAATTCCAATTTAACTTAAATCTTAAGGAAAATACTTATCTACTACTTCCTAGGTTCCAAATAACAATATTCCGTAAGAAAATCCCAAAATAACTAACTTACCCTGATTTTGGGATGTTTCCCAAACCTCACAACCCAACGATCAGCTCTTACAGCCTTGAAGAGAATGATCCTACGAACCTCGTGGTGGTTCCGGATCGTCAAATTGGGTCAGAACCGGCTCGAAATCGAGGAGAGAAGGGTGGGGGAGCAGTCCTAGATAGAGAGAGGAAAGAAGGTTCGTATAATTCACGCAGAAAATGAAGAAAAACCCTTTTTATATGCAGGGCTTCATCGACGAGACACGTAGGTTCGTTGACGAGAAGATACCTTCATCGACGAATTTCAGGGTTTCCAAAATTCTCTCTCAGGATTTTTTCGTCGACGAGAAGCAGACTTCGTCGACAAGCTTAGAAAGACACTTGTTGATGAATACAGGACATTCGTCGACAAGGCCTGCTTTTCCTTCTTATTTCTTTCCTTTTTCCTTCATTATCCATTAATCCATTTCATTTATTGTAACGCCCCCCTTATAAACTCATATAATATAAGTAAAATGAATAAAATGAATAATACAGTCAATTCATAGTAGAAACCTAAATAGCAGTAGATATAAATCACATTCTCAAAACCATAATATATATAATACCAGAGTTAACTATAAACCATCACGTTCTGTATTGATATACAATCACCAAAATACCCAAAACCACCAAAAAGTATTTCCTTGGATCCTACAACAAAAATCGTTGATCCTAACACAACACTTACCCTCCTAGCGGGGTAACTCAATAAACTCGACGGCAACCACGACCTGCTGGTCCTTTTGGGTTTCCTGAAAATCATTTAATGTTCGGGGTTGAGACACTTCTCAGTAAGGTAAAATAAACTAAATACAGCTGTGTGGCAACATGAATACTTAATGATAATATAGATATACAATATAGTCTTCATACCAGAAAACATTCATTATTTAATAATTGCAAAAACGTATATTTTCATATTTCTAATACATCATACTAATCATAACTGTCTAGTATAACTAATAATACTGAAAGCATACCCAAGATGAATAGCTAGCTGATGTCATATATTACCCCCTATGACAGATTGTGCAGCCCGAAGGCGGGACTCAACAATGGTTGGCCTACCACTGCTGAGTCAAAAATGTTTGTAAGTACGATGGGCCCACCACACGCTGGTTCAGATTTCCAGGTGGATGTCTACAACTCTACACTGAAAGACACATCGACTATCCATCTCCTACCCCCTCGTGGGGTGGTTAGCACCAATTTGATCATAGATATCTGATCTATAAGCTACGGTACCGTGCTCCTGAACTGAACTAAACTAACATCCGGGTTCTGATAACATATAATACATGATAATATAACATTTAACATAATTAGATTGATAGCATTTCTATTATTTCATAAATACGGTCTCGTGCCGAACATTTCATAAATACGACCTCGTGCTGAACATTTCATAAATACGGCATCGCGCCGAAATCATACGTAAAACACTGGCTCGCACCGACAGTCAATCATGGCCTCGTGCCAAATACCTCATACTTATCATTCTGAATAATAAATCAATTATCATGTATTTTTGACATCATTTTGTACTGTAATATTTCATATTCTTGAAAACATGCTTCATTCATAACATAGTCATATCATAATACTTCTCACGTAAAGTAATATTCATGCCACACATTTGCTGCATAGAAACCGTACTTTATATTCCAAAATCATAATTTCTGGCATCTCATACATATATATACATTTAAACATAATAGCAGTATTTTCCCAAATGTGCATTTCCTTTGTAATATACAGATATCATACATACTTTTCTGAAAATTAATTTATTGATAAACAATAATAATTTTGCATGGAAAATAACTGTTTTAATTTATTCCCTTACTTGACATTGAAAGAAACCCCCTAAAATTTCTAGTCCTGCACTCGCAGGGTTCCCCGTTCAACTCCCTAAAAACTATAACTCGCAGAACTAAACTTCGGTATTTTCACATGAATATCATTTCTTATAACTACAGTAGGACCAAATTTAACATAAAAAGTCTTACCTCAACCCAAGGATGAATTTCAGCTCGCTTCCACCAATGATCCGCTCCAGCAGATTTGGAGGAAACTTCCCCAGGAGCGTCGTGGTGGCCTCAGATCGTCAATCCGGCAAGCGACAAAGCCGAAATCGAAGAGAAGAGAGAGAGAAACCGAAGGGAGAGAGAGAGTGTGAGATTTTTCTTAATTTTGGCATTTAAATTCGAGTTTTTGCTATTTATAGGATCGGATTCGTCGACGAGTCCTGTAAAAAATTCATCGACAAACCTGCACCTTTGTCGACGAATTTCAGACTTCCAAAAATTCTCTTTTAGTATCTTCTCGTCGACAAATCCCTTGTTTTCGTCAACGAGGACCTGATAAATTCCCTCGATTAATACTCCCAAAGTGCAATGTCATCGACGAATGCTTCAAGTCTACTGCCTCCTTCTATTTTTATTTCCATTTCCCTCCCTTTTTATTATTTAAATACCATTATTCTTCGGGTCAGCACATTTATCATATTTTCTAATTGTGTAAATTCCCGGGTCATTACACAAGATCCAATAAGCTTAACCTTTTAGGTCAAGTTAATGTTTACCCATGTGTAACGACCTACTATTTAAATGGATTATATATATATATACTATAGAATTTAAAATGCTTTGATATCATACTAGATTAAATTCAATCATCAACCTAAGCAGCGAGAAGCAGAAACCAAATAAACATAACCATATGTAATTATATACAATACGAGAGTGCTAAAATGTTTCCCAAAATATACATATATGACTGTTGTCACGACCTGCTCATTTTACACATTTTTTTTTTATATCAATAACACCAATGCCATATCCAACTCAGCAGGTCACCATTCACCTGAACCTATGGGTACCAAGGATAAAACATAACATACAGCAGAAGCCTACGTAGTAGAAAATATACAATCATATTCATTTCATCATAACATACATCACAATGTACCAGAGTTACTACAGTTACTGTACTTGTAAAGACCTGAAAAATTTAAAAAGATTAAAATAATTTGAAAAAAAAAATAGATAAATAAATAAAAGGAATGATGTGGGAAAAAGAAGAAAAAAAATTAAAATTAAAGAAATTAAATTAAATTAAGATAAATTAAATAATTAAATAATTAGTTATTAAATTAAACATTGTTACATTGGATTTAAAAAAAAAACTAATTGAAATAAGAGAAATATATACATACTTATATAGTAGGTTAATATAATATATAAATATATATATATATATGTATATATGTATATTTATATATATATATATAATAAGTATAAGATAAGATTTATATATATATATAAAGTAACTGACACTGACAAGAAGATAAGAAGGAAGAAAAAAGAAAGAAGAAGAAGAAGAAAGAAGAAGGAAGAAGATGAACGGTGCAGCACCCCCCAACTGAATATATTTTCCTGCGTGCGCGCCAGCTACCTTCGTCTCCGTCTCTCTCCTTCTTTCAATTATTCGGCGAGTTTGTGACAAATTGAGAAATGGAAGGTACCGTTGGAATCCTGACTCCACCACCGATATTTCTACTGAAGTAGATTTTTCATGGGAACGGTTTAGGCACCGCTCCTGGGAAAAGGTAGTTTTTCCCTATTTTCTCAATTTCGCCGTCAATATGTGGTTAAATCGACGAACGGACACCACCACGAGGTCCTAGTCGTCGTTATCGTCATTTTGACGTAGGTAATTTTTCAATTGGGGTTTTCTAAGCCCTACTCCAAAGCGAGAGTGGGATTTGACAATTTGGCTAAATTTAAGGAGATAATTATTTATTGGGTATTTAAAGGCCTAGGAAGTATTAAATTAATATTTTATTCAGGAATAATTTATTGGAACTAAGAATCTAATTTTAGGGTCCGGGTGAGCGCCGCAGGTATTTTTCGGAGTCTCTGTTGGCGTAGTTCAAGAAACCAGGTAAGGGGAAAAATATATATATTAAATCAGAATTTTTATGAATTTAATGGAAAAATAAATTGTGTTATATGTACGTGGATATGTTTCAGTATAGGTAAAATGTCAACTGTTTAAATTTATATTTCCTTCGAGTTTAGGGCTGTTTATTAGATATGTATATGCGAAAATGAACTGATGAAAGTGAGAAATATTTTCAGGATAATTAAATAAGAAATGAAAGGTATTTTCAGTATATAAACATTAAATGTTGGTTGGCTTATTTTACAGGTAGTGTATGAATTTTATTGTTAAATTGTGTGACATGAGAATCTGTGCAAATATATGTTAAATGTATGAGATGCAGGCTAAGTAAGTAAAACCATGAAAATAAAATATGATATGGACAATGTTGCCTGTGTGTGTTAATGCAATCATGTAAACAGCTGAAAAATGCTGGGTAAATAGCTGAAAGATGTTGGGTAAAATAGCTAAAAGTGGCTAGGTAAATGTGTCACAGCTGAAAGTGGCTGGGTAAATGTGTCACAGCTGAAAGTGGTTGGGCAAATGTGTCGCAGCTGAAAGTGGCCGGGTAAATGTGTCACAGCTGAAAGTGGCTGGGTAAATGTATAACAGCTGAAAGATGTTGGGTATGAAATGAAATGAAATGAAATGAAAAGGGAAATGAATGAAATGGAAATGAAATGTAAAATGTGAACAATGTAAAATGGGAAAGAGTCACTTAAAGTGAAATACAATGCAATGTTAAGCCATGAATATGAAGAGAAGTGTATGATTAAATAATGATAGAAAGAATGATGTATTATGATATTAGAAGTATGTATGTACATAAAACATGTTACGATTGGGCAAGACGTACCTTTCTCCTGAGGGCTTGCTGAGTAAGGCGAGTGCACTAGTTGCTACAGATGTGGCAGTAGCCGCATAATGTACTAGGGTAGAGGGAACCTACTTATATGGGCGGGTAGATTTCCCTATCCTTAGGGCCTTTGCCTGTAAGCTATTGTTGAACGGTGTGAGTACGAGATTAATTTATCACTTGAGGGCTTACTGAGTAAGGTGAGTGCCCTGGTATGCTTTAGCTGCGACCTTTGGGTTGCCTAAGTATCAGAGCAAAGGGGTGCTACTTGTATGGGCGGGTAACTACCCCTATCCTCGGAAAATATCGTGGGTTAAACATTTGCATGTGTTTGATTAGGATCTGGGAATGATTTTGAAAATTATGTTAAAGATTTTCAAATGTTAAATATTATGTTATATATAAACTCATGTTGGCCACACACTACTTTAATATATGGTTTCTTCCCTTACTGAGATGTGTCTCACCCGAATATAAATTTATCTTTTTTTCAGGATTTCATCGAGATCGAGCTTAGAGAGCTCGAGGTTCTATAACATTATTAGGCAATAGTAAAAGAAAATGGTGTATTTCTATGTTAATTATGAGATGCAATATTTATGTTTTATGTCCTTATATTTTTAGTTTGTGGAGAAAAGAAAGTTGTGAACATACTGAAATGTTTTGGAGATATATGTAATTATGGAAATGTAGGCGTTGGATGATTTATTATAGATTATAGTTAGAATTAGTAAACTATGGTATTATGTTATATGGAGATTATGATCATGTTTTTCTGTTGCGTATGTTTTGGAATATGATTTATGAGGATATGATCAGGTATAACGCACCGGACCCCGGTTTAAGGGTTCGGGGCATTACAGTACTCCCATATATACATCTCAAAAATGAAATCTAAGGACAATTCCCACAAAACCATACTATCCCTACCAAAACTTACCCTTCCAAAGAGGGCAAACAACTGATCTAGTTCAACGGGGCTTTTCCCGCTCTCCTATCAGGAGCTCCTGAAAAATGTATGAAATTTAGGGGTGAGACACCTCTCAGTAAGGGAAATAAACTAATACTAGTGTGTGGCAACATGAGTAATCCGTGCTCTACATATACCATACATATCATATCCAATACTGTTTAACAAATCTGGGAAAACATACGTATATCAAAATCATGGCAGAACATACTGCATTTCATAACATAACTCATCTCATATCATAATAATAACATAAAAACATCCTGGTAGGTTAGCTGGCTGTTGTCATGTATTAACCCCACATGACTGGATTGTGTGGCCCGAAGGCGGGACCTGACAATGGTTGGCCGACCACTGTTAAGTCGATAGTCTAGTTTGTAGGTCCGATGGGTCTACCCAAACTAGTCCGTACACTAAGGGCGATAACAGCACACTCCTCAAACATAACCACATCGACCATCCAATCTCACACCACTCCGTACAGCGGCGTTAACACAGATATCATGATCACGAGGACCATGGAGACATAGCAACGGTACCGTGCAAGTGCTAGCCTAAACCAAGCCAACCGGGTTCTGATATCATATACATATACTGAAATTGTGATACAGAGATATATCATATCTTTCATTTTCACATTAATCATATCATTTTACATATATAAGTGTATCATTAAAATCATCGGCCCGTACACCGGTATTACACATTATATCGTAGCTCGGCTCGTACACCAGTTACACATAGCACAGCCCGTACGCTGGCAAATCACATCACATAGCTCGGCCCGTACGCCGGCAAATCTCATCACATAGCACGGCCCGTACGCCGGCAACTCACATCACATAGCACGGCCCATACGCCGGCAAATCACACAAAATCTCATCATAAAAATCTCGGCCCATAAGCGGGTTTTCCCATCATAATAACCATATCACCACATTCCCAGAATAACAGTATGTCACAATCATTACTACTCATGCCACACTAAACCAGTTTTCCACGTATACAACATATCATTATTTTCAACAGGGTTTTCTAAAGTATAAAACATATACATAAACATATGTATTTTTCCTGAAAACGAGTGTCATAAATATATACATACATATTACAAAAAGAACTAGCTTAGTTTATCCCCTTACCTGATTCCTGAATAGCCCCTAAGAAAAATTTTCCCCGCCCCCATAAGGTTCCTAAATCAACACCCTGAAAATAGAAACTCACAGAATTAAACTCTAGTATTTCAACGTGTATAACATTTCTTATAACTGCCATTAAGTCAAATTTGGCTTAAAAGCCTCCCCTCAACTTAGGGATGATTCACAACATTTCCAACCAACACTTCTGGAAACGAAAACTCTCAGTATTAAATTTCAGTATTTTAATGTATAAAACACTTTTCTCAACTATCACAAATTCAAAAATTGAGTAAAAAGACTTACCCTGGATTTGTGATGGAATCCAACTTCACTTCCTTAACAATCCGCCCCGACAGACTTGTGGAGAATTCCGCCAGAATCGTCGATCTAACGACTAGTGTGGCCGGAAATGTAGAGAGAAGGGAGAGAGAACCGTAGAGAGAGAGAGAGAGAGAGAGAGAGAGAGAGAGAGAGAGAGAGGAGAGATAGAGTTTTCTTAAAAATATGATATTTCTCCCGGATTTTCACTCTTATAAAATAGGATTTCGTCAACAAGCTCGACGTTTGTCGACGAGTTCCTGTATTCGTCAATGAAATTCAGGCAGCCTTGGACCCCCCTCTCAGTATTTTCTCGTCGACGAGCCCCTGTGTTCGTCGATGAAGCCCTGAAAATCCCTCTTTTTGTTTTTCTCTCCCGAAATGCAATGTCGTCGACGAAGTCTACGGCTTCCTTCTATTTCCGATTTCCATTTTCCTTTCCTTATTATTTAAATTTCCTTTTAAATTCGGGTCGTTACAACTATTCCCCAAAATACCCACGACTGGCCAGGGCTATACAAAAATACTCCAAAACAAATACTCACTCGCTACTGACAGGGCAGTACTGAAGCCCCTCTACCTGCGAGCCTGATCTGCTCGCTTATCTGGATCACTTGAAAAATGTTAGATTAATTGGGATGAGCTAACGCTCAGTAAGATGAAATATGCTATTGCTAGTGTATGGCAAATGAGTTACAATACTGTGAAAATCTATTACTATATAATCATGTATCACTAAATATGTAAAGTACAGTACCAGTAATATAAATCATTATCTTTTATCTGTTGCTTAACATTTCTATACTTTAGGCTTCTACTCAGAATACTTCTAATAAATATATATATTTTTTGTCACTGTAAATCTGTATAAATATAGTAATAACTGAAATCTTCCCTGTGGATAACTGTGTGTCATGATTTAACCCCTCATGACAGGGTTGTGCAGCCCTGTACTCCATAGTCTTATCAGCCCTCCTCAACCCATATCTGATGGGGAGTCTGTCCATTCGTGGGCTCTATGCAATCGACCTTTATACCACGTATTATCTAAATAGGTGGTTGCACTCTATATACTGTATGTAGCTACAGTACCGTGCTTTGTAACTATATGGTCCAATAGGGTCTGATATTATATAATACATCTCTAAATACAACTATCTATTTTACTATGATTCTGTAATAACGGTATACACCATGACGCTGTAAAAAAAACTATATCTATATCAACTGTATTTCTGTAATTAACTGTAAATCTGTATGTCATGGTACTGTAAAACTATATAATCATGGTATTTCTGTAATTGCTGTAAAATACATTTACTATCTGTTTACTCCATACAACACATCTCTAAAAAATACTATAAAACATGTTTCTGTACTATATCTATATTCTCAAGCAGCACAATAATTTTAAAGCATACTAATCATATTTGATAAACTATATAAATCTCTACTGTAAACAATACTTTGGTGGGACATTTATAATTTTATACTAAAAACATATTCAAATAACCTAGCATAGCATATTTCCCTTACCTGTTTCTTGCTAAAAATCCCGTACTATAATGGGTCCAACACCCGCAGAGTTCTCTACTCGACACCCTGAAAGACCATAAATCCTAAAATAAAACATTACTATTTCTACGTCTATTACATTTCTTATAATTGTTAGAAACCCAAATTTCGAATAAAAGACCCTACCCTAGATTTGGGATGAATTCTGATTTTGTTCCACCAACGATCCGCTCCGACAGACTTGAAGAGAACTCCGCCAGGAAGGTCATGGTGGCCTCAGATCGTCAATCTGGCGACTGATGGGTCCAAAATCGAAAAGAGAAGAGCGACACTAAAATCCTGCATAAAATGAGTTTAAGCACTATTTATACTGCGGGATTCATCGACGAGTCCTTCAATAATTTCGTCGATGAACTTTCTCTTTCGTCGACAAATTTCAGTCTGTCCCAAAACCCTTCTCGATATCTTCTCATCGACAAAGATAGGACCTCGTCGACAAGGCTTGGGGAAATTTCTTAGAATTATCACCTCCAAAATGCAATGTCGTCGACTGTCTCCTTCTGTTACTGATTCCATTTCTCTCTCTCTTTATTATTTAAATACCATTATTTTTCGGGTCGTTACATTCTTCCCCCCTTATAAAATTTTGTCATCAAAATTTACTATTTGTATCTCTTTCTATACACTCCATCATCCAGTAAAGGAAAAAGGTCTACTTATTTTATTACCTGCCCTCACTTATGGCGGAGGAATACCGTGGTTACATGGGTATTTCTGGGATTACAAATATAAAATGAAATTCTCCCAAAACTGAAATACTACCTATCCTATACGCTACATTACAATCCACTATGCTAAACAAAATAAAATTACTATTACTTTAATTATACATCACTGCTATGACCCACTAAACAAGTGGGGATATTTCTGTCTAATCTCGCTTTCAAGCTCCCACAAACCCTCTTCTATTGTGTGATTCCTCCACAGGACTTTTATCAACTGTATCTTCTTATGCGCAATTCTTGCTCTTACCTATCTAGGATCTGTACTAGAGCTTCTTCATATGCTAAAGCCTCACTGACTTCTAGTTATGCGTAGCTGATGATATGGGAAGGATCTAGGACGTATTTTCTTAACATGGAAACATGAAATACGTCATGAACTCAAAATAAAGATGGCAGTAAGGCTAACCGATAGGCTACTGACCCAATCTTCTCAAGTATCTTAAATGGGCCAATAAACCTATGGCTCAACTTATCCTTCTTCCCAATTCTCAAGATCCCCTTCAGTGGAGTTATTCTCATAAATATATGATCACCTATTTCAAATTTCAGTTCTCGACGGCAAGTATCCGCATAGTTTTTCTGTCGACTCTGCGCTGCACTGATTCTGTCTCGAATAAGTCGGACTTTATCACACGCTTGCTGAATTATATCTGGACCCAAAACTCGCCTTTCACCTACTTCATCCTAGAAAAGAGGAGATCGGCATCTTCTACCATATAATGTGTCATAGGGTGTTATTCCGATGCTAGTATGATAACTATTATTATAAGCAAATTCAACTAGCGGCAAAAACTGAATCCAGCTACCTCCAAAGTCTAGCACACAGGCACGAAGCATATCTTCTAATACCTGGATTGTTCTCTCAGTCTGACCATCGGTCTGAGGGTGGAAAGCAATGTTGAATGCTAACTGAGTCCCCAATGCCTCCTGTAAACTCCTCCAGAACCGTGATGTAAAATGTGGATCACGGTCCGAGACTATAGATACCGACACTCCATGGGGTCGAACAATCTCTTGTATATATATCTCTGCTAACCTATTCATAGGGTAGCTAATCTTAATAGGCAAAAAATGCGTTGTCTTCGTCAACCTATCAACTATTACCCAGATGAAATTCTGACCATGCGGCATCGGTGGTAGCCCCGTAACAAAATTCATGGATACGTGGTCCCACTTTCATTCGGGAATGAAAAGTGGCTACAACTGCCTTGCTGGCCTCTGGTGCTCAGCCTTAACTTGCGGACACATCAAATATTACTACACAAATTCTGCTATCTCCCTTTTCATGCCACTCCACCAGAAATACTCCCACAGATCCCTATACATTTTCGTGCTACTCGGATGGACAGTGTATAGAGAACCATGTGCCTCCTCTAAAATCGTCCTCCTGATGTTGTCATCTGCAGGTACACATAATCTGGTGTGAAATCTCAGAGCCTCATCATCAGACATACTGAATTCTTCCCCCTGACCATCTTGTATTCTATCTATCACTTCTGTCAATTCCGGATCATCCCTCTAAGCAGCTTTAATTCTCTCATAAAGTGTAGGCTATACAACCAAACTGGCAATAAGCGCCTGAGGATCATCTTCCACTAACTCCACACCGAGTCTTTCCAAGTCTATCTGAATTGGATGCTGAACTACCACTGCTAGTTGTGCTGTGTCTCCTGATTTACAGCTCAAAGCATTAGCCACCACATTTGCTTTACCTGGGTGGTAATTGATGGTATAGTCGTAATCCTTGATAAGTTCCAACCACCTCCTCTGTCACATGTTCAACTCTTTTTGTGTGAAGAAATACTTTAGGCTCTTATGATTAGAGAATATCTCACACCTCTTACCATATAAGTAATGTCTCCAAATCTTTAGTGCGTGCACCACTGCCGCCAATTCCAAATCATGAGTAGGGCAATTCTTCTCATATTCTTTCAACTGCCTAGACGCATACACCACCACCCTACCATGCTGCATCAGTACAAGCCCTTTTAAAGACGCGTCACTGTAGATAACATAACCATCACCTTTTGATGGAATCGTCAGAACTAGTTCAGTGATGAGTCATTGCTTTAATTCCTAAAAGCTCTGCTCGCATTCTTCATCCCATACAAATTTGACATTTTTCCTAGTCAATCTTGTGAGTGGTCCTGACAAAGGCGAAAGCCTCTCAATAAAACAATGGTAATAACTTGTCAGTCCTAAGAAATTCCTAACTTCCTGCACATTCCTCGGCCTGGCCCAACTTACCACCGCATTGATCTTGCTGGGATCTGGGATCCACAGAAATACTGTCCCCTAAAATTACGTGGCCTAAAAATGCTACCTTCTCAAGCCAGAACTCACACTTGCTAAAGTTGGCATAGAGTTTCTCCTCTCTAAGTGTCTGCAGCACCTGCCTCAAATGCACCTCTTGATCCTTAAAACTTTTCGAGTACACCAGTATATCATCAATGAAAACTACTACAAACTGATCTAGATACTAGTGGAAAACTCTGTTCATCAAGTCCATGAACACAACTGGGCATTCGTCAGACAAAACGGCATAACAAGGAACTCCTAGTGCCCATACCTGGTCCTAAAGGCTATCTTCGCGATGTCCTCTGCTTTTACTCTCACTTGATGACACCCGGATCTGAGGTCGATCTTAAAATATACCCGTGTACCTTGGAGCTGATCAAACAAATCGTCTATACGGGGTAGAGGATATTTATTTTTAATAGTAACCTTGTTGATTTCTCTATAATCGATACACATCCTCATAGACCTGTCTTTTTTCTTTACGAACAACACTAGAGCTCCCCACGGTGATACACTGGGTCATATAAACCCCTTGTCCAGCAAGCCTTGCAACTGTTCCTTTAATTCTCCTAATTCAACTAGAGCCATACGGTAAGGAACCTTAGAAATTGGCGCGGTCCCTGGAGGTAAATCTATAGGAAAGTCCACCTCGCACACAGGAGGCAACCCAAGTAACTTCTCTAGAAAAACATCTGGAAATTCTCGTACCACTAGGGTGCTGTCAATCTTCAATTCATTTATGGGTACTTCTTTCAAAAAAGGTATAAACCCCTGATTTTCATCTAGGAGTAATTTACTCATTTGCACGGCTGACACCAGTTGTGTTGGAGCATGTACCCATGAACCAATGAATTTTAATTCCTGCGTACTAAGGGGTCTGAAAATTACCTCTTTCCGACGACAATAAATGTTGGCGTGATTGGCAGCCAACCAGTCCATACCCAGTATTATATCAAACCCACATATATCAAATACAATCAAGTCAGCTGGTAACATTTTTCCCTAAATTTCTAGCGGATAGCCCCTAAGTACCCTCTGACATCTGATCACTGACCCTGATGGTGTAACTACTGACAGCACTATATCTAATAACTGGGTCTCACTCTCAGATAATTTAACATAAGATGCAAAGATGAAAGAATGAGTAGCACCTGAGTAAAAAAAAACAATGATTGCATATGATAAAACAGTAAATGTACCTATCACCACATCTGCAGCAGCCTCAGCATCACCTGGCGTCAGAGCATATTCTGTCGCTGGGGCCAAATTCCTCTACTAGCCAACACAAGGTGCCTGATATCTTCCCCGAGCTGCCTGATATCCTTCCCGATAGGGCCTGGGAGCTAGGATCTGGTCTGGCAAACCTGGACATGCACGTGCCATGTGGTCAGGCCTCCCACATCAATAGCATACATCGCTCCCTACCCGGCACTCCCCCGAATGATGTCTCTCGCATGTCTAACATACCAGGACGATCGGCGCACCCTGATTTCCCCGAGGTCCCGCCATCTGCCTCTAGTCTCCCTTATCGCGACCTCCTCTCCATAGACCTCTACTAGAGCTAGCCTGAAAACCCTGAGGCGCAGGTCTCTTCTTCTGACTCTGAGCTGCTACACCCCTCTGAATACCACTCTCAATAATCACAGCTCTGTCTACAATCTCCGTAAATGTTTGAGCTTTGAAGCCAATCACCTGCTTAAACAAATTCTGCCTCAGTCTCTCCTCAAACTTCCTTGCCTTTTTCTCTTCATCAGGCGCTAGATGAGGAGCAAAACGCGACAACTCGATAAACCGAGCTGCATACTGGGATACGGTCTTCTGCCCCTGTACCAGATGCAGAAACTCTGCTGCCTTCGCACTCCGAATGACAGAAGAAAAATATCGCTCAATGAACAGCTTCTTGAATCGATCCCAAGTCACTGGCACTGAAACCGTCCTCTTCTCCTCTATCAGTCAAGTTGCTCTCCACCAGCGCTTCGCCTCCCCTATCAACTTAAATGCTGCAAATACTACCTTCTGCTTATCCGTACATCGAAGCACCGCCAATGTCTCTTCGATATCCTGAACTCAATTCTCAGCTACAATCGGGTCATCTCCTCCAACAAAGGATGGGGGTTTCATTCGCGTAAACTGCTCGATCAAAAAGCCACGCTTCCCAGAGTTCTTGGCCATCTCAGCTATCACCTGCTGAGTGACGCAACATAGTACAGCATCTGTATCTCCTCTACCTATGCTAGAAGTTCGTGGCCTATCCACCCCAGCATTCGTGCCACTGCTTCCTAAGTCCATCCTGAAAACAAGAAACACACTTAAGTACTTTATTTCCTATACGGACCTATCCTGTACCAATTCAAAATTAATTGCCTTCCCTGACCTTAACTCAATATTCAATTCTATCACCTAGACACACAACCCGACAATAGTTTACTATGGTTTTCCTGAAATCGTCACCCCAGGAAAAATACAGAAACCACCACGAAAATCCTGTATCCAGACAACCGAACAAACCTCAAATCCTTTTCCTATACTCTGGTATTGCTTCTGCTGCACTCTAAAGTCTACAGAACCTAGCAACCTAGGCTCTAATACCAAATTCTAATGACCTGCTATTTAAATGGGGTTTATATATATATACTATAGCATTTAAAATGCTATGATACCATACTGGATTAAACCCAATCATTAACCTAAGCAGCGAGAAGCAGAAACCAAATAAACATAACCATATGTAATTATATACAATACCAGAGTGCTAAAATGTTTCCCAATATATACATATATGACTGTTCCCCAAAATACCCACGACTGGTCAGGGCTATATAGAAATACTCCAAAACAAATACTCACTCTCTACTGATAGGGCAGTACTGAAACCCCTCTACTTGCAAGCCTGATCTGCTCACGTATCTGGATCACTTGAAAAATATTAAATTAATTGGGATGAGCCAACGCTCAGTAAGACGAAATATGCTATTGCTAGTGTGTGGCAAATGAGTTACAATATTGTGAAAATCTATTACTATATAATCATGTATCACTAAATATGTAAAGTACAATACCAGTAATATAAATTATTATCTTTTATCTATTGCTTAACATTTCTATACTTTAGGCTTCTACTCAGAATTCTTCTAATAAATATATATATATATATATATATATATATTTGTCACTGTAAATCTGTATAAATATAGTAATAACTGAAATCTTCCCTGTGGATAACTATGTGTCATGATTTAACACCTCATGACAGGGTTGTGCGGCCCGTAGGCGAGATTTACCCGGGCTGGCCAACCAAGAATAAATCACTATACTACATAGTCTGATTAGCCCTCCTCAACCCATATCTAATGGGGAGTCTGTCCACTCGTGGGCTCTATGCAATCGACCTTTATACCACGTATTATCTGAATAGGTGATTGCACTCTATATACTGTATGTAGCTACGGTACCGTGCTCTGTAACTGTATGGTCCAACAGGGTCTGATACTATATAATACATCTCTATATACAACTATCTGTTTTACCATGATTTTGTAATAACTGTAAAAAAAACTATATCTATATCAACTGTGTTTTTGTAATTAACTGTAAATCTATATGTCATGGTACTTTAAACTGTATAATCATGGTATTTCTGTAATTGTTGTAAAATACATTTACTGTCTGTATACTCCATACAACACATCTCTGAAAAATACTATAAAGCATGTTTCTGTACTATATTTATATTCTCAAACCACACAGTAATTTTAAAACATACTAATCATATTTGATAAACTGTATAAATCTCTACTGTAAACAATACTTTGGTGGAACATTTATAATTTTATACTGAAAACATATTCAAATAACCTAGCATAGCATATTTCTCTCATTTCTCTTACCTGTTTCCTGCTAAAAATCTCCTACTATAATGGGTCCAACACCCGTAGGGTTCTCTACTCGACACCCTGAAAAACCATAAATCTCAAAACAAAACATTACTATTTCTATGTCTATTACATTTCTTACAACTGCTAGAAACCCAAATTCCGAATAAAAGACCTTACCCTAGATTTGGGATGAATTCTGACTTTCCACCAACGATCCGCTCTAGCAGACTTGAAGAGAACTCCACCAGGAAAGTCGTGGTGGCCTCAAATCGTCGATCCGGTGACTGACGGGGCGAAATCAAAGAGAGAAGAGGGAGAGGTCGTAGGAGAGAGAGAGAGAGAGAGAAGAGCAGCGCTGAAATCCTGCGTAAAATGAGTTTAAACACTATTTATACTGCGAGATTCGTCGACAAGCCACGTCACTTCGTCGACGAGTCCTTCAATAATTTCGTCGACGAATTTCAGTCTGTCCCAAAACCCTTCTCGATATCTTCTCGTCGACGAGGTCTCGAAGAACCCTCGTCAACGAAACCCCTATGTTTGTCGACGAGGCCTGCGTAAATTTCTTGGATTTATCACCTCCAAAATGCAATGTCGTCAACTGCCTCCTTTTGTTACTGATTTCATTTCCCTCTCTCTTCATTATTTAAATACCATTATTTTTTGGGTCGTTACACCATGTGTATCAAGCCTACCCATGGGCTCCTTCGGTGCTAACATAGAGGTAGGAGTGAGCATAATTCAGTTAATTGAGTGGATGATGGGTGCTTATATACATGATTAGGCCCAAGACCCAATAAGCTTAAGCTTTTGGGTCAAGTTAATGTTTACGCATGTGTATTAAGCCTACCCATGGGCTCCCCCTGTGCTAACATAGAGCTAGGGGTGAGCCTTTAGGAGGAAGCAATCACATAGAAAGTAAGTAGAAAATTGAAATAGAAGAATTAAATGAAAATTTTCACTTGATTTTTTGCAAATTTTTTAATTTTATTTATTTTATGAATCAAATGTTACATAATTGTTCTTTATTTCTAATTAAGAGATTTTGGGAAGCTTTGGTGAGTATATGCATGTTGGGTAGTGTTTATTACAATTCATTTTATCCCCTTGCAATAGAGGAGTTCATTGGGTAATACTTGATTCGCCGGCTAGTAATGGAATTCATGTAAAATTTGACAAATGAATGGGGACAACTGTGACGCATGGAAGTGAAAGGAAATTCTTTGGGTAACATTTGATTCGCCACTTGGTGAGACTAAAGATTTGTTGTTGTTGTGTTGTTACAATAATGGAACTCATGTAAAGTCTAACAGATGAATGGTGGTAAATTATGATGTGAAGGAGCGAAGAAAACCCATTAAACCCCTCACCCCTCCCCCCAGAATAAGAAAAAAAAAAAATCAAACATAACAAGTTAAGTTTTCAATTATGTTTTAAAAAAGAATTGAATTGTGTTAAAGGCCCTATATTTTGTTTGTGTTCCCCTAATATTCATGGGCACAAGTTGAGTTATTGAGCTACCATGAGTATTATATCATGCCAATTCCTAGTGCAAATTAAATGGAAATGACTTCATTATCAAGTGTATGATTGATGTATCTATACTACTTATAAAGAAATTATCCTATTTGGTCTCATCTTTTTAAAACCCAAAATTAATCTATTGTAAACTATATTTTCATTTGTTAAAAAAATAAATACTTAACGGTACAAGTGTGAAAATACATTACAATCTATGTTTAATTATTCCTAAAAAATTTGAAAGTATTCAATTTTTTCTAATCCATGTTTAATCATTCCTAAAAAATTTGAGAAGTAGTTTTCTTTCTCCCTTAACAAGTTCCCAAAATTCCCTCCAACTATCTTATTTTTTATTTTTTAATAATTTTTTTATAAACTTTTTTTAAAAAAATAAAGAAGGTTAGTCCCTTCAGGGGACTTCTTTCATTTCTCTCATTAGGTTATTCTCTTAATCTAAAAAATCAAAATTTCCAATTTAGATATGAAAATTGGGTCAAAACAAACAAAAGATCCAGACCAAACACATCCCTAGTCATGTGGCTAAACACAAGTATGTGGCACGTGTAAAAAATTCCGCCAAGGACATTATCTCAGACCCGTGATCCTGCCCTAGAAATTGCCATGATTTTGTCCGCCAATTTTGAGCCAGCAGATAGAACTCGAAAGGAAAAAAAGCTAGTCTAACCCAAAAAACTTCTAGGGATTTGTACTAGCCATTAGGTGCTCAAGACAAAGCGTGCTGCGGTCAATAATTTGGGGCATGCTTGGTCCTTGGACCCAGAGATCAGCAATAATATTTTGGAAACTGCCCCACTTCCCTGTCCTGTCCTTCCCTTCCCTGCCCTTAAAAAGGGCACCCCCTTAATAATAGATGGCCCAACTGCACTTTCTTCTAAGCACAAATTTTGGCATGCACCCTTTTTTTTTTTTTTTTTAGATTACGCACCGAATATTCAAGCGTCCATTTTACGGTCCAAGTGACTAATCCAGTACCCTTTGAAGTTAATCCCATAACTCCAAAGAGAGGGTATAGGGACGGAAACGAGTGCAAGAAGATTTGAACATCTGACCTCGTGAAAGACACTCCTGCAACCCGCACTA
Organism: Malania oleifera; assembly: GCF_029873635.1. NCBI lineage: Eukaryota > Viridiplantae > Streptophyta > Magnoliopsida > Santalales > Ximeniaceae > Malania > Malania oleifera. The sequence goes on along the minus strand of NC_080428.1, from coordinate 86,727,724 downwards.
TCACCTGAACTACACCCTAAGGGTGGCATGCACCCATTTTTTGCCCTGCCCTTAAGAAGGGCACCATTAACCATAGAATATGGAGTGGGTTGATTCAAATTTGGGACAATAAAGTCTAATTGCACCTAAAATGCTCATTCCAAGAACAAATTTTTGGCATGTACTCTTTGAAAAGAAAAAACTTATGTGTCACATACTAAAATGTTTCACCTACTAAAATTATGTTAACTTATGTAAAGACGACATAGTTTTATCAAAGGAGGGAGGAACTCCTATGGCAAGTAGAATTCATTTGTGAAAGTCCCTTGCATTAGTGGCAGGATTTCTATGAAACCCATTACAAAACAGCGATGATTTGTCCTATACACACATAATTTTATCCATTCTAGGGTTCTATGTGTTGAGAATTCCACTTATGAGTTTGTCTCATATTGAAAAATTAAAGTGGATAATGGGTGCTTATATACATGGATGGACCCAAGACCCAATTAACTTGAGTTTTTGAGTCAAATTGGTGTTCACCCATGTATATCAAGCACACCCATGGGATCCTTCGGTCCTAATAAGTGGTATCAGAGCCGACAATTCGTAACTCTGGGTGAACGACATCATAAAAGTCGAGACAGAAAGCTAATTCTCCTGACGTGCTAACAGTTGGAGGACCAAGTGTGCGGCTGAAGCCAATAAAGATCATCTAAGCTGCGGATGGATTCGAACAAGGTCAAGACGTGGAAAGTAGGATTGGTTTGGAGGCACCTGAAATGCAATCTGAAGCACGTAAGACGCCAGTGATAAGGCCCACTTGAACAACTGTTGAAAAATTGTCCCAGAAGGGAGACGGTTTCTGTTCAAAGGGGAGCACGAACTCACAAGTGAGGGGGAAATTATAGAAAATTCCACTTATGAGCTTGTCCCACATTGAAAAATTAAAGTGAATAATGGGTGTTTATATACATGGATGGACACAAGACCCAATTAGCTTGAGCTTTTGGGTCAAATTGGTGTTCACCCATGTGTATCAAGCCCACCCATGGATTCCTTCGGTCCTAACACTATGCATAAACCCTAAACCCTGTGACTTGAGAAAAGTTTGTCTAAATAAAGGGTGGACAAGCCCTACCAAAACCCCACCACCATCCTAAGGTGAAAAAATCCACAACAGTGCATTGTCTCCCACAGAGAAATCTGATCATATGCTTGTGTTTTTACCTTTAACACCACCAACATCATCTCTTTAATCAATTTAATTTACACAGGATGATTGGTTTTTGTCACCTACACAGCACCCGAAACTAGAGTAGGGTACACATACAGGTCAAAAAATTGGAGAAAACTAAGCACCCGCTGCACATGGCTTGAGAAGACCAAGGCTTAGAAAGCTAAAAAGGAAAACCAAAAAAAAATCCAATTTGCAAAATTTGGAGACCTGGGGAAGACTGGAGTCCCAACAGTATAGGGGATACTTGTGATTGCTTTAGAAACTGTGGAGTTGAGTGAGCATGGAAACGAGCTCATCGCTGGAGGGTCGGTCTGCAGACGAATCTGATAGGCACACAACAGCAATCTTCACTGCCATAAGCATCTCATCTTCCTCTCCTTCTTCCCCGAGAATGCTCTTGTCCAGAGCCTCCCGAGCTTCCCCTGCTTGCTGCAAATGCCGTAGCCATTGCCCCAAACTCACCCCACTGGCTGTTTCCCTGAAGAATGGATCCATAGGGTCTCTACCAGTCAATAGCACACCCAGAATTACCCCAAAGCTGAAGACATCGCTCTTATCAGTATACCTGCAATAATTAATCAAATATTCCAATGATAAGGTCACATGTTGAAGAGTAGAAGAAGCCAAGAAAATTACTGGAGATTGGAGAAAGCAAGAAAATTATAGAATACCAGTGAAAGCTACTTAGTACTAATATCCAAATGATAAAATCACAGACAGACAACATATTTCTAACTGGAGAGTGGAAATTCTACATATTCCAATAGAGCAGATTTTCATGATAAATGCTAATGCTTCAGGCAAGCTTTAACTAAACTAGGAGCAACTTCTAAAATAAATAGTATCCAGAAATTAAGAAAAAAGGAACATTCTAAAATAAACAGAGGCATGTCCGGTATAAGCATACAAGCAGAATGCTTATATTCAACACAAGTTGGTTGATTCTGCATCTCGTCCAAAACGGAAGTCCTTTTGAAGAGCCCTTGCTGATGGGCTGTGTGTGATGGGGATTTTCTGCACTCCAAATTGTATTTTGCAGTCAGCACTCCTCTAGATTATCACTCCAATAGAGAAGTTTTCAACAATGCCACCGCCCAACTTTTTCTTTAGGAACTTTTTGGGCCAAATTTCATTAAAATCTCAATCAAGGATCTTGGTATGTATATATACAAGAGAATGTTGGCTAAAAATGCCAAAAAGAAGACAATACAAGCATTTTTACTTCTTGCATCGAGCTTTGGACTATTTGAGAGAGCTCAGTCTATTAGGGTGGTTGGATTTGGAAACTAATCATAAAGATCAAAACCAATTAAGCTGAATCCTCAATACCATCTGCAATGTTATCTAAACTACATAAAAAAAAAATGAAATTCTTATTTGATAAAAATCATGAAACAAAATCTGCACAATTCAGTACCTGCAACTGAGAAAACACTCAGGAGCACTATACCCAGATGCAGCTCTGTTCAAATTGGGAATAAGCTTACCCAACCCACAATCTGCCAGTCTAGGTTCAAACTCAGCATCCAACATCACATTTGTAGGTTTTAAGTTGCAGTGCAGAATTTGAGGGAAGCAGCCAAAATGCAAATATTCAAGCCCTTTAACAATCCCAACTGCAATTCGAAGACGTACTTCCCAGCCAAGCAGCAATCGATTTTCCCGTACTCTATTCATTGCATCCTCAAGGCTCCCATTGGGAGCATAATCATAAACCAACGAAATCCTATCTGGTTCCCGAACATAAGCCCGTAGGCTCATCAAATTCCGGTGTCCCAAGCCAGCGAGCATTTCGAGCTCCTGCTGCAACCGTCTCTTCACTGAGCTGCTCCGAGCCTCTGGAGAACCATTTTCAAATGGCTCAAGCCTCTTCACTGCAACTGTAAGCCCATTGTCAAGAACCGTCTTGTAGTACCTTCCATTAAGGCTTGATCCTATCAGATGGTTTTGGTCTACGGTTTCGTTTGACAGCACCAATCTGAGCGTCTTGGGTTCGATTTTTGGGGAAAACACAACAGGTCCTTTGAGAATGGGGGTTCTATTCATATATTGTCGGAAGAATCTAACTAGGCAAGCAAAAAGAACTGCACAGATCAATCCAGTCACTACTCCTAATAAAATGCTCAAAATGAGCTTCTCAAGTCCATTCCTGTATTTGGGTGGGTTAGAAGGGGAAGGAGACTCACTTGATATGTGTCTAACCATTCCTGCTTTGGATAGCATCACGTTACAATGAAAGCAGAAAACCCAAACCAGAATCTTCATGAACACCACAAACTGTGCAGAGATTTTCATGCTTAAATTGAGAATAATGTAAGTTTTTCTTACTCATGGGAACACATACCTCAAACCGGGATCTAATGCAAAAACTCAAGAATAAACGACAACCCAAGTATCTGTGCTGACTTCGAAGACGTCCCAGTAATTGAACCAAGCAGAAAAACCAAAGCCAGATGAAAAACTGCGCCTCTTCTCGCACCCCTCAAGATAAGAACCCTACTGACTATTGTAGCCGCTGAAACTACCAAAAATGAACGATCAAATTATCCCAGAAAAACTTCAAAAGCCGAAGAAGTTAAGAGTGAGAGTTCGTTCTGGTTTCGCAGCTCCAACTCCAAACGCAAATTCGAATAACCATACTCGGTCCCAAAAATCAAAATTTCCGCAAAATGCTCAGAGAGAGAGAGAGAGAGAGGGAGAGAGAGTAGCGAAGTTCAAGGTCTGAATTAAAACTGGAATTGAAGAACTCGAATTTTCCAGCTCAAATCTTCACGGAAAAGAAAGAGAGAATCGTATCGTCACCGATTCCAAACTTTTATCTCAGCTGAAATGAAACCCGTCCATCTCGGACGAATCTGACTATTTTTGTAAAAAACCGAAATCTCGAGAAAGCAAACACCCATCAGCATCATCATCGTCGTCATCATAAATACATATATAAAACAAACAAAGAAAATGTTTCAGAACAGAACAGAAGCGGCTGAAGAACAGTGGGATCTAGAAACACCCCCTTCTCTAGTCTCTACTCAGCGGCTGCCCTCTATCTACTCCGAAACAGGTCAGACCCATTTACCGCAACAACACAAGAGCGAGTCCCTTTCTTCACTAACACCCATCACCCATTACTTTGAAAAAATCAAAATACGAACAAACAAACAAACCCCAACTCAAATGTTTCTCCATTTGAGTAGAGCTCTTGCTCTGCACAGCATCTGCAGATTAGGAACGGAACAGAAGGGCTCTCTCTCTTTCTCTCTCTCTCATTCACGTATGATATGATACGACAAATCTGAGTTCCCGCCTTTCCTGTCCGCTGCCCGTAGCGTGGGGTCCGGGGTTCCACGTCGGCCGGCGCCCAGCCGGTGTCGCCATCACAAGGCCGAAAGCGAAACGTCCATCCAATTCCATGCGCCAGCTTTGTTTAAAGAAAGCCTGTAAAAATTTAGGGAAGATTAAACACACCTCCCCTGTTTTTAACCCCAATAACATTTCTTTATGGTTTGAGTTATAATTCAGATTAGGTAACTCATGCACTTAAAATTTGTACCGAATAAGAATTTCTAGGTTCTTCACCATTCCTAAATTCATGTTAAATTATTCTATTGAATGTATAACTTGTCAAAGATCTAAAAGAATTAGAGATATCACTTACATATTTAGCATATGGATCTAATTTGTCAAGTTTTTTGAGTAATTATAGTAAATTTACACGATAATTTATTGCTTTAGCTAAATCATAAGAAATTTACGTTTCTTTAAAAATTTGTAAATAAAATGTATTGGTCTATACTTGTTTTTATCGATAGATTAATAATTAAATTTTTAATTATTAATTATTTATACTTAAATGAAGATAATCTTCAAAATAATTTGAGAAAAAAGAAAGCATAATAATTTTTTATTAATTTTTTTTTGTTAATAATGGAGATATTATCTTTTCAAAAAAATTGAAAAATTTAAGTATAATATCACTTTATTTAATTATTGCATAAAACAATGATTTTTTTTTACTTTTATTTATTTTTATAATTTAATTATGTGGGGATGGAATCAGGGCCGTTGGTGTGAGATTATTATTGTAATGCATTATCCTACAGCAGCATTAGCATTAGCATTAGCCCCCACCCCATTCCCCATTACTAAAAGTTTCTTCTTTTTTGCTGGAATAATTTGCTTTTTCACCCTTTTTTTTTTTTAAGTTCCTCTTTTCTTTTGTTCAAAGAATTTTAAAAAAAATTCAATTTTTTAATTGGGCCCAGCCCAAATTGCTGTGCTTTTCTTTTTTGGGCTGGCAGAAGTAACAAAGTGAAGTAGTTGTCCTTTTCAATCATACTCTGTCCTTTGTTGGCATTGGGCCTTGTGAGGGAAACAACACGTGAGCAAGCATGCGTGGGCCCTTCTTCTTCAATTTTTTTTTTTTGGCCCTTAAAATTTAGGAGTCCTTTGTCTTAAATCTTTTCTTAGAATGGTTTCCTAAATATGTTTTGACATATTAGTAAATTTAAATTCTTTAATATTAAATAATGAGGGAGGTTTAGAGGTGTGACGGGCACTTCAATAATTAACATTAACATTTTATTATTTTTTTTTTAACAAAATGAAATGATGAAATTCCTTGTCGGGTAAATTTCGATTCATACGAAAGGCGTAACGATCATGACACTGTTTCGGAGAGAGGCTCTGTGACTCAAACTCATAAGGAAGAAAATTTATAAATGAAATCAAATATGCACTATTTATAGAAAAAAATATTCGATTATTGGAGAAAATCAATATACTTTTAATGTTCAATCAAGATCTTGCTCCTCTATTGTTGTCTTTTCATTTTTAAGGACAAAATTTAAAAATAAAATTATCATTTAATACCTTAAAGATAAAAGTAGAATGCTAATAGTAATTTTTAGAGTGCCAAGATACTGCCACCCTTATAGTAACAACAATAATAATGAACTAGTAATTTTTAAATTTTCAATACTAGCATTTTGTGCCTAGATTTTTTGGGAATGCTTATCACATAAGATTTTCATAAGTTCTCGAATGTACTCATTTGATGCTTTATATATCACATTCGAAAAGCCTTATAGGATAATCTAACTCAAAAACTCCATTTGACTACTAGTGCATTTATTTCTCTAAATTAAGGGTGTTGTTTGAAATATAAGTGAAATGAACTATTCATTTACAAGGAGACAAGAATTGGGATGTTGACAATGTGCTTGCCTTTATGAGATATGTCCATGCCTTTTTTATTTTCTATTTTATGAAGCAAGCATCTACATAATATCATCAAACAAACACGAGCAACAAGAAAGGGTCTTAACCAATTAATTGAGTTCTTAATACATCGTCTTTACATAACAACAGACCAAATGAAGGAAGTTTTATGAATTCCTTGCCAATGTGTTTAAGGAATCTAGCAACATAATGTGTAAGACCATTAAATGCCTTGGGACAAAAAAAATAAAAAACTTGTACATTTGGGATTCCTTTTCTCAAGACTAAGACATGCTCAAAAACTATAGATGGTTCCAATCTTGACATAGTTTTGAGTTGAGCATATCCACTACCTTTCTTGCATATGAAATTAAATATAACTCTTCCTAACTTGCTGTAATAGCTTGAACAAAATTTTCTCTAACTGTCTATGCTTCAACATGTGATGGAGAAAAACAATAAGTTTTCTTCTTATATATCCTTGAAGGAGTAAGATATTTGTCTCTCATTATAATACCTGCTACTCCTATCCCATATTTCTCACACCATGTAACATCACAGTATACTGTTTTTTTTTTTTTTTTTTCTTCTTCTTCTTCAATCTTACTTATGATTCTTTGTTGCTACTCCTCTCTTGAACTCCTAGTTCTTTGATTTTCCTTGACCTATGACAATAATAGATGTGAGTTCTGAGAATTCATTCTCTTTAGTTCTTTGATTATAGCTTCAATACTCCATTCCCTAATTTTCAAAAATAAATTTATTTCTTCTTTCCAGATACACCAGCTTACTTTTGCAAAGATCTTTAACATATCAAGTTTTTCCCTATGATTCTACTCGCCCTCTATAATGAAGGATAGCACTCCGTGTAATTCATCTTGCACATTGAATTTAGTTTGCAAAAATGACAACATCCAAATTTTTTAAATGTCACGACACTAAATGAGATGATGATTAACATCTTCTAATTCTTTTAAACAGATTGGACAAGCAGTCCATTTTCTAAATATATGAATAAAGTTTGTGCAAGTTTCAACTATTAGTAGTACTGTTTCCCCCTCCCCTCTTTTTTTTTTTTTCAAGGAATATGTATGTTGACTTTACAGAAAACTCCTTTATTTTTGTGAACTTCCATATACATTTGACTGCATTTTCAATAATTGGAATTGGTATTTTCATAATTTCCTCAGCTTATTCCTTGGATATATGATCTTTAATCAAGTCAAGCCTCCACTCTCTTCTATCCTCACTCCATAGATCCTTGCCCTTAATTTCTTTAATGCCCATTGAGATTGATGTAGTTAGATGGAGGAAGTTGTCCTCTTTGCAAGGGATCCATGGATGTTGCCAAATATTTATGTTGCCACTACCTACCTCTATTAGAGAGCATTCCTTCACATGGTGATAATTTTGTGTAAACCTGTCCGACCCATGAGGCTAGTTTTGGACATTTTGCCTCCCATATAGACCTTTTTGGCAATATAGTGACTTGCATAATCTAGACCAAAGGGATATTGGTTTGATAATTAACCTCCAAATTCGCTTCATCCACGAAGCATCTTTGAAAGATTGTAATTCTCTAAATCCCAACCCTCCCTGTGCTATAGGGTTGCGCAATGTTTTCGATTTTACAAAGTGGGTTTTCTTTCTACTGTCTTATTTTTTTCCCCACTAGAAATCTTCGTTCTATTTATTAATCATGTTACACACATTCTTTGGTACTTTAATAGCACTCATGATGTAAATAGGGATATTTAAACTAACAGATCTTAGAAGACCAATTCTTCTTGCTTAGGATAGTAATGTACTATGTCATTGTCCAATGTTTGTGTTGATTAAAAACCCTCAAACATGCACTGCGGAATATATATAAGGATCAATCAAAACAATGCAATAATCTAATGGTGAATACAGAATAATTCCACAACCACAATAAGTAAATAAAGCAATAACAATAACAATGACATAGAGAATTATGTGGTTCGTCAATGTCTACATCCACGGGAGCAAACGGTAAGGATTCACTATCTTCTTATCCAAATTACAAGAACAATACAAGAATCCTCTCAACAATACTCTCAACCACATTTGGCACTCTTGGCACCCCTTGGCACACTATATACAACGTATTCTATGTATATATAAGCCTCCTCAGAAGTTTTCCCCCAAAACCCAACCAAAATAACGTCCAAATATTCAAAATTCAAAATCTGCGCAGGCTGTTCCAAGCCAAAACGTTGACGATTTCAGGCAAACCATCGACGGTTTCAGACAGAATAGAAATCCTGCCCCTGTTACACTGTTGCACTCTAATTTCTTCATGTTTTCTCTAAGAATGTGAGACACAATTCACAACAAACTCCACATTGGAGAACATACGTCCCTTAGAGGAAACAAAAAACATGAACCCGCTGCTCCACCTTGAACTTTGGAACGTTAGCTTGGGACCGTCTCCATTCTAGCATTTGGAGACAAACACCGAGTCCAAGCAACGCCACTTGAACTTCTCAATGACAACTTCAGCTTCTACCATCAACCCTGATAAATTTATAAACGCAACCCCTGAAGATTCCACCATAGGCTTCCAACAAGGTCTTCTCACAACTGTAAACACAAACGTTGCTGCAATCCTTCTATCACCAAAACCCCTTGCATAGTCTTCGACAAAAATAACAACTGACGGTCCACTCTATTGCCTACCAAAACACCATATTACATCATCATGAGGGACCTTTGACATATCTCGGACATCACAACCCGTCCTTAGGTATTGAGTTTTAGACATTTCATATTGATTCTCCACAAAACCCCCTTAAGACAGCAAACAAAGTCTTCCTGCAGTTCCGTCTACAAAACCACCCTGAGATAACACTAATTTCCCTGCAGCCCTTTCCATATGAATAATAAAACCAAGACCCTTCTTGGTCGTGCCCAACACATTCATGTCAAAAACTTTTAACAGAGTTCTCAACTAATAAGCCTCAGTCAAAGCATTTTCAGCCAACAACATGTCTCTCTTGCTTAACAAATACATCCCTCCACTGTATCATATCACCCTCTTCCACACTAGAAGCCTCACCAACTCACACACCTAGTAAATATGCAATACTTCCATATCCTCCACTATAGCACTCCTCCACCTATTTTTCCCTTTGTTATGCCCCGCAATTTGAAAAATAGTAGAAGTTTTACTACTGGCAGTAATGAATGCATAAAACTCTAGAATGCCAAATTTATGCCTGAGTGGTGGTCTAATAGTGCACATGGGCCCACCATGATTCTGGTCTCCCAAGTTGAAACTCCCTACAATATAACCAATGTCATCTCTACCCCAAGTCTATTGCTCCACCTGCATCACATACCCATTTATATCGTGATACTATTGACTCAAGATAGAACTCCCGGCATTTCTGCCCTAAGTATCTAACTCCACTTAAATTACATGTTCACTACTGCCGCATTTTTCTGGCATTTGTTTCTCTTCCTTTACCTAAGTACACTGCCCCATGACTTTATCACCAAAATTCATGTCTTCGATCACTCCTTTGTTTGTCACAGGATCACCCAACTTACACCCACCTTTTTTATACCCCAAAAATATGTGCTATCCAAACATAACACCAAGCCTAGATCCTCCATCACTATAATAGTGCACCAGTGGACATCCAATCACACTCGAGTAGTCTATCGCAAAATCTACCCACAATTCACCTGCAACTCTCCCATCTAGCGATACCTTTGGCGATTGGTCAATCGAGAACTCACTGACTTCACTAAGAAGTACCCTGCAAGCCCTGTATATAACCTACCTTGCTCACAAAACTTCTTGAACAAAATCAACCTACTCAGTCCCAATGTTTGATCAGAGAATCTCTCTCCCGATCTGGTTCTCCACCTCAACCACAAGTTTAACCTGGTAAGCACATAAACATCAGGCTTATGCCACATGATGTAAACCAAGACTTTTTGTGATACACCCATAAAAAACATGTCTTCCCCGTGATGCTACTTTCACTGGTCCCCAAACATATGAATACATGTAGTCACTTATATGCCTTAACCACATATGTCAATGATTATATGACTCAGATTCTATAGCTGCAGCTCTACCTACAACACTAACACCCTGCAGGGCATAGATATTTCCCGCTACCTTTTCTCCTTTCATCACTATCGAGTCACCTTCACATTTCTTAAAAACCTAGGAAGGATATAGGTGTGGCATTAAAGTCATCTAGTTCTAAATATAAAGAAATTCTAGAAGATGGTGAGGATAGTGAGGATGATATAGAATCTCTCACAAAAGATTTTAAGAAATTTCTAGTAAAAAGACAACATTTTAGTAAGGAAACTAGAAAAGAATAAACAAGCAAAAATGATAGCATTAGATGCTATAATTGTAACAAGATTGAGCATATCATAGCAAATTGCCCTTGATCAAACACAAAGGGAAATTTCAAAAAGAAGATTATAATGTTATGAATGCTACTATTTGCAATGAAAATGATGATGAGGAAAAAACACACTTGTGCTTCATGGCTAATGAACAAGAAGATGAAATTAGTTCAGATAAGGAGGATTATGCACCTTCTTATGATGAAGTTGTAGAAAATTGTGCTAAATTATTTAAAGAATTAGTTTTAGTAAAGAAGAAGAACAAAAATTTTGAAAAGAACTTGCTTTGCTTAAACTTGGGGAAATCTCATTGAAAGAAGAAAATGAGTCTTTTGAAGTAAAAATAAAAGGCTTGGAGGATAAATTATCAAAATGTAAAGGAAAAGAACTTTGCTTTTGTTTTACCTTAAAAGACGAAAATGCCTCCCTTAAAAGGAAAAATGAGGAGCTTATTCAAAAAGCTCAAAAGGACTATGAAATTTTTCAAGAAGATATAGGAAATTTGAAAAATCAAATTGGAAATGTTTTGAAAGAAAACACCCTCTTGAAAAAGAAAAATGAAGATCATGGTAAGATCATGAGAGGAAAAAAAAACTCAAATAATTCTTTGGGAATTAAAATAAATATTTTTTACAAAAAGAATTTGAAATCCTCTTGTAAATCTCAACATTTTGCCTCAACAAGCAAAAATAATGCTAATAAGTCAAGACCCTCACACACAAACAAAATTTGTTTATATTGTGAAAGAGAGGGCCACATAAGATATTTTTGCCCTTTTAGAGGAAATAGAGGCAAAGAAAAGAAGTTTGTATGGATAGTGAAAAAAAAAAACCCTTGGCATCCAAGGAAGAATGGGTACTAAAAGGAAACACATGATTTTTATTGTCTCCTTGGGACCCAGGTTTAGGAAATAGGTTTTAGGTAGATTTAATCATACCTAGGTAAAAACAAAAAGGAAATAAGATATGCTCAAGGTATAAAATCCTAACTTATCCTTTTTAATTTGTTTAATTTCTTTGCTGGGAACTTTAGAGATTCAAGCCATTATTGATGGATGAAAATGTTAAATCCAATATGATTTCTTAAATTGTATATATCCTTATTGATTGGTTTTTTTTTTTTTTTTTTGTTGAAAGTATTGACTATTGCTTATGGAATGAAAAAGCATGCACTCAAAGCTTGCTCCTGATGAATAATTTTTTTTGAGTGGCATAATTTTTTGATGATATATGCTTGTTTGGATACATAAGTTAGAATATCTATTGCATAGCATTCATGGAAATTGAGCTTTAGTGACGCTAATCATAGCAAAATTGGAATTGAACGATTGATCAAATCAAATGGTTTCACTCTCAATTCATCATTCATGAGTTTTGAAGAAAGCCAATTTTGGCATTTCCGATGTTATGATTTAGCACAATCATTTTGTTTATGTGTCTAACACATATTCACCTCACCACCATGAAAACATATCCTAAGGGGGATAAATTTTAGTCATATGAATTATACCTCTCTTTTGATGATGATCAAAGGGGGAGAAGATATTTGGTATCCTATTTGTTAAGAAGAAGATGTTTGGTGTTATGTGTGGGGGAAAAGTGAATCGCATGAGAAATATATGAAAGTTCAACTTGCTTATTACTTGTCTTATCTTGAATGAACTTTCTATTTTAATAAAACTCCAAGGATACGAAATATCTAGTTAAATGTTTTTATGCCTTATATGCATATAGTATGGGGGAGCAATATTAGCCTTATTTAAGAATATGCATAATTTGAGGGGAGCTTTGAATTATACCCTATAAAGAGCACCAATGGTTTGTCATCATCAAAATGGGGAAGAGTGTTAGCCTTGGTGGCTACATGAGCTTAATCATTTTGTTTTGATGATGACAACCCATTAGTGGTTTTGGGTAAGCTTATCTTTGCATATTAAGTTATGGTAAGTATAATCACAAATGCAAAGATTAAGTAAATTCTTAATTGGTTAGATATCATCAAAAAGGGGGAGATTGTTAGCCTGTGTGGTTACACTATCATATTTAATGTGTTTTGATGATATTAACCTACTTGTTGTTCCTAGTGTTTTTCTATCTTTGCAGATCATGTTTAGTACAGGTACTCGTATATGAAGTACTAAATCAAAGGCAAAGATCAGACCAAGTAGAAGTTCGAATAGGAAAGATCAAATGGACACTCACTCGAACAGGATTCAAGCACATCCAAGGAAGCTTAATGTACAGTTGTTTATTTGTAATGGGGAGTGTTGGAGGTAGTATATTTTGTAACTCTTGTAGTCTTGATTCATGCATGATTTCTGAGTAAGTGTTGAGCATTTTGTATATGCATATTAGGACACTTGAGCTTTGTGACTGTAGAATACCTTTAAAATTGAAAAGGAAGTTTTATAGGATAGCCATAAGACCAACAATGTTATATGGATTGGAATGTTAGGCGACGAAGAAACATAATATCCAAAAAGTAAAAGTTGTCGAGATGAGAATGCTTAGATGGATGAGTGGTATAACATTGAAAGATAAATTAAGGAATTAACTTATTCATATTAAGTTAGGTGTAGCTCCTATAGAAGATAAGATAAGGGAGGGACGACTCAGATGGTATGGACATTTGCAACGTAGGCCACAGTGCACCGATGAGGAAGAGGGACTTAGTTACTGTGAGGGGGCAATAGAAGGGGTAGGGGTAGACCTAAAATAACTTAGGAGGAGATAGTGAGTAAGTATTTAATATCCTTGAATCTATTAAAAGAAATGGTCCATGATCGCATAAATTGGCGGAAAAGGATTCATATAGCCGATCCTCCCTAGTGGGACTAAGGCTTGATTTTGTTGTTGTTGTTGTTGTATATTAGGACACTTGAGTTATAAGTTTTCACTTAAAATCACAAACTCACATTTATAATTTCATATATAAAACAAAGAGTTCGCCAAACAAATCCTAAATTCAAATATGTTTTCATAAGAGACAAGTTTTTAACATCTTGGTTTTATAAACATTTACATACTTTGTCCTGGTTTTGTCAAAACATGTTTTATGTCCTAAAGCCTCAAGAAAGTCAAGTATACTTTTAGAAAGGACATACTTACCATATAAGATATCAAAATGAGCTTTTAAATATGTTTTCACAAATAATATATCTTATATTTAAAATAATTTTCATAAGGACAAGTTTTAAATTATATTAGTGTTATAATCTTTTACAAACTTGGTCCTGGTTGGGTTTAAAATCTTAGTTATGCACCTATCAAATTTCCTGAACATCTTTTGGTATTTAGGGCATAAATTTTGTTAGAAAATTCCAAAAAGGACGACCTTGGTGTCTATGGAAAGCTAAGAGAAAATCCCATAACTTTCATGTTGATGACTTTTTCTGATTTGGCTCGTTGACGATTGGGTGCAACTCGTCAACAATTCCAGGCAGAATGTTAATGATTGCTAGTAGAGTGTTACTAGTCGACCAATGAGGGCCACTAGTCGACGAGTGGGGGCCATTAGTTGACGATTGGTGTCGGGATTTAGTCCCCAACAGCTATAAACAACTAGTTTTCAATTTAAACATATAATATATCACCCCAACGGCCATAGTAGCCCATTTTGCCTATAAATACAAGTCCATATACTTGATTAAACATGATTTTGGTGATTTATACAAATTCATAGTGAAAAATATCTTTGATTTCAAAACCTAACACTTTGCAACTTAGTTCATTCATCACAAGTGCTCATTCTCTCTTGCTCATTTATCTTGTTTGAAGCATTCCTTGAGAGAGTAGTGTGAGGATTTGCTTATAATTAATGTTAGTTCATTTTAGGAGCCTTTTTTGCTTTGTAAATCATCTTCTTGGTGTAAAGGTTCTTTGTGAACCATTTGGTGAAGGTTCTTGGTGAACCAAAGGCTCTTTGTGAGCACAGTAGGGATTTGTTACCGAGTGTAGGGATTTGTTCCCAAGTTGTAAGGCTTCTCCGCCGGTGAAAGAGTATCCTTAGTGGATTGTGAAATCCTTGTCTTGGTGTTAAGGCATGGACCTAGGCTTGGTGCTGAACCACGTTAAATACAGGTGTTAAGCTTTTCTCTCCCTATACTTTTTATTTATGTCTTGTGCTTGATTTTATTTTATCTATTGTGATATAATTGCTTCAATCTTGCCAAGTATTTTATTTTGTAGAGAAAATCAAAATACGTGAAAAGAGTCCATTCATCCCCCCCTCTGACTCTATATACTCCCAGGTGGGACGGTTAACAACTTTCATATTCCATTCCCTATTTTCAAAAATGAGTTTATTTCTTCTTTCCAAATACACTAGCTTAATTTTGCAGAGATCTTTAACATATCAAGTTTTTCCCTATGATTCTACTCACCCTCTATAATGAAGGATAACAACCCGTGTAATTCATCTTGCACATTGAATTTAGTTTGCATAAATGACAACATCCAATTTTTTTAAATGTCACGACACCGAATGAAATGATGATTAACATCTTCTAATTCTTTTAAACAGATTGGACAAGCAGTCCATTTTCTGAATATATGAACAAAGTTTGTGCAAGTTTGAACTATTAGTAGTACTGTTTCCCCTCCCCCTCCCTTTTTTTTTTCAAGGAATATGTATGCTGACTTTACAAAAAACTCCCCTGTTTTTGTGAACTTGATACATTTGACTACTTTTTCAATCATTGGAATTGGTATTTTCAAAATTTCCTCAGCTTATTCCTTGGATATATGATCTTTAATCAAGTCAAGCCTCCACTCTCTTTTATCCTCACTCCATAGATCCTTGCCCTTAATGAGACGACCCGAATATTTGCACAGCGGAAGATCTCAAATTCAAATTACCAGAGTACTAATTATCCCAATACAACAACGATATCATTTTCAACATCACAAATTACATATCCCTAAAAGAATAGTCTAAATACATCAAAAACCTAATTTAATAAGTATCTATTCTAAATAAAACCTTCTATCCCACCCACGCTTCTGCTACACTACTCTGATTTCGACTAAACTCCTCAAGGTATCTGAAATGCATGAAAATAATTGGGTGAGACACCTCTCAGTAAGTACGGACTAAATTATTATCAGTGTGTGACTAAAATGAGTTTGATAGTATAAAAATATATTCAATTATTTTACTTTAATAAGAACTGCATTTATAAACCGTAGGTCACATATATAATTAAAAATATGAACTTTTATCCAAAACATCATTTAAGCCTATTAATTGTCCACTGTCACATAAATATATAAATATGTATAAAAAACTCCTTTTGGCCTATGTTGGTCATGTTTGCCCCCATGACCAAGTTGTGCGGTCCGAAAACTAGACTCAACTGGTTCCAACCAGACTAAATCAAATATCATGTTTGTAAGTGGGATTTGCCTATCACATTCATACTCATTCTCATACTCATACTCATACCCCAGGCCAAATCCACTATCCATCGCCAACACTTTCACAATAGTGTGGCTGCACTAATATTCATTTATAACTGCAGCTATCGAGGTTCTTAAAACATATTATTCAATTTATGCAATTAAACAGTATAATAATATGATCATTTTCCCAATCAAACACGTAATAAATATAATACTGTAAAATTCATAATAAAACACATAATAAATATAACACCACAAAAATCCCAAACTTACTCAAATATGCAATAAAATAAAATAAACTCACGCCACATCACAAACTTTGATACCATATTTGTAACGACCTGCTAAAAAATTTTTTATGCTAATAAATACTATGAAATTCCACTGCTTCATTATTTTCTAATTAATATAAAATCATCAACCTAAGCAGCGAGAAACTAAAATTATATAACCATAACCATATATATATATATATATATATATATATATATATATATATATAATACCAGAGTGCTAGAATATTCCCAAATGTACATATACAATTATTCTCAAAATGCCCTCAACTAAAACTAGGGCTACACAAAAATACCCCTCTTTCCCAAAAAAAAGCACTCACCCTACTGGCAGGGTAGCACTGTAGCCCCCTCTATCTGCGAGTTTGCTTTGCTCGCCTAGTTGGATCACCTGAAAAATATTAATTTAATGGGATAAAACGACACTCCGTAAGATGAAATATGCTATTGTTAGTGTGTGGCAAATGAGTTACAATACTATGAAAATCTGATTCTATATAAGCATGTATAACTGAATCTGCAAATACAGTACAAGTAATATAGACCACCACCTTTAACCATGTTGCTTAACATATTCGTATTTTAGGTTTCTATTCATAATACTTTTAATGTACATAAGTATATTTCCTATTTCTGTGAAACTGTACATACATAATAATAACTGAAAACTTTCTTGGATGGATAACCGTATGTCATGATTTAACCTCTTATGACAGGGTTGTGCGGCTCGTAGGCGGGATTTATCACTGGCTGGCCTACCAAGATAAACTACTATACTCCATTAGTCAGATCGGCCCTCCTCAACCCATATCTAATGGGGAGCTTGTCCACAACATAGGCAAGATCGACTTATCTACCACGTATTATCTAAATATGAGGTTGCACTCTGAACTGTATATAGCTACGGTATCGTGCTCTTTAAACTGTATCTGTAATATTCCATCAAGGTCTGATACCATATAGTAAGTTTTTGTATATAACTATCTGTTTTACCATGATTCTATAATAACTGTATTAATCATTACGCGGAAATAAATTGTTTCTATAACAACTGTATTTTTGAAATTAATTGTTAATCTGTATGTCATGGTACTGTAAACTATATAATCATGGTATTCTGAAATTGCTGTAAAACATATTTCCTATCTGTATATTCTGTAAACATAATCTTGAAAATTACTGTAAAACATGGTTCTGAACTATATCTATATTCTCAAGCCACACAATAATTTAAAACATATTAAACATAATTGATAAACTGTATAAATTCCTATTGTGAATGATAATTTGGTAAAAACGTATAATTTATACTGAAAACATACTAAAGTTGCCTAGCATAGCATATTTCCCTTACCTGATTCTTGTTAAAAATTCCTTATCGCGACGGGTCCTACACCCGCAGGGCTTCCCCCTCAACACCCTAAAAACCATATATCCCAAAACAAGATGTCACTATTTCTATGTATACTACATTTCCTACAACTGCTGGAAACTCAAATTTTGACAAAAAAGTCTTACCTTGAACCTGGGATGAAATCCAACTTCATCCCACCGACGATCCACTCTAGCAGACTTGGAGAGAACTTCCCCAGGAGTATCGTGGTGGCCTCAGATCGTCGATCTAGCGACTAACGGGGCCGAAATCGAAGAGAGAGGAATCGTAGAAGAGAGAGAGAGAGAGTTTTCTACTGAAAATTTCTGCGTAAAATTCAAGTTTAACACTATTTATACTGTGGGATCCATCGATGAGCCACGTCACCTCGTCGACGAAGCCAATAGGAAATTTGTTGACGAACTCTCCTCTTCGTTGACAAAATTCAGAGTCGCCCAAAACATCCTCTTGGTATCTTCTCATCGACGAGGCACACCCTCGTCATCGAGCCCAGTTCGTTGACGAAGCTTGCCGCCTTCTTCTGTCTCTATTTCCATTTCTCCCCTTCTTTATTATTTAAATACTATTATTCTTCAGGTCACTGCAATATTAATATAACCCGACCCGAAGTGGGGTACTAGATATTCAGTTTATTTCATACAACCATACGTAACAGCAGAATTCAATATTAACATACCATTCCAAATACAAATACCAGAGTACTATATATCTATCATACACATATACATCTCTACAACTCCACAAAATATCCTAGTAGATTTTACAAAACTCCTTTCCCAACTCAAACACTTACCCTGTCTATCAAGGTACTAGCTCCCCTTTTATCTTGGAGCTCTATCTACTAGTCTGTCATGATTCCCCTAAAAAGTTTAGATATTTGGGTGAGACACCTCTCAATAAGTCGGAATAAATTATTTACAGTGTGTGGCACATGAGTTCAATTACATCATATTACATTCCATTTTAATAAATATACTAGCTGAGAAAATATATATAGATATGTACTCATAATCATATACATATGTAAAGCATAGTTTCATAAGCTTTCATATCATTTTCATAATCATATACATATACTTTCATTTCTCATTTCTTATTTGTATACTTTCACATCTCATGTCATATACATACTCTTTCTTCCTCATATCATAAACGTACTTATTCATTCTCATACTATTTACATAGTTTTTCATTCCTCATAATCATATTCATATTTATATTCTTTCATTTCCCATATTCATTTTCATATTTTCCAGCCCATGGGTGTCCACCAGCATATAGCACTTCATGTTTGTAACCCATGGTTGTTCATTCCACTTTTCACTTTCATAACATTCCCTAGCTCATGAGCATCCACCAACATATTTTACGCGTCATGTCTGTAGCTCATGGCTGCCCTGAGGATATTCACATCGTCATGTATTCACCCTACATGACCGGGTTGTGCGGCCCGAAGGCTAGATCTAAGCGCAGTTGGCCTACCTGGTTAGATCAAAATAGTGAACATATCTGTAGTACGATTGGCCTGCCCACATCTAGTCCAGACTCCAGGAGACAACACAACCCTTCACACTGACCCAATTGACTGCCACGCCATACGCTATACAAGCCGAGTTGTTGCACTAACACAATGCTAGCAATGATACCGTGCTCTCAAAATTACTCTGGTCCATCAGGGTTCTCATTTCCACATTTCAGTATTCCCAATCCATTATATCAATATATCTCAACATGTCAGTATAGTTCACATCATTTCTGTATCATTCTATCATTCCTGTATAATTTTTCATCATTTCTACACAATTCTCATCTCATACCAGTATATTTCATTTTGCATATCTGTAGAGACCTGAAGAAATTATAATGATTAAATAATAAAGAGATAGAAAAGGGAAATTAAAAAGAGGGTCACAGTAAGCGTTCTCTGATGAAGTGGCTTATTGGGATTGTCGACGGGGACATGTGTCTCGTCGACGAGAAGATACCAAGAGACTATTTTTCAACTCTGAATTTCGTCGACGAAGAATAAGCGTTCGTCGACGAACTTCCTTCGTGGCCTCATCGACAAAGTGACGTGGCTCGTCGACGAGTGCAGGTGTATAAATAGCCTAAACTTGATTTTTCTACAAGAAATTTCACAAAAAAACTCTCTTTCTCTCTGTCTCTCTCTCCCTCTCTCTCTTGTTCATCCCTCCCTCCTTCTCTCTAAGATTTCAGGCCGGATTCTTGTCGATTCGACGATCTGAGGCCACCACGACACTCCTGGGGAAGTTCTCTCCAAGTCTGCTAGAGTGGATCGTTGGTGGGGTTGACTTGAATTTCATTCCAAATTTAAAGTAAGACTTTTTATTCAATATTTGTCTTTCGTATAGTTATAGAAAATGTAGTACTCGAAGAAATACTGAGATTTTGTTCAGGGGAATATTATTTTTAGGGTGTTGAACGGGAAACCCTGCAGGTATAGGGCTAGATATTGTAGGAACTTTTCAGTAGTTAGGTAAGGGAATAAACTAAAGTAGTCATTTTCCATTAAAATTATTACTATTTATTAGCAGAATAATTTTTAGAAAGCATGCGATATATATGGGTATATTTGTAGAAATGTATATTTGGGAAAATACTGTTGTTATACAAGAATGTATATTTTAATATGAAATGTCAGGATATATGATTTCAGAATAAAATGTATGATTTTATTTAACATTGTGTGGCATGAATAATATTTACGCATAACGTATTATGTCAAGTCAATTTTACAGTTAAAGCATGTTTCAGTGATTTTCAGGAATAACAAGATAATGCAGTACATTACGATTTCAGAATACATGATAAATAATACACTTACTCAGATCAATATGTATGTTACGTTCAGCGCAAGGCCGTCATTGATAGCCAGCGCAAGGCCATGGATTATACATAACAACCTGCTTAATTTCCACATTTTTTTTCCTTTTAAATAATAAAATACAATATCAACATATCAAATCCAGTAGGTCATAATCAATCTCAACCCGTAGGTACCAGAGACATACCAGAAACACAATACGGAAGCCTAAGTAGCAGGAAACATAAGATCTTCATATCATAAACATAACACCATTCATTTAAGTACCAGAGTTACTACATCCATTGTGTTTATATATACATCCCAAAAAGAATTCTAGAGCCACATCTCACCAAAACCATCTGGCCCTAACAAAATACTTACCCTTCAAAAAGGGCAGGTCGGCTGAATCTATCCGAGCGGAGCTTTATCCGCTCTCCTATTAGTGGCTCTTGAAAATTTCATGTAATTCGGGGTGAGACACCTCTTAGTAAGGGAAATAAACTAATACTAGTGTGTGGTAACATGATTTTTTCGTGTTGTACATAAACTATACATAAACATATTTAGTAAATTGTTATGTCATATCTGGGAAAACATATATCATCATAACATGGCAGAACATACTTCATTTTCATAAACATAATTCATCTCATATAATAGTAATACTAAAAGCAACCTCGGTAGGTTAGCTGGATGTTGTCATGTATTACCCCCACATGATAGGGTTGTGTGGCCCGAAGGCGGGACCTGATAATGGTTGGCGGACCACTGCCAAGTCAAAAGTACAGTCCGTAAGTCCGATGGGTCTGCCAGACCTGGTCCGTACACCAAGGACGCTTAAACTCCTTAAAACCACATCGACTATCCGTCCTCACGCTACTCCGTACAGCAGCATTAACACAATATCGTGATGATAACGAACACATAGCAACGGTACCGTGCAAGTGCTAGCCTAAACCAAACCAATTAGGTTCTGATAACATATAGCATATAATGAAATTGTGATACATGGATATTTCATAATATTAATTGCCAAATCAATATCATCACATCATTTTGCATATTTTTATACATCATGAAAATTATCGGCCCGTACGCCGGCATTTCACATTTTAACATAACTCGGCCTGTGCGCCCGCAAATCATATCCATAGCTCGGCCTGCACGTCGGCAAAATATATCCATAGCTCGGCCTGTACGCCGACAAATTATATCCATAGCTCGGCCCGTACATCGAAAAATCATATCCATAACTCGGCCCGTACGTCGGCAAATCATATAAAATTCTCGACCCGTACGCCAGTTTTTCATTATAAAAATCCATATCTTTATCATATTCCCATAAAACAGTATTTCGTTATAAATTCTACTCATACCACATGAAATAGGTTTCATACATATTTAAACATATCATCTTTTACAGAAGTACTTCCCAAACATAAAGCATATATAAATATATATATTTTTCTGAAATCATATGTTGTAATAACATACATACATTTTTATAAAATAACTAACTTAATTTGTCCCCTTACCTGAGTCCTGAAAAGCCCCTAAAATAAACAGCCACCCGCAGGATTTCCCGTTCAACACCCTAAAAATGACATTTTCCCGAACTAAACTTCAGTATTTCTATGCGTACTATGCTTTCTACAACTGTCAATACGTCAAATACTGAGTAGAAAGTCTTAACCTGAATTTGGGATAAATTTCAAACTTGCCTCACTGACGATCCACTCTAGCAGATATGCATAGAACTTTCCCAAGAGTGTTGTGGTGGCTTCGGATCATCGAACTGGCAAAAGATCGGCTCGAAATCCTAAAGGGAAGTAAGGGGAACCGAAGGAAGAGAGAGAAAATATTTCTGCTGCCAAAATCCACCAAAAAATGGCGTTTAGGACTACTTATATACTGGCTTTCGTCGACGAGGTCATGAAGACAATTAGTCGACGAAATTCAGAATCACCCAAAACCCCCTCTCGGTATTTTCTCGTCAACGAAGAGCACCCTTTGTAGACACCCCATTTTTACCCAGACCCAATATATTTATTATCATTATTATTATTATTATTTTATTAGTATTTTTATTATTTTATTTATTCTTATTATTATTATTATTTTTCATTTGTATTATTATTATTACTTTTATTTTTATTTTTACTTCTATTTATATTATTATTATTTTCATTATTATTACTTTATTACTATTTTTATTAATTTTCTATTATTACAAATTATTTTCTTATATTACTTTGTTACTATTGTTATTATTATTTTTATTTTCATATATTATTATTATTACTTTTATTATTATTTTTATTATTTTATTTACATGGGTCTAGAGTTTTTGGGGGATGCCTTTATAAAGGCTTGAACACGCACAGGGGGAGAGGGGGCAGCGCAGCCGAGCAAAAAGAAAAGAATTTTCTTCTTCTTCTTCTTCTTCTTCTTCTTCTTCTTCCCGGAGACCATACTCTCTCATTCTCCACTCCGACCACACTTCCAGCTTCACCAACCCTCTCATACTAACAGCCTCACCACACCACAGCACCCCATCAACTCCGGTCGGCCACCACAGCCGAGAACCCCCTCGGCAAATCTCTCATCTGCTGCAACCATTATAGCACCCGAACTCCATACAAGTCCAAAGCCTCCACCTTTCCTCCGAAGACCATCACATCCACCACGATTCTAGCAACCCAGCCGAACGCCGGCCACCACTCCTGCTGAATCCCCTGCACCGACCATCCTCCACAGCCGCACCAGCAGGAGAGGAGTTACCGCCACCACTCCCTGCTCACTGCCACCATTCAACCCAGCAGACCCGAGCACCAGTTTCAGCACCTGTTCCACCCTCCTCTGCAACGTCCCTCCGGCCACCATCCGAGTCCAGCGACCACGGCCGGCTGCAGCAAACGCCCAGCAACCCACCGTCGTTTCGCACGGACCTATCTCGGCTGCTGAAGCTTTCGGCCGTCACACCAGCAAGCAAAGTATTCAGGTTGTATCTATCATATATATATACATATATATACATATATATTTATATATATATATATATATATATATATATATATACATATTTATATTGGTTTGGTTCAGTTTTTAATAATTAAAGCTAGAGTCTTTATTTTATTTTATTTGTATTTGTGTATATAGTAGGCATGTAAACCCATACACTCGGCACGCACACACACTGTTTTTTTTTTTTTTCATTTTTTTTTTTTTTATATTTATTTATTTTTTTAGGTTATTTCATTATTGTGGAGTCTCATCTTCCAATACTTGTTTTATATATATCTATGATTATATTTTGTGGCCGAGGTACTAATTAATTTATTTCTTTTATGGTTGCAGGTAGACCTTTGTTACATTAGATGTATATGTTGAATATTTTTATTTGTATAATTATTGTTGTAGGTTTCATATTGTTTAATATTGTATGGTTTTTATCAATGTTGAACTTATATTCACATTTACATTTTTGTGGTATTGTTTAAGTCATTATTTGCTTCCCATTGTTGGCATGTTATAACGATCTCATGTCTATATTTACATGTATTATGTTTAGGGCATTGGGTTGGCTTACATGGTTAGGACTTAATTACTTCCATATGTATATCTTGTGAAATAGTTTTTAGGAAACCCATGCTATCGTATATTGTTTTCGATATAAGGTATGTTAAGTTTTAGGGTTGTCATAACCTCATTCTTTTGTTTCCATGTGTGTATATTATATGATTTATGTGAGGATCTAATTATTTCCATATTGGTATAGTTGTATTTATAGGATATTAGGCAAGTGTATCCTCATGATTATCACTTCTTATTATTACTATTATAGTGTGTGTTAGGTATTATATATCATTATTATTATCATGTGTTGAATTTTTATGGTACTATTATTATATTATTGATATATTGATGAGTGTATTATTACTAGTATTATTTATTATTTATTACTATTATTATTATTTATCAATTATTATTATTATTATTATTATTATTATTATTATTGTGTTTATTGTTACTATTATTTTTATTATCATTGTATATTATCATCAGTTTTTTTTATATATTATTTTTCTGTATTCACCATTATTATTATTATTATTATTATTATTATTATTATTACTGATATTGTTCTACTTTAAATTATATGTATGTTTAATCTTATTATTATTATTATTATTATTATTATTATTATTTTGTATTAATGTATTGTCATTTTGTTATTGTGATATTTTTGTTATTAATTATTTTCGATTTTCAATCCCTATGATTTTATTGCGAGGGTATGAGCTTTCGGGCATCACGTACCCTAAACTCTGAGGGAATATCTATATATATATATATTATCTTTATTTATTTATTATTTTATTTATTTATTTATTTTTTACATGTACTTATAAATTCATAAAAAAGGGAGTAATTTAAAGAATTATTAGATTAACTTAGGGATAATTTTAAATTAATTAGGTACCGTTCGTAAGAACGGGCGCGTAGGGGGTGCTCGTACCTTCCCCTCGCGTAACCGAACTCCCGAGCCTAACTCTGGTAATGTAGACCGATTCTACCCCTAACGGGGTAGTAATCATGTGTTCTAACCGCACTAAAGGTTAGTGGCGACTCCTACACCATATTTTTCTATGAAAATATTAAAATTGATTTCTAATTTCGCCGCCCGGGGCACACGTGCTCCTGGGACGTCGCGACAGCTTGGCGACTCCGCTGGGGACTCAGAGAGTCGAGCCATTAATTAATTAAAAATTATCCCAAGTTTAAATTTAATAAATCTATTAATTACTACTTATTTTGTAAATATTGTAATTTATAAATAACTTTACTTAATTGTAAATATTTTACTTCCATAATTTGTAAAAAACCTCAATTAATTAAAAATATTTTGTTTCCTAATTTGTTGAGCATTAATTGTAGATATTTTGTTTCTAAATATTCTGAATAAGCATATTAATTGTAAGATATTTTGAATAAGTAAATTAATTATAGATATTTTGTATATTAATCGTAAATATTTTGTTTCCATATTCTTTTTAAGTAAGCATATTAGCTGACAATAGTTTGTTTCCAAATTTGTTGTGAATAAACATATTAATTGGATATATTGTGTTTCCTTATCTTTTGAATATATATATTAATTGTAGATATCTTGTTTCCATATTGTTTATAACATGTGAATAAATGTGGGGATAGTTGGATTAGGTTAAATTTAAATTCACACATTCTCACGCTCTATACTCGAGCTTTACCTGCTAAGATTAGATAGGGGTGTAATAGCGTTTGTCCCTTCGTAGCTTAAGTTTGATGGGACCCGCAAACCACCCCGCTCAATGCGAGTTTTGTCCGGACCCCTATGGGGGAGGATGAAATTTCAAATTGGGGACCTTTTTGTCAATAGGGATTAGAGCCTACCCACACGTACTTGTCCATAGTTTGTCCTTAACTAGGATAGAGCCATGAAGAACCTTGTATATACATACCTACCCTGGGTTGGGACAGGAGCCACATCCTTCTCCATGTATAGTATATGTATATATGTTGTACTTTGTATTATATCATACATTTTGCGTCCAATTTTACATACTACTTAGTCAGTATTCAGAAAAAGCCCAATAATGAGACATGGCCCATCCTTTCAAAACATGAAGCACTTGGCCCAAGCATTTTAAAATATGGGTTGGCCCAACCATTTTCAAATAACTCGGGCCCAATTTTTTGAGAAATAACAAGTATAGGCCCAACCTTTTCCTAAGTAAAAATTCAGCCCAGACCTAATTTTCCAAAAGGGGTCAAACCCAGTTTTCAAAAATGGTCTTTGGCCCTATTATCCTAAAAATCCGGGCCAATATTTTCTAAACAATCCAAGCCCAAATCCTTTTAAAATTAGGGCCTGATCCCATCATGAAATATACTGAAACCCATATTTTAATATACTTGAGGCCCAAGTGCACACTAAAGTCCACAAGCCCATATTGAACAAATCTAGTGGGTTGACTAACCTGGGTCAACCCCAACCTCAGATCATAATTTGACCCTTCATAGAATCTGACGTACATGGACCGTCATCAAGGAAAAGAATGATTGAGGGAAGAATTGAATTGAAATTGTGGCCCATCAATGATTGTTTTAATCTTGAAATATCTCATTAGTGGAACTTTTCCTAGAATGCTGACAAAGTAGTTAGTTAGGTTACATTGCATCCATGCATTCATGCATAATTTCACACATAATCATGCATGATAGGTCACATGCATGGTCATATCCCTATTGGTATGTGTAATTGCACTAGTTACATCCATGCACAAAAATTCATTGCATCCATGCATTCATGCATAATTTCACACATAATCATGCACGATAGGTCATTTGCATGGTCATATCCCTATTTGTATGTGTAATTGCACTAGGTACATCCATGCACAAACATTCATTGCATCCATGCATTCATGCGTAATTTCACACATAAGCATGCACGATAGGTCACATGCATGTTCATATCTCTATTTGTATGTGTAATTGCACTAGTTACATCCATGCACAAACATTTACTACATCTCATGGTCATGCATTAGATACTCACACATTCATGCCTTACATAATCATGCATTCAGTTCTAAAAAAGGAAAAGTTTTGGTTTGCAGTGCCTAGCCACAGAATTCGTCTGAGCAAGCAACATTGAGACTGTCACGCATCAATACAATACCAGGAGAAGGGCAAAAGAAATGAGTGAACAATTGGAAGGTAGAGTCCTGGGCATAGAACAAGGACAGGAAGAATTGATTGAAAAAATGAGTAAAATTATAGAATTGTTGATGAACAAAGGAAAAGCGGTACAAAATGATTCTGAAACAAATATAGACCCTACTCATCCTCCAGGGTTCACCCTAAATCATGGACAAACATCAGCTCCACCGCCGGGTGTCATGGGGGATCTAATGCCAAATATGCCTCCATTTATCCCAACTGTGCCTGCACAGGGGTTTCCAATGGCAGGGACTTCCCCCTTAGCAACTCCTGATATGGGGATAAATAGACCTGAGTCTGAGCGTCGTTGTGACGTATTGGAGGAGCGCTTGAAAGCAATTGAAGGATATAATACATTTGATTCCGTTGACCCTAATGACCTTTGCCTAGTACCAAAGGTCACTCTGCCGCCAAAATTCAAGTTGCCGGATTTTGAAAAATTCGATGGGACCCACTGTCCTCAGACCCACCTGCGCTTGTATTGCCAAAAAATGGCTGCACATACTGATGATGAAAGGTTGATGATGCATTGCTTTCAAGATAGTTTGACTGGAGCAGCTATCAGATGGTACATTCAGCAGGATCGAGCTCGAATTCGTACTTGGAAAGATCTGGCAAATTCCTTCATAGCTCAGTACCGCCACGTGATAGAAATGGCACCTGATCGCATGACCTTACAAAGCATGCAAATGAAACCTAATGAAACATTCAGAGAATATGCATATAGATGGAGGGACATGTCCATCCAAGTGAGCCCTCCAGTGGAAGATAGGGAGGCTATCTCCCTATTCGTGAATACATTGAAAGATCCCTACTTCGGACATCTCCTAGGGGCAACCCCACATGACTTTATGGATATTGTTGCTACTGGAGAGAGAATTGAAACGGCCATCAAAGTCGGAAGAACCAAAAGTGGTGATGCAGAAACTGACCCAAGTACGAGGAAGAAAGACGAGGAAGCACAGATGATTCAGGGGCATCATTACCAAGAGGGTAAAATCCGGGGGACAAATAAGAATTTTGCCTACAAGCCCATAGTCCATCAGATAGTGCATTCAGGTGCACAACCCCAAGCAGTTCCCTTCGGACCTAAGCCTATTTCAAGGTAGCTGAGTGTTCAGGACACGGGAGGGAGCCCCCTAATGGAAAGAAAGAGAAAAGAAGTTCAACCTATTCCGATGACTTATGCAGAATTGTTTCCGAAATTGGTGGAAATTCAAATGGTTGCACCAATACCAGGATTGTTGCTACAATCCCCTTTCCCAAGGTGGTACGACCCAAATGCTCGATGCGAGTATCATTCTGGGGCAATAGGTCATTCAATCGAAAAATGTTGGCATTTCAAGCATAAAGTACAAACCTTAAGAGATTTGGGTCTATTGGCAATTGACGTGGAGGAGCCTATTGTGCAACATTGAAGGAATATTTTGAAGATCAGATCTGTCAAAGAAGTACAATAAGTTTTGAACCAGAGATATTCCGCATATAGTCTGAATAAATGGGTTTACTTTTGACCATGGAAACAGAGAAATACAAGTGGCAAGCTTTTGATTATTCGCCCCCTACATGGATGCTTTTATCTTCTTCTGTTTTCTTCTTTCTTTTGTTGCAATTTATTAAAGGTTTTATCTCCGAAGTTTCCTTTGCTATCAAAGAAATGAAATTATGCATTTTCGTATATCACTTGCATCGGGAGTTCAATGTCCAAAATTTTGTTTACTCGTGTTTCTTTGCTAAGATAAGGAAAATAAAATACCAATATTCATGAACCAAAAGCAGGTGTTAGTTATGAAAAATTCAAGCTACGAGATGAAAATAAAGCAAGATGAAACAATGTTCGTCACTCCATGAGTTCGAATACTGCGAAGAAGTTCTGAAAGCCTCAGTAAAATATGGGTTGGTTCCATGAATATCATGTCAGTCCACTAATCAAGTTTTGATCGAATGATAGATGGCCATCTTTGGCCGATCATTTATCCCTAAAAAGAACCCAATATTGATTTACCATTTGTTAACCCACTTGAGCTTGATTGTTAAACTAATTTTTCTTAAAAGTCAGTTCACCAGAAATTTAACTCGGGTTTGGGTGCCTTAACATTTGACAAGTCATTTGAGACAATAATCATTATCAAAAGGATGGCAGGCTATTTTTTCTGCTACCCAAAAGAAAGGCAAAAGAGAAACCCCTTGCAAAGCCTTTTTTGAGCCAAAAAAATTTCATTCTTAACCCGTCAAAGGATCACACCCCATACTGGGGCAGTTTTAAGAAAATGATCAGTCCCAAATGGAATTCAAATGAAAATGAAGTTAAGATTCCTTCATAAAAGGAAAAGCAAAAGTTGCGATAAAAGGAAGAAGAAAGAAAAATAAGGGACGTACTACATATGTGATCTTTGACCAAATTACCCTTGATAAAATCAACGATTTTGAGCCTTATTTAACTCTTTTCTTCTTTAACCCAAACCCTAGCCTGCATTATAGTCCAAATGAAGTCCTGACCAGATTGGTATACATTGTTGTGTCAAATGATTTGTCAGACGCAATATTGTGTCTGAACTACGTAATGACCTGATCCTGAAAGGGTACGTAGGCAACTTGTCCAAATGACAAGTTCGGTCAATATCTTGCAAGTGCCTCAATTCAAACTGGGAGCATAAAACATCATTATGGGATGGGATTTTTGAGCCTTAGTTTTCTTTTTATTCTGAAAACCTGTATCCCTCATCCAACGTTTCATCCCGAGTCTTAAAGACCATCTTAAGATCAAAACATTAGTCGGACTTGACTGAACTAGGGGCAACCATTAAACAAAAGGTTCTCAATGGTTTCACGGCAGAACAAGGTGGAAGAATAGTCCCCCAATAAAACTGGGGCAATCGGTTAAAAAAGAAAATCAGTTATTCAGTTCGAAAAGTTAGCACCATCATCATTAGGGCTCTCGAATACTGGTATGAATTTTTTCCATTGAAATAGCAAGCGAACTCAGTAAAACATCTATTTTGTGCATATGACCTTTTGATTTAGCAAGTTGATGTCCTAAATGCATGATCATTCATCATTCATTCCCCCATCCAAAAAAAAAAAAATTCATTCTTCAAAAGCTCTAAAAGGAGGACGGATGGTCAAAAGGGCTTAATCACTGACACATTCGCCAAAAGAGGATCCTTGTAAAAGACAGGTAAAATGGTCAAGAATAGTTACAGATGCACTCAAATGATCCAAACTCCGTGTTGAGTTCTAGTGACGCTGATTTGGGGTGCCTTCGTGTCAAAGTCAAATTTGAAGCCAATATCAGTAACAAACGATGGTAAATGGGGCAGATTTTGGGTTGAGTTTTGTTTGGACTAATTCCGATACCGTCATATCAGAGTGCATGATGAAAACATAGCCAATATCAGTGGATGAGGATCGAAACTAGGCAATTTTTGAGTTCATTGGAGCAAATTCAAGAGCTTTCAGGACAGAATGAAAGTCAAAAACAGGGTCATGACCAGTGGCATGTAAACACTAGGGCAGATTTTGAGTGCCTTTTGGAATTTGAAACATGGCCAGAATCAGCAGGCACACCCAAGATCAGAGATTGGGTTGTTGATTACAAGCATGTGGGAAGGAGAAAAGATTCATGCATTACCATGCATTTCATTCATTACCATGTATTTCATTCATTACCATACATTTCATGCATTGCATAAGAAAGAAAATATAAAGGGCATCTCATTCAATATGCATACATCTTTGCATTCACGCATCACTATGCACACAAAACAACATTTCACTGCATTCTAGCATCTTAGGTAGCAACATGCATACATATAGCAATAGAGCACTATTCAATCACACTTGCCTGGTTGAATAAACTTTTGAATAATTCTTTTGCCTCATTGACTGAGCCATTCTGGTCTAGACGTATTTTGAAATTGGGGCAGCTGGCCCCAATGCACAGATTAACATACTTTGAAACTGTGGCAGTTGACCCCTTGGTTGTTGAGTCTCAAAGAGGGTAATCTAAAGACAACCAAAGAAACTCATGTTTTCATTCCCGATTGATAATCCCCAATGGAATAATTCTGAGCCCTATGCTTGAGGACACTTTCCAAAAAATCTCAAGACTTCGTACCCGATTCATCATCCCCCATACAAAGTAGCCATTTCCCTGGTCCAAATTGAGTCATCTACCTTAAAATTAGGGCATCGACCCTCACATCCAAAATTGGTGTTGTTCACGACGAAATCAAGGTGTTGGATCACCTCAAAGCTTTCTTGATTACCTCATTCATGAGAGCAGTTTCATCCAAATTATTCTGATTATCTTATTCACTTTTATTTGACCCATCGCGGTCCACTCTTATTGACCCATCGCGGTCCACTTTTATTGACCCATCGCGGTCCATTCTTATTAACCCTTCGTGGTCCCATCTTATTGACCCATTGCGGTCCCACCTTATTGACCCATCGCTGTCCCATCTTATTGACCATTCGCGGTCCAACTCTTATTGACCCTTCACAGTCCCACTTTATTGACCCTTGGCGGTCCCATCTTATTGACCCTTCGCGGTCCCACCTTATTGACCTATCACGGTCTTATTCTTATTGACCCATTGCGGTCCCACCTTATTGACCATTTGCGGTCCTATTCTTATTGACCCATTGCGGTTCCACCTTATTGACCTATCACGGTCCTATCTTATTGACCCATTGCGGTCCCACCTTATTGACCTATCACGGTCCCATTCTTATTGACCCATTGCGGTCCCACCTTATTGACCTATCACGGTCCCATCTTATTGACCCATTGCGGTCCCACCTTATTGACCTATCACGGTCCCATTCTTATTGACCCATCGCGGTTCCATCTTATTGACCCATTGCGGTCCCACCTTATTGACCCATCGCTGTCCCATCTTATTGACCATTCGCGGTCCAACTCTTATTGACCCTTCACAGTCCCACTTTATTGACCCTTGGCGGTCCCATTCTTATTGACCCATCGCGGTCCCACCTTATTGACCATTCGTGGTCCCACCTTATTGACCTATCACGGTCCCACTTTATTGACCCTTTGCGGTCCCACTTTATTGACCCATCGAGGTCCCATTTTATTGACCATTCACGGTCCCACCTTATTGACCCTTCATGAACTATAGCTCGGGTTCCTACACCCGGTGCGAGTCACCCTTCGTGAACTATAGCTCGGGTTCCTACACCCGGTGCGAGTCACCTTTCCGTGAACTATAGCTCGGGTTCCTACACCCGGTGCGAGTCACCTTCCGTGCACTATAGCTCGGGTTCCTACACTCGGTGCAAGTCACCCTTTCGTGAACTATAGCTCGGGTTCCTACACCCGGTGCAAGTCACCCTTCCATGAACTATAGCTCGGGTTCCTACACCCGGTGCAAGTCACCCTTCGTGAACTATAGCTTAGGTTCCTACACCCGGTGCGAGTCACATTTCCATGAACTATAGCTCGGGTTCCTACACCCGGTGCAAGTCGCCCTTCCGTGAACTATAGCTCGGGTTCCTACACCCGGTGCAAGTCACCCTTTCATGAACTATAGCTCGGGTTCCTACACCCAGTGCAAGTCACCCTTCCATAAGCTATAGCTCGGGTTCCTACACCCGGTGCAAGTCATCCTCCGTGAACTATAGCTCGGGTTCCTACACCCGGTGCAAGTCACCTTCCGTGCACTATAGCTCGGGTTCCTACACCCGGTACAAGTCATCCTCCGTGAACTATAGCTCGGGTTCCTACACCCGGTGCAAGCCACCTTCCGTGCACTATAGCTCGGGTTCCTACACCCGGTGCAAGTCACCTTTCCGTGAACTATAGCTCACAAATCATACATGCAAATCGGTTTTCACAAATCATTTCGGTCTCTTTTGTTACATTGGGCCTGGTCCAAAATCAGCGTCTTTTATCTTTGCAGGCTTGTTGCTACAAATAACGTAGGAGAATTCCTACTTTTACTTTGAAGCGACGAAGCCTACAAAGAGGGGCAGCTGTAGACACCCCATTTTTACCCAGACCCAATATATTTATTATCATTATTATTTTATTAGTATTTTTATTATTTTATTTATTCTTATTATTATTATTATTTTTCATTAGTATTATTATTATTACTTTTATTTTTATTTTTACTTCTATTTATATTATTATTATTTTCATTATTATTACTTTATTACTATTTTTATTAATTTTCTATTATTCCAAATTATTTTCTTATATTACTTTGTTACTATTGTTATTATTATTTTTATTTTCATATATTATTATTATTACTTTTATTATTATTTTTATTATTTTATTTACATGGGTCTAGGGTTTTTGGGGGATGCCTTTATAAAGGCTTGAACACGCACAGGGAGAGAGGGGGCAGCGCAACCGAGCAAAAAGAAAAGAATTTTCTTCTTCTTCTTCTTCTTCTTCTTCTTCTTCCCGGAGACCATACTCTCTCATTCTCCACTCCGACCACACTTCCAGCTTCACCAACCCTCTCATACTAACAGCCTCACCACACCACAGCACCCCATCAACTCCGGTCGGCCACCACAGCCGAGAACCCCCTCGGCAAATCTCTCATCTGCTGCAACCATTATAGCACCCGAACTCCATACAAGTCCAAAGCCTCCACCTTTCCTCCGAAGACCATCACATCCACCACGATTCCAGCAACCCAGCCGAACGCCGGCCACCACTCCTGCTGAATCCCCTGCACCGACCATCCTCCACAGCCGCACCAACAGGAGAGGAGTTACCGCCACCACTCCCTGCTCACTGCCACCATTCAACCCAGCAGACTCGAGCACCAGTTTCAGCACCTGTTCCACCCTCCTCTGCAACGTCCCTCCGGCCACCATCCGAGTCCAGCGACCACGGCCGGCTGCAGCAAACGCCCAGCAACCCACCGTCGTTTCGCACGGACCCATCTCGGCTGCTGAAGCTTTCGGCCGTCACACCAGCAAGCAAAGTATTCAGGTTGTATCTATCATATATATATACATATATATACATATATATTTATATATATATATATATATATATACATATTTATATTGGTTTGGTTCAGTTTTTAATAATTAAAGCTAGAGTCTTTATTTTATTTTATTTGTATTTGTGTATATAGTAGGCATGTAAACCCATACACTCGGCACGCACACACACTGTTTTTTTTTTTTTCATTTTTTTTTTTTTATATTTATTTATTTTTTTAGGTTATTTCATTATTGTGGAGTCTCATCTTCCAATACTTGTTTTATATATATCTATGATTATATTTTGTGGCCGAGGTACTAATTAATTTATTTCTTTTATGGTTGCAGGTAGACCTTTGTTACATTAGATGTATATGTTGAATATTTTTATTTGTATAATTATTGTTGTAGGTTTCATATTGTTTAATATTGTATGGTTTTTATCAATGTTGAACTTATATTCACATTTGCATTTTTGTGGTATTGTTTAAGTCATTATTTGCTTCCCATTGTTGGCATGTTATAACGATCTCATGTCTATATTTACATGTATTATGTTTAGGGCATTGGGTTGGCTTACATGGTTAGGACTTAATTACTTCCATATGTATATCTTGTGAAATAGTTTTTAGGAAACCCATGCTATCGTATATTGTTTTCGATATAAGGTATGTTAAGTTTTAGGGTTGCCATAACCTCATTCTTTTGTTTCCATGTGTGTATATTATATGATTTATGTGAGGATCTAATTATTTCCATATTGGTATAGTTATATTTATAGGATATTAGGCAAGTGTATCCTCATGATTATCACTTCTTATTATTACTATTATAGTGTGTGTTAGGTATTATATATCATTATTATTATCATGTGTTGAATTTTTATGGTACTATTATTATATTATTGATATATTGATGAGTGTATTATTACTAGTATTATTTATTATTTATTACTATTATTATTATTTATCAATTATTATTATTATTATTATTATTATTATTATTATTATTATTATTATTATTGTGTTTATTGTTACTATTATTTTTATTATCATTGTATATTATCATCAGTTTTTTTTATATATTATTTTTCTGTATTCACCATTATTATTATTATTATTATTATTATTATTTTGTATTAATGTATTGTCATTTTGTTATTGTGATATTTTTGTTATTAATTATTTTCGATTTTCAATCCCTATGATTTTATTGCGAGGGTATGAGCTTTCGGGCATCACATACCCTAAGCTCTGAGGGAATATCTATATATATATATATATTATCTTTATTTATTTATTATTTTATTTATTTATT
Organism: Malania oleifera; assembly: GCF_029873635.1. Taxonomy (NCBI): domain Eukaryota; kingdom Viridiplantae; phylum Streptophyta; class Magnoliopsida; order Santalales; family Ximeniaceae; genus Malania; species Malania oleifera. The sequence continues at coordinate 86,691,930 of NC_080428.1, read as the reverse complement.
TATTTTTTACATGTACTTATAAATTCATAAAAAAGGGAGTAATTTAAAGAATTATTAGATTAACTTAGGGATAATTTTAAATTAATTAGGTACCGTTCGTAAGAACGGGCGCGTAGGGGGTGCTCTTACCTTCCCCTCGCGTAACCGAACTCCCGAACCTAACTCTGGTAATGTAGACCGATTCTACCCCTAACGGGGTAGTAATCATGTGTTCTAACCGCACTAAAGGTTAGTGGCGACTCCTACACCATATTTTTCTATGAAAATATTAAAATTGATTTCTAATTTCGCCGCCCGGGGCACACGCGCTCCCGGGACGTCGCGACACCCTTGTCGACGAAGACCTGCTGTGCCCCCTTTTATTTCCTTTTCTCCCTCTTTTATTATTATTTAATTACCATTATTCTTTGGCTCATTACACATGTTTTTGACGCAAAGCCGCAGTTATGAATATATTCAGCGTAAGGCCGTAATTATTTATGTTATTATAGAATTCAGAAATGCTATCAATCTATTTACGTTAAACAACATATTATCATGTATTATATGTTATGAGAATTCAGATGATAGTTCAGATTAGTTTTTGGAGCACAGTACCATAGCTATACAGTTTAGTTTAGTTTAGATTTGTGCTAACCACCCCTGCTAGTAGAGGGGGTGGGAGATGGATAGTCAATGTGACTTTCAGTGTATAGTTGTAGACGTCCACTTGACAGTTTAGACTAGGGTGTGGCGGACCCATTGTACTTACAGAAATTTTTGACTCTGCAGTGGTCAGCCAGCCATTGTCGGGTCTCACTTTTGGGCTGCACAACCCGTCATGGGGGGTAATACATGACATTAGCTATGTAAGAACTCGAACCATGGTGTATGGGTTAATTATGTAAAAGAGGGATAAAATGGTAAATTGAGCAGGGTTCGTTGACGAGACCAAGGTTCATCGACGAAGGTTGAAGGCTCCTCGTCGACGAAATTTAGAGACTCGTCGACGAGGGAATGTCAAGAGGTCCAAAGGAATTGAAATATCCGGCTTGGCGACGAGGCCACCAACTCGTCGACGAAGCTAATGAAGGACTCGTCGACGAGGGCGCCAATTCGTCAACGAATCCACTCGGGACAAAGGTGCTATAAAAGATATTTTTGGTTGCTTTGGGGCTAAGTTCCCCTAAACTTTTTCCCTCTCTCTCTAGAACTCGAAGCTCTCTCTCCTCTATTCCTTCACCATTTGTCGTTTGATTCGTAAATCCAACGTAACTAGGGGTGAGCAAACGGTTGGTTCGGCCAAATTCGGTTAATTAACCAAATTAACTGAAATTTTTGGTTAATGATTTCTGATAACCGAACCGACCGAACAAAGGAAGCTCACCGAACCGAACCCGACCGAATTACCTTTTCGGGTAATTCGGTTAACCGAATTTAACCGAAATAATTTGAAATTAATTATTAAAAACAGAATATAATTATAACTTTTTTACTAATTCGAGCTTAATTAAGCATCTCATCTATTAATTTTATTAATAAAAAAGATATTTTGGTATTAAACTATAAGAGTAGAATCACTAGAATCATTAATTATCAATTCGGTTAATTCGGTTAACCGAATTGATAATTCATATTAACCAAACTGATAACCGATTAACCGAAAATTGGTAAAATCGTAACCGAACCGAACCGACCCTATTTCTTGACTGAACCGAACCGAACCGACCGAAATTGGTCGGTTAATTCTGTTAATTTGGGTTTCCCCGAATTATGCTCACCCCTAAACGTTACTGCTAGGATCAGAGAAGGATTTTCTATGTTTCTAGCGGATCAGAATCTTGTTTCGTGCGATTTCGGGTTCGGGCTAAAATCGAGGTAAGACTCGGTTTTCATTTCTATGTGTAGTGGAACGAATTGTAAGCATGTATTGTACTGTGGTTTGTAGGTTTTGGAGTCTCGGTTCGTAGTTGGGATTCGGGTTAAGGTCAGGGGATTCTGTTTATATCAGTTTATTTTCGAAATCAGGATCGGTAAGCTTGTAAGCTACGATCGTATGTATGTTATGGCTACTTATTTGGGGAAATCTATCAGGTAAAAATACGGGATTTTTGGGTTACAGTTTTCAGGAAAATTGGGGCTTTCGGGTATCATCTCTACTTGGTTTGGAAAACTGTTAGTTACGTTGGAACTGTATTATTGAGGTGATCGTAATCCATATATTGCATAAACTGTATACTTGAATTTGTAAACGATATGATTTTCCGTAAACCAAATAAGTGTGGTATGTATGGTTGTATGTATTTGTTCCAGGTATTTGTAAAACAGCTATGTGGCGGCTAATTACCATACGCTGAAACGTATAGGAAAGTGAGTTCCAAAATGATTTCAGGGATTTGTAAAATAGCCATGTATCGGTTAACTACCGTGGGCGAGAGTGGTCAGCTCTATATTCAGGGTGTGAAATATCACTAGTATGTTCCGGCTGGTCACCGAAGGGTGTTCTACACCGTATGCAGCAATGTAATCACTATTGGGCTTGGGTTGTCGCATCGTAGTTGCGTATGTAGCAATGTAATCGTTGTGAGACTAGGTTGTAACGACCTGCTTAATTTTCATGTTTTTTTTTTTTTTTACTATGACATTTAACATGCTCTGATACCATACTGGGATAAACCCAACCATAAACCTAAGCAGCAAGAAATAGAAATCAAATAAGTATAACCATATGTAAATATATACAATACCAGAGTACTACATGTTTCCCAAAATACCCTCAACTATGCTGGTATATACAAAATTCTTCACAAACATACCCACTATCTACTAACAGGGCAGTACAGAAGCCCCTCTATCAGCGAGCCTGGTCTGCTTGCCTACCTGGATCACCTGAAAAATGATTCAATACTGGGATGAGCCAATGCTCAGTAAGACGAAATATGCTATTACTAGTGTGTGGCAAATGAGCTACAGTATTAAGAAAATTTATTTTCATATAATCATGTATAATTGGATACGTAAGTACAGTATAAGTAATAAAATACACCACCCTTTCCATGTTGCTTAACATAACAGTATTGTAGGTTACTATTCAAAATACTTCTAGTGTACATAAGTATGTTCCCTATTTCTATAAATATGTACATACGTAATAGTAACTAAAAACTTTCCCTCTGAATAACCGTGTGTCATGATTTAACCCCTCATGATAAGGTTGTGCGGCCCGTAGGCGGGATCTACACTAGCTGGCCAACCAGGGTAAATCACTATACTCCATCGGTCTGATCTGCCCACCTCAACCCATATCTGATGGGGAGACTATCCATGTTAAGGGCCTAGGTGATCGACCTACTACCACATATTATCTAAATAGGTGGTTGCACTCATAACATAATATAACATAATATTTGTAGCAACGGTGTCGTGCTTTGTAACTGCATAGTCCAATAGGGTCTGATATTATATAGTATATCTCTATATACCACTATCTGATTTACCATGATTTTGAAATAACTGTAATAACCATGATGCTGCATAAACTGTAACTGTAATTCATACGTCATAATACTGAGAACTGTATAATCATAACACTGATAACTGCATAATCATAGTACTATAATTTGTATAATCATCGTACTGAGATTCGTATAATCATAATACTAGAATTCGTATAATCATGGTACTGAAATTCATAAAATCGTGATAATGAAATCCATAAAACATATCTCCGTACTATATTCATATTCTCAAGTCACACCATACTTTAATACATAATTTTCATAATTTAATAAACTATATAATATTTCAAAATTTCCTAGCATAGCATATTTCCCTTACCTAACTACTCGAAAGCCCCTATGGTATACTGGCCTAACCCCCGCAGGGCCTCCTACATAACACCCCAAAAACAACATTTTCTAGAACAGAATATCAGTATTTCTTCGCCTACATCATTTCCTATAACTATCATAAGGCCAAAAATGGACTAAAAGGCCTTACCCTGAATTTGGGATGAAATCCAACTTTGTTTCACCAATGATCCGCTCCAGTAGACTTGCACAGAACTTCTCTAGGAGCATCGTGGTGGCTTCAGATCATCGATCCAGCAACGAGCGGGGTCGAAATCAAAGAGAGAATGGAGAGGGACCGTAGGAGAGAGAGTGAGCACTGAAAATGGGTTAAAAATCCAAGTTTGCACTATTTATAGGGCCAGATTCATCAATGAGACATGTCACCTCGTTGATGAGTCCTTACCCTTCGTCAATGAAATTCAGAGCAGCCCAAAACCTTTGCTCGTTATTTTCTCGTCGACAAAATGGGACTTCGTTGACGAGGTCCTTCAATAAATTGCGTATGTAGCAATGTAATCACTGTGGGTCTAAGTCGTCGCAACGTATTTGTGTGTGTAGCAATGTAATCGTTGTAAGACTAGGTGACCTTATGTAGTTGGGTATGGAGCAATGTAATCACTGTGGGCCTCGGTCGTAGCAGTGTTGTTGTGTATGTAGCAATGTAATCGCTGTGAGACGAGGTGACCTTGTGTATTTGCGAACTAGTGTGACGACACTGACCGTATGGTTTGGGTATCATATGTATTGGAATGATTTTATGAAAATACTGGAACTATATGTATCTGTATGAAACAGTATGTAAATGTTTTGAATTGTATCGTATTTTATAGTGTTATGAAGTATGTAAAATAACACTGGTATGCCACACACTGATATAACCTGCTTTCTTCCTTACTGAGAGTTGTCTCACCCCGAATGTATGTACAATATTTTTTTAGGTCCTTCAGGTAGTCATAATTAGCATCCTAGCATCTGGAAGCGGGGGTGTCGTAGCTACTGCTAGTACCTATTAGGTACGAGTTTTGGTATTCAGACTGTCGAGATGGTTTTTGTAGACACCTGGGGTATGTTTTGTATTATGGGAATGTATATCCTAGCTGGTATAAACTATGGTATGATACTGGTTATGTGTAAAAGACTGTATTTCGCTGCATATTTCGGATGAGTATGGATGTTTTGTGTGTATGTATGTGGGTATCCGTTCACCCCATGGGGTCGGACCCTCTATTTGTATTGTATCATGTATGTTTTAAATTGATACAGAAACAGGATTAGGTTACTTTATTCACACCTGGGACCCACTCACGTGTTCGGGGCATGACAAGCTAGCTATTCATATTGGGTAAATTTTAGAATTACCAGTTATATCAGATGATTTTATGAACAATGAAGTACAATATGATTTAGTAAACTATGAAATTGTATGTTTACTTAGTTATGTTATATCAATGTTTTCAAGCATGCATTATGTACTGTATATTTATTATAGCACCTAAATATTCATGTTGCCACACAGTTGTATTTAGTTTATTTTCCTTACTGAGAGGTGTCTCACCCCAGCTTAAACCATTTCAGGGAACCCAGAAAGACAGGCGGACCGAGCCCACCGTTGAGGCAGTATTACTACCCCGCTAGGAGGGTGAGTTTTTGAACTAGGGTCAGTGGGTTTTTGATGTAAGACCCTAGATATAACTTTTTATGTTTTGGGAATTGTATATTTAAATAGTATATGGTGGAATGTAGGTATAATGTGTTAAATGGTTTGGAGAATGAAATTTATATTTACTGCTGCTTAGGTTTCCATTGTATATGACAAGTGTATCCCCGTTACCCATGAGTTTCTTGTAGACTTTATTGAATTTTTAGTGGTGGTATCAGGGTTTTTAACATGATTAATTATGTAGTAAGTTAAGCAAGTTGTTACATTTTGATATTAGAGCCCAGGACGCTACGTTATGTAGACTCTAGAATGCAGCAGTAATAATACCAAAGCATAGGATAAGGGAATTTGAGGTTTGGTTTTATGGTCTAGATGCAGGGCTTTCATGATGGTTTGTGTGACTTTCCTGGGGTGACGATTTCAGGAAAGCCATGGTAAACTATTTGTCGGGTTGGGTATCTAGGTCGCACGATTGAACCTTGAATTAAGATTAGGGATGATGAATTAGTTAAGGATATGGTATACTAACTAGATGATATGTTACAATAATAGGGTCCTAAGCTAAGTTTATTGTCTTTTCAGGATGGACCCCGGAGGTAGTAGTGCCCATGCTAGTGGGAATGAGAGAGTTGGACCCTCAGGCGCTGCGGGTGGTGATTCAAATGCAGTACTGCGCAGCGTGGCATAACAAGTCATGACTGTAATTGCTAGGAACTCCAGGGAACAAGGTGACCCGTCTGCAGGCCATGGTAGTTCGATCGAGAAGTTCATTAAGATAAATCCTTCGGCTTTCTCAGGAGGAACTGATCCTAAAGTCGTTGAAAACTGGGTGTAGGAGATTAAAAAATTATTTGCAGTGCTACAGTGTACTAAGGAGTAGAGGATGCTGTTCGCTACATACAAACTGACTGGAGAAGCCGAGAGATGGTGGACGACAGTAAAACTCCTAGAACAGCAGGGGACAGTGCCTATAGAGATGACATGGGAACTATTTAAGGAGATATTTTTCTATAGATATTTTCTAGGCTCGTCCAAGGAAGTTAAGATAGTGGAGTTCCTAAATCTGAAGTAGGGACAGTAGACAGTGTAGCCATACGAGGCAAAGTTTATTGAATTGTCTCGTTTCGCTCCATACATTATTCCAGATGAAACGAAAAAGGTACGAAAATTTGAAAGAGGTCTAAGGAGAGAATTGTATAAGCAGGTGTCGATACTAAAATTGCAAGATTTTGCCGAGCCGGTAGACAGGGAAACTATGGCAGAAGTTAGAGAGCGATTGGAGGCTGAGGAGTAGAGTCATAGGAAGAGATCAATGCCTTCTGGGTCCTAACAGGGGTCCAATAGGGGTCCGTGGAAGAGACGTGGCTACTATAGGGATTGGAGGTAGGAGATAGGAAATCGTGGGTTCCAAGGTATGTAGCCTTTTCCCGCTTGCTCGACTTGTGGAAAGAGACACCCGGGGGTGTAACGACCTCAAAATTCTTATCATTTTTCATCATTTTTTTAAATATATATATACAATAAACATTCCTACACAGCGGAAATACAAATCATAAAACCATTTATACATAAACTGTACAATACCAGATTCCAGAATATACAGACCATACAAAATGCCCCTCCAGTATCATCTACTCAAAAAGATATACAACTCTGACAAAAACCCTATAACCAGGGTGATCTGAGCTACACTCTACTCGCGAGCCTGATCTGCTCGCCTCACTGGCTCACCTGAAAAATGTTAGAGTAATGGGGTGAGTCGATGCTCAGTAAGTGGAAATATGCTATTGCTAGTTTGTGGCAACCAAGTTAAGAATACTCAAAAATAGCAACTGATCTGAAATGCAATAAATAATTTGTAAAACATATATTTCTTTCTTATTTTAAAATGTACTGCATCGTCTATATTTTCTACTTTTCATACTAATAATATCATACTATACTCATCATATACTGTAAAACTGTATACATATAGATATAACTGTACTTATTCCTTAGGACTCTGTACGTCATGATTTGACCCCTCATGACAGGGTTGTGCGGCCCGTAAGCGGGACTTTATCTAGTCGGCCCTCCAGATAAGTCATCATACTCTACACTACCTTAGCCCGGTCAAACTACATCCTCTCCTAAGCTCGGGACTGGCTACTACCCGTCAAATCGACCCCCTCAAACCAGTGTACTGGGGAGCTGCATACTCTCCGAGCATGGCTGACGGTACCTACATACTATCTGAGATATGTGGCTGCACTCTATCTGTATCTAGCGACGGTATCGTGCTCTATAATCTGTATCTGTCTGTGTATCTTTCCTCAGGGATCTGATACTATATACATATATACATATATACTCTTTTACTGTTTTCATCATGTTTCCAAAATTACCATAACTTTATCTTTCTGTGTACTGTGTCTGTAGCATCTTGATGCTACCTCTGTATATCTATTTATGTATTCAATATATGTACTCTGTCTATATGTTCTGTATGTTATGGTAATAGGAAAACGTGGCATGCTATAACACTGTATATATATATATATATTTATATACTGTTCTGAGTATCTGTATACATGTATATGGATATATGTATATATCTGTTTCATGAAACCATTCATATAAAAGCCGTATAAGCATGTACATTTCTCTATGAATATAAATCTATATCTATATATTCTATGTAAACCCATATACTGGAAAAACTATGTAAATTGTATGTACTGTCAATAACTGTGTATTCAGTATAGTATGATACATCACAAAATTATATAAATTCTTTGTCTCATCAAAATCTACTAAGGCCACACAAGAATTTAACCCATATTTTGTATAAACTGTATAATAAACTGATATGAATATATGTTTATAAATTCTCTAATAACTTTATAAAAATTCCTAGCATAGCATATTTCCTTTACCTCAACTTTGAAAAGCCCTTATAAAAATCTAGCTCTATACCCACAGGATTCCTAATCCAACATCCTGAAAACGCAATACCCTAGAACAAAACATTAGTATTTCTTAGTCTACATCATTTCCTATAACTGTCAGAAAGTCAAAAACTCAATAAAAGACCTTACCCTCAATTTGGGATGAAATCCAACTTCGTTTTCTCGACGATTCACTTCGGCAAACTTGTAGAGAATTCCACCAGGAGCGTCGTGGTAGCTTCGAATCGTCGATCCGGCGACTGGTGGGGCCGAAAATGAAGAGAGAAGGGAGAGGGAGACGTAGAGAGAGAGAGAGAGAGAGAAAGAGAGAGAGAGAGAGAGAGAGAGAGAGAGAGAGAGAGAGGAGAGAGAGAGAGCTCGGTGAAAAATGATAAAAATCCCAGATTTTCACTATTTATAGGGCCAGGTTCGTCGACGAGACACATCATTTCATCGACGAGCCCTTCACAAAATTCGTCAACGAGACCCTATGTTCGTCGATGAAATTCAGAGCAGCCCGAACTGTCTCTCGGTATTTTCTCATCGACGAAGCCCTGTGTTCATCGACGAAATTCTGAAGACCTTCGTCGATGAGACCCTGTGTTCGTCAACGAAGCTAGGCAATTTTCTGAAATTATTATTATTTAATATTATCTCCAAAGTGTAATGTCGTCGACGAACGCGGAGCGTTCATCGACGAAGTCTACGGCCTCCTTCTGTTTTGTGTCTATTTTCTCTCCCTCTTATTATTAAAATGTTATTATTTTTTGGGTCACTACAGGGGGAGTGTTGTGCCGGGCGAGGTATCTGTTACCGATGTGGGGAGCCGGGACATATGATGAGAGATTGTCAGGCTCAAATTGGTGCTGCTCTCACTCCTAGACCTGTTCGGGGAGGCTATTAGGCGCCATGTGGAGGCCAACAGAGGAATATGGCTCAAGTTAGAGTTTTTGCTTTGACGTCGGGTGATGCTGAGACAACCAGCGACGTGGTGATAGGTATTGTTAGCATGCTTTCCTTTAAAGTTATTATATTATTTGATTCAGAGGCTACACACTTGTTTGTGTCTATAAGATGTATTAAATTGTGTGGGGCAGAAACACATTTATTAGACACTGAACTATTAGTGACTACACCGACCAGATCAGTAGTGAGGTGTAGTAGGGTACTTCGAGGTTGTCCAATTGATATCTAGGGGGGAATTTTGTCTTCTAATTTGATAGTACTAGACATGCACGGGTTTGATGTTATATTTGGCATGGATTAGCTAGCGGCTAATTTTTCCAGTATAGATTGCCATTTAAGAGAAGTTGTAGTGACCCAGAGAAATTAAAATATTTAAGTAATAATAAAGAGGGAGGAAAAAGGAAAATAAAAGGATGCACAACAGGTCTTATGATTTTGGGTGATTCTGAATTTCGTCGACGAGAAGAGAGTTCAGTTCGTCAATGAGTTGTCTTCATGACCTCGTCGACGAGGTGACGTGGCTCGTCGATGAAGGCCACTATATAAATAATGTTAAACACGATTTTTTAGCTTAATTTGGCCGCAGAAACTTTCTCTCTCTCCTCCTTCGGTTCCCCTCACTTCTCTTTAAGATTTTGGGCCGATTTTACCAGTTCGATGATCTGAAGCCACTACGACACTCTTGGGGAAGTTCTCTGCATATCTGCTGGAGTGGATTGTTGGTGGTGCTAGTTCGAAATCCATTCCAAATTCAGGGTAAAGCTTTCTACTCAGTATTTGGCTTTTTGACAGTTGTAGAAAGCGTAGTACGCGTAGAAATACTGAACTTTAGTTCTATGAAATGTCATTTTTAGGGTGTTGAACGGGGAACCCTGCGGATGCAGGACTGTTTTCTTAAGTGGCTCTTCAAGAATCAGGTAAAGGGATAAACTAAGCTAGTTATTTTATGAAAATGTATGTATATTATTACAGCATCTGATTTCAGAAAAATAAATATATTTATATATGCTTTATGTTTGGGAAATACTGTTGTAAAAGATGATATATTTTAATATGTATGAAACCTATTTCATGTGGCATGAGTAGAAATTATAATGAAATACTGTTTTCTGGGAATATGATAAAGATATGGATATGTTTGCCGGCGTACGGGCCGAGCTATGGATATGTTTGCCAGCGTACGGGCTGAGCTATGGATATGTTTGCCGGCGTACGGGCTGAGCTATGAATATGTTTGTCAGCGTACAAGCCGAGTTATGGATATGATTTGTCGGCATATGGACCGAGCTATGGTGAAATGTGAAATACCGGCATACGAGTCGATGATTTTCATGATATACATATATATGCAAAATGACATGATGATATTGATTTGACAATTAGTAGTATGAAATATCCATGTATCACAGTTTCATTATATGTTATTAGAAGCTAGTTGGTTTGGTTTAGGATAGCACTAGCACGATACCGATGCTATGTGTTCATGATTCATCATGATATTTGTGTGAACGCTGCTATACGGAGTAGTGTGAGGTTGGATGGTCGATGTGGTTTTAAGAAGTGTGAGCGCCCTTGGTGTACAGACCAGGTTTGGCAGACCCATCGGACTTATAGACTGTACTTTTGATTTAGCAGTGGTTGGCAAACCATTGTCAGGTCCCGCCTTCAGGCCACATAACCCAGTCATGTGGGGGTAATACATGACAACAGCCAGCTAACCTACCGGGGTTGTTTTTGTATTATATTATATGAGATGAATTATGTTTATGAAAATCTTGTATGTTTTGCCATGATATGATAATATATGTTCTCAGATATGATACAAACAATTGTATTGATATGTATATGTATGATTCTACATAGAACACGGAAATACTCATGTTGCCACACACTAGTATTAGTTTGTATCTCTTACTGAGAGGTGTCTCACCCTGAATTACATGAAATTTTCAGGAGCCCCTGATAGGAGAGCGGATAAAGCTCTACTGAGATAGTACTGTTGATCTGCCCTTTTTGAAGGGAAAGTTTTGGTGGGGACAGTTGGATTTTGTGGGAAATGTCCCTAGGACTTTCTTTTTGGGATGTGTATATAGATGTAATGGATGTAGTAACTCTAGTATTGTGATGGATGGTTTTGTGTTTATGATATTATGATTCTATGTTCCTGCTGCTTAGGCTTCCGTTATGCGTTTCTGTCTTATCCCTGGTACCCATGGGTTCAGGTTGATTATGATCTGTTGAATTGGTTATTGTGGTTTATATTATATTATGAAAAAAAATATTTATGGAAATTAAGCAGGTCGTTACAGAAGTGATATTCAGACCTCCAAGAAGATTAGAATTCAGGTTTATAGGGTTGCGAGTGCGATCCCCATCTCAATTGGTTTCAGCTATTCAGGCAAGGAGACTGCTCCAAAGTGGTTGTCAGGGATTCATGACCTTTTTGAAGGAAATGTCAGGGAATGAATTGAAGCTCACTAGTATGCCCGTAGTAAAAGAGTTTATAAATGTTTTTCCAGATGAGCCACCAGACTTGCCACCTGATCATGAGGTAGATTTTCCCATTAATCTATTTCTAAGTATAACACCGATCTCTAAAGCACCTTATCGAATGGTGCTAGCAGAGTTGACATAACTAAAAGATCAGTTGCAAGATTTGCTTGATAAGGGATTTATACGACCTAGTTTATCTCCGTGGGAGCTCTAGTATTATTTGTGAAAAAGAAAATGGGTCCATGAGGATGTGTATAGACTATAGGAAAATTAATAAGGTGACAATCAAGAACAAGTATCCTCTACCCCGTATAGATGATTTATTTGATCAGCTCCAGGGTACACTGGTGTATTCTAAGATTGACCTCAGATCAGGTTATCATCAAGTAAAGGTAAGGGCAGAAGACGTATCAATTACGACTTTCAGGAATTGATATGGGCATTATGAATTCCTCATTATGCCATTTGGTTTGATGAATGCTCCTGCAATATTCATGGATTTGATGAATAGAATCTTCCACCAATATTTAAACCAGTTTGTTGTGGTTTTTATTGATGATGTACTAGTCTATTCGAGGAGCTATGAGGAGCGTGAGAAGCATTTGAGGTAGGTTTTACAGACGCTCAGGGAAAAAAAAGTTATATGCTAAGTTCAGCAAATGTGAGTTCTAGCTCGAGAAGGTTATGTTTTTGGGGCACGTCATCTCAAGGGATGGAATTTCTGTGGATCCTAGTAAAATTGATGCGGTAGTGAATTGGGCTAGACCGAGGAATGTCCAGGAGATCAAGAGTTTCTTGGGGCTGACTGGTTATTACCGTCATTTTGTTGAGGGATTCTCAGCGTTATCAGGACCTCTGACGTGACTAACTAGGAAGAACGTCAGATTTGGATGGGACGACAATTGTGAGCATAACTTTTAGGAATTGAAGCAAAGGTTTGTTACGATAGCAGTACTGATCATCCCGTTGGGGGGTGAGGGCTACGTTATCTACAGTGATGCGTCCGTGAAAGGACTTGGTTGTGTATTGATACAGCACGGCGGGGTGGTAGCATATGCTTCTAAGCAGTTGAAAGAGTATGAATAATAATCTTTACTCTATAGTCAGTAGTGGTCTTAAACTTGAACTATAATTACTCAAGGGAAATAAAGTATTATTGTTAACACATAATAATCCAGATGTTGACATGAACTTTAACAACTTGCATTCGGTCTTGTTCTAATCTCAGTTTCATGCGCATATTTGAGAATAGACCCAATTTTCATAAAGAGTGGCTCCACTCTTATGCTCACATAAGTGAAGTCTACTAAGAATGCTCCTGTAGCTCTAACACCTTACTCATAAGAGATATAGATTATCATTAAGAGTTTTAGAAACTCAACCTTCTCTGTTGCAGAATAAATGCACTTATACCTAGCCTTGGAGTGGTGCCTAGGATCCCTAAATAAAAAATTTATTACTTGCTCAAAATTGAAACCGGGACCTCGTGGTGGTGTCTGATCATCGATTCGACTTAGTTTCAGAGTAGAAATTGAAGAGAGAGAGTGGGGGCGTGAGGAGAGAGAGGGAGAGAGAGTGTGAATGGGGGGGGGGTGGTGTGTTCTTTGTGAGTGAAATTGGAATTGAAACTTCAAGAAGATTCAATTCTTTTGTGTGTGTGTATATATATATATATAAAATATAGTATTAGATTATTATATCATTATATTATATTATTTAATTAATTAAATTATTTAATTTAATATAATTTTAATTTTTTTTACACTTTCATGCATATAATTTTTTGGGACGTTACAACTTTTTTATTCCATATTTTGAATTCCTTTGTCCATACTTTTAGTTTCTCCTTAATCTTAAAGTTAGGGACCCCTTGATTGTTTGGTTCCAAGTTTTGTACACAATTTTCTCTAGTTCATATTTGATTAGCCAACTTTGTTCAAATTTGAAAGGTCTATTTAGAGTCTAATCCTGTTTCTTAGAATTCAAAATAATGGGGTAATGGTCAGAAGCAATGGCAACGAGGATAATCACTTTTATGTCTGAAAAGAAGTTTAACCAACTTCTATTAGTAAAGGCTCTATCTAATCTCTTAAGGATCAAGTTATTACCCTATCTTCTATTGTTTCATGTGAATTTCGGATATCCCAAAACAAATCATATCTAAAGAATTAACACAATTTTGTAAAGAAAACATACCTAAAGTGTTTTGAGTTTCGAGTTGACCGAACGTCTAACCTTGGTCTAACTAAGTGGTGACTGCATCTGAACTTTACCATGAGTAGCGAGACTTGGGGGAGGCGGACACTGTTCCAAGGTTTCGTGCTGCATTGGGGGATTGAAAGAGTTCGTCGGTGGTTGGAGTACCTCGTTTAAAAAAAAAAAAAAAAAAGTGGTAGCTGAAGGCTTATTTTTCAGCTTTTTATTTATAAAATTTTTTTAAAAGATATTCTTATAATCATTTCCATTTTCGATTTTTTTTTTCGGAAAAACAACACGAGTCATGCGACAAGCCGACTACATCTACTTGACACGGTAAAAGTTTAAATATAATAATTTTTTTAAGCTAAAACAAATGAAGAGTTTGGGAGAGCGCGCACCCGCGGCCAGTATGGTTTGAATCTGCGAACAGAACCGAAGATTTCAGCGATTGTTCGTGGCAGCCGATGCGGCCATGGTGGAGCAGTTCTTCTTCTCCGGCACAGGCGACATCAATCTCCACCAATCAGATCGCATCATGCTTCTCTCCGGGCCTCGTTCCTGGTGCCCCAATTCTTCCTCTATTTCTTCTTAGTTAATCACCTGCGCTGGCTATTTAAATTACGATAAAATTTGGTGGCTATGGTCATTCATCGATCGTTCGATCAAGTTATTCAAACTATTTTAATGCGTTTGATTTGAACTTTGCAGCGGGAAGACTTCCTTACTGTTCCAGTTCGCTTTTAACTCCTCATTAGGGCTCACCTCTTCCAATCGCAGTCGTCCCGTGGTGTTCGTATGCAACCGCCGTAGGTTAGAGGCCAAACCTCCTTTCCTCTCCCAGGCAAGTTGATGTTCATCACTAATTGAATTTCACCTACCTATTAGTATCACTATATATATTGACTTTCTCCTTACTTTATCCTTCTAATGCCGTAATGCGTGCTATTTCGGTTTTTTAGGGCATTGATCCATCTTCTGATATCTTCCAGCGTATACAGATGAAGTAATTATTAAACTCTTATCTTCTACCTGTCAAAGTATATTGTATTATTGATTTTTTTCCCTTTTTATTGTTTTGTAATTCTTTATTTTCCTGCTATATAAGTTAAACTTGGTAGGTATGTGGATAATGATGAAGATCTGAAGAAGTTCTTTGCTGCATTCCACCTGCACGACCCATTTCCTGCTGCAGTTATTGTTGATGATTTTGGAGATTTCTTTCACCAAAGGTTTGTACTTGGCTTTTGAGAGCTTTTATCCCCAAGAGTAATGCTATATGTTAGGAATTTAGTAAAGATATAACAATAAAATTAAACACAAATAAAATACAAACACTATTCACAATTAGGCTGAGACATGAATATTTTGCTCTCTTTCTTTAAGGAGATATTCAAGCCCTTTGCAGTTTTCTCGACTTAACCCATGACTTAGTGCAGCACAACATCACTTGATTTCTTTCTCCTAGGATATAATAACCCGATTTGAATTGTACAACTCTCTCAAATTCTGCACATATGGAAGTCTAAAACTCTGCAAAAAAAACACCTTTCTTAGACTGTCAAACTCTCTAGATTAGGATGATATGAAGATATTAGTGTATATGTGTAGAGCTAATGCTATAAGTGTCTATTTTATAGGCCTACTAGACCTTTCATTGTCCATGCACTTCATAATAATATATCTAAAATAAATAGAGACACTTATATTCAAGGTTCACTCACATAATTAAAATTTTGAATTTATGAGACACATCAACCAACAACTTAATTAAATAGATACATGTCTAACTTCAAGGTACAAGTCCTTTCCAAGATGATATGTAAATTTTTACAGTATTAAACTATTAAAATATGCTAACAATTCCCCTCTCAATTTAATATTATGCATGTATCATGCATGCAGAAAGGTTAATAATCAAAGGGATAATTATGCATAATGAAGGTGTGCTCTGCATTGATCCTTCACTTAATGAATAATAATCTTTACTCTAGAGTCAGTAGTGGTCTCAAACTTGAACTATAATTACTCAAGGGAAATAAAGTATTATTGTTAACACATAATAATCCAGATGCTGACATGAACTTTAACAATTTGCATTCGGTCTTGTTCTAATCTCAGTTTCATGCGCATATTTGAGAATAGACCCAATTTTCACAGAGAGTGGCTCCACTCTTATGCTTGCATAGGTGAAATCTACCAAGAAATGTTCTTGTAACTCTAACACCTTACTCATAAGAGATATAGATTATCATTAAGAGTTTTAGAAACTCAACCTCCTCTGTTGCAGAATAAATGCACTTATACCCTGGAGATGAGTATAAAATAATAGTTCATTTCTTACGACCGCCATATGATTCGTTTTTCCCAATTGAATACAATTATAGGATCTTTGGTCCTTGGGTTAGGTATCCTCATTCATGGCTTATGATTTTATGGGCTTTAACCCCATACTTGTCGATGTATTCGAGATCCTTTCTCTTGCTAAGGTCTTAGTTAATGGATTTGCAAGATTCTCAATAGTTTTAAATAATTCACATTAATGATGCCACTACTTAAATATGATTTCCAGTACTAAGATTCCTTCTTATAAGTCTAGATTTAACATTGTAATAACGGTTATTCACTTTAACAATCATAGCAGTGCTATCACAATTAATTAGGATAGGTAATATTGGCTTTTTCCAAAATGTAATTTCATAGAACATATCTCTTAACCAACTTGCTTCCTCACTAGCTCATGTTGAAGCAATAAGCTCCTCTTCAATAGTTGAATTAGCAATTATTGTTTGTTTTTTAGATTTCCAAAAAATAGCACACCATCTAAAGTGAAAATATAACCAATGATAGGGAGGGAATCACTTGACAAAGTATTCCAATCAGCATCGCAAAAATTTTTAAGTATTGCAGGATACTTATTAAAAAACAAGTCATAATCTTTGGTACCAACTAAATGTTTCATTATACATTCAAGTGTATTCCAATGTTCTCTACTTGGCTTGCTAGAAAATCTACTAAGTACTCCTACCACATTTGCAATATCATATCTAATTAAATCAGTTACATACTCGAGGCTATCGATGATGCTACTATTTTCCTTTTGATTAATCACTTCATTTTCACTCTCAATTTGAAAATAAATTATTACTTGGAACAAAACGAGTATAGACTTGCTTACATTTATCATAGCCATGTTTATTTAGAATTTTCTCAATGTAATGTGAATGATCAAGAAATATACTATCACATGATCTTGTAATTCCCAATGCCTAAACTCACTTAAATCTTCCATCTCAAAATGCTTTTTAAGCTTATTTTTTGTTTTATTTATGGTATGCAAATTTGAACAAAAATTAGCAAGTTATCCACATAGTGGCTAAGTCTTCCATTATTTTCATATTTTTCTTCTTAGGCTTTAATTGAGGCTTTTTAGGAAAATGACCATTGGACAAAGTATTATGCTTAGAAGAAATTGAACTTACCTCATTTAAGTCCATCTTTTGGTGCTTGATTAGTTCACCACCATTCATGTTGTTAGTACTGTCTTTGTTCGAATGTTTCTTAGTGAGTACATGGGCAACCTTAAGGAGACTAAGGTAGAAGAACACCTTGCCTTTACATCTCTTGAAGTGGGTTCCTTTAAACTGAAAGGGCTTGTTGAGATATTTAACATTTTCATTGGGCTTTTCAACTATAGGCTCCATATTTTGAATTCTCCTTAAAAGTGTTAGGAATTTTGTACAAATATAACAATAAACTTAAAAACAAATCAAATACAAACACGATTCACAACTAGGTTGATGCATGAATATCTCGCTCTCTTTAAGGAGATTCAAGGTCACTACAGTCTTAATCCACAAACCGGTGTAACATAACTCTGCTTGACTTGCCTCTCCTAGGATACAACTGTCTGATTTGAATCTTATGACTCTCTCCAATTTTACACAAATGGAAGAGTCTAAAGCACCATACAAAAACTTTTTTAGGTTGTCAAACTCTCTAAATTAGGGTGATAGGATGGTATAATGATGTGAAGATATTGGTGTATAGAGATTGTGCGTAGAGTCAATGCTATAAGGGTTTATTATAGGTACAATGGACCTTTAATTGTCCATGCACTTCATAAATAGGATGTATGTAAAATAAATAGATATACACCTAAATTCAAGGTACACTCGCATGATTAAAATTTTGAATATTTGAAACACATCAACCAACAACTCAATTAAATAGATATGTGTCTAACTTCAAGGTACATACCCTTTCCAAGATGATATATAAATTTTGATAGTATTAAAATATTAAAATAAGCTAACACTATACATACCCAGGATGTGTTTAGTTGTAGAAAACACGAATTTAGATAAAATGACAAAGCTGACTGCTCGTGCTTTCACAGTCATCTTCAACTAGTTTAAATTAAAATAAGAAAAAAATTGATTTATGCAATTACATATATATATATATATATATATACACATTACAAGCAGTTATGTGTTGGACAGTTCATCGGGGAAAAATTGAATAAATGCACATGTAGATGTTAGTTACCAAACACTCAAATAGCTAAAATAATTCTACATTTAGATTTAGAGACAAAACTGGTTCACTGGTTCAGATTTGAATTAGTGTTCAGAACTTAACATTTAAGTTTACCACACCTTGTTCATGTTGAAGATTGCTAAATACGTAAGTGTGGGATACTTTTTTGCTATGTTATTCTCAAGAAGAGCATAGTTAGGCTCTTGCTTTTAGAGAGCGAATTGATGAGGATCACAGATAATGACATGACAATCATTAATGGTTCCACTAAAGTAGAGACTCTATCATGAAGTTTCCATATTCTATCCTAGAACTAAAATTGATGAATAATACTCCTTCACTATTCATGACTTCAAATGTGAGACAGTGAGTATACTGGGTTGATCACAAAGACGACAAACTTAGCCATCCCTTGTGGACTCGGAGCGTCTACTAGTTAATCAAGAGGCCTTGGCTAAGCAAATGGTTGGAGTCTTATTGGAAAACTTAAGTGGAGGCACTTAATGAAGCCCAGCCAAATAGAAACACAAGCACACCATCAAGGTAAGAAGAAGTAAATAGGTCAAGGAAGCAACAATGCAGGAGGAGCTAAAGCAGGGTAATTCAATAGGATTTAGAGAATTAACAATCCAAGAAGTTCAAGAGACAAAAATAGTTAGTGCAATAATTGTTGTAAAGGGCTTTACATAAGATTCCTGGTTGAGGAAAAGATCTACTGAAGGCGACCTAGTTGCATACTTGCATCCAGCTTTCATCAAGTTACATCATTGGAGATGAATGGGATTTAAAAGCATCATTTGTCACAGTTGAGCCTGTTATTGAAGAAGCTCAGCCAAATGAAGGTGAGGTAAGGCATTAAAGGAGATGGATGAAGTTGCAAACTTGCAACATGCTCTATCTTTACGGAGGTAGATGAGTCTGCTCTTGCCATAACAAATGTGGAAGCAATTAACTACAAGCCATTGTGTTCCATCTGTCTGCACTGGATGTAGTTTTAAGCATGTGCCCTAAGGATGAAATTTTTTTTGTTTGCATCATAGTTGACACTTGATGCCTGACGGCATCGGGACACCATGTGGTCTTCAGTCAAGAAGATGCAAAGGTGTGCTGAGGCTCGGAGGAGAAGAAGCTACTAGAGCTTATACACTTGAATGTGTTTGCCCGAGTGAAGCAAGTACCTATCAATGAATGTGTTATATTAATGACTTCTCGAAGTTTGTATGGGTTTATTTTCTCAAACAAAAAGCTGAAATTTTTGACAAGTTTAATAATTCTCGAAGAAGGTTGAGGAAAAAGGATTAGTAAGTGCTTGTGTGCTGAAAATGGAGGATAGTATACATGTGATAAATTCTTGTCATACTTGAGAGCATGTAAGATCTGAACTTGTCTTGACACATCACAACAGAATGGCATAGCCAAGAGAAAGAATCAACATTTGGTGGAGATATGCCAAAGCATGTTACGTGCAAAGAGTGTATCTTGTCCAGTTCTTTGTTGAGTGTGCAAAGACACCCGACCTTGTGATAAATGGGTTACAACAATTGAAACTGGGAATATGGAACCCGCAGTGAACCAATTTTAAGAGTATTTATTCACACAGGATGAAATTCATTGCATCTTTGTGGGACGTGATAATTAAAGGAAAGGATTGAGATGTTGTGCTCCAACAAGGAGACCTTGCTATGCCTCAAGAAATGTAGTTCTCGATGAAGCTTAGTGTAGAAATCTTGAGTATATTGGAGAGATTTAGGGGGTATTTATGTAGAAGATTATATATTATTGAGTGAGATTCTTTTAGGAGATTGTTTCCATATTTAGAATAGAGATTGTATTATAGGTAGTGTGTATTGGCTTGTACAAATTCATTCAAGAAATACTAAATGCCTATATTGATTTCATGGTATCAAAGTTAGGGTTTCTATAATCCTAATTAACGATGGCGGAAGGAGCTGTCAACAGCAGAGCTCCATTGTCTGATTCCTTGACGTCCGCTCTCTATCTTAACCAAAAACCGCAATCGGTGGAGGCGGTGGCGACGAGCTCGACGTAGATGACATCTTCTGAACTAGCGACGCCGGCACGGATTAGGCGCACTGCTAACGTCATCATGGGATCCCGCAGGCGGAGAAATTTGGCATCCTGGCTGCATTGCCTAACAATGATCGGGATGGGTTTCTCAGAGGCCGCCCGATCTTGTGTCTCGAAGCTTCAATTTCCTCATCGTCGTTCTCATCATCGTTCTCATCATCGTTGCTGTCGTCATCGTCATCATCATCAAGGATGATTCCTTCCACGCCCAAACCCTCTCCAAGCACAAACGAGAGAGTGAGCCTTGAGTTGTCGCAGTTGATGCCTTCTCGAAAGTTCCATTAGTCGGCTCCGATGAAGGTGCCAGTGCTGTCAAACGGAAAGCCTTTGATTGAGTAGTTGAAGCTCCATAAGCCAAAAAACCCTGGAACATCCATGACAAAACTCGGCCATTCAAACGTCAATGAGCTAGGTTTGCCTCGAGTTGTAGCCATCATTTGGCGGCAGATGTAGCCGTCACCCTCAAGTCATAATTGCAACCCCTAGAAGACCACCACTACTGCTACAACCACATTGGTCATTTGGGATGCTCAACAAGCAGGGATGCTGATCGCCTTCTTTACTCTATCGGGAGGCCGAATCTGGTGTCAAACATTGATCCTGACCTCTTTCGTGACGACGATGCCCTCTAGCTCCGAATTGCTGTGTTGGCGTAACAAGACTTACAAATCTTATTTTGATGATAACAAATCAAGGGAACTTAATATATTTTGGTTAAGTGATGATGTTTCAGGAATCAAGCATATGAGTTCAAGATCAAGTGCTCACAAGCTTTGTTGAAAGTTTATACTCGAAAGACAAGTGGTCAAATGAAAGCTTAAAGTATATTTAAAGCGTGGGCTCAAAGATAGAAAAATTTGATGAAACTTAAAGTATATTGAAGCTTGAAGACAAGATGGACTCAAAGAAAGACAAGCATGAAGACTTAGTGCTTAGAATGTTTAAGTCTTAAGAAGTCTCATGTAAGTACTTCATTTATTGTCGATATGGATGTATTGAAGCTCTTAGGTTTCATTATTGACTTAGAGACCAAATTTTGAAAATCTCGGAAAATATTTTCAAAAGTCTCAAAGCAATATGGCAAGTATAAAAGTTAACAAAAGTTTTTGGAAGCAAAATTGTAAAAGCATATCTTGTTGCATGATCAAGCAACTGACCTGTTCTGGTCAGGTGATTGTACTTTTTATGTTGAAATAAATTGGGAACACAAAATAGGCCCAGTCGACTGACCCCATGAGTCCAGGCAACTAACCCCATTCTGACTTTGAAATTTCGCTAGTTTTTAAAAGAGAGGCGACTGAACCCGATAGTCTAGTTGATTGTACTTCGTAACGGTCAAATTTAAACAGCGAAGAAAAGTTTCCAAATTTGATTACTTGGAGTCCAAACTTTATGAAAACTTGGGAAATACTCAAAGCAACTTGGGGAACACGAAATAGAAGCTTTTTCCATCTATAAATACATGGGAAACCTAAAGATTTTACACACCAACAATTACAATCAGCGATCAAGCTCTATTGTTCATACTTTTCAAAAGTCTTATTGCAAACACTTTGCTGAAGTTTTTGCTGATCAAATCACACGGTTCTTTGCTTACTTATTGAGAAATTCAAATCTAAAAGAGAACCCAATGATAAATTTCTGAGCTTCAATTCTTTCTATATTGATATTTAATTGAAGTATATTTGCTGTGCATTCTATTGTACTAATCAGCTCTTTTGAGAGTGTTATTGTGCATCAAATCTTTTTTTGTTGATTTTTGACGGTTCAAGTTGTTGAATCGTTGGACTAGCGAGAGGGGATTCTTGCTAGGGAGATTTGTTGACGGTTTAGGGGATTGGATCGTTGTACTAACGAGAGGGGATTCTTGTTAGAGAGGTTGTGACTTTGGCCTAATAAAAAAGTTGGAAAGGAAAATCCTCACAACAGTTTACTTGGGGCAAGGATGTAGGTCTTGGACCGAATCTTGTAAAAATACGGTGTCACTCTCCTTACTTTACTCTCTTTAATTTTTGCATTTATAAATTGCGTGGATGCTTAGTTAAATGCTGGAAATTAAATAAACATTGGGAATTGTGGAAACCTTGATTAAAGAAAGTACGTTGATTGCGGAAATCTTGATTAAAGGAAGTACGTTGATAAATATCAAAGACATACTTAAACTCAAGTAACTTGTTTGATATCAAAATCTGAATTTTGGAAGCTTGTTGAAATTTCTATTTTATTGTGAAATCAAGTTTATCTTATTGATTGGATTAAGTGTTGGTCATTGCATACCAATTATACTTGTGTGATTGAGTTGGTTAAAGTTCAAGGGTTTCTTAATCATTGTGTTTGTGTGTGACAGTTGAAAAGAAACATAGCTGGGATTCAAAATTAACTAAAGGGACTTATAAAAAGAATCTGCAAAGAAACTTTTAAATCCCAATTCACCCCCCTCTTGGGAATACACCTTACTTTTCATGTTGGATCGCCATTTGGGGGAAAAGCACTTCTAGGGCCCGAGGTAATTTTTCCATACGACGGACTAATCGAGGTATTGGCTTCTTCCACACGTATTCCTTCTAGTTCGTTAGCCCATCGAGAAAATTTTTTTACAGCCTTAAATACCATCTCTCAATCCAAATCACCATGGATAATTGATTCTGGTGCTTCTGATGATTTGACTGATTCTTATCATCTTTTCTCATCCTATTCACCTTGTGCTGAAAATTTGAAAGTTAAAATTGTAGATGGATCACTATCATCTGTTGCAGGCAAAGGGAATATTCGAATCTCTGACTCTATAACTCTAGAATCTATCCTACACGTCCCTAGACTGTCTAGCAATTTGTTATCCATTAGCCAATTGACAAAAGATTCCAATTGCTCTGCTAAATTTGTTTCCTCTCACTGTATTTTTCAAGACCTGTCATTGGGGAAGACGATTAGCAGTGTTACGGAGTGCGAGGGACTCTACTACTTTGAGGAGGCGAATATGAGTAAACAATGTCAAAATGTTATTTGTGATTTTGCATCTGTTTCTAGGGATAGTGAAATTTTGTTGCGACATTCTAGGATGAGTCATCCAAATTTTCAATACTTAAGATGTCTATTTCCTTCCATTTGTTCAAATATGATGTCTTCTGATTTTCATTGTGAGATTTGCGAACTTGCAAAATACCAACGTAATTCCTTTCCAAAATCCACATACAAACCATCCATACCTTTTACTATGATCCACAGTGATTTATGGGGGCCCTCATGCTCCCTTAATCGCACTCATATGAAATAGTTTGTTACTTTTATTGATGATCACACTCGTATTTGTTGGGTTTACCTGTTGAGAGATAAAACTGAAGTCCGTTATATTTTTATCAACTTTCACTCCATGATTCAAATCCAATTCCAAACTCACATTCAAATCTTGCGTATTGATAATGACATAGAATATTTCAATAATATCTTGGGAAATTATCTTCAAGAAAATGGAATCATTCATCGAAGTTCTTGTGTGGATACCACTCAACAAAATAGTGTTGCTGAATGCAAAAATAGGCATATTCTTGAAGTAGCTCGGGCATTAATGTTCACTACAAATATGAAAAAATATTTTTGGGGCAATGCCATTTTAATAGCTACATATCTCATTAATCGAATGCTTAGTCGGGTTCTTTCTTTTGCCACTCCTCTCCAAAAATTCTAAGAATGTTTTCCCAACTCTTGGCTCAACTCCAATCTCTCCCTAAAAATTTTTGGGTGTACTGCATTTGTACATGTTCATGCTCATAATAGAGATAAATTGGAACCTTGTGCCATTAAGTGCGTTTTTATTGGTTACTCTCCTACTCAGAAAGACTACAAATGTTATGATCCTGTCACAAAAAAATTGTTTGTTAGCCTTGATGTCACGTTCTTTGAAACCACTCCTTACTTCCAAAAGCCCTCCCTTCAAGGGGAGAATTGGAGTAAAGATCAGTTCTTTGATTTCTCTATTGATGAATCTGTGCCATATACTGAGTCTGCCATTGCATCATTTCTTGATACTGAGTTTACCATTGCATCATTTCCTGACCTGTCATGTACAAAAGACCACTTAAACTCAGGGGGAGATGTAGAAAAACAAAATAACATGGAAATACTTGTTTGCTCAAGAAAGCCAAAAAACAAAGAACGAAGAGAATCTTATACCTGAGGCACCAAGAGAGTTGGAACCGGTGATAGCTCCAAGCAACCATGAGTCCATGCCCAATCCCGATTAAGTAATAGATGGCCATGAGATTCCTTTTGATAAGCCTGCACTTGATGACATCAATTTACCCATTGCAGTTAGAAAACAAACTAGGTCATGTACTCTATATCCCTAGTCAAAATACATGTCTTATAAAAGCCTGTCTACAGAGTATCGTGCTTTTACTTCTAACCTTGACAGGATAAAAATTCCAAAAAATATCCAGGAAGCCTTGGAGATTCCTAAATGGAGGGAAGCTGTCATGGAGGAAATGTGGGCCCTGGAAAAGAATGGAACTTGGGACGTTATGAATTTGCCGAGAGGGAAGAAGCCAGTAGGCAGCGAATGAGTGTTCACAATGAAATATAGAGCTAATGAGGCAGTTGAACGGTATAAAGCCTGACTTGTTACAAAAGGGTTTACACAGACCTATGACATTGACTACACGAAGATGTTTGCACCAGTGGCAAAATTGAATACAGTTCGGGTCCTCCTGTCCTTGGCAGCCAACTTGGATTGGCCACTACAGCAACTCGACATTAAGAATGCATTTCTAAATGGCGTGTTAGAAGAAGAAGTCTACATGACGATACCACTAGGTTTCAGTAAAAGGTGAAGAAAATATGGTATGTAAACTCAAGAAGTCCCTGAATGGACTCAAGTAATCTCCTAGAGCATGGTTCGACATATTTGCAAAGGTGATAAAAAACGAAGGATATCGACAGGGGCAATAAGATCACACTATGTTTTTTCAACAGTCTAAAAGTGGTAAAAAAACAATTTTGATTGTATATGTTGATGATATAATCCTAGCTGAAGATGATGTAGTGGAGATGGAAAGATTGAAGAAAGTCCTAGCTGCTGAGTTTGAAGTTAAAGACCTAGGGCAAATGCGGTACTTCTTAGGAATGGAAGTTGCTAGATCAAAAAAGGGTATCAGTGTCTCTCAGCGAAAGTATATCCTTGATCTCCTAACCGAAACTGGCATGCTTGGATGCAAACCTAGTGAAACCCCCATTGAAGTAGTAAAGAGAGTTGAAGATTGCGGAATATCAGTTGAAAAGGAGAGGTATCAGAGATTGGTTGGTAAACTCATCTATCTATCACATACCAGACCCGACATTGCATTTGCAGTTAGGGTGGCAAGCCAACACATGCATTCACCAAAAAAGACTCACCTAGATGTTGTGTTCAAGATCCTTAGGTATCTCAAGGGCTCTTCGTGCAAAGGACTCTTTTTCAAGAAGTGTGAAAGTAAGGAAGTAGAAGATTTCACAGATGCAAATTGGGCAGGATCGGCGGAAGATAGAAGGTCTACCACCGGGTATTGCACCTTTGTATGGGGAAATTTGGTGACTTGAAGGAGTAAAAAATAGAATGTAGTGGCTCGAAGTAGTGCTGAGGGTGAATTTAGGGTAGCTGCACAAGGGATATGTGAAGGACTGTGGTTACGAAAACTCTTAGAAGAATTACAGATCCCAGTGAAATTCCCTATCAAATTCTACTGTGACAACAAAGAAGCCATCAATATCTCTTTCAATTCAGTTCAACATGACAGGACTAAGTATGTAGAAGTGGACCGACACTTTATCAAAGAATAGGTTGAAGAAGGAATTATTTGTATGATGTATGTACCTACCAAGGAACAAACAGCAAACATCTTGACCAAAGGAATAGCCTAAGAGAGTTTCGATGATTTCATCTGCAAGTTGGACATGATCAATATCTATGATCCAACTTGAGGGGGAGTGTAGGAATCCCGAGTATATTGGAGAGATTTAGGGGGTATTTATGTAGAGGATTGTATATTATTGAGTGAGATTCTTTCCATATTTAGAATAGAGATTGTATTATAAGTAGTGTGTATTGGCTTGTACAAATTCATTCAAGAAATACATAATACCTATTCTGATTTCACTTAGCCCACAAGAAGTGTTGTCACTTGACATTCCCACAGAATCTCATTCCGAGGAATAGGAAGGAAGCCTCATGTACTATTTATATTTGATTTACGTTATGAGATCCTTAGGACTGTACACGGTTGCCCATGTTAATGTTTGGTTCAACATGAGAATCCTAGTAGACACTTTAAAAATATATTTTTTAGCATGAAAACTCTATTGAGAATACGTACCAAATTAAATGTATGTCCACAGTATGGTTTCAAATTTTCACTTATATGGTTTCAAAATTTCAATTATAATGGTATATTACAGCCCAAGCAGAGACAAGAAGTCCAAAAAATGAAAAATGAAAAAAAAATAAAAAGGAAAGACAACAAAAGCAATGAAGTATAAACTAACAAAATTAACCAAGAAAGCCCCTCTTCTATCCCTTTCCATTGTAGTTCAGCACTTCAAATTAGCAAGCTCCCCGGACACTGCTTTACTTTTACCAGTTACCACCACAATTATGGCATATAAGTATATAACTATGACATAATAATATATATTTTTTTCTTGATTTATTTTTGTTATTATGACTATTTAGTATTTATTATTATAAATATAATAATAACATGCAATATTACCTATATTGTTGGGGGCAATTTAGTCCAAAAAATAAGATTCCCATGGGAATGGGTTTCTCATGAAACATACCCGTGCTCTCGGGAATGGGATTCTCATGTTATGTTGGAATCCTTCGTTCTCATGTTATTTGGAATCCTTAATTCCTAAGGAATGTGGAATTCCTGCTACGATAGCCATGTCAAATTCCAGCCCCAAAACAAAGTGCGAATTGAGTGCTTTGGACATACATTCCCAAGAATGTTGATAGATGCCACAAAGCAAACACCCCTAAATATTGTTGCTTGATTTGAACAAGTTAGGGGATAAGATGCAAGAAAAATTAGGGAAGAAAACTTGAATGGCAACAAAGACAAGGAGAGGTAAAGGGAAGTTCGTCTCAAGACGACAATGAAGAACCAAATTTGACAACACCAGAAAGGGCAGTAAGCCACTAAGCCCATGGCAAATAGGAATAGATCAAGATATTTGCTTAGGAGAATGATGAAGCAATGGAACTGTATTCAAAATATGCATGTGGCATTGGTAGAGGGTAGAAGCATTAAAGAGTTGGACATTTGAAGAGGTGTCCCAAAGCAAAGAATGGGGAAAGGCTTCTTAGAAAACCTACTGGACCTGATACCCATGCTGAGATGTGGACCTATATCTTACAAATGGGCATACAAGACGAAGACCTGTTCTGGTGGATTACAGAGGTACACTTCCAAGTTTGCATGTATCAGAGACAATTGGGAACAAATAACACAATGGCATTATGAAAGAGAGTTGCTGAGTTTTCCGAGTTTTTAGAGACGAAGAACAATGGCATTATGAAAGAGAGTTAGTGCCGAGTCGGAGTTTTAGTGTCATCTTCATTTCTCTCTCTCTCTCTCTGCCAACTGAATGACCAATTTTTTTGAGGAGCCCAAAAAAATTAACTTGGTTATATGGATGATATGATGTAAGAGTTCTAGTTGGTTACAAACCAACTAGTGAGCTTTAAAAAGCTTGGACTCCCTTAAGTGTAGGGTGTACAAAAAGAAGTGAGGTGCATGAAGAGTAACGAAGTGAGAGCCTTGGGTGCATGGTATTCAATTTCGTTGATTTTACCTAAATTTCAATTGAAGGGCTCAAAAGCCAAATAGATAATGAAATGCAGAAATGGGAGAATGGGATCCAAATCTTATTTGGTTTAAATGTTAAGGGCTGTTTGCCATTCACTGCCTTTCTTCATTCAAGTAATGTAATTGATTGAGAAACCTTGGTGCAGTTAGGATGTTGGAATAACCACTGTTTTAGCTGTATCCACTCTTAGCAAGATTGGGATTAATTCTTAGAATATGGCCAGAGAGAGGCAACTTGTAAGAGGTCTGAGGACTTCTTAAGGGGAGATGTCCCTAGCAGTCCTCAGGCTGGGCTCTTTTGAGGAGTGAGTGAATGTAGTGACTAAGCCAAAAAAAAAAGGTTAAGTAGATGAAAAGAACCAGCTTCATATCTTTTTTGCCAAATTTGAGATTTTATAATTAAGAACTGAAAAAAGGGGCAAAATTTGGGGCTTTTGTGTTTTGGTTCTAAATTATTCACAATCACATATTTAAATTTTTTTCCAAAGTTTACTGCAAGTTTCATCTGTTTCTTTAAATTGAAATTGAAAATCTGCAGATATTTTTGTTAATTAAGACCCTCAAAATTTCCAATGTAATTGACATTTTAGTCCTTGCATGGGTGTGAGATGGTTTAAATGGGGCATAGTTCCGTAGATTTGAATGCTTTGGCATGATTAGTTTATAAGGTGTTGGGCAACTGGTTTCTTTTATTGGGTCTACCACTTTAGTTTGGTATCATATTGTGAAGTCATTACTATGCTTCTAGCATTGCTTACTGGATTTGGTTATGAACATAGGAGTTCAGTACCCCAATCAGGGTTCTTTCAGTGTGTCTCTCAAAATACCAAAAGCCCACTTGGAATTTGTTACATTGTCTATAATTCATTTCAGTTGTCCTGCAAAAGTCTATAGGTGGGTGACAAATTCAAAGCGATGAGATGCAGCATAATGAGGTCTAATGTTATTAAAAAAATTGTATGGATTCTAGTTTGGGAAAAGGATTTGAAATGAAGTCTATTTTGGAAAAATAAATAAATAAATAAAAATTCCTACTTCTCATGCATGAGGATTTGCCTCTTCTTTTTCTTTTTCCTTCTTCTCATTACTATTATTGTTATTTTTTTATTTTTTATTTTTTTGGATTACGCACCGGGTATCCACGTGTCCGTTTTACGGTCCATGTGATTACTATTATTGTTATTGTTATTATTATTAGATGCATTATGTGACCATTGCACTAGATAAAACCCTCCCAAATTGTGATTTTTTGGTTTTGAATATATGTTTTAATAGAAATTGCCAAGAGAGATACAGTAATTCTCGTGGAAGAGACTTAGCAATGGTTCGAACTCTTGCTCTCTGTTGCAATGCCATAATTCACGCCAAGTAAGTTACTACTCTGGAAGCAGAAAGTGGAAACTGCTCAAGTTATCCCCCATTTACCATAAGTTAGTTGCTAACTAATGTCCCTTTCGGTTTAAATCTTTATTTTGCGATAGTGAAAAGCAGCCTTGCAGGCTTTTGCTCTCTGATACACACCATGGTGACTCCCCAAGGTTGTTATTCATCTATAAGAGGTGGATTCCTTCTATTTTTACAGTCAAAGGTTCGTCTGCTTGCCGGTGAAACAATTATATGCAAGTACTACTTTTGCTTCTTGTATATCAGCAGCATGAAAAAAGCACAAATTATGGCTACTACGTATTTTTCATACATATATATATATATATATATATATATATTTTATATATTGTTTTTTTTTTCCTTTTGAATCTTATCTTTTATCATTGAATTATGATTAGATTGAGTGCTTTTGTTTAATTAGGTGATTGCTCTGGGTCTTTTCTTGTGAAGAACAGCTTCTGCTCAGGGAATGACCACTCCAAGGGGATGAAAACTGCAAGGTACTCTGTAGCTGTTCAGTATTTGGTTTTGGAGGGGATAACTGAAGACACAGAGACACAGTATTGCCATTAGAACTGTTTAATATAACCTTTTTTGCCTTTTGGTACTGAATGCCCTTACATCTCTCAAATTCAATTCCAAATTTACTCTCGCTGATTGGGCTGCATGACTTCTTAAATTCTGCTTACTCTGTACATTTATTTTTCTTGCTTATGGACTGAATTCTAGATTTACAGTAGCGAGTTCAATTGAGTTTTGGCAAAACATTTATTTTGCTCCTTTCTCTACACCTCTATCACTCTGCATGTGCGCGCATGTAGATGCGTAGATCAAGATATACATAAACTGAGTCAAACATGATAGTGAGCTCAATTCAGTTACAGAAAAATCGCCCTTAAAGAGTTCCAAAACCATTTTAGGCCATCTTTGGAGTATGCAAGTATAAGATTTGGATGTGTGGAATTGAACAAAATGAAATATATATTTTTATTGCATTTTATGCAAGTCCTTAATTTTAATCTAAATTCTAAATTCTAAGCTTCAAAACATAGGATTAATAATAAAATTTGAGCGTTAACAGTTTCTAAAATTCTTGGGTACACCCCAAGAGCCACCTCCCCCAACCACTCTCCCCCTTTTGTTGCCGGCAAGATGGATTTGAGGATGGAGGTGTTGAGATGATTATGGGTTTAACTACTCATCAAGGTTGAAAAGGATAAAAGACAAGATGGATGACACAAAATATAAAGAAAGGAAAAAAAAAATTAGGCATAAAAGGAAAGAGAAAAAGAGCCATCGAACCATGACGAAGAATGGAGATAAAAAAATATAAAAAATAAAAATAAAAATTCACAGAGGCTTGATGAGACACAAATAAAAAAAATTAAATCTATTTTTTGAATCAAATAAATACACAAAATACAATCTTAAAAAATGGAAGAGCAAAAACATTCATGAAATATAAAAATTTATACATCACATGTCCTAAAAAAATTAAGGGTTTGTAATAATTTAAAGATTCACATCATCAACGGTAAGCCTGTCTTGATTTCAGTTTAATAGGAAAAACTCAATTGGATTTGTGATTTTCCTTAAATTTTGAAATAATTTTTTTTTTTTAAAAGAGGAAGAAATGAAAGAAAGAAAATTGGAAGAAGAGTGGATGAAATGCTAATTTACACATTGCATAAAAGAAAATTGGAAGAAGAGTGGATGAAATGCTAATTTACACATTGCATAAACGACGGAGGATCCGCGTGTCCTATGTAGGTCCCGTTGGAAATGGTCCCATGGGGCAGTGGCGAAGAGTACTGTAGTGCCGGCAGTCTCTCTCTCGCTCAAGTTTCTGATGTTCTGAGTCGATGGCCAGTATTCCTGTCCCACCTTCGAATCCCTCCCAAGGATTACCTCATGAAAAGATCCAAACCATAAAAACAGCGAAATTTGCTCAAATCCCTTCATGGGTATCTCTCAAAAACACTTCATCTGTCAAAACTCATCCAGATCAACGAGGTCGCCTCGAAAATCTCCACTTAGTTTCTCTCTCCAAGCAGGAGAATCTGAAGGAAGCCCACGAGTATCTCCAAGAAATGGAGGCGGCAGATGTTTTTATTAGCCCCCACTCGTATCATTGCCTCTTCGAAACATGTGGCAAGCTGAAATATTTATCATTTGGAAGATCCATTCACGGCATATTGCGGAGAGGAGTCAAAAACCCATCTGTATTTCTTGATAATTCGGTTTTACAGATGTACGTGGATTGTGAGAGTTTTGGGGACGCACACGAACTGTTTGATGAAATGCGGAGTAAGAGTTCTATGTCTTGGTTTATAATTATTTCTGCTTATGCGCAAAGGGGGCTAATAAGCAAAGCTTTTGGCATGTTCACCAGGATGCAAGTTTCAGGAATCAGACCGAACTTGTCCATCTACGTTAGTCTTTTAAGTTTGTTAGTGAAATTTTCATTATTAGAGATCGGTAAACAGATTCATTCCCATGTGATTAGAACTGGGTCAAGCACCGATGTTTTGGTTAACACGGCCATCTCCAACATGTATGTAAAATGTGGGTGGTTAGAGGGAGCTAAGCTTGTTTTTGATCAAATGGCTGACAAAAATGCTGTGACCTGGACTGGATTGATGGTGGGGTACACTCAGGCTGAGAAACAAGAGGATGCTCTTGGATTGTTTGGTAGAATGATATGTGAAGGTGTTGAATTAGATGAGTTTGTGTTTTCAATTGTTCTTAAGGCGTGCTCTGGGTTGGAGGATTTGGAGATGGGGAGGCAGATTCATGGTTATGTTGTGAAACTTGGTTTGGATTCTGAAGCTTCAGTAGGAACTCCTCTTGCGGACTTTTATGTCAAATGTCAAAGTTTTGAATCTGCTTTTCGAGCATTTGGGAGGATATCCGAACCGAATGATGTTTCATGGAGTGCTTTAATATCTGGCTATTCCCAAATTGGTGAATTTGAGGAGTGTATTAAGATTTTCAATTCTTTAAGGAATGAAGGTGTTGTTTTGAATCGGTTCATATATACTAGCATTTTTCAGGCATGCTCTGCTCTTGCAGATTTAAATACGGGTGCCCAAGCTCATGGAGATGCAATTAAAAGAAGTTTAATTTCATATCTACATGGAGAGAGCGCAATAATCACCATGTATTCAAAATGTGGTAGATTAGACTATGCCTATCGAGCCTTTGAATCATTAGAAAAACCAGACACTGTGGCCTGGACTGCTATAATTTCAGGTTGTGCTTACCATGGCAATGCTTTGGAAGCGCTAAGGCTTTTCAAGAAGATGCAGGCTAGTGGTGTAAGGCCGAACGCAGTTACATTTGTGGCAGTTTTAACTGCTTGTAGCCATTCAGGTTTAGTCATGGAAGCCAAACAATTCCTGGACTCGATGAGTTGTGAATATGGTGTGAATCCAACTATTGATCATTATGATTGTATGGTTGATATTTACTCCCGTGCTGGACATTTGCAGGAAGCATTTGAGTTAATTAATATCATGCCATTTGAAGCTGATGCCATGACTTGGAAATGTTTACTGGGTGGGTGCTGTATCCATCGGAATCTTGAGCTTGCAAAGATTGCAGCCAAAAACCTCCTTCAGCTGGATCCTAACGATGCTGCTGGATACATTCTCATGTTTAACTTGTATGCTTCCTTTGGGAAATGGGAAGAAGCAGCCAATTATAGAAGGATGATGGCTGAAAGAAATTTGAGGAAGGAGGTTAGTTGCAGCTGGATTTCAATTAAGGGCAAAGCTCACCGGTTTATTGTGGGTGATAAACACCATCCTCAAACACGGGAGATCTACTTAAAATTGAAAGAGTTGAGCAGTAACAACCAAACAACCATTTTAACAGAAGATGATGTCTCGGATTGTTTGCCTGAGAGAAAAGGACAGCTCCTTGATCATAGTGAAAGACTTGCTATCGCATTTGGGCTTATATCCACTCCAAGCAATGCTCCAATAATAATCTTTAAGAATCTCCGGGCTTGTGAAGATTGCCATGATTTTGCAAAACATGTATCTATGGTCACAGGTCGCGAAATCGTTGTTAGGGATTCCACCAGATTCCATCGCTTTGAGCGAGGGAAATGTTCTTGCAACGATTACTGGTGATTTAACTCATAGTTGAATCTTTGGCCCATGCGTTAGAGGCCCAAGGTTTGAGTCAAGTGGCAATCAAATTGTTGCCCCATATGATGGCTGCCTAAGGTGCAAGCTAAATCACAATTGCCATCATAAAGGATTTACATATCATTCTCACTATATTACCTATCAAATCATGACATTTTTATCGAGGATTTAGGCTATTGCTAAAAGGCTTCCGAACAGTGATTAACTTGATTTGCACCATTGTCGCTGGACAAGTTGACACTTGGATGGTAGTAGGAGTGCGCGACGTAGGCTCTTGTAATCAATGCCCTTGCCCCATAGCAAGGCTTTTGTAAGCTTTTGTATTTTACTTGTCATTAACTCTTAATTTATTTTTAATATTTTTTAATCACATTTATATAAATTTTAATTCTGTATTTGAGATATGGGAAAATACGATGAAAATTTTTAATTCTGTATTTGAGATATGGGAAAATACGATGAAAATTTAATTTTGTTTCTTTTTCTTTTGTTATCACAAAATCCTTGATTCAAATGCAGCCAGTGTCAAGGTAAAAAATGCTTTCTAAGAGTCTTTGACACTCGAGCCTACTCCCATGAGCCTAGCATTTTATTGTTTGGTCTTGACACATGATAATGTATATACATATTAAAAAATATGCCCACTACGGCGGATGGACCAAAAGTACTATATAGTTCTGTCTTAAGGTCCTGTACAATGAAATTATTAAATGAGGACTATCTGGTTTTTTTCCCCTTGGCGGCTGGGTGGTGGTGGTGGTGGTAGCGTAGGGGGGGGGGGGGGGGTGTTGTTGAAACACTTTTTTTTGGGTAAAACATTACCTTTGTCAAACATTGTGTGCTCGTACAGTTGTAGTTGCTGGCTAGCTAAGTAAAACCCTATAAAGATCAAGGAAAATATTTTATCATTGGCATTAAAATTATTTAAGGTTTAATTTATGACTAAATTATTCCTAATATTAATGCTTAATTTATTATTATTATTTTTAAAAAATATATAAATTTATTAAGTAAACTAGACATCAAAATATTCAATAATTTGGTTATAAAATTTAATTTGCATATTATTTCTTGCCTAGTTAATAAAGTCGATTTGTTTTAAAAGTAAAAAGAGAGATTTAAATTTTAAAAACGGTTGAAAATTAAGGATGAAGATATCATAAATTTAAATAAAAGAGCTTTACATGACATACTAATCATAATTGGCTTGAAAATTTAGGCAGGCATGACACACACACAAATCAATGAGATTTGCACTGATTGATTATAAATGCATTGGAAAAAAGAAGGGAGTGATGACTATTAAAGTGCTAGTAGATTGTGCTATGAATAATGGAGGTGAAAATGAGATTCACTTTTGACTAATACTAGTTTCCTATAATTTGGAAATCTTTATTTATACCTCTTATATCATAATAGATAATACATAAAAGAGTCCAACAAAGGCTACTTGAGTAATTCACCTTAAAATTATTCTATGATTAATGGAGTATATGATTCATCTATTCTTAGGTTAAAAATGTCGATTTACAAAATTTTACATTGCTATAAAAAGCTTGAATTTGATTATAAAAAGTTATTTCAAAGCAATATCCAACCTTTCAATGGGCACTTATGTGCATCTGGTTGGTCCAACATAGCACATGTAGAGACCTGAAAAATTGAAATAATAAGAAAAACAAAGAAAAGAGGGAAAATGGTTTGGTATAGACCAAACCGTCAACGGTTTGGTGGCGGCGCACAAAATCGTTGACGATTTTGTGTTACTATGGCCGGGTAAGGGTAAAACGGTAAAAAAGGTTTGGTTAAAAAGCCAAACTATCG
Source organism: Malania oleifera (assembly GCF_029873635.1). Taxonomy (NCBI): domain Eukaryota; kingdom Viridiplantae; phylum Streptophyta; class Magnoliopsida; order Santalales; family Ximeniaceae; genus Malania; species Malania oleifera. The sequence goes on along the minus strand of NC_080428.1, from coordinate 86,656,023 downwards.
ACAATTTTGCTTTGGGACATAATTCCATATATAGGCTACATGTCATTATTCTTTGAAAATTTTAAAAGACTCTCTCTAGGCTGTGAAGACTCTCTCTCTCTCTCTCTCTCTCTCTCTCTCTCTCTCTCTCTCTCTCTCTCTCTCTCTCTCTCTTCATTTTCTCACTCAAAACTCACCCAAATTGATGATCGAATATCATTTTTAAGGCCTAGCAGCGATCCTCGTCGTTTTAATTTTGGCAGATTTGTGTTTTGAGGATCCCAAACACCACTCCAAAACTAGGGTAAGGGAGTTGTTTTCAAGTTTAATTAGTTATTGGGATTGTGTGGATTTAGGAATGATAGGATGATATGCATTCTGAGGTTGAGCTGATTAAACTAGGGTTTGCAGTATATAGGATTTTGTGTGAACACCACAGACACTAATTTAGGATCTCTGCGAGCATTCCCTCAGGAATCAAGTAAGGGGAATAAATTATGTCAGGAATTTCTGGAAATTAATTGATTAAATTAAAGTATGATATGAAAATATTATATGTGATATTCTGACTTATCAGGCATATATGAAATAATAGTTTTGGGACTATCCTATGTTTTACTGGATAATTATTATATTGTTAAATATTACTGAAAATCTATGTGGCATGAGCAAGGATTTTGATTACTGTAAAATGAATATGTAAATATATTATATGATGAGATGTGATTTATGTTGAGATAAAAACAGATATGTTGATATGAGATATGTACAGATATGTTTTACACAGATATGATGATATGAGTTATATACAGATATGTTTTATACAAATATGTTGATATGAGATATATACAAACAAGTTTTATCAGATATGATGATATGTGATATATATTGACGCGAATTTCATTGATATGATGAAATGAGATATACACAGACATGATGAGATATATACAGACATGATCAAATATGTATATTGAGCGGTGGAAATGAGAATCCGATTGGTTAATGTTATATATGAGAGCACAATACTATTGCTAGTGATTGAGTTAGTGCAACCACACAACTCGGGGAGCGTGTTGGTATTGGAAGTCGATTGAGCGTTCAGAGAGATGTTGACTGCCCCTAGGTCTAGACCAGGCCGCAGTGGGCCAATTGTACTACAGACGAGGTATTTTGATCTAACCCGATAGGCCAGCCATAGTTAGGTCCCGCTTTCGAGTCGCACAACTTGGTCATGTGGGGTAATTACATGACGGTGAAATGAATGGTTCCTCATTACAGACGCGATATACTCATATGACTATATTTTGATAGATATGTTATTTGTACACAGAAGCATTTACTGAGCATGATAATATTTTCGAGAAAAATATATGATTGCAAATGTAAATACATCTATATGAATATAAGTACGATTTTCATGATTTCGCTTTAAACTAGTATTTATATGGGTGTGTTGTGATAAACTAAAACTCATTTGCCACATACTGATAATGATTTATTCCCACTTACCAAGAGGTGTCTCACTCCAAATATTTTAAACATTTTAGGAAATTCAGGCAGTCAGGCGAAGTGAGCTCCAAGATAGAGGAGACGTAGTTCCTATAGTTCAGGGTATGTTTTTATTTTTGGGAGTGGGGATATTTTGTATAATCCTTGGGATATCAGTTGGATTTTTGGGAGTTATATGTTTTCTGTGGAGACTCTAAAACTCTGGTATTGTACATAAGGATTAGATTAGATGTATTATGTTTTTTTTTTTTTTTTCCTCGCTGCATGGATAGTATATATATAGGTGGACATGTGTATCCTCGGTACCCCACCTGGGGTCCAGGTTGACTTTATTATTATTATTATTATTATTATTATTATTATTATTATTATTATTATTATAAGGGGTAGAAAAATTCAGGGCGTCACAGCACATGCTATTTATTTTTTATTACTTCTCGTTTCAAGTTATATTTCTTCTGTTTTATTTAGTACACGATACTTTTCTTTTTTGAAAGAGCAAAAGATGTTAACCTCTTCTCAAATTTGACAAGACAATGACTTTCTTTAGGTTCGTGCATGGTACTTCTCTTTTTGAAAGGGTCAAAGACATGGACCTCCTCTCAAATTTGACAAGGAAACAATAACTTTCCCTCAGCTTTAAAAAATTTCAAGAACCTCTCATGAAAATCCTCTCATGAAGTTTTAATAATTATAAGAACCTCTCTAATGATTGTCAAAAAGACACAAACATGCTCTTGTATTTTTGTAAAAAGATAGGTTTTTAAAAAGAAAATTTATATATTTTTAGCAAATATAGGAAGGTTTATGATATTTTTAATATTTTAGGAAAGTTCATAACATTTTTAAAATCTCATATGCCTGGATGATTTTCAACACTCTTATGATATATCGACAAGTGCTTTTGGAAGTTGCATGCCAATGACTTATCCTATAAACATGCAACCCAAAGTTGGATGCCAAATTATTGGAGTATGTGACTCATATTGAGTGGAAAACATGTACAAAGAAAGCATGCTGAGGAAAAACAAGAAAGTCGGGCTGCAAGAAGAAACAGTTGATGGTTTGGCTTCAGGAAGAAACCGTCGACATTTTTGTTTGGCGCTTTTTTTGAATTTTAAATTGGGAACATCAGTAGGTTGGGAATTTAGAGGCAAAACCTTCAAGAATTGATATTGGGGTATTTGGAGAACTTTCTAATCCCCTTGTACATGTAGGGTTAGCATATACGATGTTGTAATCTTGGTTTTGTGATGATAGTGAGTATGTAACGTCCTGCTTAATTCATCACATAATAATAATAATAATAATAATAATAATAATAATAATAATAATAATAATAATAATAATAATAATAACAACATCAACTCGAACCCGTGGGTAATGGGGACACCTGTCAATCACAGCAGAAACCTAAGCAGCAGTAAATATACGTCACATTCTCAAAACCATAGAGTACATAATACCAAAGTTTATTACATCACCAAAATACTGGATTTATATACAACCTCCAAAATATCAAAATAACCCTAGGATCATACAACAAAAATCTCCTGATCCTAGATCAATGCTTACCCTTATAGTAGGGAAACTCAACTCACTCAACGGCGGCCTTGACCCACCGGTCTCTCTAGATTTCTTGAGAATCATTTAATGTTCAGGGGTGAGACTGTAACAACCTGAATAATAATAATATTATTTGAATAATAAAGAGGAAGATAATTTTTCAGGGGCCTCGTCGATGAACACAGGGGATTTGTCGACGAAGGCATAAGAGGATCTCGTCAACGAAGATAAGATTCATCGACGAGAAGATACCGAGAGGGGTTTTGGGCAATCTGAATTTCGTCAACAAGGAGGTCAGGTTCGTCGACAAAATTACTTAAGGACTCGTCGACGAGATGACATGTCTCATCGACGAATTTGGCCCTATAAATAATGAAAACTCGGATTTTTATCCAATTTCAGTGCTTCTTTCTCTCTCTTCTACGGTCTCTTCCACTTCTCTCTTCGATTTCGGCCCCGTCAGTCGCCGGATCAACGATTTGAAGCCACCATGACGTTCCTAACGGAGTTCTCTTCAAGTCTGCTAGAGCGGATCGTTGGTGAAACGAAGTTGGAATTCATCCCAAATCTAGGGTAAGGTCTTTTATTCAGTTTTTGGCTTTCTAGCAGTTATATGAAATGATGTAGCCAAAGAAATACTGATATTTTGTTCTGACAAATGTTGTTTTCAGGGTGTTGTGTAGGAAGCCCTACGAGTGTTAGGCCAGTATACCATAGGGGCTTTCCAGTAGTCAGGTAAGAGAAATATGCTATGCTAGGTTATTTAAGTATGATTTCAGTATAAATTATAAATGTTCTACTAGAGTAATATTCACAGCAGAGATTTATACAGTTTATTCAAGTATGATAAATATGTTTTAAGATTACTGTGTGGCTTGAGAATATAGACATAGTACAGAAATATGTTTTACGGTATTTTCCTATGCCATGTTTTACAGAATATATATATATATATATATATATATATATATATATATATATATATATATACATTGGCTATGCTTTACAGTACTTACAAAGTATTATGATTATACAATTGTACTCAGATCAGTATTTCACAACTTTATTTAGAACAGTATATACAGTGTTTATAATATGTCATGTTTTCTATTACCATAACATACAGAGTATACAGACAGAGCATATAGACAGTTATATAAAGATAACATCGAGATGCTATAGATATGGTATACATAGATTACAGTATTTACAATATCGAAAGATAGCGTTATGGTAATTTTGGAAACATGATGGAAACAGTAAAAGAGTATATAATAGTATCAGACCCTGTTGGACCATACAATTTATAGATCACGGTACCGTAGTTACATACAGTTTACAGAATGCAACCACCTATTCAGATAATACGTGGTAGTAGGTGGATTGTATAGTGCTCTGACGTGGACAGGCTCCCCATCAGATATGGGTGGAGGAGGGCAAATCAGATCGAGGGAATATAGTGATTTACCCTGGCCGGCCAGTCAGTGTAGATCCCACCTACGGGCCGCACAACCCTGTCATGAGGGGTTAAATCATGATACACAGTTATCCACAGAGGAAATTTTCAGTTATTATTATGTATATACAGATTTTCAGAGACAGAGAACATACTTATGTATGTTAGAAGTATTTTAAATAGTAACCTAAAATACTGATGTGTTAAGTAACATGAAAATTGTTGTGGTTTTTATTACTTGTACTATATTTACAGATCCAGTTATACATGATTATATAGCAATAGATTTTCATAATATTGTAACTCATTTGTCACACACTAGTAATAGCATTGTTCGTCTTACTGAGCGTTGGCTCATCCTAGTGTTGAACCATTTTTCAAGTGATCCAGGTAGGCGAGCAAACCAGACTCGCAGGTAGAGGGGTTTCAGTATTGCCCTGACAGTGAAGTGAGTATTGTGGGAGTATTTTTGTATAGCCCTAGCCAGTTGAGGGTATTTTGAGGAAACAATTATATATGTATATTTTGAGGATACATTCTAGCACTCTGGTATTGTATATAAGTATATATGGTTATGTTTATTTGATTTCCGCTTCTTGCTCCTTAGATTGATGATTCAATTTGGTATCAGAGTATTTTAAATGTTATAGTATATTTAAAAAAACTCAGTTAAATATCAGGTCGTTACAGAAACACTTCTCAGTAAGGGAAAATAAACTAAATACAGATGTGTGGCAATATGAACATTTAATGCAATTATACATATACAGTACATTTCATATATCTGTAAATATTCATCATAATATATATACTGAATCATCATATACTTTCATATTTGCTAATAAATCATATCGTTCATAAAACGTCTATTATAAGTAATAATACTGAAAACATACCCAAGATGATTAGTTAGCTGATGTCATGTATTACCCCCCATGACGGGTTGTGCAACCCGAAGGCGGGACCCGACAATGGTTGGCCGACCACTGCAGAGTCAAAAATGTTTGTAAGTACGATGGGCCCACCACACTCTGATTCGAATTGCCAGGTGGACGTCCACATTCTATTGAAAGCCACATCGACTATCCATCTCTCACCCCCTCGTGGGATGGTTAGCACTAATCTGATCATAGATATCTGATCTATAAACTGCGGTACCGTGCTCCTGAACTGAACTAAACTAACATCCGGGTTCTGATAACATATAATACATGATAATATAACATCTTTCATGATTTCATAATTACGGCCTCGCATCGAACATTTCATAAATACGGCTTCGCGCCGAAATCATTCATAAATACGGTCTCATGCCGAACATTTCATAAATACAGCCTTGCGCCGAAATCATTTCATATATATACACGGCCTCGCGCCAGAATCATTTCAGGTATATACATTCTGAAAATAAATCAATTATCATGTATTTGTCAAAATCATCTTAACATACTGTATCTTTTCGTAATACCTGAAAATATGTTTTACTCGTAAAATCTTTCATATCATAATACTTTTCATGAAAAATAACATTCATGCCACACAAAACTGGGTAAATCATACATTTCATTCTAAAATTATTATTCTCGTATAATAGCAGTATTTTCCCAAATGTGCAATTCCTTCGTAATATACAGATATAATACATACTTTTCTGAAAAATAAATTTACTCATACATAATAATAATTTGCATAGAAAATAGCGGTTTTAGTTTATTCCCTTACCTGACTACTGAGAAAGCCCCTAAAATATCCGGGTCTAACACCCGTAGGATTTCCTGATCAATACCCTGAAAACGAAAACTCCCAGTATTAAATTTCAGTATTTTCACGTGTATATCATTTCCTATAACTACAGTAAGACCAAATTTGGTATAAAAAGTCTTACTTCAACTCAGGGATGATTTTCAACGGAGTTCCACCAACGATTCGCTCCGGCAGATATGCAAAGAACTTTCCCAAGAGCGTCGTGGTAGCTTCAGATCGTCGATCCGGCTAGCGACGGAGCCGGAATCGAAGAGAGAAGGAAGAGAAACCAAATGGAGAGAGAGAGTGTGAGTTTTTGCTAATTTTTTGACATTTAAATCCAGGTTTTTGATATTTATAGGACTGGATTCATCGACGAACCACGTCATCTCGTTAACGAATCCTTTAATAATTTCGTCGACGAAACCCACTCCTTGTCGACAAAATTCACACTGCTCCAAAACCTCGCTCGGTATTTTTTCATCGACAAAACTTGACTTTGTCGACGAGACCTTCTTATGTCCTCGTCGACGAGACCTCTGATAATTTCCCTTTTTTATTTCTTATTTTAAATACCATTTTATTCAGGTTGTCGCAAAATATCAGTCATAGTTGCTCCCGTGATCATAGGCACATTGCTGAACCATTTTAATTCCCGTATCATTGTTTATTTGCTTTTTTTATTATTTCTGTGTGATTGTGTTTTCGTATTATTTATTATTGGTTGTTGCATTACACGATCTGATTGGTTTTTTTGTCCGTGCTTTAATTTGCATAATAATTTTGCCAATACCTTAAATTTGCATGGGGCTAAGGTCCCCCCCCCCCCCCCCCCCCTCTTCCTATTTGGAAAAGAAAAAAAAAAACAATTGGGTGAGTTACCCTCCAAGATACTTCATTGGCCATTTGTTTTGGTTGCTTGACTTGCTAAACACTCTTATCATGTACTTGGGAGAGGTATTGTTGAACTTATATAGATTTAGATAAAATGTATATTAAATTTTATTTAAATTCACACAAATGTAAATTTGAGACTCAAACTTTACACGTGCATGAAATTAAAACTATATTTGATTTATAGAGTATTTATTTTTAAAAATAAATTAATTTTAATACGTGTATATAAGAAATTATGTTACTATTATAGTAAATAATAATGTAAAACTTTTTATGAGTTTATAATAAGGAATAAATAAGGAATAGGTAGTCCAAATTTTATCTTGAGCATGTCTATTTTTTTTATATTATATTTAGAATAAAATAATTAGAAGTGTATAAAATTAATGATTTTCTTAATCCTTAAATTTTAAATTATGTGTGTTATTAAGAATAACTATTCTATTGAACCAAATAAGTCGTAAGCTTTTTTGTACAATACTGAATAAAATAAGGAGTTAATTGATTTACATAGGATAAAACTAATTAGCTGCTAATGTGACTAAGGGATCATTTGGAACCACTTCTACAGAAGTGTTTCTCATAAGTGTTGAATTTAATAAGTGTTGAAGTCGAAAAATGTTGAAAGTTATAAGTGATGTTTAGTTGTGTTTAAAATAAATGATATTGGATACTTATTTTTATTATAGGGCAACGTGTGATTATTTTTAAACATATTTTAAATTACAAATATTAATATTTTTAAAATTTAAAATTTCATTAATAATTGTTTTAATTATTTATAATTATAATTTAATTTTTTATTAATTAAAATAATATAATATTATTTATTAATTAACAATAATCTTATTATTAATGTATATTTATAACATATGACAATCACATTAAGTTATGTTCAAAATAGGATTAATAACTAAACTAAAATTTTTAGTTTATTTAATGTTAATTTAAATTTATAAATGGTTTTTTACTCATTCCAAAATTTAATTATATTTTATTAGTAATTAATAGGTTATAATGCATACTAAAATAATATATGGTTAATTTTAATTTAAAATTTAATGAATATCTATGTTAACTGTTATTTTTAATTAATATTTAAACATTTTAAAATAAAAATAATATAATATTATTTTTTGATTAATAATAATCTTGTTCTTAATTTATATTTATAATATATGATTGTCAAATTAATTTATGTTAAAAAAATTATTTAATTAAATTAGTATTTTAATTTTTAATATTAATTTAAATTTATAGATGGTTGTTCTTCCTTATTCTAGAATTGAATTATGTTTCATTAATAATTAATATATTATAATACACAATAAAATAGTATATAATCTCCTAGCGTACTTTTTAAATTATAAAATAGTCACAAATTTTTTTTATATTTTTAAAATTGATCTTATCTGTAAATAGTATTACTTACAAGTGATTAAAAAGTTATTTTAAATTATTTTTTAAATTTTACTTAAATAATTTTAAAAACAATAGTTCTAAAAAGTATTTTTTTGTTATAAGTGTTTGATGTAACACAACTCAAATACTAATTTATATATATATATATATATAATTACTTATTTTAAGTGATAAATTGAATAAATATTTAGCAAGGCTAAGAAATATTGGAGAGAGAGAGAGAGAGAGAGAGGTGGTACTGGTATTGGGAAGCAGGGGCTGTTGATGGGAATTGCATAGTTAATTATTATGTATTCTATTGGCGCCAAATGTTACTCACCTTATCACCAACTGCCGTTTCTGCGGCTGATGTCGCAGCTGGGTTACCAGCTAGCCTCTCTGGCTCTCCCTGGTCTCTCTCTTTCTCGCTCTCTGAGGGTCTCACTCGCTCAATAATTCTTTCCCCTGTCGCCTGTCACTCTGCAACACTCTGAAACCTCGCTCATCTCATGGGGTTTATCTTTTGTTCTCCCCCAATTTAAGCAACCGACTTCCTTCACTCTCTGCTTCAAAACCCCATAAGTCTCTGTTTTATTGATGAAGTTCTTCTCTGCTGGTGACTTTAAGGTATAATTTCTCTTCTCGCGTGCAGTTTTGATGGGATTTCTTCCTTCCTTACTCTGATTTTTAATCACTCGTGTTTCCGTGTTGATGCTCTCATGATCTCATTTGAACTAAGTTCTCTCTTTGGTTATTTTTTCATTCTTCGCTGAGGTCACGATGAACTTGCTGTCGTTAATACTCCGCTTTCATGATTTTCACCTGTTACCGTGGAAAATTCTTATTTTAAAAAATATATATTCCACTATCCAAACCCAATTGCATTTGTTTTTATTTGGAAGTTGGAACTTTACACCCGATCCTTCAAGTTGGTTTATTTTATTTCTTTTTTTTTTTAAAGTCAAGTCTCGCTTTTGCACTTATTTGAATGTTATAAACTTCCACAAAGGTTTCAGCAAATGGGTGAGAACAGAACGCACTTGGAATTAATCTCTTATTTCAACCCATCCAACTGCATATTAAGGATGTCATCTTTGCCTGAAATGTAAATTCGAGAGAAGGCATTGAACTGTCCTCGCATTCAATTTAAACCCTTCAATTTCTGTAGGACAAATTCAATCCAATGTGGGTCTGTTCATGCATTGCAAACTTTTCACAAGAATTTATTTAATTATTTTCCAACAGGCAATTGATGAACCATGAAGTTTGAATTTGGTGTTCTTCCGCCTTCCATGAAACCCCACATTGTTCTGATTGCTTTTAATTTTTTACTTAATTTTTTTTTTTCTTCTAGTCCTCATCAGAAGTCCATGGAAGTTGAAGAAACAAAATCTCCACCAGGCTACGGCAAACCTCCATGGATATTCAGAGGCAGGTAAGTCATCTGCAACTGCAACTCTTGGATTTTTGTTTTCTAGTTTCATCCATCATTCTTTCCCTCTTTGAATTCACATGGTTACTGTTCTCAGTGCCCTGTACCAACTCCACCTTGTGAAGGCAGAAACTGCAAGAGCATTAATCCCAAAAGAGTTCAGATTGGTCGAAGCTTTTGGGTACATATTTATTATGATCTTTGTTATATATATATATGGAGGAGAAAGACGGGTGTTTTGGTAATCTTATCATTCTTCATTACTTGGCACTGTGTAGATACACTCTTGGGGGCTTCTTCCTGGCCAGCTACGACCACAGCCCAACTGGGATGTTTGATGAGGTTGTATTCTGATTTTAAGCTGTTTGATCTGTAAAGTTTCTTCAAACCGTAGTATAATAATTGCCAGAAGTTTAAAGGAATGCTAATATTCTCATTAAAAAAAAACAAGAGTGCTGATTTTGTTCAAATTTGGTTAACATTCAAACTCCAACTACTTAGAAAATCTAGTTTAGCAAAAGAAAATAAAAAATCAAACATTTGTATTGAGTCATTTATTTATAGCTATCGTAGTAATTTGTAAACCCCCTCTCTTCCTCTCATTGCAGCTAGTGGTGATCGCAGGAATTGTATGGAACCAACCAACTTCTTGCGCGTACATTTCCCATCCTATATCTTCTATTTTACACTAGCGCTTGAAATTTAAGCCTTAAATTTAAATTTGCGTGAATTTGAGCTAAATATAGTATTAGTGTATTTTAATATTATTATTTTATTAATTATATTGTTAGTTTATTATAATATTATTATTTTATTTATTCTCTTCGAAAAGAGCTTGTACCTTGGATTGAGTTATGTATTTACATTGTTGAAAATTCTACTTGTAAGTTTGTCCCACATTGAAAAAATTGAGTGGATGATGGGTGCTTATGTATATTGTTGGACTAGAGACCCAATAGGCTTAAGCTTTTGGGTCAATTTGGTGTTCACGCATATATATCAAGCCTACCCATGGACTCTCCCGGTACTAACAAGTAGTATCAGAGCTGACGGTTGTTCGTAACTCTAGGTGAGCAACATCATAAAAAAAAGTCGAGGCGCTAATTCTCCTAATGTGCTAATAGTTGGAGGATCAAGTGTGTGATTGAGGCTAATAAGGATCGTCTATACCTGGAAGATGGATCCAAATAGGGTCAAGATGTGGGAAGTAGGATTGGTTCGGAGGCACACTTACTCTCATGAGGGCGATGGTTTCATTCAAGGGGGAGCAGTTGGAACTCACAAGTGAGTGAGAGTTTGTTGAGAATTTCACTTGTAAGTTTGTCTCATTTTGAAAAAATTGAGTATATGATGGATGCTTATATACATGGTTGGGCCCAAAACCCAATAGGCTTAAGCTTTTGGGTTAATTTGGTGTTCACCCATGTGTATCAAGTCTACCCATAGACTCTTTCAGTGCTAACATACATTTAAGGGGGAGCAGTTGGAACTCACAAGTGAGTGGGAAATTGTTGAGAATTCCACTTGTGAGTTTGTCCCATATTGAAAAAATTGAGTAGATGATGGATGCTTATATACATGGTTGGGCTCAAGACCCAATAAGCTTAAGCTTTTGGGTCAATTTGGTGTTCACCCATGTGTATCGAGCTTACCCATGGACTCTTCCAATGCTAACATACATTTAATTAGGTCATTCATTCATGTATTTCATAAATGCATAAGATTAATTATATGAATGTATCTTAAATCTAGGTGTATATCTATTTAATATATATTATATACACATCTTATTTATTAAGTACATAGAGAATGAAGGGTCATTTTGTGCCTATAAATTGACCCTTGAGGCATTTGGACAACACACCAATATCTTCTCTTCATTCTCATCATATCATCCTTCTTTTGAGTCTAGAGAGTTTGACAAACAAAGAAAGGTGTTTTTTTGTAGAGTTTTGGACTCCTCTATTTGTGTAGAATTTGAGAGAGTCATACTATTTAGATCGGGCTGTTGTATTCTGGAGGATATAAGTCTTCAGGAGTTCTGCTGCACTGGTTCGTGGGCTAAGCCAAAAACCGCGAGGGCTTAAATCTCCTTAAAGAGGGGGAGATATCCGTGCCTTGGCCTATTTGTGAATAGTGTTTATATTTGTATTTTTATTTGTTTTTAAGTTTTAATATTTTTATTTTATTAGATTTCCTAACAATTTTAAAGAGATTCAATATATAGAGCCTACACTTGAAAAACTGAATGAAATGTTGGAGATCTCAATAAGTCTTTTCAGTTTAAAGGAGCCCACTTCAAGAGATGGAAAGGCAAGAAAAACTGGAAACCTTTGCAGAATAAGTATGATACAGAGGAGGCAAGAGGGCAAGATACAATTTTGCAAGAAAATGGTAATACCAACAACGGTAATACCACAAAGGTAAATTTAATTGCTTCCGAACATAATACTTTGCTCAAAGGTCTTCTAAAAACCCTTTACTAAAGCCTAAGAGGAGTAGACCTCACAAATTGAATAGAGGCAACCCTAATCGAAAGAATTTGAATCGAGGACCCCCTTACAATCAAAACAAGCAAAACAACATATTGCCCGAAATGGCAAATTTCGAAAACGTGGACCTATTCCTCAATCTAATATAGTTAAGGAACCATTTGTGGCGATGCTCACTAATATAAATATGGTCCGCAGCATTTAGGGGTGATGAGCAGACTCAGGTGCTAATAGGCATGTCTGTTATGATAAAGCTTGGTTCGAGGTGTACACTTCTTTTAAAGAACTCAAAACTATTATACTTGGAGGTTCACATGTTATTATTAGCCTCTATGTGGATGACTTGCTCATTGGTTCAAATTTGCATGTCATAAATAAAACAAAACTATGCTCAAAAAACATTTTGAGATGAAAGATTTAAGTGAGGCTAATGTTATTTTAGGCATGAAAATTACAAGATGCTCGATGGTATATTTCTTGATCAATCGCATTATGTTGAAATTTTTTTGAATAAATATGACTATAATAATTGCAAACATGTTACTACTCCTTTTCATTCAAGTAATCACTTATTTCCTGTTGAGAATGAAAATGGAGTGGTTAATCAAAAGGAATATAATAACATTATTGGTAGCCTGAGATATGCAATTGATTTAACTAGACCTGACATTGCATATGCAGTAGGAACAAGCTGGGTAGAGAACATTGGAATGCTCTTGAACATGTAATGATATATTTAGTTGGTACAAAAAATTGTGGTTTGTTGTTTACTAAGTGTTGTACTTGAAGGTTTTTGTGACGCTGATTGGAATAGTTCGTCAAGTGATTCTCTCTCTACCACTGGTTATATTTTTACTTTAGGTGGTGGTGCTATTTGTTGGAAATCTAAAAAACAAACAATAATTGCTAACTCGACTATGGAAGCTGAGCTTATTGCTTTAGCATCGGCTAGTAAAGAAGCAAGTTGGTTGAGAGATATGTTGTATGAAATTTCATTTTGGGAAAGACCAATACCACCTATCCTAATTAATTGTGATAATATGCTGCGATTGGTAAAGTGAATAATTGTTATTATAATGGTATATCTAGACCCATAAGAAGAAAACACAATATTGTGAGATCATATTTGAGTAGTGGCATCATTAATGTGAGTTATGTAAAATCTTCTCAAAATCTTGTGGATCCATTAACTAAGGCTTTAGCAAGAGATAGGGCATGGAATACATCAAGGGGGATGTGATTAAAGCTCGTAAAATCATGAACCACGTATAAGGATAGCCAACCCAAGGACCAGAGATCCTGAATTGGATTCAATGGGAAGAATGAATCATATGATGGTCGTAAGAAATGCACTATTATTTTTAAGTTCATCCCTATGGTGTAAGTGCATTTATCATATAACAGAGGAGGTTGAGTTTTTAAAACTCTTAATGATAATCTGTATCTCTTATGAGTGGGGTGTCAGAGTTACAGGAGCACCCTTGACAGATTTCACCTATGCGAGCTCTTTATGAGAATTGGGCTTATTCTCAAATATGCTCATGAGATTGGGATTAGCATAAGGCCGAAATGTGCTGGTTGTTAGAGCTCATGTCAACACTTGAATGATTATGCGTGAGCAGTAATACTTTATTTCCCTTAAACAGTCATAGTTCAAGTCTGAGACCAATGCTGACTCTGGAGTAAGGTTCAATGCAAAGCACATTTTCATTATGCATAATTATTTATCTTTGATGGTTAAACTCTCTACATGCATGATACAAACATAATATTAAAATGAGGGGAGAATTGTTAGTGTATTTTAATATTATTATTTTATTAATTATATTGTTAGTGTACTATAATATTATTATTTTATTTATTATCTTAGAAAAGAGCATGTACCTTGGATTGGGTTATGTATCTACATTTAATTAAGTTCGTGGGCTAAGTCAAATATCGCAGAGGACTTGAATCTCCTTAAGGAGAGCGAGATATCCATATCTTAACCTATTTGTGAATCGTGTTTATATTTGTATTTTTATTTGTATTTAAGTTTTATTATTATTTTTTATTAGATTTCCAAATTCATAGTATTATATTGAGTTTGTTCTAAATCCATGCTTTGAAATTCATGATCTCAAACACTACCTAAAGCTTGTGTCTGAGAGGTTACACATTCTATTTCTCAGAGGAGTTCATAGCTGGGATGGGAACATATTCAGTCAATTCCATAAAGGTTTGATGCAATCTCGTAGAACTGACCTCACCTATGCCAACCAAGGTGGACAACCAGCATTCAAGGCTAGCTCAGTTGTTTTTAGGAGCTTATGATGGTTGTTCCAACTTTGCAATGTGAATGGTTCATTAGTGGCTCTTATATGCTCTGTCATGAAAGTAAAAGCATTATTTTGTAATGGTTGCGTCAGCAGCTGGCTTGCTCACTGCTGTTCAAGATCAATGTATAACTCATTTTAAATCTGTTGAAAATCTGTTCATTCAGATAAGTGACAACACATTGGATGTATTGCAAATCTATCAAACATAAGTGTTAGTTGTTTTAAGTTGGATTGTTTTACTCTGTTCGTCAACAGATGGGCTGCAAGGGTGCTGGTGAATAGCGATGAGGCATGTGTCCATGGAAGAAAGGTTGGAGACTGTACTATCTTAGCAGAATTTTTAAAAATTTTCTAATTTCATCCTATCTAGAGAAACTTCTAAATTTTTTTTTTTTTGATTGTTTGGGTAATTTTGAAAATTGTTGGCAAATAAATTGATGAAACTTTTAATAAGAAATTAATTTTTTGGCAGAAGTTGAGCATACATAATTTTTCATTAAAGTTCGGCCCATTGTCGATGTTGTTCATTGATTTTCATTTATTGAGGATAATATTTCTACATGATCATGCCTGCATTTGATTCTTGCAGGCTGTGGGACTTCCTAGTCATGTTGCCAAGTTTTCCAAGGTAGGCTGTGTTGTTGCTATGTTGATCATTTCAATTTTTTTACAGCTTGAACATTTGGCCTACTTATATCTCAAAACCTTGTCATCATTTTCAAATGATCAATGGTTATCGAACACAGTTTATCCTCTTCATGTTGGCTAGAATCACCCTATCCCTACAAGATAGGTGTGAATCCATTTGCAAATCATAAGCAAAGAAATTGGATCATCTTTCATAAGTTGATTAACATTTTCATGCTGTGTCATTTGTAAATATGCATTCTGTCCAATGCAGACGATCAAAGCAACCCCAAGGCACTCAAAAAGAAATAGCATGAATGCTTTTCTGGACATGGTTGGTTGGGGTCCTGCTTTGGAACATAGGGATGTTCAAGTGATTGAAATTAATGGTCCTGCTGCTATCGATATCTGCACTATAAACTACACAACGGCTGGTGAGTTACACTGAGTTATGTTTAGATCTCCATTGAAAAACTCATGAAAGCCTCCATAATATGCTGAAACTTAATTATCTGAGAATCTTTAAATATTTTTGTAACCAAGAGCATATTTATCACTAGATTTTAGTTTTTGGTTTCAAGGGCATGTTAGGTGGTTTTGGGTCTTCTCAACCCCAAAAGCTAGCTCATAGAGTGAGACTTTTCTTCACACTTAATAACTGACCACCAAGCCCTTCCACAACCGATGTGGGATAACCCCAACAATCTCTCCCTCACACATTGGGTTCCAAATCAGCGGCCCCACGTATCCGGCATCCCAAAGAGAATGTTGAACCATGACTTTGATGCCAGTATTAGGTGGTCTTGAGCTTTCTCAACCCCAAAAACTAACTCATAGGGCGAGGCTTTCCCTTACACTTAATAACTGAGCACCAAACCCTTCCACAACCGATGTGGGATAACCCCAACAGGGCATATTTATTTTTCTTCTGTCTTTATTAAAGAAAATTTCTTGTACATATAAATTAGCACTTCCAATTGATTTTCTTTTGTGGGGTTGCAAACTTGGCAATGGCAGCTTCTGCAGTGAAATTCAACAAAGGGACGGGGCCAGTTATCAAAATGTCACTCCCAAGCTTTAGGTAAATTATTTTGTTGTTTTTCCCCCATTTAGTGAAAATCTGCATTCTTCTATTGATTTTTTTCCCCTGTCGTTGCATTATTGCAGTGGCCACACAAAGTATAATCCCAACCTTCTCAAGTATTCTTGCAAGATGGAGTGCAGGTTTTCTTCTGTCTTGGAGTTCCATTTTTGTTCGTCCTTTTCAATCTCTTAAAGGATAATTGTTAATTTGTATTCTCATGTAGGGTGCGAGCAGTGAAGCCAGTTAAAGTATCAGGGCCATCTCCTGCACCAAAGAATGACAAAGACCGATCTTCCGATCACGGAAGTTTAAATTCGACAGGATCTACAACTGGAGATAATGTCGAAATTGCAAGAAATCTCAGCATTTCTGTAATGTTATCGAAACCAATACTAGCTTTGGAGTTCAGTTGCCTTAAAATGCAAGTCGAAGCTCCCATCATAGTTTCCCACTGCTCTAAGAACTCCTAAAGAGAGGAGGTTCTTGTCATCTTGATCACAGCTGCATCATTGATAGTTGAGCTTTTGCATATATCCTTCCGGCATTATTATTCTTTGCTAGTGATTCAATAAATTGCTTAGACGACCTCTTCTTGACAAACTTTAAGGCTGAAGTATGCATTTTGAGCTATACTTTAAAAAGTCACAAAAGTATTCAGAAATTTCTCAGAAGGGTTTACCATCTTGAATCTGCTCTGATTCACTTTAATTCTATAGCAGTTGTTTGAATATTAATTGACCATCCATGTTAATCTGTTGGAGAACATAAAATGCAGGAAACAAATGAAATAGTTTCATCTTCCTTGAGATCTTTACAAAATTCTTTGAATTCCATAGAATGCACCAAACTTGACAAAAGATATTCATTTCTCTTCTTGAGCTCTTTACAAAACTCTTGAGAAGCCAAACCAAATAAACAAACAAACAAACAAACAAATGCGTGAGGTTTTCATTCTCAGGTGATTAGCAATCCATCCCCTATCAAACTAGCTTACAATTTCAATCTGGATGAACTGATTAAGTAGGTAGATCAGAATGCTTCTGGCAAGGGTCTACCCTCCAAAAATGCCTTGAACAACACTAGGGATCTCTCTGGTTGAGAAAATGGAGCTTCATGAGATGCTCCTCTAATGGTGGCAAAGGAAAGGATATCACCGTAGACCTGAGTCCATCCACCAACCTGAAAAAATATATATACATTGATGCAAAAATCTATTTAATGTAAATTCTACTCGATCCTTTCTAGTTTTCCTGCATTCTATCTACTAATGGCTGGAATCGTATATGAAGAAACTCTAGTGATTAGAAAGGATTTAATAGAGAGAACAATCCAAGGCTTTACCTGCTTCTCCTCAAACCAAACTCTGTAGGGCACGGTTGTGTTCAGTCCTAGTTCCTCTGCCAGTCCATGAACCAATCTTCGACTTCCCGTCAAAGGTATAACAGAATCTTGATCGCCACTGCAATGAAAATTTGTTATGTAGTTTACTAGATGATCAACTACATGGTTAAAGACTTATGCCCTTAAGGGAAACTTTTGAGCTCAGGAGCAAGTACCTATACACCAAGACAGGAATTCCTGCCTTGATAAGTTCTCCGACTACAGAAATTGTTGGTATCTCCAAGTTAAGCAGCTCATAGTCCAAGACACTGATAAGTATTGGAAGAGCTATGATTAAACAACTTAACACAGAAATTTGCAACAATAAAAAACCAAAAACTAAATACATAACATGAAAGAAGATGCAAGAGTTAAAAACTTGTTTCTCCTTCTTCTTGTAAATCATATAGTTGGGTTAATTTATTTCCTAATTTTCTTGGAAAAACTTATTTTAATGATGAAGCATGTTCCAGTGAAATTTCAGCAGTCCTGAAACTTGAAAGTAAATTTAGTGTTAAAACATGACTCATTAGTTTCCAACTTCATAGCGAACAATTATAAATTACATCAACAGAATGAGTTCGAGGACAGGACCATCAAATTAGAATACAGCTCTTCTTAGGTTCAAATTCTAGGTTACTTTACTGGAAAATTAACACAAGAACTATTTTTTTAATTAAAGAAAATCACCTGCTGCAGACAGACCATTGGCGGATTCCTACGAGACGAGCATGGAGAGCCTTTTGCACATCTCGTCTATTCAAATAATTCACCGTTTCATCTTCCACACACACGTCTACGGTCTCACTAACTTGCTGTGAGATTATTAAAATGAGAAAGAGTGAGCCAAAATACATCAATTCAATGCCAAAAGTAAAAGCTAACAATGGAACAAAATCAGCAGTTGAGGTTGGGCTGACCTGGGGGCTAAGGACTTTGGATTGAGAGAGTACAGATGATATGCAGACATCAAGGGTGACATCATACTTGTCTACAAATCTACTAGTTTCTGTGCTCACTTGGCTCATCACCCTTGAACACATAGATGAAACAGAGCCTCTGTAGTATTCCCCCACATAGCGTGAATAGTTGCAAACAGAAGTGAACATTTTGTATGTGGTATCCGATATCAATCCATGAGACCAGAAAAACTCAGCCCTCGAATTGAAGTCGGTCGCGAATTCTAAAACTGGATTACCCAGCTGCAATAAGAGGAAAGAAAATAAAAAAATTTAAATCAAAATGAAAAGGGGGGGGGGGGGGGAAGATTGAACATATCAATAATGAAACAAAAATATGGGACGTGTTTTGAGAGCTATTTGGGTTTTGTGTGGATTTGAACAAAATCATATACAAATTGTATACATTTAAGTCAAATTTGAGGCCTATAATCCGTGCTTCCAGATACGGTGTTTGTTATTTTCAAAACTCCAGATTGAGTTGGATGTCAAGAATGAATGTATAATCCTACTCACCGCAATTCCTTTCAAATTGAACGACTTCTCCTTCTTGTTGAATTGAATCATGAGTTGTGCGAGTTGTGGAACGTAATGGCCTGGTTATAAACAAAGACAGAGAAGATCAGTCACATTCTGTTTGAATCTGCTTTGATAAGAGTAACATCATGCAATTGTTTTGAGCAGCTAAGTTACCAGCATAGCTTTCGCCTGAGATGAACAGACTTCTGTTCTTGTATTGTGGGAACTTAACAAACCATTTTCTCAAGAACTCGAGATTGTCCCTAGCTGTAGATAACAAAAGACAAAGGTGCGGTTTAAGAATTCCGGACTATTCTGTAAAGTTGAGCTTTTGTCAACTCAAAAGGATGAAAAAAGGAACCAAAAACTGTAAGCATTGGACGGAATATAACTCAAAAAGTTGAAAATCACATAGTGCTGCGCCATCAGGAAAGATTCGAAGGAACCGTTGAATTAAAAGAATTGAGTTTTTTTCAAAAGGGAAAAAGAGAAAGGGTGAAAGAGGAATGAACAGAGAAGTTGACTTGGATATTCAGCAACGAAAATGAAATGATGTTTCTTTCGCTGCTACAAATTTAGAAATATTTGCAGAAAATGGATCAAATTTCCCCCTTTAAAGAAGCAAGTTGGTGAAACTCGCCTGTGATCTTGTCATTCACACCCTCATAAGCTGTAGAATCGGCTGAATAAGAGAACCCAACTCCAATTGGCGTCTCCAAATACAACATGTTTGCCTCTGCAAATCAGCCGAACACATGAAAAGTTTGTTCCTAGGAATGCCAATATTGAAGTGACCCAGTAATTGCAATTGATAATAATAACAAAGAGCAGGGCAATCACCTTTGTTCCAGCTATAATCGTTCCTCACCAGCACTGCCCCACTAGGCCTGAATGGCCCATTCTCCGAAAATGCTCCTACCCCAAGTGAAGAACACCCTGGCCCTGCAAAAACCCAGTTCACAGACATTCATAATCTGTCAAATCTCAAGCTCTCTCTCTCTCTCTCTCTCAAACATCAAATCTAGCTGAGGTGAAAGGAGTTGCAGACCTCCATTGAGCCAGAGGACAAGGGGCTTGGCGGCTGGATCTGTCTCTGCCTCAGCGAAGTAGTAGAAAAGAGCTCTCTGTTTCCCCTGATCAACGGTCACATAACCTGAGTACTGCTGAAAACTCACCTGGGGTTGACCCGGTAACCCGGTGATTCTGTCAAATCCAGAAAGATATGAGTCTGCTTGTACAGAAAGACCCATGAGCTGAAGCAGAGCCACAGCCAATGCAATGGTCTTCCAATGCAGAGACCCCATGACTGATTCAGAAACTAAAGGAGAGAGGTTGAAGAAGAAGAAGGTGTGGAGAAAGAAAGAGTGGAAAGGACAAGAAAAAGAAAGGGGCAGTGCGAAGTATATAAAGGGGGAGTTTTGTTTTTTGTTATTATTATATGTGGATTTTTGTATTGTATTTTCAGACTTTGTTGTCCTCTGGAAGATGGAGCTGAGAGAGAGAGAGAGCTGGGGATGGTAGTCAGATAAGATGGGCAGAGTGAGTTGCGAATTGGGGTTGGGTCCATTTATGTGCATCTCTTTTCCTGCTAATGGTCAGCAGATGGGGTCTTTCTACTGTTGCTCATCTCTGTTACTCATTCTGATTTTTTTTTTTTTTTTTTTTTAAAGATAATGGAAATCTACACCTACTTTTGAGCTTTTGGTCATTGCATAAGTTTCAGCTAAATGTTCTCTTCAAAATTTACAATGCATCAAAATTTTATAATACAATGCCTTTGTAAGATTGTTTGGGCTATTTAGAACATCAAAAGTACGAAGGAAAGAACGCGCGCGCGCGCACACACACACACACACATATATATATATATATATATATATATATATATATATCTTCTATTAATAAAAATAAAAAGAATTATAAAATATATACTAAATTAATGAATAAAATTTTCATTTCATGCATGATTAAAATTTGATTTTTCTTGACTTTTAATGATATAAGTAAATTTTTATTTTTAATATTATTTGATGTAGAGAAAAAATATAATGAAATTTTTTTTTTTTTTTTCCTTTTCCTTATCTCAAATAAAAATTTTGATTCAAATAGGGCGTTAGAGTTTTTCTTATAAACAAAATTTACTGAGTTTTGCATTTCGCTAAAAATGAAATTCACATTCTTTGACTAATAGACCTAAATTTTCATATTTTAGAATGTAAGTGTAATGCAAAGAAAAATGCGCTTTTGATGAATAAGAATCTAGTTGAGAAAAATAATTATATTTTTTATTTTTAAAATATTAGAAAATTATAAAAATATTACCAATATTTTAGAAGACAAAAAATGTTTTCTAAGTTTGCCATACAAATACCTAGCTTCCCAATTTTATTTTTAAAAAAAAAATTAAATTATTAATACAAAAAATTTTATGTGTTTTTTGTTTCTTGGGTCAATAGGGATGCCATTGTGGGCAAGTGTTTTTCTCAGTGGTCCTGTTTGAAGCCTGTAATAAGGCCAAAAAATACCGAGGGTAGGATGCATTGCTCCTGTAAAGGGCCTTTCCACGGTTTGCTTTCTCTGGTTTTCTTTCTTCTTTCTCTGTATTTTCTTTCACTTTCCTGAGAAAATTGCTGCATAGGACAAATTGAGGAGCACTGTAAGTGTAATTATATCTACCAAGAAAGGTAAGCATTTTTATTTTCAGAGAAAGTGTGGGTGAATCATGATGAATGAAGGCTGAGAGGACCACTCTCATGAGTCATCACCATTCACCACCTCCAAATCCAACTCTTCTGTTGATTTTTTTTTTTTTTGGGGGTGTGTGGGCGTGGGGGTGGGGAGGGGAGGGGGAGCAGAGCAGTATTAATGGCTCTGGTAATTAAGCCTGGACTATAAATAGATTGCAGCAATAATTTTTTTTGAATCCCAATTTCATTGTTTTCTAAATATAATTTTTTTAAAATATATATTTTTAGAAAAATATTTAAAAAAACAAAAATGATCAGATAACCTTTTGTATTTTTAAAAATAAAAATTGTAATTATTTTTTACAACTACTATTAATTACTCAACCACTTATATGAATATGAATATAGTGTGTTTTACTTGCTGAAAAAAAAAAAATCACAGCTCTTTCTTATCTTTTGAAAAATTCAAGGAAGTTAAATGTCAAAAGCTAGAATGTCGGGGATTGAAATACAATTTATGAAACTTCAGATGCTGAACTCGTAAATTATCCTTAACTTTATATGAAAAGCTTATGATTCCTTATTCACATGACAAATAGAGGTGATAAAACGGTTCAGAATCCAATGAGTGACTCATGACCCGTCCATTTAAATTGGTTCAAATTTAGTATAAGGTGACCTGTTTATAAATAGGTCAACCCAAATACGACCCGTTTAAGAAACGAGTTAGGCGAGTTTGGATTGGATACCCATCGAGTGACCTGTTTAATTATATATATATATATATATATATGTATATATATTATGTTAAAAAAATATTAATTAAAGATACATACTTTTTTCTACATTTTATGTTTTTTTATTAAAATATTAATAAATAAAATAAAAGACTATTGTTTTTTTTTTTTTATAAAAAAAAATATCACTTTATATGAAATATTTTAAAAAATTTATAATAAATAAATTATATTTTTAAATGAGATCATAAAGGGTACCCGTTTATTAAACGAATGAGTTTGGGTTTATATGTTAGTCATCCGTCAGTATACAAGTCAATTCGAACCCGAACCCGAACACAAACCCGTTTAACCCTTACCCGTTTACAATCTGTCTAAACCCAACCCATTAACGTGTTTTATCACCCATAATTACAATAGTAGAGAGTAATCAAGGTCTACAATAGGATAAGAGGGAATTATCTTACAAACACCTCAGCTTATTATGGGAAAAGGAAAGATCTATCCAATAGAAATGAAATGAAATAGGGATATGAATAGAAAGAATGAAAATTTTCACTTGTAGGGATAATTTGAGCAGAAGCCTTTTAGGTTACAATTCATATGAATTTAGAACAAATTTTATACGAAACCAACACATCAAGACTTGAATTCCATGCTCCCATGCAATTCGTTTGGATCAAAGATTTTACGTGAGAAAATTAAAGAAAAGGAAAATAAGAGGAAAACTTTTTTTTTTTTTATATATTTTTCTTCCCTATTAAATATTATAAAAAATTAAATATTATTTTAATATAATTAAAAATTAGGAAAAACTAAATATAAATTATGTGTAAAATCAAAATTTTGTTTATAAATTTGATGCACTTTTTTTTAAAAAATTTTTTTATCATTTTTCTCAATAATCAAATATGAAAATGAAGATTTTTTGATATTTTTCTTTCATTTTCCTAATGTTTTACGAGTTTCAAATGGATCCACAAGGAAAGTGAGAGTTGAAAATTTTTAAAAAATAATAAAAGGTTACTTTCTAACTTTTAAATATAAATTTAGAAAATCAAGAAATAAGGTGGGATTTTTACAATAAGCTAAAAATTGAAAATAAAAAGTAAAATCATTTTTACAAAAAACCATGCCAAAACTATGTATAATTCGATTATTTTATACGAATATTATAAAAATAAAAAATACCGTTCTCCAAAACAAAAAAGATCATTAAATTTTTCGACCATAAAAAAATGAATACATAGGAACGCATGATAAAAAGGGGGTTCATTGGAATTTGAAGCAATTGCTTGTTTGATACTCTAAGCTTTTCTTTTCTTTATGATGCATATATGTACACGGTAATTGAGCTGCGTAATCATAGGCTTTTTTATACTCATTACTCACTGTCCAACATGCCCCTCTCTCTCTCTCTCTCTCTCTGGGTGTGACCGTGTGGACGGGCGTGGGAAGGGCCAAGAAAGGATGAGAGTGTCTTTGGAAAGCGAGGATTATGTTCACCCCAGGAGCGGCTTTCCTTTTTTACTTTCACTCTTACTCAAGATGTTGTGGTTATTCACAGCTTGTGTCATGCACGTGACCTTATTATAAAAAGTTTTCAGAAAAATAAAAATAAAAATAAAAAAGATGTTGCCATTGCTAATTGTCACGTGATCCACCACCTTTATCTCAATCGGGTCAAATCGATTTCACTCGGGTCAAACCGAATTAAACTGGTCTGACCCATCCAAACCACCGATTTAATTTAAAATTTTAAAAAAATATAAAAAAATTGTGAAAAATAATTAAAAATCAAGAAAAAATTATTTGAGTTATTTTGACTCAGATAACAAAAAAAATATCAAAAATGAAGGAAAAAGTCTTTAAAACTCCCATAAAATAGCAAAAAAATGTTGAAACATTTTCAGAAAATTTTATAAAATTTTAGAAAATTCTGCGAATGTTTTAAAAACTCTTTTTGATTAATTTTTTTTTAATTTGTTTGATTATTATCTATATATATTATATTCTTGTGTGTGCATTCTTGTAGAGACCCGAAAATTAATAATAAGAATAATAAAGGAAAAAGGTAAAATAGGTTTGGTACAGACCAAATCGTC
The DNA here is from genome assembly GCF_029873635.1 of Malania oleifera. Lineage (NCBI taxonomy): Eukaryota > Viridiplantae > Streptophyta > Magnoliopsida > Santalales > Ximeniaceae > Malania > Malania oleifera. The sequence continues at coordinate 86,631,132 of NC_080428.1, read as the reverse complement.
GATAGTTTGGATGAGCTCAAAAAAACCGTCGACGATTTTGAGTTAATGCGGCTAGGTAAGGGTAGTTTTGCTCTAGGACAAAAACCTAAAAATTGGCTACAAGGTTATTTTTTTAGAAAAATCACTCTCTCTCTCTAGGGCTGCGGCTCCTTCTCTCTCTCTCTCTCTCTCTCTCTCCTCTCTCTCTCTCTCTCTCTCTCTCTCTCTCTCTCTCTCTCTCCTCTCTCTCTCTCTCTCTCTCAATTTCTCACCCGAATCCAGTCTAAATCGAAAGAGAAACACCATTTTGGGATCCCGACGTTGATTCTCCATAGTTTAACCGGAGCAGATTCGTTGTTTGGGAATTTTAGGCACCACTCCAAGACTGAGGTAAAAAAAATAAATTATGTTAGTTGTTTTTAAAATGTAACCGATTAACAAGAGTGTGTGAGCTTAGGGATGTTAAAATAGCTATCATTTCGGGGTTGAGCCGATTAAACTAAAGTATTTGAATACAGGGTGTTGTGCAAACGATGTAGGCATCGTTTTAGGATCCCTACAGGCATATTTTTGGTAGACAGGTAAGGAAATAGATTATGTCAGGTATTTTTAGAGAATTTACAGATTAAATTGTCGTATTTGATTACAGAAATTATAAATATGATTTTTTGGATATTCAAGCATATGGAAATGATATTTATGAATTAAGGTATATTTTGGGAAACTAGACATTTGAGTTGAGTTAACCCTAGAAGGTGATTTAATGTTATTTCTTAACAAAATATATTTTTCTTAAGCAGTTAGTATATTATAGAAGAATACTCAAATCGTGTGGCATGAGTATTAACATTTTTGCTATATATATATATAAGCATGTCAAATTATTTTATGATGGCACAACACAAGTACGGTTTGATAATGATTTTTAAAAAAATTATAAATATTACAAAAATTATGATATTGTTCAATATATTATGACAGTTTAGCCAGCTTAATGTCGTGATGGTTCAATCGGTCTGGTGTCGTGACAGTTCATCCAACCTAGTGTCGTGACAGTTCAACCGACTTTATGTCGTGATCAGTTTTGATATGACAATTTATATAGAAATTATGATATAACAGATTTTATGCAAAAATATTAAAAAAAAAATTGAGATTATGATACAATTATATTATATGAAATGTATTATATGGTAGCAAAACTCTGATGGATTAATTTAGATTCAGAACACGGTACCGTAGTTGTAACGCCCCAAACCCTTAAACCCGGGTCCGGCGCGTTATACCTGATAAAATCCCTGATAATCCATAATTCATAATATATGTAACGAAAAACATAACCATAATCTCCATATAACATAATACCAGAGTTTACTAATTCTAACTACCAATCATAATAAATTAATCATCCACTAGTATTCAAATATATACATGTCTCCAAACATTATCCACTAATACCAGTATGCTTCACAACCATCTATATCTTATAAAACTTAAAACATAAATCATAAAACATAAAATATACATATCAAAATTAACATAAAAATATACCCTTTTTCTTATATCTTCCAAAAATGTTATAAAATCTCGAACTCTCAAAGCTCGATCCTGAGAAATCCTGGAAAAAAAATGAATTCATATTCAGGTGAGACACATCTCAGTAAGGGAAGAAACAATATATTAAACTCAGCGTGTGGCCATCATGAGATTATACATATCATTTTATAATATTTGCAAATCATTAACATAATTTCCTAAAACCATTTTCTGATCCTAATCAAACACATACAAATGTTTAATCCACGACATTACCTAAGAATAGGGGTGATAACCCGCCCATACAAGTAGCACCCCTCTGCTCTGATACTTAGGTAATCCTGAGGTCACAATTAAAACATACCAGAGCACTCACCTTACTCAATAAACCCTCAAGTGTTAAATTAATCTCGTACTCACGCATTCAACAATAGTTTACCAGCAAAGGCCCTAAGGATAGGGAATTCTACCCGCCCATACAAGTAGGTTCCCTCTACCCTAGTACGTTATGCGGCTACTGCCACATCTGTAGCTACTAGTGCACTCGCCTTACTCAGCAAGCCCTCAGGCGAAAAGTGTGCCTTGCCCAAACGTAACATGTTCTATATACATAAATACTTCTAATATCATAATACACCATTCTTTCTATCATTATACATTCATACACACTCATTCATGTTCATAACTTAACTTTGCATTTTGTTTCACTTTAAGTGGCTCTTTCCCATTTACATCATTTACCTTTGTCATTTTATTTCATTGTCATTTCATCGTCATTTCATTGCATAACATTTCATTTCATTATTTCGTACTACAGCTGGTCTTTAATCATCATCAGTTAATCTACGTAGAAACGTGCTAGATCTGCTAACACAGTTCCTTTTAACTATCATCAATTAGTCTACATAGAAGTGTGTTAGATCTGCTAACACGGTTGTCTTTCAGTTGTCTTACATTTACATGGTTACATTTAACATACACAGGCAATATTGTCCATATCATATTTTATTTTCATTGTTTTACTTACTTAACTTGCATCTCATACATTTAACATATATTTGCACACAATATTCTATTTACTCATGCCACACAATATAGTAATAAAATTTATACACTGCCTGTAAAATAAGTCAACCAACATTTAATGTTTATATACTAAAAATATCTTTCATAAATATTCTGAAAATATTTTTTCACTTTCATCAGTTCATTTTCACACATACATATCTAATAAACAGTCCTAAACTCAAAGGAAATATAATTTAAATGGCTGGCATTTTACCCATACTGAAACATATACACGTACATATAACACAATTTATTTTTTCATTAAATTCATAAAAATTCTAATTTAATGTATATTTTTCCCTTTACCTGGTTTCTTGAACTACGCCAACAGGGACTCCAAAAAATACCTGCGGTGCTCACCCGGATCTTGAAATTAAATTCCTAGTTCCAATAAATTATTCTTGAATAAAATATTATTTAAATATTTCCTAAAACCATAATTCCTAAATAAATAATAATATCCTTAAATTTAACCAAATTGTCAAATTTCTCGAATCCCACTCTCACTTTGGAGTAGGGTTTAGAAAATCTCAATTAAAAATTTATCTACGTCAAAATGACGGTAACAACGACTAGGACCCCGTGGTGGTGTCTAATCGTCGATTCAGCAGCAGATTTAAATCAAAATTGAGAAATTAGGGAAAATATACCTTTCCCCAGGAATAGGATCTAAGTTGTTCCCACGACAAATCTGCTCCAATAGAAATGTTGGTGGCGGAGTTAGGAATCCAATGACACCTTCCGTTTCCCAATTAGTCAAATATCCGTCAAGAAATAAGGGAAGAAAGAGAGGAGATGCAGACGGAGACGGAGACAGTAAGAGAGAGATGAAACCTAAAAGATGAATGCAGAATCTGCACAGGAAGATTTAGGCTTCCTTAAGGTTTTTTTTTTCTTTTTTTTTTTTTTCAAACTTACTTTTACTTTAACTTAACTTACATATATATATAATCATCATTTTAATTTCATTAATTATTTCAAGTTAATAATGTTTAACTAATTAATTACTAATAAATAATTTTAATTAAATATAATTTTTTTTAATTTTCTTTATTTTTTTATTTAATTCATTAATTTAATAATATTTAACTGATTAGCTAATTAATAATTACTTTTAATTTTAATTTTTTAAATTAATTAATTAAAATTTTTTTTCGAGTTATTACAGTAGTTATTATGTTAAATCAGTGTCACTTCACTTCTCAGATAGAGTGTTGGTGATTGGATAATCGATTGTGCCTAGAGAAGAGTAGAGTACCCCTTGGTAGTCCGGATCAGGTTAGGTAGGTCAATCATACTTACAGACGCGTTATGTTTGGCTTAACGTGGTAGGTCAGTCATTGTTAAGTCTCACCTACGGGTTGCATAACCCAATCATGTGGGGGTAATACATGATATCAACTAACTATCAATTCAGGGGTAAACTCTCAGTATTATACAGTTATAGCATATGATTTACATGTATATAGAAATTTTATTATGACAAAGTAAGCTTATGTTGAAAAGTATGTATTTACTAGACTTATACCAGTATGAGTACATATTTACATGATTTATCAGTTATAGTTAATTATTTACAGGATATGTTTATGATACACTAGAACTCATATTGTCACACACTGATGATAATTTATCCCTTTTTACTGAGAAGTGTCTCACCCGAGAATCTTAACATTTTAGGAAATACGAGGAATCAAGGATAGAGTGCTCTGGGGTAGGATCTAGATAATTTTGTTGAAAGTAAGTGTCTGTGAATCTTGATTTGTATATAGTGATGTTTGGTACATTATGAGTTGTATTTATGTTTATGGGGGGATAATATGTGATGATTGATGATTTTAGAATTCTGGTATTGTATCTGAGATTTTATGTATATATTTCCGCTGTTAGGTTCATAGACTGAATTTTGGACAGGTATACCCATTATCCCACTTCAGGTTTGAGTAAGTATGTATGGTATCAGAGCATATTCATTTATAGCAGTATAATTTTCGAGTCGTTATAGTTTGATATCAGAGCATATTCATTTATAGTAGTATAATTTTCGAATCGTTACTATTCTAATGATTAAATAAATAGTAAAGATGTAACACTACAAAAATAATTATTATAGGAAGATATAGTAATTTCTAAAAAAAAATAATAATAATAAATAATTAAATAATTAAAATTATGTTTTTAATTAACATAAAAAAATAGATAGTGTTTTTATTATTATTATTTAAAAAAAAAAAAAAACTCAACTACCCAGTGTGTCCCTCTAATTAAGGTACAAAATGTCTCTTTTGCCCCTTTAGGCAGCCCTTTAAGGGAATAGGGTACCCCACAATTCAAAGGGCATTTATTATTTTTGGCCAATGGAAGGTGGGGGGAGGGGAGGAAGTTTGTGTAAGCTTTCTTGTGATTCTTAATTTGGGAGTAAAAGACCTTTCTTTTTCTTCCCCTATATATAAATATATTCTTTTGAGTATTATTAATTATATAAGCACAGGGCAAAAAGTCTGTTAACTTTTTTTTTTTTTTTCTTAAAAAGGGATTAATAACATTCTAAGAGATGTACCTTATATTAAATGACCGGCTCAAATTGCATACCAAGAATATCAAATTTTAAACTTCATTCATTCATATTTTCTTCTCATTCAACATTTTAAAAATGGTATTATTGGCCTTTGAATCTTTGACATTTTGCTGTGAAATTTTGACTTCTTGGTTTAGGAAACATTTTTAAAAGTTTCAATTCAAATCTATTAAAAAAAATCAGTTTTTTTTAAAAGAAAAAGTGAAATTGAAGTGTATATATATAGTTTCTTATATATTCATTTTAATATTTGCATACACATGACCCCGATAAGGGTAGGCTTGTAACTTAATACCCAAATTTCGAAAACTAATAATCAATGTCTAAAGATACACCCACATCATAAATATCAACAAATGTCCTAAACCTTTTAGATACGTCCTGATAGAAGCTTGTATCCCCTAAGTTTTTTATATTGATAAATGAGTTAATAGACCCGAAAACTAGTAGAGTTTAATATATCTAACCCTATTTAGTATACTGAAAAAATAATAATAATAATTAGGGAAATTTTCTTTTGAGCTAATGGGAAAAATATGATAAGAACTTTGATATGTTCTGATGCAGAAACAATTTTAACCTTGGGTAAGGATAAGATTTTTGTAATTATCATCTAGTTCAGTAGTATGTCGATTTATCAAAAATAAAATAAAATCGAAATACCCATTTCATTTTATCCCGTTTCATTCTATTTTATTATATTCATAACAAATAAAAATCAAGCTATATTGAGCACAATAAAAATTATAGAACCAAAGTTAATTAATCAGCCTTCAATTGATTGAACAACAATTGATTTCAACCTGGATGGACATCCATTCATCAATAATCTCAGCCCAAAGAAAGAAAAAAAAAATTGAGAGAGAGAGAGAGAGAGGCATCAATTGTAAATCCATTTTGGAAGTATGAACTCTTTGAAGGGAAAAGGGAAATCTAAAAAACAAACAAAAAAACAAAAAATGCGTTTTGGTATGCCACTCTCTCTCTCTCTCTCTCTCTGAGATCGACGTGAGGGGTACGTGGAAATGATATGTACACTTGAGGATGTTGGAGGAAACAGTTTGATGTGTACGCGTGGCATGGTCGGTGGTTGCGTGGCACTTTGTTGCTCACGTGGACCAACCATTCGAGGGGACAAAAAGGATTGACCCCTCACACCCCACCCCCAAAACTTAAAAAAGAAAAGAGCCAACCAAACACGGCTTTTTCTTTTTTCTTTCATTTTATTCTCTGTTTCTTTCTCTTCACTTTCGGGTATTGGGGGGCCCCCCTTCTCAACCATCATCAACTATATATTATAAATATGAACTAACTCTCATGCTCCATCCACTCTATGTTTCTTTCTTTCTTCCTTCCTTCCTTTTCTATTTATTTTATTTTATTTTATTTATAAAAAGGTTCTATTGAGCATAAGTGATGCATCAAACTTTTAAGATCTTTATTAAAGAGATTAGTTAAGGCTTATTATTTTGTGGCACTCATGGGGAGGGGATGGATGGGCTTTAAAAGCAACTTTGATCCGCATAGTAAAGTAAGAAGGGTTTGATGTTACTTTAAAATTGTGTTTAGATGGTTAATTGTTAATTTTAAATTTTATTTTAATGAATTTATAGAAAAATTTTAATATAATTTTATGTGTCATACTAATTGAAATTTAATTTTTAAACTTGAGATTTTTAAATATTAAATATTTTCTTGAGATGTTTTTTTTTTATAATTCAGGGACTCCGGTCACCATCACGCCACTTTAGACACTATGGTGCCACACCAAACTTGGAGGGTGAAATTCGCCTACCCATTGACACATCCCTGATAATTCACCGGGGTAAACTCTTAAGGAGGAATTGAACTCGTGACCTTGGGGCCACCAAAGTCACAAGTCGCCCTTACCACTTAAGTTAACCCGACTGAGATGTTGCCTTAAAATGTAGTAAATGATGTCAAAAAATTTACGTATTAATTTAACAGTGTAAAACTTAAAATTAAATTACTTTTATTATTAATATTCGCCTCATCTATATTTGGGACGTAATAGGTGATGTAGGTTTTTATGGTTCTTGGAGGAGCACTCACACTATTTTTTTTGTTAAAAAATTCTTAAATAGTTACTTTGACTTAATATATTACCATAACTCGGCTTTAAGACTAGAAGGAAAAAAAAATTTTAAAATGTTTTATGAAAATTTTGCATATAAATATTATAATAATAGACTTTGATCTCATCCAAAAACTAGACGACTGTACAAATAATAATCAACATTCGTAATTTTGCTTTCTAATAATAATTTATTTGTATTATGTGTATTAATATGGCCCACCATTGATTTTTGCAAGGTGGAAAAAAGAAGAGATCCCAAAGTCTAGATTTCAGAAGAAGAGTGGCACTTGAAAAACACAAATCAAATCATTACAATGCAATAATTAGAGGGAATAATAAATTACAAATTTAGAAGTAAACATTACTACAATAAATAAATAAACAAACAAAATTCTATTTATTTTACTTTAATCATTTGCATTTTGCACCCCTTTTCTTTAATTAACTAATCTTTTGACAAAAGGCACTATCCTTTCAGTTTGACAAAAAGGTGGTGACCTCCTATGGAATTTTTAAAATTACAGTGGTCTTTTTTGAATTTTATTAAAACGACAAATTTGATTTTATTTTATAAAAAGACAAACTTTTGAGAGGAGATTTGTGTCTTTTTAATAAAATCTAGGGCTCTTTATCATTTTTAAAATCTTGAGAGGTCAATGAAAATTTTAAAATCTCAAGAAATTTTTATTTTTTTTAATTACCTTTTATAGGAAATTGAATGTATATTTTGACATTTCTAGGAGTAAACATTTTTATATTTTTAAGAAGTTCGGGTGTGAATTGTAGTTTGGGTCGAGCTGTGGGCCCATTTCCATCCAACAGAAAGTTGGAAACTGTAGGGGAGGCAATGTCCAAAATCCAAATTTCCAATGGTTAGGTCAAAACTGCCTTTTGATTTTTCCACCTCCTTTCCCTTCTTCCCCCCACTGCCCATCTGCTCTCTCACACGCCCACACACCACCACCGCCCCCACTTTTTCCTTCATTGTTATTTTTCATTCTTATTTCTTTCTCACCTTTTTTTAATAAAAATTTCCTGTGCACCATTGAGGCACGTGACCGGCAGACTCACGCCAACCTCACTCTCACTCTCTCTCTCTCTCATTTTTTTTTCATTTATAATTTTTAGTTAATCAAGGTTATGGGTTATGAGTTTTATCAATATATTGAATAAGATGAAGACGAGCTGACCCGCGTGCTTAGACTATGCGAGTCGCGTGAAGAGACCTCTACCCCATTTTAATCCATAGGAAAGATAAGACGTCAACCTCTCAACTCCGAAAGATGAATGGTACTCTGCCAAAGGCAGCTAAAGGATCCCAAGCTATGACAATACTCCCCTCCCCGACAATTCTCTCTGTAGTTTTCACAGCAATCTGACATACATATAATAAATTTATTCCCACTTAACCCCCTCTTAAAAGACCTATATGCCATAATCAACAGTTCTCAGTTCCCTAAGATAACACCCCCCCCCCCCCCCCCCCCCCCGGGCGGGGTTTATCTCTAAATTAGAAATCCCTGACCGTATTCAGTTTTGATTACACAACCTGAGCCAGTACCTCCGCGGGAACCAAGTCCCCAAAATAAGTCCATCAAATCAACCACATATATATATATATATATATATCAAAACCATGAAAACTCCATTACAAATCACTGGAGTTGGTTTTCAACTCCAGAGTCCAGATGAGATGAGCTATTTTTTCAAAATTTTGGCTTTTTTTTTTTTTCATCTTCTAAGAAAACCTTTGAATTGAACAAACGTGGATGCAAAATCCCCACATTCCACGAGAATAGAGACGCAGCACACCCAGCAAGTGACCCCATACCATTGAAATTTTGTAGCACTAACAACAACAACAATAAATAACACAAACAGCTAGGGACAAGATGGTTGTCAAGAACTCTTCAATTGTGTGGCAGGCTTTCGTGCATTCGACGTTGATAAGTCCTGGTCAATTTCCTTGCGGGACACTTCCCACAATCGATGCTCAATCCCGAGTTTCCTCAGCTCCATCAATCCTTGCTCAACTAAAGATAAAAAAACACCCACAATAAATGGTAATTCATCACTTAATAATGGATTTATAACTTATTTTTTATTACATGGGGGGGGAAAATAATACTTGTCATGCAAGTACACATGAACATGAAAGGCAACAAAAACACTATGCTGACCATGCTTCTGTAGTTATGAGAACCCACAGAATGAAAATGCAAAGGCTCACTTCAAAGCTATATCTCTCCAAGTGTACATGAGTAAATACAAGACTCCAAACTATGTTTTCACTACAAATGGAAGTTCCATTGACAATAAAACCTACTTTAAAAACACCCAAAAATGTCTCAGCAAACCTAACATAGCAGCATGCAATTGATGGCCACTTGCCACCACTCATTAGCTTATCTTGTAACTAGAAATTTCCCGTTGACCAATTACTTGTATCATTCATGCCCTAGGCTGCCCAACCTTGTTTTCCTTAACTGCAAGGATTTTTACAAAATTGGACTTTGTATTGTAATTATGAGTGCTTCAGGCACTAAAGATGGAATTGTTGAACACTATGAGCTCCAAAGATGAGGCCACCCCAATTCATTTTATTATGATAACAAAACATTTACTTTTGCCCTCACATTTGGGGGCATGAATTTCAGCCCTTGTATTTGAATTTATGTTTGCCCAAATCCACAAAAATCTAAATTTAACGCACAAAATTATGTTCTTAAACACTGCCTTCGTGTTTTTTAAAACTGACAGTTTGCTAGCATGGCAACAACTACTGATAAAACTGTACTGTACAAACTTCCAACCCAAAGTAAAAATTACCATCAACAGCATCATGTGAAGTTGGTGACTGCCCACTACGGCTAATCCAAAACTCAAGTCGTTTGGTCGCAGTGTCCTCCTCTATACCATGGGCTTTGGCTCTTCTCCAAAAGTAGGTAAGCCATGCCTGCTCAAGTTAAGTGCCTCAATAATAATTTTATTCACCATGACATAAACGTGTTATCAAGAGTAAACTCGTGTACAAAAAGGAATGTCAGAGACTGAAAGTATGCAGATTACATAACAAAGTCCACTGTTTAATTATAAATGAGTAATTCTCTATAGAGGTTAGGGAAACTATTAAAAGGAAAAGAGGAGAAGAGAAGACCTGCATGTTTGGCCCTCCATACAACTTTCATACAGATCATTTTAAATAACTAAGAAATAAAGGCTTTTATTAGTTGGCTACACTTGATAGAATTAATAACGATAGCCTGTTGCAGGTCAGGGGACCTTTGAAGGCTCTCTCTCCAGATGTCTGTACTTTGTTTTAATTGTTCAGAATTTGCATTGCATCTTTTGATACATTGTGATTACGATTGGAGAATGGAGGGTATGGAATAAGTTATTTCGTTTTTTAGGCGAATGTTGGGTGAGTTCAGAGGCAGTGGAGGACTTGTGGCAGGAAAAAGGAAAGGGCAGAGCTCTGGAAATGTGTTTTCTTTGCAGTATTTTTGGGGCTGTGGATGGAGCGTAATGCGCTTATTTTTTTCAGGAAAGAAGTTGTATTAGATGGTTTGGGAAAAGATAAATTATTTGACTTCTCTTTGGTGTGTGGATAATAGGAATTTTAAGGGGGTGAGCTTTTCTGAAAAAAAGCACAATTGGCGTGTTGGGTTGTTAGTTTTGCTGGTTTTATTTATTCTTTTCAGTTTTTTGTTTTTTTTGTTTTTTTCCCTCTGTTTTTTGTCTGGATCTTTCCAGACTGCTAAGGAGATGTCTTACTTTCCTTGTTCTACATTCTTAATCTATTAATTTCTCCATCACCACCAAGGCTATATGCAATTTATAATAACTCAAAATGGCATTAGTTACAACAGCAGTTGATGGAAGGCCAATAACAGGAACCCAAACCCATCGAGCTCACAGAAAGCTTAAGAATCAGATTATTGACTAAAGAATAGTAAATAGTCAGCATAACTACTTTCAAATAAGAGCATGACACACCCAAAAAAAAAAGGGAACGAAGAAAGAAATGCCTGACCTCCTTAAAGAGAACATCCTCAGACTCCTCTGGACTCAGTTCTGCAAGAAAAATATAAATCTCAATATACTGAACAGTCTACAGTGCTATCAAATTCTTATGCCTTGTTACCACATCAAAATAGCCACTTTTTGTCGTTTTCTTTTGCAAGTTAGCACCTTAATGAATGCAAGTGGACATCAGACATTGTTTCCAAAAGCAATGTTACTTTGTGCTCAGGTAAGTATCAACCATTTTGAAAAAGGTGGAAATACAACAGGAACATTAAGGTGCGCGCACCTTTTGTTTTGGGAAGAAAAAGTTGAACCTTTACAGTTTAGACACAAATTACAAGTAACAAACTAAAAAGTGCAGAAAAAATATCATAAACAGAAATTTAATCACAAAAGAATGGCGGTAATATGACCTTCTAAAGATGGCTATAGATCACAGAGAAGTGAGATACTTGGCTTAAATTTGGGAATTGAAACCATCCTTCAGAATGCTACATAGTTAAAATTAACCAAGACATCTCACCAAACTCAATTACATTGCAGTACAATCAGATACTTAACAACAATTAAGAATATATTATTTGGACAAAAATTATGTGGGCTGGATACAGGCATGTCAAGCAATAACTGTAGAATGATCTCTAACCCTAATTCTAAAAATCTGGTAGATCTTTCAAGAAATAATTCTTACAGAAAAATTCCTCAAAACAAATTAACCATCTATATTTGCTAAAATTATAGTTATCCTCAATTTTCGCAAGTACATGATTATTAAAACAATGGATCACAAATCCAAATAAAACTTACCAAATGCATCCATAAACTTCGGATCACTAGGTGATTTGATATCTGAATACAAAAAGAACAAGAAAAATAAGTATTCAGTGCACATTAGCAAACTTGACGTGTTGACATTTGAAGAAGATGCTACTACCCAAGAACTAAACTGGAGTGCCTCCAGAGTGTTTGAACTAAACTGGAGTGCCTCCAGAGTGTTGTTTGTGACTAGCATATACCCATCAAGGAAAGAGGTAGTTATAAAATATGCAGAAAATCATGCCATTAAAAGAAAAACACAGTGATAAATGGTGAAGTATTGAATATACTATAACAAAATCCATACAATGATGATGAATTTTCATTCGCTTTCCCGCTTCAAGTGACTCATGATATGGTGTATTCTAGTTTATCATGAAACATACAGGCTGTATGTTGCAAGCTGCATCATGGGTTATGTGGAGCCTGTCAGCTCACCCCACCAACCCCTTTATTTGGTTTCTCAATTGTTTAAACAGAACCATTTTCGAAAACTGTTTTCCCCTCCCATTTTAACTACACATAGGGCAATCATGACAGGCTCTGCATCACCCACAACGCAGCCTGCAACATACAGCCCAGTGAGAATGGCAGTGCCAGTCAGAATTCTGCCAAATGCCTTAAAGAAGGATTCAGAGACATAAACAGTGGCCATTTCAAGGAAGACAAAACATTGATAAAATGAATATCTACAAATTAGAACAGACATCAGTAGGACACAGCTGAGTACGTCAACAGTTCCATAAATCACACCTGAAATGGATTGTCGAGCAGAATTTGGACGTCTCTGTTGGGCTAATGCAAGCACAATGGCATCCTCAACCTTGAAAACAAGAATCATGAATATGCATGCATAAATTACAAAATTTTCCAATAAAGACGACTAAAAGTATCAACAAAATGGCATAGGGAAGAACAATAACTCTGAAAAGAGAAATAATAGAGGAGCAATCATGAGAACGTAGTAAATTTCGATGTTTAAAGTAGAAAAATTACGTTCAAAGAAGCAAGCTCTTTCAAGCCCATTTCAACAGAAAGCATGCTCTCAATATTTCCTTCCCCTGTTAGATCATTCAAGTCCTGGACAAGTTTGCTCCTCCTCTCGAGATCATCATCACCTGCACAATGTTGTATGAATGCTTGAAAATATGAAAAGATGATATACAATCATGAGAGAATGAGGCTACTTTCAGACAAATGATAGCAATTACTACATTTGCCACAGCAAAAAAGATATAAACTGCAAAGATCAAAATTTATCACTAGCCTTTATTCCAACACTCCTCTTTAGCCTTTTGTCCTGCAGAAATGACAACTTCAAAAGGAAGAGGAGCTAAAGATGACCAATGTTCATGCTTTGACACAGCTATATCTGCACAAATACCTAGAAAGCATGCAAAGAAGCATGAGAAGAAATAAGTCAAATGTGATAAATGAACTGTGAAAGGAAATAAATAAAAGAGGAAGAACACATTAGAGTAATATGAAGCATATAGAAGCAAGCATCAATAGCAAATAGAGACATTCATGCAGAGTATGAAAATGAGGGTTGGGAGTTCAAGTGCAAGGCATTTAGGATTTTCAAATATTTTTATAATTTTCTGTTTCCTTTTCTCTGTTTGTGGTATTTTTCTTGTTAATATTCTGTTATGGTCTAGATAAGTAGAATATAAGTTCTTATCTACTTGGAAAGCAGTATTCTAATTTTATTAGGCTTCCTTCTTTTTACTTCCTTGGTTCCCAAGCACGTTAGTTATTTAAATAGAGTACTACATAATTGATTGACAGACTTGAGATTGAAATTGGAATTCTAGGGTTGATTCCTTGCATTGGACATGTGTCTGGATCTCCTCCCTAATTTCTCCTTCTATACTTCAGACAATAAGTTGACACCAAAGAGCCCTACATAGAAATAATAACTCGCACAGAACACTTAAGTGCTATTCTGCATTGAAATACCAAACATGATAGAGCCAGGTAACACAGAGCTGATGAATCAAAACAGGCAAAAGTTTTGGAATAAATAAGTCAAAAATTGAAGTTTCAAGGCTCTTTATGGCATTTTTCTTAAAGTTGTGTAATTCAGAATAAAAATGGTATTCTATGGGCATCTCAATTGCCCGATGATGTGCAGCCAAACAAAAAGCTTGAAAAGGAAAAAGAAAAGACAGTGATGTCAAAAATCAAAAACATAATTGCAACATGTAGCTTATACCATGTCGTGCAGCTAAGCCCCAGTAACGAGCAAGCCAGCACCTCTTAAGAACAACTTCCTCCTGAAATGTGGTTAGGGCGATACAGTTAGACTATCTATAGATGATTCTAGCAGGATTCTCGCAACTATATATGTACACACCATTTCCCCCTGAGTTAAAATCATTCTTTGTGTCATTGAGTGCAGAGCTTTTACTTCAGATTCGGCTCCATGAAGCTGCTCCATGACAACTTCAGCCTCATCTTTTGCATTCTGACCAAAGCAAAATACTGAATCAACAAAATAATAATATGCCGCAATAGCACCAGAAAACCCTTGTATAAGTCTACATATACAAAAATATATATAGAATATATAAATGGGCAACAAATTCAAATTTTACCTCTAAGTGAGACCTAAAAGACATAAGTTCCTCATCTTCACCATCTTTAGTTTGTTTTGCATCTTTAAGTGCAGCCTGTGATGAAGAAAAAATCTGTCAAATTTTAATTATAAATTGAATAGTCCACTTACTCGCAATATGAATAGCTCCCACTGCATTTCATTCACTTGACAACTCATAAAAATCAGAAAATTGAGAGATCCAATTATACAAATCTAAGTTTGATTGAATATATTTTAGGTGAAAAAAGTTAAAAGGGAGAACAAAATGAAGTTGAATAGCAAGTAGTTGTCAATGCATAAAACCACAATTCTAATTCCTGAGATTACCTCTCTTTGACGCAAAGCAGCTTCTTTTCTGCAGATGAATATAACATAAACTTAATCACCATAACACAAAAAGAAACTGGGAAACTATTAGGCATATTAAAAGTACAACCGACCTGCTCAATAACTTAGCTTCCAATGATACACCCTCTCCAAGAGCAGCAACCTGAGTCATGATGTGGCAACAAAGTGAATATATATATATATATATATATATATATATATATATATATATATCATGTAGCTTGAACTGGTAATATAATTAGAATGAAATTGAATATCAAGTGAATTCTAAAAATTATATAATACAGGAATGGGGCGGAAGGTGCAGAGGTAGTTGCAAGGACAGAAGGTCAGAACTGTTGCAAAAAATCCTCAAAATTATTCCCATTCAACAGATAAAAATCCAACAAATCCTCCTTGAAAATTCAAAAAATATTTGTTCTACTGAATTCTGGGTAGTTAAGAAAAAAATAAATAAAGTAAAATGAATCCCAAAGCTATGCTAAAACCTAAAATACAACCATAATAAATAAGTTCTTCTAATTGTCTGAGTCTGAGTGGCATTAATAGCTCCAAAATGGATACCAACCTTACACAAAAACGAGCTTGGGGTTCTGACATCAAAGTGTTATGACATAGAGGAGTTTCTGATTACATCAACCAGTAGGAATTAATCTCAAAATGCCACTATCCCAAGAGGCACCTAATAAGCTTCTACTGACCAGAAGAAGGATCCTTTTCAAAATTTGTTTCCCCCCTTCTTCTTTTTTTACACGAAATAACCATTGATTTTAGTAGGCGCATCATTCATGATTTCATGCTAAGGAAAATAGAATGAATAATCCATGCCTGACTGATCAATGACTGCAACAGGAAAAAATATCAGAAGGTGTGGCTTATGATCATGAATTTTAACAACAATGCTGCCAATGTGGTTAAAGGAACATTATCTGGACTTTGAAAGAAACACTAAGAAAGAAAGAGAAGATTATATGTTAAAGCTTAAGCTTTTAAGTGAAGCAGTATTCTAACATGGTATCAGAGTTGGTTACCAGGAAGTCCTGAGTTCTAGTCTTGTTGCCCGTATTTATTATGTGGTGTTTTAAAAATAACTGTATTCCCTGTAATGGGTATTTATCATTTGTTATCTCTCCAAGGGCTGTCAGGCTGCACGTGTGGTGGAGTGTTAAAGCTTAATATACATTGCTAGCCCACAACCTAATAACTAAAGCTTTTAGGTAAAGTGGCATTCTACCATTCAACAGTAACACCACAATAAGCCATCAAAATGAATCTTTTGAAATTACTAATTGTTTCTCATAAGATCCACTTGAGTTATAATCAACCCCAAGCTATGAATAAAACATCAAAGAATAGGGAGGCCACATCCATATAAAATTGATAATACGTTTGGTATGTTAGAAAATAAGGGCACCCAAATCTTTAGCTATACTATTATAAAATTGACCTGTTTCTCAAGCTCCCTAACTCTGGCATCAGCTTCCTCACATCTCTCTTCCTCAAACCTAAGCTGTACAAAAGATTTAAGAATATATATGTTACGCTTTATATATCAATAGAATCATGTGTATAAAAATTATTTAGTCCTACAGACAAAAAACAGCTTACCTTCTCAAGAATATTATCATTCTCTTCTTGTAGCATGTCAAGCTGCAGATAGAGCAAGTGTATCAGCTTGACAAGTGACAACAGAAACTTTTGATAGCAAAATGTGACATCCTCCACAAACGTCTCCTGTTTCTATAAATTCAAATATTGCACAGACGCACAGAGAAAGAGATGACAGGATTTAACATACTTCATCACGAAGTGCAGCAGCCTCATGTTGATCCCCAGTATCTTTTGAGTTGAAACGTCCTACATCTGCTGAGAATCTGGATTTTGTGTCAATCGGTAATACCCAACTCATTAACTAATTATATGAACTTTAAATAATTATGATATCTAACAGGTGACATGAGTTTACATCTAGAACAACCCCAAAATCCATACAAGGATTATGAGATTGCAGAGTCATACTGGTTCAAATAAAACAATAGCTTTGAATATTTATGATGGGGATCAACATTCTCCAAACATAACATTCACTGAGATGGTGTAACGTGGATGCATTCGCTAGGATGAAGGCAACTGCGCACCTTTACAAAAAAATGCATAACTTCATCTACAGAGGCCCAAATAACCCGATTCCAATTGGACTGGAAAGAAGACTCTCATACCTTTCTTTGGGTATAGGGAAAACCATGAAGTTCAAATTGTACACGGCTTGGCAGCCCAATAACAGTAGGCATTCGTCCAGAAATTCTGCATCACATGGACAGTTGCACACCTTCACCAAATATGTCATAACTTTCTTAAGAAAAGTCCAAATGGAGTGGTTCAAAGTATGTTGCAAAGAAAACTTCCATATCTTTAATTTGGTATACGGTAGGTGAGCTAATTCAAAGTATGGAACGTCTAGAAGGCCGAAGAATGAGACTATTTGTTTTGAAAATTCTACATTTTTGACTTTTTGATTTCACTTTATCATTTTCCATTCAAAGCTTGTTATATTTTATTTACTTATGGTTGGAGGGTTGTTCCAACATCTCTATATATAGTTGGGCATGTAAGTTATTAGGGACATCAAGTATTTTGAATTGAATCAATATTTATTACCTTGTGCTTAAGTTTTAAGCTTGTTCCCTTTTTGTGAGTGAGTGGTGAGAGACCCCCCTCTGTGTGAGTGAGTGGTGAGAGACCACATCCCTTTTCCTTTGGAGATTGAGTGGTGAGAGGCCACAAGATTATCATTCTCCATTTTCCATCTTACCATTCCAGTAGTTGTTGTGTGAGATTATTACTTCAACAATCAAGCAAATCAATCACAACCCCAAGAAGCGCCGAGAATCACCATTCGGGATATCGAGTAAGGTTCGAGTGTGTTGTGTTCATCAATCCGAATAATTTCAGTAAGCTCATTCCAATCACTTCCAAAATAAACCCTAGATAGCCAATATGATATTTATCTTCCATTAGCCTTTTCAAAATATCCATTGCATGTCTTTGAATAATCTCTGCAGACAAACTCTTCAAAGTCCAAAAGATTCTCATACTTGAATGCTTGATTGTGTCTCATTCTAAAAATATATAATTTGCATGTTTAGGCTTAATTCTAAGGCTTGAATTTACCATCTTTCAAGTAATTATCTTATCCTACTTGATTAGGTCCTTAAGGACAAGTCTACATGAATCCTAATACTTTTTTAATTTTCCACAACCTGTAGTTTTCGCATATAATTTATATTGGTCATTGTGGTTAATTAAATTCTCATCTTAAAGTGTATCTGGTGTGTGCACATTTGTGAGAGGGTCTTTGGTAGGACTAGGGTTCCTAGAATTGTCCTACATCATATTGGTATCAGAGCCTAGGTTTGGCTAGGTTGGCTAGTTTACATAGCTCGACTAGTGGATTGACCCTCCTTTTCATTTTGGTTGAATGCCCCATTGGGTGTTCCTTGTGTTGGCCTAATACCCATTAGATGGCAACTAGATCTAGAAATGCATACCGAGGTCATAGATCTGATTATGAACGGGATAACATCCTTGATGACCTCCAAGAACAAGTCCTTAGATTGAATAGGGACCTAGAAGAGGCCTTAACTAGAATTGAGAGGTTGGAAACTCAAAACCCACAAGACCCACCTAAAGGAAGCATAGAGCAACCCTTAGAACAAGAAAATGAAGGCCAAGAGAGGCCTCCATCTAGGGAACAACCTCTATCCACTGAGGATCCGACCTTGCTCTCCAAGAGGACGACCTCCTCCTCCACCAAGACGACCTCCTCCCAGAGCTAATTATGGGAGACCCCAACATCGTGATCCTTATGACCCATATTGGGATGATGAGGAATATGACTTGGATGAATTTCAAGGTTGGAGACCACACCATAGGGACTGACATGATCCTTACGAGGACATGACTAGGAAGGTGAAGATAGAAGCCCCTACATTTGATGGTCAAATGAATCCCAAACTTTTTCAAGATTGGTTAGCTGAGATGGATGCCTACTTTGAGTGGTACAGGATGATTGACCCTCATCGGGTCAAATTCGCTAAGATGAGATTAATTGGACAAGCGAAACTCCATTGGATGAATGTGGAGAGGCAAGAGGCTCACCTACGTCATAGGCCCATTGAGCATTGGGATTTGATGAAAGATAGGCTCACTAAAAAGTATGTGCCTATTAGCTACCAAGAGCGCCTTATGGATCAACTCTACAGCTTGCGTCAGGGTAATATGACTGTTTCTACGTATATGACTCAATTCGATGAGTTGTCTATTAGGTGTGGAGTTGATGAGACAGAGAGCCAACAAATTGCTAGGTTCCGCACTGGGTTAAGGCCTGAACTAAGGAGAGAGATGTTTCCCCATCATATAACATCTCTTGAACAAGCATTTAATCTAGCTCATGACTTTGAGCAGATGAACAAAGAGGCAAATGGGAAGGCGGTATGGCAACCCCTCAAATGAAACCTATCCTAGGAAAATCCAAGGCACTGACAAGTCTAAACAAGCATCTGTAGGGCAAGTCACTTCTCGCGGGAGCAACCCCACAGTCCAACAACCAGTGGACAAAGGGAAAGCCCCGATAATGGGATCCTCTCGCCAAAATTCTGGCACAGAAGTATGTTTCAAGTGCCACAAAAAGGGACACTTTGCCAGGCAATGCCCTAATAGGAATTTAGTAATTGAGAGAGAAGAGGAAGAGGAAGAAGATGATGCACCATATGATGCTGCAAATGAAGCAGGTAAAGATGTGCTAAGTAGTGAGGATGATGAGAATGTGCAGCTAAGTGTGATGAGACGTCTTATGGTAATGCCTAGGGGAGAGGAAGATTGGCGTCGTACATCTATTTTCTACACTTATATCAAGTGTGGGAGTAAAAGCTGCAAGATGATCATAGATGGTGGGAGCTGTATGAATGTGATTTCAAAGTCAGCAGCTGAAAAGTTGAGATTAAAAACAAAGCCTCATCCCAACCCATATAATGTTGCATGGGTCAATGCAACCACCATGCTAGTAAGCCATAGGTGTTTAGTCCCCATTAAAATTGGAGAGTATGAGGACCAAATTTGGTGTGACGTGCTGCCTATGAACGTTGCTCATATTCTATTTGGGAGACCTTGGCTATTTGACATGGATGTCTCACATAATGGGCATGCCAACACCTACTCTTTTAAGTGTAATGGCAAAAGAATCATTCTCAGTCCACTTGAGCCCAAGAGTGAGAAAAGCAAGAAGAAAGAGGAGACGAAAGGAAAACAAGTTGGTCGATCCTTACATATTCTGAACAAGAAGGACTTTGTGTTTGAGAGTCAAGAAACTCAGGTCGTTTATGTGGTTGTTGCTAAGGAAGCCGAGCAGAATAGTCTTGAGCAGGAGACACCTCTGGAAGTATTCCCCATACTTTCTGAGTTTGAAGATGTCATTTCTGAGCCACCGGGTGAATTGCCTCCGATGAGAGATATTCAACATGCTATTGATCTTGTTCCTGATTCATCTTTACCTAATTTGCCACATTATAGAATGAACCCAAAGGAACGTGACGAGCTAAAGAGGCAAGTAGATAAACTAAGGGAAAAGGGTTTTATTTAGGAGAGCATGAGTCCATGTGCATGTCTTGCCCTTCTCGCTCCCAAAAAGGATGGCACCTGAAGGATGTGCATTGATAGTAGAGCTATCAACAAGATCACCGTCAAGTATGGATTTCCTATACCTAGACTTGACGACATGCTTGATCAAATGGTGGGATCCCAAGTATTTTCCAAGATAGATCTTAAAGGTGGGTACCATCAGATTAGAATCCGACCAGGGGATGAGTGGAAAACTGCTTTCAAGACAAAGGATGGGTTATATGAGTGGTTAGTGATGCCCTTCGGCTTAACTAACGCACCAAGCACTTTCATGAGAGTTATGACCCAAATTTTAAGACCTTTCATTGGGCACTTCCTAGTAGTCTACTTTGATGATATCTTGATCTATAGTCAGACTAGGGAGGATGACCTTCTCCACTTGAGGAGCGTCTTTGAGGTCCTAAGAGAACAAAAATTGTATGCAAACCTAAAGAAGTGTGTCTTTATGACCACACAAGTCATCTTCTTAGGGTTTGTAGTCTCTGACAAGGGAGTTTTTGTTGACCCCGAAAAGGTCAAAGCCATCAGGGATTGGCCCACTCCTAAAAACATTCATGAGGCAAGGAGTTTTCATGAGTTAGCCACATTCTATAGAAGGTTTATTAGAAACTTCAGCACTATCATGGCTCCCATTACAAACTCTCTCAAGAAAGGTGATTTTTCATGGTCAAAATCTGCAACTAAAGCTTTTTTGGATATTAAGGATATGATGACTAGAGCACCAATGTTACGTCTCCCCGATTTTCAAAAACTATTTGAGGTTGCATGTGATGCATCGGGAGTTGGCATAGGAGGAGTGCTTAGTCAAGAAGGTCACCCAATTGCCTTCTTCAGTGAGAAGTTGAATGAGGCAAAACAGAGATATTCCACTTATGACAAAGAGTTTATGTTGTAGTGCAATCATTGCGACATTGGAGACATTACCTTCTTCCTCAAGAGTTTGTCTTATACTCTGACCACCAGGCCCTTAGGTATTTGCATACTCAAAGGAAGTTGGGGCATAGACACATAAAATGGGTTGAGTACATACAACAGTTCACCTTTGTGCTCAAATACCGAGCTGGTGTCGAGAACAAAGCAGCTGATGCTTTGAGTCAAGTTGTAGCCACATTGCAGACACTTCATATTAAGGTTATTGGCTTCGAAAGCATCAAGCATGAATACCCTCAGTGTCATGACTTTTCTAATATATTCTCTGATCTGCTTCAGGGTACTTCTATTACTCACCCCGATTTTGTCATTCATGATGGGTTCCTTTTCAAGGGAACGAGATTGTGCATCCCATCCACATCTCTACGTGACCAATTGATTGAAGAGTTACATGCGGGGGGCGCCACAAGTCATTTTGGTAGGGACAAGACAATTGCTATGGTAGAAGATAGGTTTTATTGGCCTAGTATCAAGAGGGATGTTGCCAGAATTGTTTCCCACTGCCGCACATGTCAGACAACTAAGGGCAAGAAACAAAAC
Organism: Malania oleifera; assembly: GCF_029873635.1. NCBI lineage: Eukaryota > Viridiplantae > Streptophyta > Magnoliopsida > Santalales > Ximeniaceae > Malania > Malania oleifera. Next base: position 86,608,938 of record NC_080428.1, on the reverse strand, counting down.
ACTGGGTTATACACTCCATTGCCAGTACCACACGTACCTTGGCAAGACATTAGCATGGACTTTGTGCTAGGACTCCCTAGGCCTGTGAGGGGAAATGATTCAGTATTTGTTGTTGTATATAGATTTTCCAAGATGTCACATTTTATTCCATGCAAGAAAACACATGATGCATCTAAAATTGCCACCATATTTTTTCGAGATGTAGTGAGACTTCATGGTCTTCCTAAGACTATTGTTTCTGATAGAGATGTTAAATTTGTTAGGTACTTCTGGAAAACTTTGTGGGCAATGCTAGGTACCAAGCTCAAGTTCTCAAGTGCATACCATCCCCAGACCGATGGACAAACTGAAGTGGTAAATAGGAGCCTTGGTGACCTACTGCGCTGCTTGGTTGGAGAGCATATCACCACATGGGATTTATGTCTTCCTATGACAGAGTTTGTATTCAATAGCTCAGTGAATAGGACCACAGGACTTAGCCCTTTTCAGATCGTCATTGGTTATAGTCCCAGGAAGCCTATAGACCTCATTCCATTGCCACCAGAGTCTAGAGTTAGCGAGTCAGCTGATACTTTTGCAAAACACATACATGACTTACACTCTGAGATCAGAATGAAAATTAATTTGAGCAATGAGTATTATAAATCTACTACTGACATACATCACGGGTTGCAGGAATTTTCAAAAGGTGATATGGTTATGGTTCGGATTCGTCCCAAACGAATTCCTTCAGGAACGGTAAGAAAGCTTCATGCTAAAAAGATGGGACCATTTAAAGTCCTAAAGAAAATAAGCTCTAATGCATACATGTTAGATATTCCTCTTGATTATGGCATAAGCAATGTATTTAATGTTGAGGATCTAACCCCTTTTCTTGAAGTCAATTCTTTTTCAGAGCCTAGCCATACTAACCCTACAGGTGATCTTTCCCCATTTATAGACACAGATTCTATGAAAGAGCCAAAATTGCCTTTGCCACCACCATTAATTCCACGCAAGAAACTTGAGCAAATTGAAAAGATTTTGGATGATAAAACAACACACACACGGTCTGGATCATATAAAAAATTCTTGGTCAAATGGAAAGGCAAGCCCCTATCAGAACGAAGTTGGATCTTAAAGGAAGAAGTTCTGCGCCTCAACCCAGAACTATACACTGAGTATCTTCAACAAAATTCTTCGGGGCAGAATTCTTCTCAGCCAAGGAGAGATGATGGGGATCAACATTCCCCAAACATAACATTCGCTGAGATGGTGTCACGTGAATGCATTCGTTGGGATGAAGGCAACTGCGCACCTTTACAAAAAAATGCATAACTTCATCTACAGAGGCCCAAATAACCCGATTCCAATTAAGCTAGAAAGAAGACTCCCATACCTTTCTTTGGATATAGGGAAAACCATGAAGTTCAAATTGTACACAGCTTGGCAGCCCAATAACAGTAGGCATTCGTCCAGAAATTCTGCATCACATGGACAGCTACACACCTTTACCAAATATGTCATAACTTTCTCAAGAAAGTTCAAATGGAGTGGTTCAAAGTGTGTTGCAAAGAAGACTTTCATATCTTTAATTTGGTATATGGTAGGTGAGCTAATTCAAAGTATGAAACGTCTAGAAGGCCGAAGAATGAGACTATTTGTTTTGAAAATTCTACATTTTTGACTTTTTGATTTCACTTTATCATTTTTCATTCAAAACTTGTTATATTTTATTTAGTTATGGTTGGAGGGTTGTTCCAACATCTCTATATATAGTTAAGCATGTATTTTGAATTGAATCAAGATTTATTGCCTTGTGCTTAAACTTTAAGCTTGTTCCCTCTTTGTGAGTGAGTGGTGAGAGACCACATCCCTTCTCCTTTGGAGATTGAGTGGTGAGAGGCCACGAGATTATCATTCTTCATTTTCCATCTTACCATTCCAGTAGCTGTTGTGTGAGATTATTACTTCAACAATCAAGCAGATCAATCACAACCCCAAGAAACGCCAAGAATCACCATTCGGGATATCGAGCAAGGTTCGAGTTTGTTGTATTCATCATTCCGAATAATTTCAGCAAGCTCATTCCAATCACTTCCAAAATAAACCCTAGATAGCCAATATGATATTTATCTTCCATTAGCCTTTTCAAAATATCCATTGCATGTCTTTGAATAATCTCTGCAGACAAACTCTTCAAAGTCCAAAAGATTCTCATACTTGAATGTTTAATTGTGTCTTATTCTAAGGATATATAATTTGCATGTTTAGGCTTAATTCTAAGGCTTGAATTTACCATCTTTCAAGTAATTATCTTATCCTACTTGATTAGGTCCTTAAGGACAAGTCTACATGAATCCTATAACTTTTTTAATTTTCCACAACCTGTAGTTTTCGCATATAATTTATATTGGTCATTGTGGTTAATTAAATTCTCATCTTAAAGTATATCTGGTGTGTGCACATTTGTGAGAGGGTCTTTGGTAGGACTAGGGTTCCTAGAATTGTCCTACATCAATTTATGTTGGAGGAAATATAAAATCCTGCACTGCAAGAAATTTGATATGCCTATTTAAAAAAGAAAAAGAAAAATAAAAAGAGATATCATGACATATCCTTTATTACCAATATGCAGATGACATTTAGGATATAACCAAACTATGTACTAGACAAGAACTAACATGTTTCCAGAACAAATAGTTATTGAACAAAATTAAGCTTCATGGGCCAGGCACCATGACAGAAGTTAAACTGGTTCCAAGCCAAACATTGCAAAAAAGTTCATCTTTTCTAATTAGAAAAATAAACCTGAACAGTCTCAAAATACTACCAATAGAAATTACTTTTTTTTCAATAAACATAGGATATTAAATTTATTTGCATTCTTGATAAATTAAAAGAACAATTACCTTTTCTCTCTTTGCCTATTAATAGGAGGCTCTATTGGTGGTACAGAAACTGAGATCTTCGGCAATGCCTTATTAGGCGGTGCCACTGGCACAGAACGAAGAGACACTGCAGGCCTTCCTGTTGATGTAGAGCGAACAGATGGATTTTCATCCACAAAGTTCCTCGCTAACTAATTAAAATATGAAAAAAGAAATGAAAAAACTTCAATTAGCCTCTGCATACATATTTGCAAATGTATGCATCACACATGCATGCAGAGCCATATACTGAAAGAATTAAGCTCACTGATGACGCAAAATGGCACCAAGACTTTCATAAAAGCAAATTTTCTCATTATTTGGTTTAACATTTAAAAGTAAAAAGGTCCAATCAACACCACTGACAATCAAGGTCTTAAATATAACACGTACCCTGCATTACATTATATGATTATAATCACTACCCAAAACTTCAATTCAACTAACCTTTCAACCCCAGCAAAGATTTCTTTTCGGCACAAAAATAGTGAATTGTAGCTGAGCTCTCTTGAATACATGTCAAATGTTTTTTTTTTAAATTTAAAAAAAGGTTTTAAAATTGGTTACTAGATGGCACCCACTACTAACCTACTAACTAGATAGCCTCCATATGCAAGCATTTTCATTTCTACTCCTGTTCCTTCCAGGAACCAGATCTGCTGGACTCTGCTGAACTCTGCTGAACCCTAAAGCCAAACTCAAGATAGTTCATTTCCATTTTCCAAAAATTCAGTCAAAATTAGTCAAAAACATATTAAAAACACAAGGTATGCCAAAAATTCAGTCAGCTTTAGTCAATAACTGATTTGAAACACGATGTATGCCAAAATAAATTAACTCAATTAGTCAATAACAAATTAAAACACGACATATGCCTCAGAAGAAAATTCAGTACTCAAGTGGAAGGATCACTGTTGTCTTAAGAAATCTGAATACAACCAAAGTGCATGGTCGCAACACAGAAAACTAACAATAAAATGACCGCATGCAAAGGGACAGTTTATTCTCATTATCATTTTACGAAAATTCAATCAAAAAATGTACGCCGAAATTCACTTCTATAGCACAAAGATCAGTGTAATACAGGTCACGAAGACCGATCACAACGCTGACTAAACATCAACCGGACTGTACGCTCGGCGAACGCCACGGAAGAAGAATAAAATCACTCAAATGAGTCAATAACTGATTAAAACCACAATGTAGGCAGAAAATTCACACCTCAAGCTAAAGCATCGCTGTTATATGGGAAACAGAGGCTGATCTAGGTAATGACTAAATATCAATCAAATTGTACGCTCAAAATACAGCGAAAGGAGTAAAATTACCGCAGGGGAAGAAGATCTACCGATCCTGCTAGACGGAACCGCAGGATTGTTACTGCTGACATTCTTGGAGAACGGCAGAGGAGGAGGACCACCGAGACGGAACCCTAAGTCGCCTTCGTCGTCTTCGTCGTCGTCGGCGTCGGCCGTCTGAGACGCCATGACCTGCGCCAGGCGCTGAGCCGCTGCCTTGGCGGCGAAGTTCTGCGTCTTCTTGATGTTCGAGATGCCAGTGACGGAGGACGACCGAGCGTGGTGGTGGCGTGCCGGCGAAATTCCGGGAGAAGAGGAGGCTGTGCTGCCGGACTCGCTGCTCCATTGGCGAGCATAGACGGGACTGTCGGTCCGTCGCCGGTCCATCAGTGTGCAAAGTTCGATTGATTCTAACAAGCCCTAGGAAATCGCGAATGTAGATCTTCGTACAAGAAGACACATTCGAAGGGAGGGCGGAGAGATCAGCGGAGGAATGGATAGTTTCCCTCCTGAAATGGTGAAGAATCTGCGCTCATCAGGTGTCAAAACTTGTCAAACGGCGAAGGTGTGGGCAGGAGTGTGTGCGCGCGCACCTGCGTCACGCTTGGCCTTACTCTTTGTATTCTATTGACCATTATTTTTCATACTGTTCGAAAAATGAAATTTATAAATATTAGAGAGATTTTAAAGTCGTTTTAGACTACAGAGCATGAATATGGAGAGTTAATTTAAAAATAATTAATTATAATCTTATATTATATTTTATTTAAATATATTTAAATTTAAAATTTATAATCCAGATTATAATATTTAAATTTTTTGTTTTAAATTTCATTGGGTGCTTTACCCATTTTTAGTGTATATTTCAAGGTTTTTCATTATGAAAAGACATTAGGAAAGTAGAAATAAAATACATAACCTTTGGAGCAGCACGTTTATCCTATTTAATCTTTTAAAATACATTGATTAGTCATTAAGGAAATATAATTAAATTAGATAAAAAATTTGTGATAATTAAATACGAAATTACTACTCATTATCTGTGATGTTAAGGTTTATGTGTAAGTAATGAGCACCTAAGCCTTATTTGGACCCTAATAGATCCTATTCTGCCAAGTCCACGTGTCGAATTGGGACCATCACGAGCTACTGATGAGTAACACAACTCTAATTGGCAAATAAAAAAATTAGCATCATATTAGTCATCGAAAATAACAATTTATCGTAATGAAGACTTGTCATCCTCTAATATTGTCTTTCATCATAACAAAAAATATATGCAAACTTTCTTACTCTTTTTTGTTAGATGAGATTATTGTAATATTTATAAAAAAATAAAAATAAAAATAAAAAAGACTTGCACTCATTTATGACCTTTATTTTTTTTCATAAATTGTTGATGCCAAAATGTGAATTGTTGTTCCAAAAGCTACAATACTTCAGTTTCTAAAGGGAGACTAATGTACAATCCAAAAAATGAACCCTATGCAACCATGCAGATTTTATCGACAAAGAAAATAGTAAGCTAAGTAAAAATTATTTAGATTATAAAACCTTAGTATCTTTTATTGAAAGAAGTTTTATTGAGAGTAATTATAGACATTAGAGATAGTACTGCTAATAATCCTGCATGTATGTTGATGAAGTCTTTAGCATCGGCTAAGTACAAGTATTACTTGATTGGAATTTGCAATTTGTGAGTATATTCTCGTGAGGATATAAGATAGAGAAGATGAAAGAAAAAAGATTGTCATCCATATGTAACTGGAGGGAGCGATTTTTCATATGAATGCTTGGGTCAACTCCATATGAATGTTTCAAAAGAATTCTCTCATCTAAATTCTCTCATCTAAATTCTCATCTAAGAAAAGTGTTACTAGTCTTCCTATGTCTTAGTTAATGCATTTATATTTTATAATAAATCTTTTGCTCATGAGAGAAGTTATTTGTAATAAATTGACAATTTATTCTTTCATTAAAGAGATGGGAGTTTTTGTATTGAAAGAAAGAAAAGTAAAGAGTTGTTACCAAAAGGAGTTAATTTGCATATGTAATTTGAGGAAGAGTTAATCTTCTCTTACCATCTTCGTCTGTGGTTGTGGATTATAAGCTAAATGTTTTGTTTTTCTGGCTCTTATACTTTGTGGAGTGCATAGACAAAAGGAAGGAAAACATATGTTGAAGTCATTGGTGTTGTGCAGCAGGCAATCGTCGACGAATGGGCCTCATTCATCGACGAGTGGAGATACTGAGAGTAGATAAAATTCATACATTCAGAAGTCGTAGATAAATGGGCCTGATTCATTGACGATTGGACACTAATCGTTGACGAATGGACTCAGGGCTGTGATGATGATTTCAAATTTTGAATGTGAACGTTAGGACGATTAGGTATTCGGAGGGAAACCTCTATGGGATTATTAAATATGTCATTCTAGGCATATTGCAGTGTGTGGAAAGGAGAAAATAGTGAAGATCATTGAAAATCATTGTATTGTGTAATTTGTAATCTTCATAGTGGAATCTTTTCTAATTGCTCGTGGATGTAGACTTTGTCGAATCACGTAATTCCTGGTATTGTTTTTTTTTTTATTAGATAGGAACTCCAGCCACCGACGACTCCTTTGGACCCCTTGGTGTGGTACCAAACCTACGAATCAACATCCTCCGCCCCCAAGTCTCACTGATCGGGGTAAAGTCCGGATTCGGACACAGCTTTTGTGCATCAGTTGGACGTTCGACCAACCTGACTCCTAAGACACATCTCCATTACCATCCACGGTCTCCATTGGCTCACAAAGAACTCTCACCATCCAAGATCTCCGCTGGCTCACAGAGCGAACTTTCGCCGTCCACGTTCTCGCTGGCTCACAGAATAAACTCTCACCATCCACAAGTACCGTTGGCTCCGTGAGTGTATCTACCTAGAATTGAACTCCCAATGATCCTTCTTACTTACAGATGCCTTTCCACCACGCCCTGTCGTGGGGGTGATAATTCCTAGTATTATTGCTTTCTTTTTGTTGCTATGATTGTGGAAATATTATGTATTCAATGTTTAGATTGTTGCAAGGGTATGTTTGATCCTTTGTACAATATACATATTCCGTCGTGCATTGTTTGAGAAGCATTATTTCACAATAGTAAACCACTTAAGTTTAGTTGTGTTAGAACCGAAGGATTTTATGGGTGGGTATGATACACATGGGTGAGTACCAACTTGACCCAAAAGTTTAAACCTATTAAATTTTGGGTCCAATCATGTATATAAGAACTCATCATCTGCTCTATTTTTCCAATGTAGGACAAACTCATAAGTGAAATTCTCAATAATTTAACTCTCATGTGACTTTTTAAAAGATCCTTTTAAAAAAGAGTTGATGGAAAGGAGTTTTTTTATATTATTTTTAAAAATTTTGGTCTCCCTATGAAAAATGAGTTGTTAAAAAGAAAAATTGGCTTTAAGTGTTTGGTAAAAAAGTTATAAGATGCCTAAAAATATTTAAAATGTCTAAATTAGATACTTACTTTTAGGAAATATAGTTAATACATTGACAAATTTATAATATTTGAAAAAAGGTAAACAACAATGAAATTGAATAATTTATTTAAAAAAAAACTAACTTTTAGCTTTTAGAAACTTAAAATTTATAACTTTTAAAAGCTCGTCAAAAAAGTTAAAAGTTGACTTTTAAAGGCTAAAAAAAATGCGCCCCAACTTTTACTTTCGAAAATAAGAAGTTGAGGCAAAAAATGAGAGGTCAAACTCACCCTTCTATCTTATATCTATTTTCTTACATGTCTCTTTTGTCATTCACTTTCTTAATTGTCGCACTTGTTGATTCCAACAACATAGAACCATGGAAATAATTGACACAATGTTTAAAAGAAAATTTAAAATATACAATTTGACTTCAAGAAATTGAATGGATCAAGAGAAAATTAGAAAAATTAAAAATCAAGATTTGTACTTTTTATATAATAAGAAATAAAAATATATAAAATATGGCAGTAAATAGTTTGACCCTTAAATCTTGTATCTGTTTTCTTATATTTTTGTTTTATTATTCACTTGCTTTCTTAATTGTCACACTTGCTAATCCCAACAACATGAAATTGTGGAAATAATTGACACAATGATTAAAAGAAAAATTAACATAATTTGACTTCAAGAAACTGAATGAATAAGGGGGAAATTAGAGAAATTTAAAAAATAAAGATTTGTACTTTCATACAATAAGAAAGAAAAATATATAAAATAAGGCAGCAAACATCATTGACAAATACCTAAAATATAAGATAAAATAATAAAAACTCAAATTTGTATAAAGAAAAAAGATAATAAATGCTATTAGTGTTTATACTCCTCATGGTTTCATTATGACCTTCAAACCCTTTTGTGCTTTACAAAAATGTGCAAAATAATAATTTTTTTTATTTAACAACAAGTGATGAAAATGCAAATGCATCCACAAAACAATTAATTCAGTTACAATATTAATTGATTGGGTTAGTATCCATACAAATTTTAAGGATTAATTAACTCATATTCACCGTGTAGTGCATCCTTATCACCCACCTTAAATGGAATGACTAACATCCTTTTCATTTCCCACAATTCTATTAGGAGTCTTTCATTGTCATCCTTATTTGTCATGTATTTGCTCGCTTCTATTGACAAACACTAATATTAACAAGCTTGCAAGCAGGTATATGTTAGAGCATTGAATTGACTTATTTATAGGTGGCGAAGAGAGGGAAAAGGCTTTAAACTTTGTATAAATATTAAACAAATTACTTAATAACCTGATAAAAACGTAGAAGGAGAAAAAATTTCTATCGATCTGATTCACTTTGTTTTATAAAATAATCACTCTCTAATTGTAAAAGTAAATGGTGCTACATATGAAATGTTTTAGTCACTATGAGTTGTACGGTGATGCTTGTTATGAGGCTTGATTTCTGCAATTTATCTCACAACTGTCAATACTCCCCCTAAAATCAAGCCTCATAACAAGCACCACCGTACAGCTCATAGTGACTAAAACATTCCATTTACTTTTACAAATAAAGAGTCATTATTTTGTAAAACAGAGTGAATCATATCAATAGAAAAATGTTCTCCTTCTGCATTTTTATCATGGAATCTGAGCAACTCCTTCTTCAATATCTTTAAACACTTCCACAAACACCCCTGCCACTAGCCCACTTGTCTCAACCAAAGCAGTCTCTTGGGCGTCTTCTCCTTCCACTGTAAGTGTGATCCCTGGCCTATCTACTAAGCAATATCACCAATTGATGGGTCTTCTTCGAGCAAGCCGTGCGGATGAATTCTCTAGTATCTCTAGCATTTTATCTTTCATTGCTTCTATGCCTTCTCTGCCTTGGGTTATTAACACGGGTGCTTCAGTGCATGTGGCCTCTATGAAATTTTTGCCACATGCTACCCACATCACAACTTATTTATAGTTTCTTACATGACCCACATGAGCCACGGCTCAAGTCACTCACAAGGGCAATCTTCAATTATCACCCTCCTTCCAGCTTACTAATGTGTTGTTTGTCCCTGGTTTTAAATACAATCTTATTTCTATCAGCCAGCTTACTAAATCTTCATCTTCTCTTGCTTTTTTTTTCATTCCATCTCTTTGTATTTTTCAAGACCACCACATGCACGAGGAACCTGAATGGAATGGGTGAGGAGCGTGGAGGTCTCTATCACCTTTGAGCCCCGGGCCCCATTGCTCTTCACACCTATTTTGCTCTTAACCCATTAAGGCATTTTTGTTTAGGTCATCCATCCCTTCCTTGTACTCCAAAAGTTTTTTTCTCATTTGAATAAATATGCTCATTGTGATATTTATATTCATGCTAAAAATACTCATTGTTGAAACTCCTCAACAAAATGATGTTGCCGAACGAAAACATCGTCACCTTTTAAATGTTGCTTGTTGTTTACGTTTCCAAGCTTCTTTACCTATCTCTTTTTTGGGGTGAATGTATCATAACTGCTACGTATTTGATTGATCATACCCCGCCAATCTCCCTACACCATCAAACTCCGTATGAACTTCTTTTTCATAAAACCCTCACTTATAAGCATCTTCATGTTTTTGGTTGTCTATGCTATGCACATACTTTGAACATTCATTGTGACAAATTTTCACCATGGGCCCCATGCATCTTCCTTGGTTATTCTCTTAGTCACTCCACCTATCATATATATAAGCATAGAAACCAAGAAAATTTTTTCTTCACATGATGTTCTGTTTGTTGAGACTGTCTTTCCTCATGCTGACCCTAAACCTATAACCTCACATACGCTCCCCCCATTGTCCCTATGTCCCTATCGACCCCAATCCTATCTTCATTGAATTTCATTCCCAAGATCATTTTCCTAACCAAACCTAGACAGTCCAACAAATAGTCCCACCGATAGTCCCTCTCTTGAACCCATTGAAGCCAACCCCCCCCACTGTCTCTTCTCAGCCACATTGCCAGATCACTCATCCCTCCTACCTTTAAGACTATATATGCTCAAATCTCCCAGAGTCTTCATGATCCAATCCCGCTCCAAAGACTTTCTCGGGTATAGTTCATTCTTTACCTAATTTTCTCTCTTATCGCTTTTTTTAGTCATAACCACTTTGCTTTTCTCACCCCTATTTCCAAAAATTTTCATGACCCTCAATCTTATTCTCAAGTTGTTCTTGTTCCTCATTGGCGGGCTGCTATAGCTAATGAAATCAAAGCCCTAGAAACTAACCACACCTTGACTCTCGAACCTCTTCCTCCCAACAAAAAAGCCATTGGTTGTAAGTGGGTTTACAAAACCAAACTCATGGCTGATGGATCCATTGAACATCATAAAGCTTGGTTGGTATCTAAGGGTTACACCCAGATAAAATGTAACGACCCAAAAAATAATGGTATTTAAATAATAAAGAGAGAGGAAAAATGGAAATAGTATCAGAAGGAGGCAGCGTTCGTCGACGACATCGCATTTTGGATGGAATAACCCGAAATATTTTTCGCAGGGTCTCATCGACAAACTCCCTGTGTTCATCGACGAGTGCATAAGGTACCTCGTCGACGAAGCTATGACTCATCAACAAGAAGATACCAAGAGTGGAATTTGGGGTACTCTGAATTTCGTCGACGAAGGGCAAGGTTTGTCGACGAAATTACTTAAGGACTCATCGACGAGATGACGTGGCTCGTCGACAAATCCCGTAGTATAAATAGTGAAAATTCAGATTTTTTATCCTATTTTAGCACAAATTACCCTCTCTCTCTCTCTCTCTCTCTCTCTCTCTCTCTCTCTCTCTCTCTCTCTCTCTCCTCTTTCTACCCCTACGGCCTCTCCTTCTCTCTTCGATTTTGGCCCCATCAGTTGCCGAATAGACAATTTGAGGCCACCACGATGTTCCTGGTAGAGTTCTCTTCAAGTCTGCAGGAGCGGATCGTTGGTGAAACGAAATTGGAATTCATCCCAAATCCAGGGTAAGGTCTTTTATTCAGTTTTTGGCCTTCTGACAGTTGTAGGAAATGATGTAGGCCAAGAAATATTGATATTCTATTATGGAAAATATGGTTTTCAGGGTGTTGAGTAAGGGGATTTTAGCAGGAAATCAGGTAAGAGAAATATGCTATGCTAGGTAGTTCTAAAATGATTTCCAGTATGAAATGTTTATTTTTACCAAGTTATTATTTATAGCAGGACATTATACAGATCATGAATTATGAATATTATGTAATAAATTACTCTGTGGCTTGAGAATATAAATATAGTACAGAAGCAAGTTTTATAGTATTTTCAGGGTATGTTTTTATAGCATATACAACTAGTAGATATGTTTTTTTAGTAATTACAGTACCATGATTATACAGTTTTCAGTACCATGATTATACAATTTTCAATATCATGATTATACAGTTTCTAGTACCATGATTTACAGATTACAATTCAATTCAGAAATACAGTTGACACAGTTATAGTTTATTTCAGTATCATGGTTATTACAGTTATTTCAAAATCATGGTAAATTAAATAGTTGTATATAGAGATGTATTATATAGTATTAGACCCTGTTGGACCATACAGTTACAGAGCATAGTACCGTAACTACATACAGTTTACAGAGTGCAACCACCTATTCAGATAATACGTGATAGTAGGTCGATCATATAGTGCGCTAGACGTGGACAGGCTCCCCATCAGATATGGGTTGAGGAGGGCAGATCAGACCAAGGGAGTATAGCGGTTTACCCAGGTTGACAAGCCAAGATAGATCTCGCCTACGGGCCACACAATCCTGTCATGAGGGGTTAAATCATGACACACAGTTATCCACAGGGAAGTTTTCAGTTATTTTTTTGTATATACAGATTTACAGGGACAAAGAACATACTTACGTACATTAGAAGTATTTTAAATAGTAACCTAAAATACTGATATGTTAAGCAACATGGGAATGGTGGTGGATTCTATTACTTGTACTGTATTTGCATATCCAGTTATACATGATTTTATAAAAACAAATTTTCATAGTATTGTAACTCAATTGCCACACACTAGTAATAGCATATTTCGTCTTACTGGGCGTTGGCTCATCCCAATTAGTTTAACAATTTTCAAGTGATCTAGGTAGGCAAGCAGATCAGGCTCACGGGTAAAGGGGCCTTGGTATTGCCCTGATAGTTGCATGAGTATTTTTGGGAATATTTTGTATAGCCCCAGCCCAGTTGAGAGTATTTTGGGGAACAGTTGTACATGTATATTTTGGGAAACAATTTAACACTCTGGTATTGTATATATTTACATATGGTTATGTTTATGTGATTTCTGCTTCTCGCTACTTAAGTTGATGATTGAGTTTATTTTAGTATGGTATCAGAGCATGTTAAATGTTATAGTATAAAAATAAAAATAAAAATAAAAATAACCCAGTTAAATAGCAGGTCGTTGAATCAAAGGGATTTCATCTATACATGTTTCAAGCAATCCTTGGTGATTGAGGTTTGATAAATAAGTGATTGCTTTGTGGTTCCAATATATATATATATATATACCTCAAAGATTTGTCATCTCTCATACTCATATATTTACTATTTTTATTAAGAAGAAAAATCCTTGTGTTATTACTTGAAAAAGTTATTTGAGAAAGGATTTTGCTAAAGGTTGAATATTTGTGATATTCAAGTTTTTATTTTCATTCAAAGACTTGATATTTTGTTATTACAAAAATTATTTGATTGAAAATTTTAAGAGCTTTTAAATACATATTCTTGAGGGATATTTAAAATCATTAAATAAAGTCTTTGATCTTTGGAGCACATATTATATATATATATACGAAGATAATATTGTTGATTTAGATTTTTGGAGCAAAACTGATTTATAGATATTTTTACAAAGATCATCAAGTTGGATTAAATCTTTGAAGCTAAATGGTCATATATACACAAAGATTATAAAAAGGATTCATTGACCATATCGCACAAAATGTTTTATCATATGATTATGTACTAGGATTTATCTTGTACTCACTAGCTTGGTTAGAAACATTTTCAGTTTTACAAAAATTGTATTCATTATTTTGTATTCACGGTTCGGGCTATGAACCAGGGTAGAGAAGGAAGCTACGCCTCTTGTATGCAACAGATTGTAAGGGAAGTTCCGTCCCAATTAAAGGAGCAAATTTTTAGTGGAATCCTTTAGTGGGTTGCTCAAGCGAGGATGTAGGCTGGGGTAGGCCGAACCTCGTAAAAATAGGGTTTGCATCTCTCTTACTCTTACCTCTATTTAATTTTCACGTAATCTTATTTGTGTGAAAATTGTGAATATTTTAAATATATAGTAGGTCGACAAAGTAATTGGGTAAAATAGGTTGATTAATTGAAAAACATTGAGGTAGTTGTAAGTAGCTTACAAGTTTATAATTGATAGTTTTCAAAATTAGAACTTAAAGGACTTAATTTTTAAAATAACCAATTCACCCCTCTCTTGGGATAACACCGGAATTCACATTTGGTATCAGAGCAATGTTACATAGATTTAACCGTTTTTTTTGTAAAAGATCACAATGGCACACATCAGTGTAACCCCATTCGGTGAGGGACACTCGTCCACTAGATCACCAATATTTTGTGGTGTAAATTACACCTACTGGAAACTAAGGATGAATATATATCTTTTAAATGTTGATTGGAAAGCAGAGAAAATAGTTTCTAAAGGAAATCATGTTCCTATGAAAGTAGTTGATAAAGTAAATGTACCTAATATTGAAGATGAGTATACTAATGAAGATTGGAAATCTGTTTAAATAAATGCTACTACTATAAACCTTCTATATTGTGCACTAGCTGTTAATGAGTTTAATAGGGCGATGGCCTGTAAAACTGCTAAAGAGATATAGAGAAAATTAGAAGTAACATATGAAGACACTAAGGAAGTAAAATATTGTAGGATATATATGCTTACTAGTGAATATGAGACATTTAAAATGACTGTTGATGAGTCTATTCAATCCATGTACACTAGATTCACACACATCATGAATTTATTAAATGTTCTTAGTAAATCTTACCTTACTTATAAATTAATCAGGAAAATCCTTAGGGGACCACCGTCAGTTTGGGAAGCTAAAGCTACTGTTATAACCAAAGGAAGGAATCTGAAAAAGAAGTCGGTTGATGAACTGATTGGTTCACTCATCACATATAAGCTAACAATAAATGAGAGGAAAAATGAGCAAAGTAAAGCAAAGAGAGTTACAGCTCTTAAGGCATTGTCTAGCAGCTCTAGTGAAGGAAGTAACTCAGAATCAGAAGATGATATGACACTGCTAACAAAGAAGTTCGGAAAGTTCCTGAAGAAGAATAAGAAGTTTAACAGAAAATTCTAGAACTCGAAATCAGAAAAAGAAGAGTCTAGCAAGAGGAAACAAAAGGAAGATCCGCCAACTTGCTACAATTGCAGAAAGGCTGGACACATCAAGCCTAAATGTCCTAAACTAATGAAAGTCTCCAAGAAAAAGAAGAAGACTCTAAAAGTCGATTGGGACATGCACAACACAAGCAGTTCAGACGCTGAGTCTAGTGATGATCTGGTAGCCAATCTGTGTCTAATAGCACATGATGACCTTGAGATACAATCATCTTTCTCAGCATCTTCTTATTATTCCAGTGATTCTGAAAATGAAAATAGCATGTCTTAGTCATTTTTCTTTATTGACAAATTTTGCTTCTTAGTACTTTGGTCAAATTTTCCCTTTTTGGTCTTTGAATTCACATGAGCCACCAAGTGAGCACTTTATAGTTTATGATGCTTCAACCTCTCTTCCTCTTGAACACACATGGTTATGAGTTCCGTTATTATCCAATTTTCTTTATGAGTGTTCTATGAAATTTTGAAATGTCCATACTCTGGTGGAAGAGAGTTCAGAATGAAGTGAACCAAAAATGGTTCCTCAATTTCTATCTTTAAGGATTTTAATCCAGCCGCTAAGTCCTTCATCTCCATGATGTGATCACGAACACTTTTAGAGTTGTCAAAAGTTTTGTTAGTGAATTTCTTCATCAGGGTACTAGCAAGAGCTTTACGTGAACTGACAAACTAATCTTCAGTTGCCTTAAAAAAATCTCTAACATGTTCATGCTCATCAATCATCGCATTTCTAATGCTCTTTCCCATATGGGACTTTATGAGCACTAGACTTAAATGATTGGTTTGCTCCCACCATGCATGCTTATCAAAGATTTCTTGTGCGTCACCATCCTTAGGGGTAGGTGGTTTCACTTCCTGAAGTGCATAATCGAGATCCATGTACCCAAGAGTAAACATAAGGGAATCCTTTCAGTCAAAAAAATTATTTTCTTCAAGCATTGGAACATGTTGTGCACTATTAACTAAAGAAAAAATTGCAAAACCAAGAAATGACTTAAATGCTATGAAATAAAATATTAAAACTTTATATAGTAAACTCCACCTTCCTATGGGCCAAGGTTGCAAAACGCATGAATTACCAAATAGAATGAAAACATGAAAGAATATCAAACAAAATAACATGTTAAAAACATAAGCAGTGTGAAAATTTGTACCTCTGTCTATTGTGTTTGACTTGTAAATATACTACTAAGAGCTACTTCAATCTCTAGAAAAGAAAATTATAATTTTATGAAGTGTCTTCTAGTCTTTAACTTAGACTTGATGGGATAGATTGATGGAATACATAGGCCCTTTTATAGGCAAAACTAGGGACCCTTCACATAACTCTTATGACTTTTGAGCTCCCTCATTAGTTCTATCCATCAAGAAACAAATATGAAGAGCTTATAACTTTATCACTAATAAGACTATTAATTCATGCACTCATTGGATAAATAACCACCAAGTGCACTTAATGTGAAATGTAAACAATCACAGCTATCACTTAATATGGTTATTGGAACTGTAAAATAAAGGTGAAATGTGAATCACTTTAAGGGAATATTTATAAAATAATATAAATATTTCTTACATGGTCGAGTTACCATTAATCCCCAAAATGGAGGATCTGAAAGTAAATGCTTGAGATCCATCTTACAATATTTTCATTAAAGAAAAATAATAATAAAAAAATGGTTAAGTTATTTTAATAAGTTATTTAGTTAAGACCAAGTAGGAGCCTTGGAATTATAATTGATGGATACGGAGAAAGTTAAAACCTTGATAATCATCTGCAAAATTACACTTGATGAGATTAAGTTTGCATTAAAAATATATTAAAAATATGCAAAAAAAAGTTACGGGATTGATTGACATTCCAATTGAAGTTTAGGGATGCATAAGTAGCCATGATATTATTTAGTTAACTAACTTATTTAACACAATTATAAAATCTAAAAAATATCATACAAATGTATCAAAAAACACTTTGATATCTATATTAAAAATAAAAAAATATCAAAATTTAACAAAATCATAGAATTAAACTTATGATTCATAGAATGAAACTTTGGAAATGAGTAATTGAACAAATAAAAGGTTAAAGAAACTGCACAATGAGTTATCTTTAGGGAATTTATAGTTTGGAGAGAGAGAGAGAGAGTCTATTTTTAATCCCCATATTTTTATATTAGAGAAGGATGAATTTAGTAAGAGTATCCAAAATGAAATTTTATGTTGTATGTTGGCAAATGATTCGATAACTTAAAAAAAATATAAGGAGGCAAGAAAAGATGCAAAAAGGGTCGTTAGTGAAGCTAAATATAGATCATTTAATAGTTTATATGATAGATTAGGTACAAAAGAAGGGGAAAGAGATATATTTAAACTTACTAAAGTTAGAGAAAGGAAGAACAAGGACTTAGGAAATGTAAAATGTATAAAAAGTGAGGATGATATTGTCTTGGTTAAGGACGAAGATATTAAAGAAAGATGGCGAAGTTACTTTAGTAAGTTGTTTAACGAAAAACAAATAGAAGGCTTAAATTTAGAATTGTCAAATGAGGAAAAGACTAAAAATATAAGATTTATTCGAAAAATTAGAGTTAACGAAGTTAAGTTTGCACTAAAAAAGATGTAAAATGGGAAAACAATGGGACCAGATAACATCTCAATTGAAGTTTGCAAATGTTTGGGTGATAACGGAATTATATGGTTAACTAATTTATTTAATACAACTGTAAAAACTAAGAAAATGCCAGATGAATGGAGGAAAAACACTTTAATACCTATATACAAAGATAAAGGAGATATTCAAAATTGTAATAACTATCGTGGAATTAAACTTATGAGTCATACGATGAAACTATAGGAAATAGTAGGTGAACAAAGATTAAGGTTAGAAAAGAAGATTTCAGAAAATCAATTTAGTTTTATGCCTGGGAGATCTACTACAGAAGCTATTTATCTTTTAAGAAGATTAATGGAAAAGTTTAGGGAAAAGAAGAGGGACTTGCATATGATATTTATTGATCTTGAGAAAACATACGATAGAATACCTAGGGAAGTTCTATAGTGGGTTTTACAAAAAAAGGGTGTATGTTGTAGGTATACCGATGTCATTAAGGATATGTACGATGGAGTAATGACTAGTGTAAAGACTATAGATGGAGAAACTAGAAAATTTCTAATTACCATAGGTGTACATCAAGGATTTGCTTTGAGTCCTTATTTTTTGCTTTAGTGATGGACCAATTGACTAAGAGTATTCAAAAGGAGGTTCCATGGTGTATGTTGTTTGCAGATGATATTGTATTAATTGACGAAACTAGGGATGAAGTAGAGGCTGAGTTAGAATTATGGAGAGAAGCTTTGGAATCTAGAGGCTTTAAGATAAGTAGAAATAAAACAGAATATATGAAATGTAATTTTAGTAATGATAGGAGGAATATTGGAGACAAAGTTAAACTTGATGATGAAGAAATAAATAGCACTTGTAGATTTCGATACCTTGGATCTATTATGCAAGCTGAAGGAGAAATTGAAGATGATGTAATGCATAGAGTTAAAGCAGGTTAGGTAAAATGGAGAAGTTCTTCAAGTGTTCTATGTGATTGTAGAATACCCTTAAAATTGAAAGGGAAGTTTTATAGGACAGCTATAAAACCAGCTATGCTATATGGATCAGAATGTTGGGCGATGAAGAAACATAATATCTAAAAAGTAAAAGTTGCCGAGATGAGGATGCTTAGATGGATGAGTGGTATAATATTGAAAGATAAATTAAGAAATGAACATATTCGTGGTAAGTTAGGTGTAGCTCCTATAGAAGATAAGATAAGGGAAAGACGACTCAGATGGTATGGACACTTGCAACGTAGGCCTTATAGTGCACCTGTAAGGAAGAGTGACTTAGTTACTGTGGGGGGCAGTAGAAGGAGTAAGGGTAGACCTAAAATAACTTGGGAGGAGATAGTGAGTAAGGATTTAATATCTTTGAATCTATCAAAAGAAATGGTCCATGATCGCATAAATTGGCGGAAAAAGATTCATATAGCCGACCCCATTTAGTGGGACTAAGGCTTGGTTTTGTTGTTTTGTTGTTGTTGTGTTGTTCGCAAATGATTGTACTTATTAGCGAAAGTAAAGTAAAACCAAAAGGAAAAAGGAAAAAGAAAGAACCTAGGGTTAGAGTAAAATCTAAATCTAAAAATATCATTAGAATCTAGATGTTTAAAGGTTAAGTATAATGAGACTGACTAAATAGTAAACTTTAGTCATGTTAGGAAGAATAGTGGAAAAGGCTAGATTTAATAATAAATTAATTAATTATTTTAGTAGATTTCAATACTTTAAATCTGTGGAAAAATTGAAAAGATTATGCTACATATAATTTTAGGTTTGGTAAACAAACGAATTGCTTTGAGCATATTTTGTGATAGTATTCACCTTACGAGTTAAAAAGAGAGTTTATAAGATGATTGTAAAACCAATAATGCATTGTGGATCAAAATGTAAGACAAATTGAAAAATAACATAGTGAAATAGTAAATTGCTTAAATGAGATTATTAAATTGAACATAATTCTAAAAGATAAACTAAAAAATAAAGACTCATGTGATGGACCCAACTTCATCAATTTAGGGCTTTATTGTTGTTATTATGTATTCTAAAGATTTACAAAATAAATATTAAAAAAAAAATCAATACTAGTATAGAAAACTTGATAGTAATGTATATTTATTTACATTTCTTAAACTTCTTAGTTCTATAGAAACTTGGTATGAAAAAATTACTTTTTATAACTAAACATGTCTCAATCTTCTTAATGTTTTTGCTTATTTTTAATAGAATGCTACAAATAAGATTATGTTTGATTTGTAGAGTACCAACGTGAAATGGAACCATAAAATTATTCATGAAAAAAAATTTATATAATGAAAATATAATGTAAAACATAAGATAGAAATGGAATAAAATAGACATTCCCATTGAAAGATTTGAGAATAATAAATTTTCATTATTCCTTATTACAAAATCATAAAAAAAAATTATGTTATTTTTGAAATCATAAATATATGAGAATAGCACTTTTTTTTTTTTTGAAAGCTATCAAAATTTTCTATTATATCTATATTCCTAAGAATATATATATATTCTGCAAATTAAATGTGATATAATTTTAAGAGGGTGAAAAGTTGTCATTAAAAATTAAATAAAGAAATTATGGCATATTTCAAAAAAAAAAAAAAAAAAACAAAAGTTAGAATTTTGTTTCTTTTTACAAGAAAAGAATATTTAGCAACTAAAAATTGAAATTTGTTAAAAAATATTTGTGCCCAAGGTGTTTGTATTATAATATTTTTGGACCACCAAAATCTAGGGATCAGTTTAGCTATGAAAGATAACTATTTTTAATTTTTAATTTCAAATGAAATTATAAAATCACTTCTTTATTCTCTAGATCTTCAATACTTGTATAGACATATTAAAAATATATATATATTTTTTAATTTTTACTAATAATAAAATAGTAAATTTTGTATACAAATGCCAATAAATAAGAAATGAATTTTTATAACTCTTTTAAAGATTAAAATAAAAAATAATTTTTTCTGCAGTTAAAAGTTATAATAATAATAATAATAATAGGCAACCAAAAATATAATAATATCGAAACAAAACTAGCTTCTTTTTTTTGCGTATAGAATCAAAAACACTAAAAAAATTAGAAGTTTTATTGTGTTACCTTATTCAATTAATCAAAATTTTGCCTTAAATCATTGGTTTTATACTAATTTTAGCTTTTAAATGTTAATTAAAAGTGTTTCAACCTTAAAATATATTAATTAAAAACCATATTGTATGTAATACAAAATATGAAGTAATTAATATTAAGATTCAATCTATTTGGGGAAAGATGTTCATCTCCAATCAAAAACCAAAAACCAAAGTTTTTTATTTATGTTTCATCCAAGCCAAACAAAAAATAATTTAAGAAAAAAAAAAAAGACAACTCATACTATGGCCAAATGTTTTACTAACCTAATTTTAAATCCATGGTTTAATTTTTCAACACTTTACCTGAGGACTTAAAAACTTTTTTTTTTACATTTTTTTATTATTTTATTTAATTTTATGTACGATTATGAATTTAAGACTTTTATTAGTTAAGGGAAAAATCTTCCATTGTATCTATCAATTATATATAAAAATTTTAAATAAAAATATTTAAATATAATTATAATTAAGACTTAAAAAATCAAACATTAATAATACATAAAATTAAAACTTTATTCATTAACTCATTATACATTTTGTTTCTGCTTCATTTTCTTAATTACCAAACATCAAAGAATAAAATTTTTCATATTTTCTCTCTTAAAGTAGTCCAAGTTTCACACCAAAATTAATATTGTAGTTGGAAACATTATTTCCAATCTTTAAAATTGAATTTATGAGTATTTGAATAAAATTAAATATAAATTTATTTAAAATTTTATCCAAATTCATACAAAATTAAATTTAAAATCTAAAATCCAAACTTCTAAATAAATAAAAAGGCATTCTAATGTCATGAAAATCTTTTGAAAATGACAATCAAGACACGTGGTTGATAAAAACTTGTTTTTTCTTTTAAAAAATAGGTCCAGGAACAATGGTAGTCATTGCAAGTTACTGACAAGCCGATGACCGGCACCGGTCCCAGTGACCAGTAAAGATTATAAGCCCATGCATAACCATATGCCTGGGCAATGTGCCGAACACCATTGGTAAGCCGGAACCAAAAGGATGTTTGGATAGGCGAAAACAGCCTTGGCCGCACTTGCTTCATCCACACGTGGATCCATGACATCATAAGCCCCATATTCTATGAGGTGACTCGTAGAACCACGAACCAAAAAAAAAAAATAAGAAAGAAATGCCTGTAAAGATAATATCTAAAAAATACTAATTTGGGAACGTATGGTTATAAGGCAGCATGGACAGGAAAATGGAGAAGCATGCGTTAGGGACCAACTTTTGCTCAGGAATTCTGAGCGATTAGACGATAAATGTTTCTACGGCAAGTGCTAAGGGGCAGTACGTGGCAAGTTCGCAGCCAAGACCATCCGGGTATTGCTCCTCGGCCACAAACGCCGTCTAACCCATTAGCGCAGCCGCGTTTGTGATAATAATAATAATAATAATAATAATAAACACAGAAAAGGACAAAATATGATAATTTTTTTTCTCAGCACTGAAGTATAAATATGTAATTATAGATGCACCAAACTTTTTTACTTTTACAAAAATGTCTAATGAAATTTTGCAGTTGGAAAAGGGATCAACTTTAGTAAATTCTAGCCGTTTATTAATTTCGCACAAATGTCACATTCTGATAAATACATAATTATTGAACATTTGAACCACCTTGAATTGAAATTTTATTCCCATTAAAATCATTCAAGTGGCCTGACTGAAACTTCAAACCATCCGAGTTATCGGGCCACTGTTTATATTATATAATTTGATTTTTTAAATTTAATAATAGAAAAGGAAAAAGAAAGAAAACAAACCTCACAACAACTTTATTTTTCCTTCGAGCATTCCGTGTTCCTTCTTTAATTATTTCTACAATTATAGCCGTTTAAGAATGCAGTTTCACTCTTAAATCCAATTTCAAAGTTTTTGATTTTGGTATTGAAACTCGTAGTCACATCTCTTTTCTGGTGAATAATATTGCCCACAAAGGATTTAAAAAAATTCCGCCCTCCCCAAACTCCTCTCCAACTGTTGATACCCCACTTTTACCTTCATTTCAGAGCTGAGATAATGAAGGATTGTACCCCTGACCGGTCAGAACCGCACCGGGCTGGGCCAAGCTGATCCAGGTTAATAACAAAACCTCCCAGCTCGGTGAATTAGACCGGGTTAGTGACAAAGCCTCCCGGCTTAGCGGACATGCTATGGAAGAGACAGCAGTTGCTGGCCTTTAAAGGAAAAATAACTGGGCCGACCTCGGTCTTCGGTACGTACCACCATACCCTTCTCCCCCCAACCCCCCTTTTTTACCCCACTGTTTGTAATTTACCAATTTATGGTTTTCTAATTTTTAAAATTTCCCAGATGGAGTATGAGGCTTAGGAGGATGAATTTTCTTAGGGTTTAATGGCAAAGTCTTGTTCGTTCGCCCTCCGGTAAAGCAAAGTCGAGGCTTCCACCCTGTTTGTTTGTTTTTTTTTTTTCAAAGAAAGGGTAAAAATGTATCAAATCCAAATAAGGAGGAACGTGTGAAGATCTTTCAAAATCAAAACATTAGGAAGCAGTTTCTCACCAGCCAGGATGGACAACAGGTCTTCCTGTGGAAAGAGCCCAATTCACCTGTTCAAAACAAATATCTAAAAGTTTCACAAGTTGTTTTGAGAATTAATGGTCAGTTTAAAAAATGATATTTGGGCTGTGCACCCACTTCCTCTATGTGACGCAGCAGCATAGAGGAAATGCCAAGGATTAGACTCCACTCAGTGATTTAAAAATAAAAAATAAAAAACTCTATTTGGTCAATTTAATGGATTTCTCATTGCCCAAAAAACAACTGCAGCCTCCTTGATTTTTTAACGTTCAAATAATTTTTCAGTCCAAATATATGTACAAGGTGATCAGAGTGTAGTGAAAGCAGTGAGAGTTTCCTCCACTCTTGACGAGGCAGCAATATTGCCACACCCTGTGGAATGCTTTTTTTCTTTTTTTCTTTTTTTTGTCGGTAACATTTCGCGTTTTGGGACGAGTAAGAAAGGAATGTGCTTTTATTGAAGTGTGCCACATCTACTCTTTCTTGGATTTTGTGGATTGAAAGGAAGGAGCACCAGGGTTTTAGTCGACAAATCATGTGTGTCCTATAGAAAGGGATAGAGTTGTTTTCCTTGCTTCCTAGAAGGCGCAATCCTAGGGGATTTTCTCGGCAGTTTTTTCCCCTATCCACAGGGAATAGAGGGGGGCTTTATTATTCTTTCTGCTTATTTTAGAAAGACTCCATATCCTCCGTTCTTTGTAATTCTCTCTCTTTTCTACTAATGAAATTCTTTTTCTATCGATCAATAATAATAAAGTGTCCTACAAGCGGTTATTCACAAAAAAATTTGAGAAATTACCTTATCAGTGCCAAGAGAATTAGCAACCACATGGGTAACCTGTTCATCAATCTGGTTGGTGCACACAGCACCAAACTGCTCAGCACTCTGCCACAATGGGTGTAGGTGAGGATTAGCTTCACCAACAGGAAACACCCTGCTGAAGACTATACGGCAACCAGCCAAAATCTTCCGCTGCTCCAAGGCTAGAATGTTTCTCACATCAACTTCGTCTAAGGACCGATTCGAGAAAAAAATCTGATGTATCCTCTCAATAACCTATTTTAAAGCAAAGAAGAGATAATTAGGGAAAATAAGGATAATTGTTTGCTGACCTAATGAAAAGCTGATCTCACCGCCAAAGAGGACGCCAAAGTCCCATCTTCAGATCTCTCATCATGATCAATTTCAAGCAAAGAAGGTCCTACGAGCCCAAACTGGCGTCTACTACAAGGGAAATAAGTATACCTACAGTATAAACTATTAGATCTCAGTACACAGGGGATGATTTACTAATAAAACATACAAGGAAGAACAGAAAAAGTGGACGTGTTCAATGCAATAGATCAAAGCATACTTGCCTTTCTACTACTATCAAATTTAACTTGTTATGAGGCCATACTCTCACAGAATCATCTATAATTACAACAGCTGATTCCATACCCAGAACCCCGTCTAAATCCTTACTCTTTGGAACCCTCTCATCACCATCAATAAGGTCCCCATCATCACCCCTAGAAATAACACGTCCAGCAAACAAAACACCCTTAGGATCAAGAACTTTTGCCATCTCCGTAGCATACAGCTTGTTCCCCATTGTATATAGATGTAGTTCATAAAGCCTACTAGCCTAAAATGCAAAACACAGCAATGTTAAATGATCTGCAACCATGTCCAAGCCAAGTAGAGTAGTTAAACCTTAAAATCCAAATACCTTCTCCAAAAAATTCCATATTCCAGGCCGCAATTTTGTCCACATTCCCATATGAGAAAAGCGGAAGAGATGCCTTTGCGGTTTTTCACGGTCTTGTTCTTCTTTCTTTCTCAAGATCTCATCGTGCAGTGGGTCTACTTCACCAAACTGAAGGAGCAAAAATGAATTATGATGAATTAAAATAGAAGGGCATTTTCTCATAATAGCCACAGGAAACAAGTTTTAAAGCCCTCTCCTGCAATCAAAAATAAAAAAATAACAGGAGACATGGGAATTGGGGGTTGGTGGGGTTGGACATTACCTTGGCCGAATTAAGAAGTGTGTGGTCCAGATCCAAGACCAGGCAGAGCTTCCCAGCAGCAAACATTTTCTTCTGCTCTTCTATCCTCCTAGCCCTCTCTCTGTGGATGGCAGCTCTTTGCTGATCATCATATCCTTCAAACAGATGTTCAACATCTCCCCAGGTGTTCTGTGATTGTGATGGACCTGCTGCACCTTCATCAGGTGTCAAAACAGTGCCAGTTCTAAGGTTATCAGAACTGGAAATTGCAGATTTTACATCCATCCTCTCTGCACTACCTTGTACTGGCTGCGAGAGAGGGATTTGAGGAACCGAAGGAGCTGCTGAACCCTGGGAAATTGACATAAGATTAGCAATATTTTTCAGATTCTTTGTAAATTCACGAACAATATCCGGGGCTGCAGCTGATTGAGAAGACATGGAATTTGCATCTGCCAGGTCCTCTGGCTTCTGGGAATTCAAATGGTTCTTGCTACCCTGGATGTTCAAGATTGGGGCTCCATTTGCTTTTGGCTGTTCAGATCCCAAGCTCCCATTCTTTTGAAAAGTATTATTGTGGAGAATACGTCGAGGGTCACGGGGCTTCATGCGGATTTTTCCCAACTCATCTGGTGGGTTCTGTGCAAGAGCAAACAGAAAATTTTCAGTTCAAATATTCAACACAAACTAGACCCATCTTATTCCAACCCTTCTGGAAAATTTAAAATGAATACTAGGTTAACAACTCCAAACATGACCTACCTAATATCAATCAAGCTCCAAATTATGCAATGCACACATATTTCAAGAGGCAGTATTTGGAAAAATGAAAAATTCTCACAAAACATGAGCAAAAATGCAAAATACAAGGTATTAGGTCCAGAGATCGCAAAATAAAATATCAACCTAAATTTAAATCTAAAGTTTCAACCACCAAAAACAAAAACAACAAACAGCTACAATTTGACGACAATTTTTGCTAATCAAGGAGCAAGACAAAGAAGAAAAAAATAATGGAGAGGGGGTGAACTGTGTACAAAAGAAATTGCAGTGTCATCACACAAAAGAAATTGATTCATGGAGTGTGCGCAAAACCCATACAAGTATAGATTCAAAGAAAGAAACATAACTTGAATTCTCACCATTGGAGCCATCGGAGAAGGAACTTGAAGTTTTCCAGGTAGACTCTGCCCAATACCTGAGGGCATCAATGGAGAAATATTCACTGGAGAAAGTGCACCTAGTATTGAATTGATGCGCGGATGTTGAACCGTACTTTTTGCGGATTCACCAGATTTCTGCTGGGCTTCCGCCGATAACCTTTGCTGTTCTCCCATTTTAAGTAAATTCATCAACAATGTTGGGTTCACTGCAATATCTTTCAATATAGCAGGCAAAGAAGCACTGGTTCCATTTCCTATTGTTGGCAACTGCTCACTACCAGCTACTGTGACATTTTGTTGAACACGAATACCAGCACCAGGGCATGTAACTCCATTATCCAATTTCATATGATCCAAATCAGTACTCTCTATCAACTGGTTTTTGTTTGTAAACTGCTCACTATCCTCCAACCAGCCACCACGTCCGGCAACAGTCAACACATCACTGCTACTGCCAGAATTTGTCAACCCATTCCTTGGCTTTTTCACTGCAGGACCATCCAAAACAGAATCTTCTGCAGTCCTGTGCTTTCTTGAGCTTATAATTTCTCCAAGGGGCTCCACTTTAGGTGCATTATACACCACAGACAAAGGTCGGTGATTGAGATCCATTATGCTAGCATTAGAATTGGCATGCCGAAGCCTAGGATCTCTACTCTTTGCTGAAGCTCTTGTAGTAGTGGGATTAGATCCAGAACTCACGGATCCTACATTTCTAGAATTTATTAGTCCTTGCACACTAGAGCTGTCCATAAGGGGGGCAGAAGATACAATAGGTGGAGCCAAAATTGGTGGATTTACAGTTCTGACAACACCAATAGCAGAAGAACTAGAGACCTCCCCAGAAGTATCACCATCTCCATCATCACCTTCTTCTGAAGGGGTTGGGCTTGGAAGCCTGTCGATCATAAACGAAGACCGACCAAATTTCTGTTGGTAGGTTGAAACAGCCTTGAGAGCATCAGTTTCATAAGGATGCAACACAGAATCTTGTTTCTCACATGCCATGGTTGATATAGCTGCTTCTGATTTAGTCAACCCATCTCCAGCAGTCAATCTATCTTGTATAGGCAAACAGGGTGTGTTTTCCCGGGTGGGTGATGGGAGACTGTCTGCATCATGATCCTTGTGTAGGTCTAGCAGCGGCCCAAAAACCCCTCTATCCTTAAGGCCAGGTAGTACTGGTTTCAAAGCCTCAGACAAAATGCTTGCCATGTTTGGGCCATTCTTCTCCAAAGATTCAACAGATGTAGTATCTAAAGTAAGGTTTTTCGAGAAGCTCAAATCATGCCCTACATTTTCAGCTGACAAATCAGAATCAGTCTGATTCACACTACCAATTATGTGTACCTCTTTCTCTTCACCACTGGATTTAGTACTCAATAAAACAGCAGGAGTATCTAGAGAGGCCCCCATGGCCTCGACCTAGACAATAGAAACCAAAGTAAGTTACCACAAACACAAGATATTCGGCCTAATTAGTAACATACATATATCCATACCAATTTCATCTGCTCGCCGATAAAAAGAGGTGGAACTTGGCCCATTACACGTGCAAGCAACCTATAACCAGAATCAGAACAACAATGATAATTAGCCAATTGATGACACAAAAAATACAACAAAATATGAAAAAAAAAAAAAAAGTGGTTTAAAAAACAGGTAAACCTTGACAAAATGCATTTTTTCTGTTCCTTTTGGTCTTGGTTCATGGAGCAGAACACCTGCAACTAATGGTTAGTCCTCTTGACAATGCTACAACTCACATCAAACATTAAAATAGCTGTTTCCAAAGCAATTTTTAAATCTTGTATAATTAGTTTTGCGTAACAAACTGAAAAATTCATGTGTATCTTACAGAATTAACAGTCTGAATAGCAGAGAAGAACAATTGAATAAGGGTGTCCTTTACAGCAACATTTTTTCTGAAATCCATGTCCTGCAAGCTATCCAAAATGTTCAGCAATCGCGAACAGACCCCATCAAAAGATCTACAACAAATAAAGAAGCAACAATTTCAGTCTCACAAAACACAAATTCATAAATGTAGCATTTTATAAATATGAAGTTGGGATTGTGAATTTAAAATTCTGCAAATTTTGACAAGCTCTAGTTCAAATTTGTATAGAGTTTTATCCAAATTCACACAATTTCAGATTCAGAGTCCTAAATTTGTATATCCAAACACCACATGCAATGAATTCGCACTTCCAAACTTCACCCACCCACTACCAAATTCAATTAACTTACTTCTCCGCCTGAATCACAGTCACAGTCTCCAGAGCTTCCCGAATTGAGCTCACTTTCTGCTCCACAGCCTCCACCTCCATTTGTTTCAAATTATTAACCTCCGCGTCCCCGGTAATGTTCAAACCATTACTCGACCCCCCTTCTTCAACTTCTTCGGTATTCTGGACCGGCTCTGAGTCCATATCAATCTCCCCTTCCTCCAGCTCCCCTTCCTCCTTTTCATCACCACTATCATCAATTACAATTTTAGCCACTTCCTTCGACGGGATCACATCGGTATTACTCCTATCCTCCCTGCTGCTACTAACAGACGCTGTATTTGAGGACAACCGCTTAGAATTCTCATCCCGATCAATCTTCACCAAGACATCATCAAGTGATTTGTTCTGCACCGCCTGTGCCCAAGCAAGATTGTACAAACCGGACGCATAACCACCGCAAACGCGATACTTATACAGATCGCGCATCGTCCAAACCCTAGCATTAGAATTCGAATTCTCATTGGCATTGAAATCTCCCTTCGTTCTCAAAACCCTATCGTCCTGCTGGTTAAAAGCCTCTTCGCTGATCTCTTCGATCGATGCCGAATCGGAGATCTCTCCTTCTTCTACGTCAACTTGAGTCTCATCCTTGCCCATCCTAGCTAGGGTTTCTTCTTCAAATTTGTGATTATTCAACGCACATGGATTTGATCCAACCCCAAGCATAAGTTATTCTACTCTCAGCTAAAAAAATTCCACGCACAATTTCTCGCTTCAATTAAGATTAATCTTACGGGATAAACGACCAAAAAAGAGCAAAATTAAATTAAGGTGTTTCACACTGGATCTCCAGAAAATCGTTTTAGTATTGCAAGATCGGATCGTCGGAGCGATCAATCTCAGGCACGGATCAATTTATAATATTCAGATCGCGAACTCTGCCTCGAAGACGGAATGAAGAATGAGTGGCGCGAGACGGGCTTGAACCAGGGAGTTAGACCTACAGCAGAAGCCACAGAACGCACAAAAGAGGGCCGCGGAAGAGTTTCAAGAGAGAGAGAGAGAGCGATGGGAAGAGAGCGCAGAATGGAGGAAGGGCTTTTTATTGACGACCCAAATCTAGGATATGCTGGAAGTTTGAATCTGGGCCGTACACGTCATCAATCCGCTACTAGGTCTGATCCCAAATCTAGGAGACGTCGTGGGTTAATGACTCGATGGGGACCGGTGCTGGCTTGCCATCTCAGCAGTATTTGAGCTGAATTGGCCTTCTACTCAAGTACATCTTTTAAATATTTATTGCGAGATCATAGTTATTTATGAATTAAAACAATTAATTGATGTAAAAATAATTAATTCATAATTATTTTATGAATTAAAACAAATGATCGATGTTTTAAATTAAAAATACTTTTTTTAATAAAAATAGAGTTTAAGACACATTTAAAATACTCATGTCCAACATTAATTTGTAAAAATAACCTATTCCATTCACTTTATATCAATTGATAATAAATGAAAAAAAATAAGTGTTTATACTAATATGTTAACATGAGTTTTTATAATCTCTTAAACCTACAAAATTCAATTTATAATTTTTAAAATTATAAGGTTAACTTTTAAATTTAGAGTGAGATATAATCATAACTACTATAATCATTTCTATTTTCATCCTTTTATTCTTCTCCCATTTTCTTATTATTTTTCTTCTTCTTCATTTTCTTCTCCTTATTCTTTGTTTATTTTTCGTTTTGAAATGAAGATCTCTTTAATTTTTATGTTTCAATTAATTCAATTCAAACAATTATTTTTTATTAGTTCACTTTCTTAGCAAGAAAATTGACATTCGATGATTTTTAAAATCGTGTATTTCAATTGTTATGTTTGCAACTATTTCTCTACGTCCTAAAATTTTTCTTGAGGCAATTTATTAGTTAAGAGAACAAAAAGAAAAAGAAATAAAAAAATAAGTGAAATGTTAAATTTTAATCGATAAGAGAGTGGAGATTTATCGATTTGAATTAATGTATATTTTTAGTTGTTATATTTGTGCTACACGGTAAAAACATTCTGCTATACACAAATCGATATATATATATATATATATATATATATATTAAAATTAAAATATAATTATACAATATAGAGTGTAAAATTGCATCTAGTTCGTATAGTTTAATATTTAAAAATAGTTAAAAAATACACTAAGAATATGTTTATGGATTCTTATTATTATTATTTTAATATAAATTAATTATTATTAACAATTATAAAATTTATTAATTTAATTATCAATAAAGATCACAAAAGTATATTACTTAGATTATGATTAGAAGTTAAAAAAATAAACTACAATATTATAAGAAAAATTAATATACTAATTAATTTATACCAATTTTTATAATCGTGTATTTTACTTTTTATGTTCACAACTATTTCTCTGTCCTAAAATTTTTGTTAAGGGAATTTATTAGTTAAGAAAAACAAAAAAAAAAAAAAAAAAGTGAAAGGGACATCACATGTTAAATTTTAATAGACAAGAGAGCGGAGATTTATCGATTTGAATTAATGTATATTTTTTGTTGTTATATTTGTGATACATGGTAAAAACATTGTGCTATACACGAATCAATATATATATAATTATACAATATTGAGTGTAAAATTGCATGTAGTTCTTATAGTTTAATATTTAAAAATAGTTATAAAATACACTATGTAGTGATCCAAAAAAATAATAATTAATTAACTAATTTATTAATATTATATATTAAATAATATAATATAATATATATTGTGACGACCTGCTTAATTTCCACATTTTTTTTTATATAATCAATATCATAATTCCCAGTTCAGCAGATCATAATACACCTGAACCCATGGGTACTAGGGATAAATCAGAACACAACGTGGAAGCTTAAGCAGCATGAAACATATAATCATGGTATTATAAATACAAAACATCCATCTCATTACACAAATACCAGAGTCACTACTTTCACTGTAATCCAGTATATACATCCCAAAAATAAAATTTGGGGACATTTCCCACAAAAACCGAACTGTCTCTACAAAACTTACCCTTCAGAAAGGACGGGTAACTGTCCTAGATCAGCGGGGCTTTTCCCGCTCTCCTATCTGGGGCTCCTAAAAAGTTTATAAAATTTAGGGGTGAGACACCTCTCAGTAAGGGAAATAAACTAATACTAGTGTGTGGCAACATGAGTAAACTGTGTTATACATATCTCATACAGAACATATCCAGTAACTGTTTTGTCAAATATGGGAAAACATATACATATCAAATCATGGCAGGACATATAGCCTTTTCATAAGCATATTTCATCTCATATAATAATAATAACATAAAAACATTCCTGGTAGGTTAGCTGGCTGTTGTCATGTATTACCCCCACATGACTGGGTTGTGTGGCCCGAAGGCGAGACCTGACAATGGTTGGCCGACCACAACCAAGTCAAACATATAGTCTGTAAGTCCGATGGGTCTGCCTGACCTGGTCCGTACACTAGGGGCGATCACACACACTTCTTAATAACCACATCGACCATCCAATCTCATACCACTCCGTACAGCGACGTTAACACAAATATCATAATCACGAAGACCATGGACACATAACAACGGTACCGTGCAAGTGTTAGCATAGACCAAGCCAACCAGGTTCTGATATCATATAACATATACTAAAACTGTGATACATAGATATCTTGTATCATTTATTTTCACATTAATCATATCATTTTGCATATAAATGTGTATCATGAAAATAATCGCTCCGTACGCCAGTATTACATATTTTATCATAGCTCACCCCGTACGCCAGCAAATCATATCACAACCCGTATGCTGGCAAATCACATTATAGCACAACCCGTACGCCGGCAAACATATCATAGCACAGCCTGTACGCTGGCAAATCATGTCATAGCACGGCCCGTACGCTGGCAAACATATTATAGTACAGCCCGTACGCTGGCAAATTACATCATAGTACGGCTCGTACGTCGGCAAACATACCATAAAATCTCAGCTCATACGCCGGTTTTTCATCATAAATATTCGTATCATAATCACATTTCCAGAAAACAGTATCTCATAGCCATTTCTACTGATGCCACACTAAACAAGTTTTCCATATTCAACATACGATCATATTCAACAATATTTCCCAAATATAAATCATATATCATATATAAATATATTTAATTTTCAGGAATCAAATGCTATATATATAGATACATACATTTTCTCAAAAAGAACTAGCTTAGTTTATCCCCTTACCCGGCCATTAAGAAAGCTCCCAAAATATTCTAGTCTAACTCCCGTAGGATTTCCTGACCAATACCCTGAACATGAAAACTCCCAATATTAAACTTTAGTATTTCCATGCGTACATCATTTCCTATAACTATCGCAAGACCAAATATGGCTTAAAAAGCCTTACCTCAACTTAGGGATGATTTCCAACTCGCTTTCACCAACGATCCGCTCTGGCAGATTTGGAGAGAACTTCCCCAAGAGCGCCGTGGTGACTTCGGTTTGTCGATCCGGCGTAAAACTGGCCCGGAATCGAAGAGAGAGAGAGAGAGAGAGAGAGAGAGAGAGAGAGAGAGGGGCACTAAAAATGACAAAATATCCCGATTTTCCACTATTTATACTGCCAGATTCGTCGACAAGTCCTTCAGTAAATTCGTCGATGACTTCCTGTATTCGTCGACGAAATTCAGGCTGCCCCAGAACCTCTCTCGGTATTTTCTCGTCAACGAATCCCTGTATTCGTCGACGAATTTCCTTATGTACTCATCGACAAAGCCCTGTATTCGTCGACGAGTTTCCTTATATACTCGTCGATGAAGCCCTGTATTCGTTGACGAGTTCTGGTAATTCCTTGAAATTATTATTATTATCCCCAATTATTATTATTTCCAAAATGCGATGTCGTCGACGAAGCCTACTGCCTCCTTCTGTTTTTGTTTTCATTTCTCTTTCTCTTAATATTTAAATATCATTATTTTCCTGGTCATTACATATATATATTGTGACGCCCAGATTTTCATACAATTTTTTTCTCAATAATAAATAAATAAATACACGTCATCCACAACACCCACAAATCAGCCACGTCAACAATCCTACTATCATTCATACGACTCGACCCGCATTGGGTACCGGATAAAAAGTTATTTTATTATACAATCTGACAGCAAAAGACACTATATACATATCAGTTAGAATACAATACCCAGAGTATCAATATACACACATACACAATACTATCTTATATCAAAAAATAATACAACCCTAGGGAATCACACCTCCCTTGTATCGACCCGAAAAATACTAATATTTAAATATTAAAGAGAAAGGAAAATGGAAACAAGAACAGAAGGAGACAGTTCTGTGTTCATCGACGACATTGCATTTTAGAGATAATAATAATAATAATTTCAAGGAATTGCCAGGACTCGTCGACGAGTGCATAAGGAAATTCGTCGACGAATACAGGGTTTTGTCGACGAAGGTCTTCAGGACCTTGTCGACAAAGACAAAATTTCGTCGATGAGAAACTACCAAGCAAAGAATGAGTTGCTCCGAATTTCGTCGACGAATTTAATGAAAGATTCGTTGATGAGATGATGTGTCTCGTCGACGAAGGCAGCAGTATAAATAGTGAGAAACCCATATTTTGACCCATTTTCAGCGCTCCTCTTTCTCTCCTCTCTCTCTCTCTCTACAACCCTCTCTCACTTCTCTTTTCGTTTTCGGGTCTGTTTCTCATCGGATCAAATATCTGAGGCTACCACGACGCTCCTGGCGAAATTCTTTGCATGTCTGCCGGAGCTGATTGTTAGAAAAGTTGGGTTAGATTTCGTCTCAATCGCTGGGTAATACATTTTAATTAGTATTTGTCTTTCCCTCAGTTATAAGAAATGTTGTAGGTAAGAAAATATTGATATTTTGTTCTGAGGGATTGTGTTTTCAGGATGTTGAGTTAGGAACCCTACGGGTATAGAGCCAGAACTTTATAGGGGCTTTTCAAAGTTAAGGTAAAGAAAATATATTATGCTAGGGGTTTTAATGATGTTAATAAATATTTCATAAACACATATTTATACCAGTTTATTATACAGTTTTTAGAGAATGTGAGTTTAAATGCTTGTGTGGCCTGAGTAGATTTTCATGTGATGAAATACTTATATAGTTTTTATAATATATCATACTATACTGAATGCACAAATATAGACAATACATACAATTTATATAGTTTTTCCCAGTATATGGAGTTATACAAAATACACAGATATAGATAGATATTCACATAGATTATACGAAGAAGTTTACATGCATATACAGTTTTTATACGACTTTCTGTTTTTGTTTTATGCTTTTTTTTTCTTTTTTTTTTTATAAAACTAATAAAAATGACAAAAAAAAAATGCAAATTTGAGACTAAGACCGACATTCCCCGGCAACGGCGCCAAAAACTTGACTCACTCGAAAAATGAGCAGCTCGGAAGCTATCCCAAGTATAGGAGTTCTGTCGTGTAATATTAAGCCCAAGGGCTAGATCGTCTCCTCCAGGAATGCGTTTAATCTCAGATTTAACGTTCTCCCAATCAAAATTAAATTGCACTGAACTTAGTTCAGATTCGAGTTTTCAAGATTGTGGAGACTTAAATGAAAACACAAATTAAAGTCCTAAAACTAGCACGCACAGAATTAAATAACAATAATAAAAATCCTAATCTACTTAAGGAAAGACTAGAGCATACTAACTAAAAATGGAAACTTTAAACATGGAATTAAAAATACGCAACCACAATCACAATTTAAACACGAAACAAACAAAACTCTAAACCTAGCATGCACTGAAATTGAGAGCAAAAACGGAAACTCTAATCTACTCAAGGAAACATTGGGACACGCGTTGACTGAAAATGGTAACATTGATCATGGAATTAAAGCACATAATAGAAACTCAATCACACACACACACACATTAAAAATCGAAACTTTAACAAAAATCAAGAACTCGAACCAAAATAAAAAAAAACACAAACAAAAACCTAAATTTAAATGCTATCGAAACACAATAAAAATGCAAACTTTGATAAATATGACCCTAATTAAGCTGAGCTTCAAAAAGAACCAAAAATTAACTACTGCTAGCTAAATATACCACTAATTTTTATCTAAGAAAATAAATGAATACTACCATAATAAAAGCACTTTAAATAACATTCGCAATTCAAAATTTCAAATAACCCAAAAAAAATTAATACTTAATAATTATCCGACTAACACAATATTCAAATTCAAAACTTTAAATAATCTTCAAAAGATAACATTTAACACTTAATCAACTGGTACCAAAATTATATCAAATAAGGAATCAAGAAAAAAATGAGCGCGAAGAGAAAAAGAGAAGCCGTGAAAGTTTTGGCCATTGTGATTTGCGCTGATCGGCTAGAGCTGCTATGCTCTGCTAGACTGCTGTGGGGTGGAGGCTGAGTGAAGGCTGGGCTGGTGCGTGGAGAGCTGGACTAGGAGGATAAGGGGAAAGCTACTGGCAGTGGTGTGGTTGTTGAATGGTCATGCAGGCAGGTGTGTCAGTGGTGGTCTTCTGCTGGCTCTGAGCAGAGAGTGCTGGTTGCTGTTTCGACCAGTTGGCTGCTGTGATGGAGTCGTAGGTGCTGAACAAGGGGCTGCCCATGGCTGGAGTGTTGACTATAGGAGAAGCCGAGGACTGCAAAAGAGAAGGGGACTGAGTTCATCGTGTTTTATTGTAGCAGAGCTTAGGAACAGAAAAAAAGATGCTAACGTGAACTAACGAAAGCAGAGAAAGTACTAGAAGACTAGAATAAATCTAAGTAAAGAGAAGAAGAAGAAGTAGAATGAAGAAGAGCAAAGGAAGAAGAAGAGAGGAGATTTTAGGGACGAGTAGAAGGGTACCGGAGGCACACCCTTAGTGCACGCGAAGAGAGAGCTAAATAGGATGGGCGGCCCTACGACCCGGATGGAGAGGATGACCCGTATCCGGAGACCCGACCCCGGTTGTTATATTTTTTTTTTGATTTTCAGTCTCTGTTCCTCACAAATATAACTCTCTGAGCCCGTATCTCACAAAACTCAAACCATGAAAGTTTGTAGATATCCCCCCTTTCCTCTTTCTCCAAAATTTGAATCGTCTTGATCGGATCTTGGACGGGGGAAAGTTATGCATGAATACAATAGTATTGGTTTTTTGGTTCCCGGGAATTTTTCCTACGACACAAAATACCAAAACTTCATAAATTAGTGCATAAGTTCAGAATGATGATTTTGGAACTTTATTAAAATATTTGACAATTTTGGACATTTAATTAAAAATATAAACCGTAAAACCCGGATAACAATGCCCAATTATGCAATTTTGACGCGTAATCAACGACTAGTTTCATGATACAGATATATACAGATAGATATATAGAGGTAGCATCAAGATGTTATAGATACAGTAGAGATTACAGTATTTACGGTACAGAGAGATAGCGTTATGGTAATTTTGGAAACATGATGAAAATAGTAAAAGAATATATATGTGTATATTTATAGTATCAGATCCCTGAGGAAAGATTATAGATAGCACATATATAGAATACAGAGTACGGTACCGTTGCTATAATATCACATCATAGTGAAACCAATCTCAGATAATGTGGTTGGGTACCGTCTAACCGTGCCAGAGTGGATGCAGCTAGCTCCCCGGTACGCTTGGTAGAAGGGGCCCTCTTAGACGATTTAGCAGCCAGTCCCTTGTTCGCTTAGGAGAGGATGCAGTTTGGTCCGAGCTGAGGTAGTGTAGATATGATGACTTACTGGAGGGCCAACCAGGTTAAGCCCGCCTACGGGCCGCACAACGCAACCCCGCGTCATGAGGGATCAAATCATGACGTATAGGAGTCTTGGGATAAAGCAACGTTATTATTTGTATATATTTTTTAAACATTATATGATCAGTATAGTATGGTATTATTACTATGACAAGTAGAAATACTAGACGATACAATATATTCGCTTAAATTGTTAAAGAAGAATGCTCTAACAATTATTTTATTTCATTACAGCGCTTAATTACTACTTTTAAAGTACTCTTAACTTGCGATCATTTCACTATAGTAATAGCATATTTCCACTTACTGAGCGTCGACTTACCCCATTACTTTAACATTTTTCAGGTGAGTTAGTTAGGCAAGCAGATCAAGCTCGCGTATAGAGAGTAGTTTGATTACCCTGGTTATAGGGTGAGTTTTTGACAGAGTTGTGTATATATATATATATTTTTTTTCTTTTTAGTAGATGATGCTGGAGGGGTATTTTTGTATGGTCTATATATACTGGATTCTGGTATTGTATAGCGTTTGTGTGAATGGTTATTTGATTTGTGTTACTGCTGCTTAGGTATGAATGTAGATGTACATATATAAAAAAAAAAAAAAGATAGAATTTGAGGATGTTACATCCTTAATCCAAACTCACCCTGTATCTCAGGTTTCGAGCTCCCTACTATCACAGAGCTCTATCACCCAGTCAGTCTATATTCCTTGAAAAATTTAGATAAATTGGGTGAGACACATCTCAGTAAGAAGGAATAAATTATTTACAGTAGGTGGCCATATGAGTTCAATTATAATACACTTTACTTTTCAAATCATCGTTTCATCTGAGAAAATACACTGATATACACATTCTCATAATCATATAGATATACAACATAAGCTTTTATAAGTTTTAAAATCATTTCTCAAATTTCAATATTTCTAACACATATTTACCGCGAAGTTTCCACCTGAGAATAGGAACATAAACCCGCTCCACTACAGGTAGCTTTCCTCTGCCCTAACCCGTTATGCAACCACGTTGGCCACATCTGATCCTATCATGGCACTCACCTTACTCAGTAAGCCCTCCGGCAGAGAGTTTGTCACTTCCCCCTCAATTTTTTTACTATGTATTATAATCCTCACACAGTTTCCATTTCTCAATTTTATCATTCTTTATTCTCAATTTCTTCATTCTTTCTTTCATTTCTTCATTTAGCCAATTTTATTATTCTTTCACTTTCAATTTCATTTTACTTTCTGGCTCATGATCCTATCCTTGGTATCAATACGCAACATCTCGCGTCTGTAACGTCATGGGCACCCTGAGGACTTTTCTATCCATGTCATGCTTCCCCTCATGGTCAAAGTTGTGTACTAGCCCGCAGTGCCTGGATCTAACAAACAACCGCGGTTGACGGCCCTGTTAGATCAAATATCATATCACATATTGCTCTGTAGTACAAATGGCCGCCTAGACCCCTGATCCGGCAACTCATGGGCCTAACAACCCTACAAAATGGCTTCAGTTGACTGTCCAGGCCACTACGCTCGCAAGATTCTGTGTGTCTTGATGCACTACCCCCACAGTACGGTACAGTGCTCAATATCATAACCATCCAATGGGGTTTACACCACATCCCGGCAATCATTATGAGGTATTGCCATTTTATCATGCATTTTCCACTTTCTCATTTTCATATTACAGAATTAAACATTGCATTATTTTTCATTTCACATATTCACATTCAATATCATATTCTCAACACATTTCCTCATTAAATGACTATGTTATCAGTTCATATTCATCCTCATCTCATGCTATCTAATACAATCTTGATTTCAGCAGCATTAGTCAATATTTCTTCACAAACGACGTTTTTCATATTTTACCTTTCCTTCATTTTCCTCAGAGATTATTTCTTGACATCTTCCATTTTCTACTTTCATTCACATCATTTTCCTACATTTCATTCGCATATTCAAAACACATTTCATCACTATCAACCTATTTCATCACAGGGTGTATAACATTCTAACTCAATTTATAAACAATTACTCAATTAGAAATCTTATTGCCACAGAGCCAATTATCATCTAGATATTTATATGCATAATACAATTTCAGGTAAACATATACATACTTCGTTTTCACATATTTCTCAACTCATAATTTTCAACATAAAATGACCATTTATAATTTTTCCCCTACCTGCCTTACTAAGAGTCTCGCTAGAATCCCAAATGTTATGCCTTTGGCGCCAAATTCCAACTCTTGCAATGTTGTCATTTTCTTCTCCAGCCTCTAATTACTCGTATTTCTCCTTTCTTTCTTACCCAAAAGATATCATCTAACCTTTCCTAGGCCTCCTCATACCTTATTTCAAATTAATATTTAACTATTATTTTTGCCACCTCCCACGTTACTGTTTCTAATTTTGGCCCAGTACAGGAGTCACAAAATTACACCCCGCAAGACATACTCCACACCAGAGTCATAAATTTTTAGAAAGTCTCTACGTGTCACACCCCAGAAATGCAATATTTTAACATTTCTAAATTATGCTAATTAATTACCCAATAAGTCCTTTAGTAACCCACATACCCCGAATGTGGGCTTGTGCCCGAACAAAAATCCCCTCCGAGAATTAATATGTCCGTTAGATTGTAGAGAATCCATGCCCCCCCTAAATGCTTGCTGATGGTGCGGTTCGTCAATTGTATCTTTAATAATTTGTAAGAATATTAAAGAAAAAGGAAAAAATTGGACTGTTCACCCCACGGGAATACGCCTACTGACCGCTCCGACCTTACCATGATCTGTGCTCTGGTATAAATTGACGGCGTGCTTCGAATGGAGTACACAATCTGGTAAACCACAATAAAATATTCAGAATGTTCGATCGATCAGCAAAATCCGTATGAAATCGATGAGGCTTAGAGGGAGAGAAAAGTTGAAAGAGAGAGAGAGATAAGAGAAGCCGTATATGCTTCCCTGATGGAGAGGGGGGGGATTGTGAGGTCGGGGGAGGGCGGGGACGGAGGGAAGGGGGGATAAATGGAGAGAGATGAAAAAGGGGGAAAGGGAGTAGGGGGGTATGATGGTGAGTGGGGAGGAGAGAGAGGGGGGGGTGGGAAAAGGAACGTGCGAAGAAATAGTGGGAGAGCGAAGAAGAGGGGGGACAAGGGACACTAGCGGGGAAAAGAAGGGGAGAGGGAAAAACGAGGGGGGAGAAAAAAGGGAGTTCAGAGGAGGGGGAAGCGGGTGGGAGGGGGAATAGAGGGGTAAGGGGGGGTTGAAGGGATAGAGAGGAGGAGAAAGGAGAAGGGGGGAGGGGAAAGGTAAGGGGAAGAAAAAGGGAGGACGAGGAGAGGGGGGAGGGGGGGGCAAAGAAGAAAGCAAGGGGTGAGAGGGAAAGAGGAAGAGGGGGGAAGAGAGAGGGGAGTAAAAAATACGGAGGGGGGGGGGGGGGGGAGGGAGGGGGATAAAGAACAAGGAGGGGGGAGGGGATACGAAGAGGGGGGGGGGGGGGAGGGGGGGGGGGACGGGAGGGGGGGGGAAAGGGTGGGGAAGAAAAGGCAGAGGGGAGAAGGCTAAAAGGAGGGGAGGGGGGGGAGGAGGATGGGAGGGGGATGGGGGAAAGGAAAGATCACTTGGGGTGGGGAAAAAAAAGGGGAAAAAGAGAGGAGGGGGGAAGGGGAGGGGGAGGAGAAGAGATAGAACGGGGAAATAAAGGGGGGGGGCTAGAGGGAAAAGGGGGAAGAAGGGAAGGGGAAGTCAGGGAAGGAGGGAGAGGAGCAAAGGGGGACAGAAAAGGAGGTGGGAGGGGAAAAAGGAAGGTGAGGGGGGGGGGTGGGGGGAAGGTAGGCGGAGGGAGCGTAAGAGGGCGGGTGGGGAAGAGGGGAGAAAGGGGAAAGGGTAGGTGGAGGAGAGAAAGGGAGAAGGGAAGAGGGTGAGGGAAGGGAAAGGGGAGAGGGGCGCTTCTGGCACTTGTTCTCAACCTACCAACATCCGCGCTGTACCTCATGTCACCCTGAGATCTTTCTATCCCATGTCATTCTTCCCCTCATGTCAAAGTTGTGTATCCGCGAGGCTGTATCTAACCGCGGTTGGGACGGGCCTGGTTAAGATCAAATCTATATCACATATTGCGTTCTGTAGTACATGGACCGTCCTATAACCCTGATCCTGACTCCAAGGGTCCCTAACAAACCCTACAAAATGGACCTCAAATTGACTGTCAGGCCACACGACAAGCGGTCACAGAAGTCCTTGTGGTTGCACTGAACCCGCACTAGTAGTACCGGTGCCTCATATCATAACATCCAATAGGGTTTACCACCACAAGTACCATGCATCGATTATTAGTATTTGACATTATTATCATTCTATTTCCACTTCTCATTGTCATATGATTCACAAACAGAAATTAACATGCATTTTGTCATTGTCACATATTCACATTTCAATATCAGTATTCTCAACACATTTCATCATTTAAATGATATTTTATCAGTTCATAATTCATCTCATCTCATGCTATCATATACATATCTTGTTTCACAATTATTCAATATTTCTCAAAACACGTTTTCATATTTCACCTTTCTTCATTTTCTCAGAGATTACATTTCTTGCACATTTCACTTTCATCATTTTCCTACAATTCAATTCTCATATTAAAACACATTTCAGTATCACATATTTCACAGGGTAAATTATCTAACTCAATTTAAACATTTCTCAATATAAATCATATGCCACACAAATTTCATCTGATATTTATATCATAATAAATTTCAGGTAAAATAACATACTTCATTTTCACA
The DNA here is from genome assembly GCF_029873635.1 of Malania oleifera. NCBI lineage: Eukaryota > Viridiplantae > Streptophyta > Magnoliopsida > Santalales > Ximeniaceae > Malania > Malania oleifera. The sequence continues at coordinate 86,566,367 of NC_080428.1, read as the reverse complement.
TATTTCTCAACTCATAATTTTCATAAAAGACCATTATAATTTATTCCCCTTACCTGCCTTACTAAGAGTCTCGCTAGAATCCCAAATGTTATGCCTTTGGCGCCCAAAATTCAACTCTTGCAATTTGCATTTTCTCCAGGTTAATTACTCTATTTCTCCAAAATAATACTCATCTAACCTTCCCTAGGCTCCATATACCTCAAATTAATATTTAAACTATTATTTAGCACCCCCACTTAATTTTCTAAATTTTGCCAGCAGGTCCCAAAATTACACCCGCGGCGCTCACCCGGGTCATAAATTTTAGAAATCCTACTTCAACCCCAGATGCTCAATATTTTAACATTTCTAAATTAATGCTAATTAATTAAAAATAAGTCCTTTAATAACCCACATACCCCAAATTTGGGGTTTTGGCCCGACACCCTCACGAGAATTATGTCCCGTTAGACTTGTAGAGAATCATCCCTAAATTCTTGTGATGGTGTCTGTTCGTCAATTGAGATTATAATTTGTAAGAAATTAAAGAAAAAGGAAAAATTGACTTACCCCACGGGATACGCCTACGCCGCTCCTACCACCGATCTGCTCTGGTAGAAATGACGGCGGCGGAGAATGGAGTCAACTGGTATATTCAGATTTTCGATCGAGCGAAAATCCGTCATGAAATCGATGAGAGAGGGAGAGAGAATGAAAGGAGAGAGAGAGAGAGAGTATACGTCCCTGCGCAGGAAAATAGAAGGAAAAAGAAGAAGAAGAAAGAAGTCTCCTAAAGCTTAAAGAAGCTTCAGGAGAGTACAATAATAATAATAATAATAATATATTTAATTATATTAATAATAATATATTTATTAATAAAAATAAAAATAAAATTTAATTATTTTTATTTTTCTTTTTCTTTTATTATTATTTTTAATTTGATTAATTAATTAATTAATTTATTTATTTATTTGAAATCACTCCACTAATCTTGTAGATCTCTTTTTTGGGATTATTACATATATATATACACATATATACTCAGGAAAGTAAAGAGAAACTAAAGAGAGTCTCTCTTTCTCCTTGCCTTCCCTCTCTCTCTCTCTCTTTGTAACACCCTGACCCCGAGGGGCCTGGGATATTAACTTTTTACCATTGATTTACAACGGAAGCAAATAAACTCAATTTTTATTAAACCAGAGCGCTAATTATCCATATTACAATCATTTATTTCAAAAGAAGAAAAATTACACAAACATAAATATCTGAAACAATACTAATATTTCTAATCAATCTTTATTTTTCTAATCCCCACCCGCATGCTTGCTAAGCCTGATTTCTGACATGTACTTTAAAGTTATCTGAAATAAAATATGATTTGGGTGAGACGACGCTCAGTAAGTAAATAAGATTATTATTAGTGTGTGGCCAAAATGAGCTTTTAAAGAATTTCATAAAATAATATTTAATACTATAACTTCAAGACTGCTTTTAGAATAAATATAAATTTAAAAATTTCTGCATAAAACTTTTGTCATCAATTTCAATAGTAAATTTTTATAATCATATACTATAACTGCTATATTAAACTTTTAACTTTAAAACTGTAAAAATATTTAATGATAAAATATATATACTTTTCCTTATACGTTTTCCTTAGATCGTCATTTAAACACCAGAATGATTCTTTTCACGTAAACTTACACTTTTCCTTCAAATCATCAGTAACTTTGTACACGTAATTAAATATGTATAAACATATATTATAAAAACCACCCTTAGGCTTGTTTGCCGTAAGTCATGTTTACCCCCATCACTGGGTTGTGCAGTCCGAAGACTGGACTTAGCTGGCTGGCCGACCAAACTAAATCAACGTACGTAAACTTTAAGTGAGATTTTCCTTATTAAGCCCTGGTCCGGAACCAGGTGTGCACTCAGGAGAAATCCACTAACATAAATAACCACTCTGTAAACAGTGTGGGTGCACTCTGATCCATATAAACTTTAAACTACGGTACCGAGCATCTGTAACTTTGAACTTTCGTTGCCATAAGGGGTTTTAAAATCATCTTATTATAATTTATGCAATTTAAAATAATATCGTAAAAGTCTCATTTTTACTCATATTTTCAAAAAAAATGAACCGTAGAAATAAACTCATGCCACACAATTTTTGTATTAAAAATATATATAATTTTATTTTTAAATAGAAATAAATGTTGAAAATTTACCCGAGAGGATTAGAACATTTTTTAACCCAAAAATAGATGCAAGTATATTAAAGATAGAACTGGTATAATTAAATATGCGTAAAAATAAACTCATGAAAATTTTGTGGAACTAATTAACATAATTGAAATTTACATATAAAATAAACTCAGGTATAAATTTTAAATAAAAAAAACTAACATAATCAAAATTTACTTACCTTCTTCCTTACGAACACTGTAACTATCTCTAAGAAATGAGATCGGAAAGAATGGGTGATTGAGAATTTATTCAAAAATTCTCTCTCCACTACAAATTCTTTCACTCACTAATCCTTCTCTTCCTTGAAAAATTGTTGTGAAAAATGAAGGTTGAGAGCTCCCTATTTATAGGAAAATTTTGGGGAAGAAATGAAATTTATAAAAGTGTGGGGAGATAGGTGAAATTATAATTTTTTTAAAATTAAAGAATGGGCAAGGTATGGGTTGAGTATGGGATGGGGATGGAGGCCATGTGGGAGTGATTGCCACCATTCCCATTAAATAAATTTTTAATTAATCACTTACCTAATTAATTAGTCAATTAGTTAATTAATTATTTTATTATTTTATTATTTTTCTTAATCATTATTATCATTATTATTATCATTGTTTTTACTTTTAAACTATTTTTAGTATTTATTTATTTTATTATTTATTTTTGAACAAAAATTAAATTTGAATTTTGAAAACTCATGTGGGCCCCACATGGTCTTGTGGGCCCCACACAACTTCGAGACTCGAATGGATCCTACGTAACTTGAATAACTCTTATACAATTTTATGCATTCTACATAACTTTGAGACTCGTGTAAACCTCCATACGGTTTCAGGACTCATGTGGGCCTCACACAGTCTTATGGGCCCCGCATAGGATACCTATATTATTATTATTTTATCATATATTTCTACAAATTATATCAGTCAAAATATTATTTTATGTATTTATTTACGTATATAAACAATGTCTTGTGGCTCCGGGACTCATGTGGACCCCACATAGTCTTGTGGGCCCCACATATGATATCAATATTATTATCATCTTATTATGTATTTCTACAAATTATGTCTGTCAAAACATTATTTTATGTATATATACTTATTTACGTGTACAAACAGTGTCTATCTTATTTATCTTATGAAATTCCATTTTGACCTGGCTGACCTCTAGGGAGCGACTGAGCCGCAATGGTCTTTGAGCGCTTGCTAAGACAAGGTCTTTCTTAAGCATCAAACATGGAATCAATGATCCTACAGAAAAACACTTCTGTATTGATATTAACTTAATGACCATTTTTATTATTTTATTATTATTGTACTTTAATTATATATATATTTTTGGGTCATCACACTCTCTCTCTCTCTCTCTCTCTCTCTCTCTCTCTCCTCTCTCTCTCTCTCTCTCTCTCTCTCTCCCCTCTCTCTCTCTCTCACTCTCCTCTCTCTCTCTCTCTCTCTCTCTCTCTCTCTCTCATTTTCTCGACAAGTTCTCGGTCGATTGAAAAATGGAAAATCAGACTCCTCGTGGTGACTTCAGTGCCGCTAAACTCCCGGGCTAACAGAGTAAGGATCTCATGGCGGGTGAAGGAACGGGTTGAGCCGGAGGACAACTGACCCGTGACTGACGGCGCCGGGAGTGGATGAGACCACGAAGCGAAGGTAAAGGGGGGAGTACACGGAGGGCGCTTGGATAGCTTAAGTGTAGATTTGACACGATAAAGGCTCTCTCACGGTTCCATTTTCAACCACCAATATTTTAATTGGAGTTGATTCGTGATTAGAGTATCGTAGGCACCACTCATGGGATAAGGTAAACACACTTTCTCTCTTCAATTTTTTCTCAGTATTCAGCCAAATTGATGATCGGACACCACTACAAGGTTCCCGCTTCAATCCTTAGTAAGTTAATCAGAGCACATTTTAGGTTTGAACTTCTTAAGCACCACTCTTGGGGTGAGGTAAAGGGAATAAATTATGTTAGGAATTTTTATAATTTAACTGATTAAAATGTAATATGAGATTATAGGAATTATATATACATTTTTCTGAACATTTTGGCATATAAAAATTGGATTTTGGATTATTATTATTATTATGAGTTAATTAAATTGGTATTTGTGAGCCTAAGAATTTTATAATAATTGTTATTTTCAAAATTAACTAACTAAATTGTAGTATTTAATTAAATCATTTTTTTTAAATATTTTGGAATTTAAACAATTGCAGGGATTTGATATATGATTTTTCCTGAATTATTCAGGTATATGAAAATGATAGTTTTGGGTTATTATTTATTTATAAATGTGTATGTTGTAAAGAATTTTTTGAATGAATTAAACGGATGAAAATAAAGGTTTTGATTATTATGTTATATTTTTAACAGGTAGTTTATTCAAGTATGATTAGTACTCAAATCGTGTGACATGAAATTAATTTATTTTTATATATAATAAACTGAATGTGATTGTTGTGGTGTATTTAATTGATATGTTAATTGTTATGGTGTTGTTTTGTTGTTCATGTAAATTATATTATAATGTTGACAGTGATATGAGAAGGTTGCTATTTTGTACTTGTTATAAATCGTGATATAACGTTGGCAGTAATATGAGGAGGTCGTTATATCGTCATTTATATAAATTGGGTAAAACGTTGACAGTGAGATAAGGAGTTCATTTTACCGATTTACTATGAACAAGGTCATGTGTGTTGTAACTATGGATGTCTATTGTGAAGTATGTGCTGGGAACGATGGGGAGGGATGCCCCGAGAACCATGGAAAGCGAAGTACTTGTGCAGTATCATGTGTGGATGTGAATGAAATATATTGTAAATGTGGTTATGCTGTGGTGTATTTAGCTGATATATTATGGTATTGTATTGTTATTCATGTAAATTGCGATATAACGTTGACAATGATATGAGGAGGTCGTTATATCGTACTTGATATAAATCGCGATATAACGTTGATAGTGATACGAGGAGGTCGTTATATGATTATTTATATAAATGGGGTAAAACGTTGGTAGTGGGATGAGGAGTTCGTTTTACCAATTTACTATGAACAAGGTCTTGTGTGTTGTAGCTATGGTATTTTGTATGATTTAAGCAAGGTAAACTCTCCGTCCAAGGGCTTGCTGAGTAAGGCGAATGCCCTGATAAGTATCAGTTGTAACTACACTCAGTCAAAAAGAGTAAAGTTACATAAGGTATCAGAGCAAAGGGGAAGCGTGTAAACTCCCTAATTCTCGGAAAACTCTCTTTATAAATAATAGTGTATGTGAATTGAATGCATTGTAATTGTGACTATGTTGTGATGTGATCTGTGATGGTAGATGTACTATGGTAATATGTGTGATATATGTGTATGCGGATTTCTGTGTTGTGGATGATGATGTATATGCGAGTAATGTCTGCAAGTGTCTGTTCAGTTATTGGTGAGTAATTAAACTGTTATATTTTGACTACACTAAAACTCAGTGGTCACACACTGATGATAATTTATTTCATCTTTATTGAGAAGTGTCTCACCCCTTCACTATCATATCATCTTTCAAATGTCATGAGAAGTATAACAATGATAAGAGTGCGCAGTATAAAGGGTAGGTGAAATAGAAGGTCCTTGGTTAGAATTGTTAGTATTTTATTTATGTTTTGATGACCTCTAAGTCGTATTGTGTATTGAGATTTTTATTGTAATAAAGGTTAATTTTTAGTATTTTGGTAATTGTTATGGAGATATTCTGCTGTTTTATTATATGATATCAGAGATTTATTTTAAATAACATTTCAAACCCCAGTTTTAGGTTCGAGCCGTCACACACTAAGAATATGTTTATGGGTTATAATTATTATTATTTTAATATAAATTAATTATTATTATTAACAATTATAAATTTATTAATTTAATTATCAATAATGATTACAAAAGTATATTACTTAGATTATGATTAAAAGTTTAAAAAATAAACTGCAAAATTATAAGAAAATTCATATTGAACAACTTTAAAACATTAATTATAATATTTATTATTCTGCCAAGTAATTCAATTACAACTAGTAGTTTGTAAAAGAGTATCAATTCGATGATTGTTGAGGGTTATAAAAATTATTAGTTCAATTAATACGAGGTTTTAAAATACTAATCATTTTATTCATAATAAGTTTTTAATTATTAATTATTTCATTTATTGTCTCATAATATAGTTTTTTTATTGAAAGCTCCACTATAGAAGTTATTAATTCAATCATTATATATTAATTTATTAATTTATTATTAATAGTATTTTTAAAATTTACACAAATGCAAATTGAAAACCTCCTACAGTATAACCCCTCCCCCTCCTCCCAAAAAAGTCTATATTCTAATTTATATTTTCATGAAACTTTTTTTTTTGTTTTTGTGATATACATTTAACTACTATTAGGCATAAGTATTGTGTTTGCCACAAAAGTTTCACAAAGATCAATTCAAACTGATTGATTTGTTGAACTCTATGAACCAATTTGATCTCATCACTTTAGTTTCAAACTTTGAATGTGACATTTATGTGTATTTTCAAGAAGAATAGTGAATTGAGTTTTAAAATTTATGGGCTAAATTAAATTTATGTCGATTTACCACAAATCATATCTCATTCAAAATATAAACGTGTAGTAATGGGGAAAAATAAAATTTTAAAAATAATAATAATAATAAAATAATAAAATAAAATTAATTAATTAAATTAACAAGTCAAATGAATAGTATGATAAGGAAAAAAAATATATATCTATATATATATATATATATATAAATATTGAAGCATGTATATATATATATATATATATATATATATAAGAAAGTTATTATGATATGTATTTAATATAAAGGTTAAAGGTATATATATATAGAAAGTGTGAAAACTTCTTCAAGAAGCTTTACTTTAATTAATGATTACTATATATAAAATATAACTCAAACTTCTTCAAGAAGTTTGCTTAGATTTTTTGGAAGTGCTCTCTCTCTCTCTCTCTCTCTCTCTCTCTCTCTCTCTCTCTCTCTTCTTTCTCTCTCCTACGACTCTCTCTCTCTCTTCGATTTTGGGCTAGTTTTACGCCGAATCGACAAACCGAAACCACCACGACGCTTTTTGCGAAGTTCTCTGCAAGTCTACCGGAGCGGATCGTCAAGGAAACGAAGTTGGATTTCATCCCAAATCCAAGGTAAGACTTTATATTCAAAATTTGGATTTTTGACAGTTGAAGAAAGTGATATATGCGTAAAAATACTAAACTTTAATACTGAAAATTTTTAGTTCCAGGGGTGTTGATTGGGAATGTTGGGAATCATTCCTAAGTTGAGGTAATACTTTTTAAGTCGAATTTGACTTAGTGGTAGTTATAGAAAATGTTGTACGTATGAAAATACTAAACTTTAATTCTGCAAGTTTTCATTTTCAGGGTATTGAGTTGAGAACCTTGTGAGTATGGGGAAGATTTTCTTAGGAACTTTTCAGGAATCAGGTAAGGGGATAAACTAAGTTAGTTTGTTTTGAGAAAATGCATGTATATGTATGTAGCATCTGGTTTCAGGAAAAATAAATATATTTATATATATGATTTATATTTAGAAAATACTGTTTAAATGATGATATGTTGAATACGTAGAAAATTTGTTTAGCGTGGCATGAGTATAAAAATATTGTGAAATACTATTTTCTGCGAATGAGGACGATATGGATTTCTATGATGGAAAATCGGCGTATGGGTCGAGATATTTATATATATATATATGTGATTTGCCGACGTATGGGCCGTGCTATATGGATATGTTTGCCGGCGTACGGGCCGTGTTATGTGGATGAGATTTGCCAGCGTACGGGCTGTGCTATGTGATTTGTCGGCGTACGGGTCGAGTTATGATAAAATGTGTAATTCCGGCGTACGGGCCGATGATTTTCATGAAATATGTATATGTGAAAAATGATATGATTGATTTGATAATTATTGATATGAGATATCCATGTATCACGATTTTAGTATATGTATATGATATCAAAACCTCGTTGGCTTGGTCTAGGCTAGCACTTGCACGGTACCGTTGCTATGTGTCCATGGTTCTCGTGATCATGATATCTGTGTTAACGCCGCTGTACGGAGTGGTGTGAGATTGGATGGTCGATGTGGTTATTTTCAAGAAGTGTGCTGTTATCGCCCCTGGTGTACAGACCAGTCTGGGTAGACCCATCAGACCTACAGACTACTGTTTGACTTGGCAGTGGTCGGCCAACCATTGTCAGGTCCTGCCTTCGGGCCACACAACCCAGTCATGTGGGGATAACACAAGACAACAGCCAGCTAACCTACCAAGATTGTTTTTATGTTATTATTATTATGATATGAGATGAGAAATGTTTATGAAAATGCAGTATGTTCTGTCATGTTTTGATATGCATATGTTTTCCCAGATTTGATAAACAGTATTGAATATGTTATGTATGGTATATGTAGAACACAGAATACTCATGTTGCCACACACTGGTATTAGTTTATTTCCCTTACTGAGAGGTGTCTCACCCCTAAATCTTATACATTTTTCAAGAGCCCCAGATAGGAGAGCGGGAAAAGCCCCACTAATCTAGATCAGTTGTTTGCCCTCTTTGGAAGGGTAAGTTTTTTGTAGGGACAGTTAGATTTTGTGGGGATTGTCCCTAGATTTTATTTTTGAGATGTATATACTGTGAGATAGTAATTGTAGTGACTCTGGTATGTGTTATGCACATTATGATGAGATGTATATGATTTTATACTTTCTGCTGCGTAGGTTTCTGCTGTATGTTTTGTTATATCCTTGGTGCTCACAGGCCCAGGCGGATTGTGACCTGCTGAGCTGGAATGTATGATGTGATGATAATTTATTTATATAAAAAAAAATATGTGAAAAAGGAGCAGGTCGTTACAAGAAGCCCCTGATAGGAGAGCGGGAAAAGCCTCGCTGATCTAGATCAGTTGTTTGCCCTCTTTGGAAGGGTAAGTTTTTGGTAGGGACAGTTAGGTTTTGTGGGGATTGTCCCTAGATTTCATTTTTGAGATGTATACACTGTGAGATAGTAATTGTAGTGACTCTGGTATGTGTTATGCACATTATGATAAGATGTATATGATTTTATACTTTCTGCTGCGTAGGCTTCTGCTGTATGTTTTGTTATATCCCTAGTGCCCACGGGCCCAGGTGGATTGTGACCCGCTGAGCTGGAATGTATGATGTGATGATAATATATTTATAAAATATATATATATATATATGTGAAAAAGGAGCAGGTCGTTACAAAACGTTTATGTAAACTAATTAAAACAATGAATGCGAACATACACATACGGAAATTAAAGTGTATAAATTAAATGAGATAAAGAGAGAGACACACACACATAAGATTTAACGAGGTTCGGCCAACCCTGCCTACGTCTTCACCTTGGACAAATTCCCAAGGATTTTACTAACCTTACTTATTTAATGTACGGGTGGAGCAGAAATCGTTTATAATACTCCTTATAGGGCGGAGTCTCCCTAACTCACTTAATCGGGCGGAGCCAAACCAGTTTTCCTTATAGGGCAGAGTTTTCTTAACTCACTTAACCGAGCAGAGTCAAATCGGTTCTCCTTATAGGGCGGAATCTCCCTAACTCACTTAACCGGACGAAGTAAAACCGGTACACACCTTACAGGATGGTACTCTCTTCTTCCGACGCTACGCCACGTTGGGAATACGCATATATGAAAATGAAATTTGCGTACAAATAAAGTGCTTCTTAAAATAAGTAAAGATGTACAAATTGAAGTTTTATATATACTCTCAAGTGATTTAACAATAAAGCTCAATAGAGTTATGATTTTTCTCTTAAAAATATTTTTCAATAAACTGCGAGAGTATAGAAAATGATTTTTCTTCATAAAAAATGACCTTTTGAAATTCAGATACCAAAAAGGTTTCCGAGAAAAATATTATAAATGAATATCTGCTCTTACTTTTTCTCAAGAAGCTTATCAAGTAAAATGCATATCAATTAATACATGCTCAAAGCTTACTTGAATACTCAAAACAATTTCTCCAAAAAATATTTTTCAAATGAAATAATATGGGAGAAATTAGGGTTTGTCATAAAAAAGATTGACCTTTATAAAATAAGGTTTTCAAGCTATATATATATATATGAATGATGATATAAGTTTGAACCTTTTCAAATAAAGTTCCAAAAATATTTTTCTCCGAAAAGATATTCAAGAAGAGTAGGAGAAATATAAACTTTGATTTTCAAAACAATAAGGAGGCTTTCAGGTTATATATTATGAAAGTGACTATAAGCTTAAGCCTTCCGAAAACTCTTAAAAAGTTTTTCCCAAAAATATTTTTCAAATAAAAGAAGTATAGAAAATATTTAAACTTCAAAAATTATACAAAGGCTATCAAGCAATATATATATACTTGAATATATATGCCCAAGCCTTTTAAAACAAAACCCAAAAAAAAATTTCTCCAAAAAGATTTTCAAATGAATAGTAGAGGAGAAACTTTGGTATTTGGAAAACATGAAAATAAAGAGTTATTAAGCACAATATATATGAAAGATAATATATGTTTAAGCATTTTAAAACAAAATTACCTTAAAAAAAGAAGAAGACGTCTTTGAAGTAAAAATATATGAGTGGATATATGCTCCAAGTTTTCTTCAATAATCCAAAAGATTTTTTCTCAAGAAGAATTTTCAAAATGAAATAATAGAAGAAATATAAAACTTAAAGCACAATAAGGGTTTAAAAATAAATGGGATAATCAAAACATATTTCCCTAAGTTTTCCAAATGATTCTCCAACATTTTTCAAATGTTTTGGATTTGTATTTATAGGCCAAGACCCTTTGTAGCCGTTATGAAGCCATTGGGAAAGTAAAATAATATTTTACTTTAAAAACTAGCCGTTTTTGCTCGTTAGCGTCATTCTGCCCGTTGGTCTCGTCGATTAGTCCATACCACTCGTCGACTAATCGACACCAAGACCCATCGACGAGTGACCTAGATTTTCTGCTTGAATACCTTTCAGTGTTTTGGACATAACTTTTTCTATACTATTAAAAATTGAACGTTCTTGATATCAATTGAAAGTTAAGAGAAAATCCCACAACTTTCATGTTAGACACTTTTTAATATAAAGAGTGATTAATAGAGAAAAATGCTCATCTATGCGACGGAAGAAACATGAAGGGGTTTTTTATGAAAAAAACTTGTTTTGGAAAATTGTTTTCATGAAAAGTTTGGCCCCTAAAGTCAATCTAAGGTCTTGTATGAGTTTCAAATTAAATTATGAGATTATGCATGCACACATTAAACCTAATAACAATACAACTAAAAAATAAACAAAATTTTCATACTTGACTCATTTGTAATTCCATGGAATACGCCATTTTGAAGTGAGTTTTAAGCTCTTTTCATGACTTATAAATTGCATCATCATCTGTGTTTTTTTAACATTTAACATATTCATACACTCAACATACAAATAAAATGCTATGATTTGTCATAATCAAAACAAAGATCAGATTCAAAAAATTAACAGAATGGTTTCATTTGGTTCAATTTATTTTATCATCAAATTATATTTAGTTTGGTTCTCCGATAATTCTAGTTAGAATTAAAAGAGACCAAAAATATCTTTCTCTTCACAAAAGAAAAAAAGAAAAAGTAGGCAAGTACTTTTATAATTTCCCACGATGCATAGCTCGAGAAATGTAATATTAATAAAAACCATATTTTAATCCCATAAGCCCAGTACTTAATATGTTGGGCTGTAGATCCAATATGCACTATTTCACATATTAAAATTTTAATTTAAAATATGCAAAAAATAAAATAAAAATTTAAATGTTCTCGGAATTGTATTGCTATCCACCGGTTTCTTTTATTACTATTGAAACTCGAGAGTACAAACTTGGGTTATCAATAAAATGAGCTCTTATTTCAAATTGTTAAAAAGATAAAAGAGCTAAGGGGCCATTATTTGTTTTATTACAGTCGAGGCCTGAGAGTACAGACTTAGGCTATTGATAAAAGGAGCCCTTATTCCAAACTATTAAAAAGAAACAGAGAGAAGGATGCTAAGTGGGGCATTATTTAAGTATCACGTGCACGCGCACATGGAGGACCGAGAAAGCGGGCATGGGATGAACATGGACGGTGATGGACCGTCATCACGGGAAATCTAGATCAAAATCAATAGAGAAATCAAGCGGTGGGAATTCATCGAGTTTGGGGAAGTCAGGCAGGGACTCGCAAGCGAGCTGCATAGGAAAGTCGCACAGGATGGGATAGTTGTGGTGGAGGTAGGAGGTTGAGGTGCACGCTTCTGTTGGTGCATCATTCATTTGCATCGCACCTGGGGCGAAATTTGAGTCGTTGGCATAGTTTTGGCTCAGCAGTGATGAGGAATTTGATTGGTTTGTCTGATAATTTTCCTCACGGTCGAGTTCCGGAAGCGAAACCAAGTTGTCGTTGATCATTGTACATGGCAAGTATATCTCAGGATTGAATGTCTTCCATGCTTGAATCACCTAATCATCACAAATTTTAAATTAGACATTCACTTGATTATGTACTGTTTAAATTTTGAAAATTGGATGTGAATTTGTATACAATTCAATATAATTTCACACTAAATTTTACATATATTTATCTTAATTTAGATATATAATTTAGTCTCCATGTGTCGATTTAATGAAGATGCATCCATTGAATTAAAAAAAAAAAAACAGTAATAAATATTACTCACGTATTTTTCATTCTTCTCATCTTTGTACAACATGATAAAGTCCCCAATGTTTAAATTGTGTGCCTTGATGAAACTCCCTGCAGGGTCAAAATTTAATTTTAATATTTCTTTAAAAATATGTGTATTTACGAAAAAAAAATAAAATTAATAGTAGAGACATCACGGAGCTCACCAGTATTCTCTAATACATACATTCGACTATGATTATTAGGCCAATATCTAAAAATAAAAATGAATAAAAAAGCACGAGTAAGCATAATAAACAAAGAGAAAAACAGTAATCGAATAAAATCAACTAACAAATAATCGAATAAATTTTTGAAAAATAAAATTTTTCAAAATAAATTAATAAAGAGGTAATAAGTGTCTCGAAAATCAGATGTCAACCAGGATAATTATATTTTTGTTTTTTTCACTAAATCTCAATAGAAGTCTATGGTTCGATAATTAAATTGCAATAAAAAAATTCATCGTGCATGTAAAAGTGTGAAACGGAATGAAATTTTAAAATTCAAAATTATGTCCGTTAATACAAATTAAAATTTTGTTGAAGCAAAGCATGTATAAGAAGTCGAACCTGAACCTGAAGCTCCACACTTGCACGCAATCCATATCATCCATATTCAGGAAAAACCCTTCTTTAGAGTGCAGTGGGGGAAGATGCAACTCTGCGGCCTTCTGTAAAAGGGCAATTAATAATAAATTATATAACTCACAATAATTAAATTGTATTTTTGATCTTAGTTAAATCAATTATGTACAAACCTTTGGAATTACGATTCTAGCCGTTACACCCACGTCACTGCCTTTTAACTCCTTGTGGAAGAGGAACCTTAACATTTGATGATTAATTTCCTGTGATACAAATATGAAATCGTTATTTAGAAAATTATTTACAGATAAATGCATAAAATCTTATATATCCGTGAAAGAGAAAATGAATTTTTACCATATCATTTCCAAACATCTATTTCTTAAACAATCTTACAGCTCGTTTAGTTCGGAGGAATAATTATTCATTGGAATAAGATGAAGTATAGTTTAAATTTTAGAATCAAATGAATAGTTTTTTTTTCTTTTTTTTCCTAATAACCCGAAAAGCGCTACTTTGAATACTATGACGCGGCACCAAAACCGGAGGGTGAGAGTCGCCCGTCCATTAATGTACCCCTAGTAATTCACCGAAATAAACTCTTAAAGAGGGATCAAACTTATGATATTGGGGTCACCAAAGTCACAAATCAGTCTTACCACTTGAGCCAACCTGACTAGATCAAAGGAATAATTATTTCTTATATATTTGTAATTATTTCATTCAACATGTAATGAGAAAGAAATATATATTCCATAATAAAATTTGAAAATAGTTATTTCTTATTTATTCCTTACTGTAGATTCATAAAATGTTTTTTACGTTGTTATTTATTTTATAGTAATAATATAATTTCTTTTGTAACTAACTGTAACTAACATCCTAAAAGTAATATATTCTTGCAAATATGTATTTCACAAACCAAACATAACCTTAATAACTTTACAAAAAGACTATAATAACTTGTGCATTGAAAAGTATATAGAATTTCACTTGTGAAATTTGTCCCACATTGAAAAAAGTGAGTATTTGATGGGTGCTTATATACATGGTGTAACCCAAGACCCAACAAGCTTAAGCTTTTGAGTCAAGTTGGTGTTCATCCATGTGTATCAAGTACATCTATGGACTCCTCCGGTGATAACAAGTGGTATCAGAGCCGACAGTTCATAACTCTAGGTGTGAGAGTGTGTGATCGAGGTTAATAAGGATCATCTAAGCTGCCAAGATGGATCCAAATTGAGTCAAGACGTGAGAGGTATGATTGATTTGGAGGCGCTATTTTGGAATACAATCCGAGATACGTAAGACGGCCCACTTGAGCAAACTGTTGGAGAATTTGTCCCGTAAGGGAGAAGAGGACTTCCGTTCAAGGGGGAACAGTTGGAACTTACATGTGACGGAACTTCCGTTCAAGGGGAAGCAGTTCGGACTCATAAGTGAGAGAAAGATTGTTGAGAATTTCACTTGTGAAGTTTGTCTCACATTGGAAAAAAATGAATATTTGATGGGTGCTTATATATATATATATATGGTGTAGCCCAATATCCAATAGGCTTAAATTTTTAGGTCAAGTTGGTATTCACCCATGTATATCAAGCACACCTATGGACTCCTCCGGTGCTAACAAAAAGAACCCGTGAAATCACAATTCAACACGTTAGAATCTTTTAATTTTTTTTTCCTTCTGTCCATTATTATAAGACTTAAAGGAAAGAAAAATAACTTAACTCATTAGGTTGGCCTATTCCCTATGTTTTGAATAAGTAGGTTCATTTAATTTTATTTAAATTTATTATGTGTATGTTTTAATAAGCCCGTTATCTAAATATCTAATTAATATTGACATTGTTTATTACAAGACACAACAAGAAGTTATATGTTCGAAGTCTCAAATTTAAATTTTGAGATTTGAGAATAGTACCAAGGGCTAGGGAAATGATGGGCCAAGAATGGGCTTCCTCCAAGGGACTCTATATATATATATATATATATATATATATATATATATATATATATATATATATATATATATATATATATATATATAGAGAGAGAGAGAGAGAGAGAGAGAGAGAGAGAGAGAGAGAGAGAGAGAGATTATTTAACAAATAATTTAATAAGACAAAGTCAGCCGTCTTTTCCTTTTATGACTTCAAACAAAATTTAATACGATAATAATGAGAAAAAACGACAACAGTTCATATTCATAGGTTTCTACGACAAAAACATCATTTTGCAATTTATTATGGATTCGGATAATAATTATATCGACTACAAACAAAACGAATCTTTATAACTGTAATCTATTACATACCGACATAATACCGTTTTTTTATTTCCTAATTAATAGGAGATGCAAAATAATTTGCCACGGTTAAAATGTTTTTGTTTGACATCACTCTTTGTAAGTATGTACTTGAACTTGTCTTGTATTTTGTAGTATTAGCTCTGCTATTAATAAATTGAATCATAATTTACAAATTCAAAGTTTTAAAAATTAAGGTAAATTACAAATATATAAATTTTTATTTTTAAAAGATTATCCACAACTATATATATAACTCAAAACATGCGCATTTTTCATGCTTTAAGAGTTTTACCAATGACTATTCATAATAAAAAAAACTAAAATACTTACCACATGTTTAAAAGTTTTAAAACTCAGCTTTCAATTTAAATTTATGTAGATTTAAATAAAATACAATACAAATTTATACTAAACTTTATCTAAATCTATAATCTGAATTTTAGATATTTTTATTAATTTTAAATTTATATTTATATTGTTTTTGCAAAGATTTATTAATTTAGACATTAAATTTAAATTTATATAATTTTTTTAAAAAAATTTAATAATTTTTATTACATACTTCATTCAAAATCTACACTAATATATATTCAAACTTAAAAATTCAAAATTCCAATTGTGTGACAAATCCAATGATCTACTCGGAACAAAAAATAACAAATATAATACTTTCTAATTATTTGACTCTTATATATATTTATATGGATTGGAAAAAGGGTAATTTGCCGGCCAAAAAAGAAAGCACAAAATTAGAAGTATGGAAGGAAAGCAAATAAAATAAAATCGCGATAGCTAAGCAAAAATAAATAATAATAAGAAAAAAAAAATGCGAGAATTGGAAAAAAAAAAATAAAAAATGATCAGCGTACGCGTGGGGGGCGAAATTGCACAGCTTCAGTCGTAATGCCAGAGGAATCGACGGCGGAGGTGGCATTGGTGGACCTGGACCTGCTGTTACGCCTGGGCCTGCCCCTCCGGCGAATGGGCTTCTGACTGCACCCCCCGCCACTCCCTTGCATCTGGACCGAGTCGCCGGCGGCCCACTCTCCCTCCACCGACACCGCTGCACTCTTTCCGGCGACTCCTGCCATTGATGGTCGACTCAGATATATTGTAATTACCGAATCAAATGGGCGCAAACACACACTCGCATATATGTGTATATATAGAAGTATATGTATGTGTATAGGAGGAGAGTGGGTGGCGGTGGAGGCTCCACCTGTTTCAGCACATCTGCCATGTTTTCGACGCTTAAGCAAGCGGAAGTATGGCGGTTTGCGGGTGCGTCATCGTCTTTTTCCTCTGCAAAAACCAAAACCAAAAAAGCAGAAGCGAACGCGAACGCAAAAGCAAGACAACTCCCCACCGCGCACTGAGAGAGAGGGAGGGGTGTAAAGGTGGAGGTCGTGCGAATGTTGCCGAGCGAGGTAGCCTGGAGGGGTTTAACTGTCTTTTCATCTTTGTAAGTGCCCACCGCTTGGTTATGGGTGGTTTTTTTTTTTTTTTTTGTGAAATGACCAATTTTTTTGTGGACCTGGAGGCCCTCCAAGTCCAGACTATTTTTTGGGCTGGTCCAGTTGTAATTCGGGCTTGGGATGCTGTGATTAGGTGTGCATTATGAAATCTAAATTGTAACAATTAGAAGAATAATAGTATTTAAATAATAAAAGAGAGGGAAATAAAAATAGGAAATGAAGGAGGCAGCAGGGGAGTAATAACTGAGGAATTTAATCAAGGATTCGTCGACGAGGATAATATAAGGTCTCGTCGACGAGAAAATACCGAGAGACTATTTTGGCAACTCAGAATTTCGTTGACGAAGGGTAGAGTTCATCGACAAATTGTCTCTTGATCTCGTCAACAAGGTGACGTGACTCGTCGACGAGGGTCAGTGTATAAAAAGGCAAAACTTCAATTTTTTAACAAAATTTTGACGCGCAACTCTCTCTCTCTCTTCCTTATGGTTCCTCCCTCTTCTCTCTTCGATTTCGGCCCCGTTAGTCGTCGGATCGACAATCTGATACCACGACGACGCTCCTGGGGAAGTTCTCTCCAAATCTGCTTGAGCGGATCATTGGTGGAAGCAAGTTGAAATTCTTCCATGAGTTGAGGTAAGATTTTTTATTCGAAATTTGGTTTTTCCACAGTCGAAAAAAATGATGTACTCGAATAAATACTGAAGTTTAGTTCAGGAAGTTATCATTTTCAAAGTACTGCTCAGGATTTCCTACGGGTGTAAGACCAGTATTATAGAGGGACTTTTCATTTGTCAGGTAAGGGGATAAATTAAAGCAGTTATTTTCCCTTGAAATTACTTTTATTTAATAGTAAAATAATTTTCAGAAAACATGTAATTATATATATGAGTATAATTAAGAAAATGTGAGTTTGGGAAAATACTGCAATTGCATAGTAAATGTGATTTCAGAACGGAATATATGGTTTCATTCAATTCGTGTGATGTGAATATTCTTTAATATATATATATATATTATACCATGTTAAGTTAGATTTACAAAATAAAGCATGTTTACAAATATTTTCAGGAATAACATGATAAACGCAATAAATTATGATTTTAGAATATATGATATGTAGCGACCTGCTTAATAAACTGATTTTTTTTATATATACTCTGATAATCTACATGCTTTGATACCATACTGGGATAAACCCAATCATGAACCTAAGCAGCGAGAAGCATAAATCACATAGACATAACCATATGAAAATATATACACAATACAAAAACCAATACTACACAATACCAGAGTACTACATGATTCCCAAAACACATATCACTGTTTACCCAAGATACCCTCAACCATGCTGGGATATACAAAAATACTCCCAAAATATACTCACTCTTTGACAGGGCACCACTGAAGCCCCTCTATCTGCGAGCCTGATTTGCTCGTCTACCTGGTTCACTTGAAAAATGATTCAACACTGAGAAGAGCCAACGCTTAGTAAGATGAAATATGCTATTACTAGTGTGTGATAAATTAGCTACTATATCATGAAAATTGTTTACAAATAAACATGTATAACTGAGTATATAAATAAAGTACAACTAATAAAATACACCCCTCCTTCCATGTTGCTTTACAGAACAATATCGTAGGTTACTAATCAAAATACTTCTATTATACATAGGTATATTCCCTGTTTCTATAAATCTGTACATACGTAATAGTAACTGAAAATGTTCCCTATGGATATTTGTGTGTCATGACTTACCCCCTCATGACAGGGTTGTACGCCCGTAGGCGGGATTTACCCTGGCTGGCCAATTAGGAATAAATCACTATACTACATTGGTCGATCTGCCCACCTCAACCCATAACTCGATGGGGAACTTGTCCTCTTCAAGGGCCTAGATGATCGACCTTACCACGTATTATCTAAATAGGTGGTTGCACTCATAAAATAACATAATATCTGTAGCAACGGTACCGTGCTCTGTAACTGCATAGTCCAACAGGGTCTGATATCATATAATATATTTCTATATATATATATATATATATATATATATATATATATATCTATCTGATTTACCATGATACTGCATAAACTGTAACTGTAGTTTATACGTAATACTGAGAACTGCATAATCATAACACTGACATTTGCATAATCATAGTACTGAAACTGCATGATCATAATACTCATATTCGCATTATCGTGCTACTAAGTTTCATGAAATCATGGTACTGAAATATCGTAAAATCAGAATACTAAAATATCGTAAATCATATCTCCGTACTATATTCATATTCACAAGCCACACGATACTGTAATACATAATTTTCATCATTTAATAAACTGTATGATATTTTAAAAATACTTAGCATAGCATGTAATAACCCGAAAAAAATAAAAATAAAAATAAATAATTAATTAAAATTATTAATTAATTAAGTGGTTAAAGACTATTAAATTAATGTATTAAATAAACAAATAAAAAGAAATAGTATGAAAAAAAATTAAGACTAATTATTAATTAAATATTAATAATTAATTAATTAAACAAATAAGAGGAATAGCGTGGAAAAGAAAAAAAATTGAAATAAAGGTATATAAATATATATAAGGTTATTATATAATATAAGTTAATATATATATATATATAATATTAAAATAATATATATAAAATGTAATAAGATGGATTGGACATCCATCCTCACGTCTGCATCTCAGATTCTCTCTCAGTCTCCTTCTTTCACCCTCTCTCACTCCTCCGTCTCCGTCTCTCTCTCTCCCCTTATTTCTTGATGAATATTCAGCCAATCGAAAAACGGAAGGTGCCGTTGGGTTCCTAGTTCCGCCACCGACATTTCTACTGGAGCAGATTTATCGTGGGAACAACTCAGGCACTACTCGTGGGGAAAGGTAATTTTTTTTCATTTTTTCAATTTCGCTGTTAATCTGCTGTTAAATCGACGATCAGGCAACACCACGGGGTCCTAATCGTCGTTGTCTTCATTTGGCGTTGGTAATTTTTCAATTGGGATTTTCTAGACCCTACTCCAAAACGAGAGTGAGATTTGAGAAATTTGGCAAATTAGTTAAATTTGCGGGTATAACTGTTAATTTGAAAATTATGACTTTAGAAAATATTTAAATAATATTTTATTTATAATTAATTTAATGGAATTATGAATTTTAATTCAGGGTCCGAGTGAGCGGGGCAAGTATTTTTCGAGATCCCTGTTGACGTAGTTCAGAAATCAGGTAAGGGGAAAAATTTATATTAAATTAGAATTTTTATGAATTTAATGGAAAAATAAATTATATTATATGTACGTGTATATGTTTCGGAATGGGTAAGATGCCAACTGTTTAAATTGTATTTTTTTTCGAGTTTAGGGTTATTTATTAAATATGTATATGTGAAAATGAACGAATGAAAGTGGAAAGAATTTTCTGATGAATTAAATAAGAAATGAAATGTATTTTGAGAAGATAAATGTTAAATGTGGGTTGACTTATTTTATGAGAAATATGTATGAATTTTATTACTAAATTGTATGACATGAGAATTTGTGCAAATTATATGTTAAATGTATGAGATGCAGGTTAAGTAAGTAAGACATTATGAATAAAATGTGACATGGACTATGTTACTTGTGTGTGTTAATGCAGCCATGTAAACAACTGAAAGATGTTGGGTAAAACAGCTGAAAGATGTTGTGTCACGACCTACTCATTTTTCACATTTTTTTCTTTTATTTTATTTTTAATTTAAATCAACATCAATATCACATATCTCATATTCTAGCTTAGCAGATCACCATCCATCTGGACTCGTGGGTACCAGGGATACATCAGAACACAATCAGAAGCCTAAGCAATAGGAAATATATATATTCACAATATTGTAAATACAAAACATCCATCATTTTACAACAAATACCAGAGCCACTACAACCACCGTATTTCCATATATACATCTCAAAAATAAGACCTAGGGATATTTTTCCAAAAATCTAACTGTCCCTACAAAACTTACCCTTTCAAAGGGCAGATACACAACACTAGTTCAGTGGGGCTTTTCCCACTTTCTTATCTGGGGTTCCTGAAAAGTTCATGAAATTTAGGGGTGAGACATCTCTCAGTAAGGGAAAATAAACTAATACTAGTGTGTGGCAACATGAGTATACCGTGTTCTACATATACCATACATATCATATTCAGTACTGTTTATCAAATATGGGAAAACATATGTATATCAAAACATGACATAACATACTGCATTTCATAAGCATATCTCATCTCATATCATAATAATAACATAAAACAATCCTGGTAGGTTAGCTGGCTGTTGTCATGTATTACCCCCACATGACTGGGTTGTGTGGCCCGAAGGCGGGACCAGACAATGGTTGGCCGACCACTGCCAAGTCAAACAGTAGTCTGTAGGTCCGATGGGTCTACCCAGACGGGTCCATACACCAGGGGCGATAAAAGCACACTTCTTGAAAATAACCACATCGACCATCCAATCTCACATCACTCCGTATAGCGGTGTTAACACAAATATCATGATCACGAAGACCATGGACACATAGCAACGGTACCGTGCACGTGCTAGCCTAGACCAAGCCAACCAGGTTCTGATATCATATACATATACTAAAATCGTGATACATAGATAACTCATATAATTAATTATCAAATCATTCATATCATTTTTCATATATACATATATCATGAAAATCATCGGCCCGTACGCCAGTATTTCACATTTTATCATAGCTCGGCCCGTACGCCAACAAATCGCATAGTACAGCCCGTACGCTGACAAATCACATAGCTCGGCTCGTACGCCGGCAAATCACATAGCACAGCCCGTATGCCGACAAACATATCCACATAGCACAGCCCGTACGTCGAAAAATCACACACACACACACACACACACACACACACACACATATATATATATATATGTAAATATCTCGGCCCGTACGTCGGTTTTCCATCATAGAAATCTATATCATCCACATTCCCATAAAACAGTATTTCATAACATTTTTATACTTATGCCATACTGAACAAATTTTCCACGTATTCAACATATCATCATTTAAACAGTATTTTCCAAATATAAATTATATATATATATATATGTTTATTTTTCCTGAAACCAGATGCTACAGATATATACATGCATTTTCTCAAAACAAAACTAGTTTAGTTTATCCCCTTACCTGACTACTGAGAAAGCCCCCCAAGACAATCTAGTCTAACCCCCATAAGATTTCCTGACCAATACCCTGAAACCGAAAATTCTCAGTCTTAAATTTCAGTATTTTCGTACGTACAACATTTTCTATAACAGCCACAAAATCAAATTTGGCTTAAAAAGCCTTACCTTAACTTAGGGATGATTCCCAACGTTCTCAATCAACACCCCTGGAAACGAAAATTTTCAGTATTAAACTTTAATATTTCAACGCGTATAGCACTTTTCTTAATTGTCACAACTTCAAATTTGACTTAAAAAGTTTTACCTCAACTTAGGGATGATTTCCAAATTGCTTTCTCCAACGATCCGCTCCGGCAGATTTGTAAAGAACTTTGCCAAGAGCGTCGTGGTGGCTTCGGTTTGTCGATCCGACGTAAAACTGGCCCAGAATCGAAGAGAGAGAGAGAGAGAGAGAGTCGTAGGAGAGAGAGAGGAGAGAGAGAGAAAACACACCAAAATCAAAGCAAGCTTCCTGGAGAAGCTTGCACAATTATATATATAATATCATATTAACTTGCTAATTAAAGCAAAGCTTCTTGAAGAAGCTTGTACACTTTATATATATATACCTTTAACTTATATATATTACATATATATCATAATAACTTACTAATATATATATATATATATATATATACACACATATATATATATGTTTCAATATATATATATATATTCCTTTTCATACTATTCATTTTACTTGTTAATTTAATTATTTTATTATTATTTTTTAAAATTTTATTTTTTCCCGGTTACTATATGCTGGGTAAATGTACGACAACTGAAAGCCAGGTTAATAGATCTAGTTCATTTCTATGTGGACTAACTGTTAGCAGATTCTAGCGCATTTCTATGTGGACTAACTGATGACGGCTAAAGAGCGGCTGTAATACAAATGAATGAAATGAAAATGTTATGAAATGAAATGACAAGGAATGACAAGGCAATGAAATGAAATATGAAATGTGAATAATGTAAAATGGAAAAGAGTCACTTAAAGTGAAATGCAATGCAATGTTAAGCCATGAATATGAACAGATGTATGATTGAATAATGATGGAAATAATGATGTATTATGATATTAGAAGTGTCGCGACCTACTTATTTTCCACATTTTTTTTAATAATAATATCAATTGCACATTTCCTATATTCCAGTTCAGCAGGTCACAATCCACCTGAACCCGTGGGTTCTAGGGATATATCAGAACATACAGCAGAAGCCTTAGCAGTAGAAAACATACAATAATGTAGTGCCCCGAATAATAGCATGTTAATAATAATATGAGGGAGAGAAAATAGATACTAAAACAGAAGGAGGCCGATAAGAAAATATCGAGAGGCGGTTTGGGCTGCTGTGAATTTCGTCGATGAACACAGGACCTCGTCGACGAATTTTGTGAAGGGCTCGTTGACGAACACAGGGTCTCGTCAACGAACCTGACCCTATAAATAGTGGAAAGACGAGATTTTTATTCATTTCTCTCGCCGCTCTCTCTCTCTCTCCTACGACTCCCTCTCCCTTCTCTCTTTATTTTCGGCCCCACCGATCATCGAATCGACGATCCAAAGCTACCACGATGCTCCTGGCGGAGTTCTCTGTGAATTTGCCGGAGCGGATCGTTGGAAAATCAGAGTTGGAATTCATCCCAAATTCAGGGTAAGCCCTTTTAGCCACTTTTTGGCCTCATGGCAGTTATAGGAAATAATGTAGGTAGGAAAATACTAATGTTTAGTTCTGGCAAATATTGGTTTCAGGGTATTTTGTAGGAAGCCTTGCGGGTATCAAACTAGAATACAGTAGGAGCTTTTCAAAGATAAGGTAAGGGAAATATGCTATGCTAGGATATTTCTACATATTATATAGTTTATTTATTTACGAAAATCATGTATTATAGTATGGTGTGACTTATGAATATGTATGTAGTACGGCGATATGATTTACGAATGCTAGTTTCATGATTTTTATGAATTTTAGTACCATGATTTTATGGATTTTAGTACCATGATTATACGACTCTCAGTACCATGATTATACGAATTCCAGTATTATGAATATGCAGTTCCATGTTATGAATATTCAGATTTCAGTACGTTATGCAGCATCATGGTTATTTCAGTACTTCAGAATCATGGTAAATCAGTTAGACATATATATAGAAATATATTATACGATATCAGACCCTGTTGGACTTGCAGCTATAGAGCACGGTACCGTTGCTACAGATACTATGTTACTTTACGAGTGCAACCACCTATTCAGATATACATGGTACGGTCGACCACCTAGGCCCTATAAGAGGTTAGGCTCCCCATCCAGATATGGGTTGAGGAGGGCAGGTCGAATGACGGAGTTCAATGATTTATTCCTGGTTGGCCAGCCAGGGTAAATCCAGCCTATGAGCCGCACAACCTCGTCATGAGGGGCATGTCATGACACAGATAGCCACAGGGAACAGTTTCAGTTACTATTACATACGTATGGATTTACAGATTTGAAAACCCTACTTATGTACATTAGAACTATTTTGAATTATAACCATAATACTGATATGTTAAGCAACAGAGAAAGAGGGGTCGTGTACTTCATTATTTGTATTGTACTTTTGTACTCAGTTATCCATGTTTATACGAAACAGATTTCACGATATATATATAGTAGCTCATTTGCCACACACTAGTAATAACATATTTCTTCTTACTAAGCGTTGGCTTATCCCAGTGTTGATACATTTTTCAGGTGATCCAGGTAGGTGAGCAGACCAGGCTCGCAAGTAGAGGGGCGTTTGTAGTGCCCTGTCAGTAAAGTGAGTACAGAGTCGGATTTTCGTATTAACCCTAGCTTGTTGAGGGTATTTTTGAGGAAGAAATGTATTTATAGTTTGGGAAAACAGTGACATGTATATGACTCTGGTATTATATTGTATGGATATGTTTATTATGATTTACGCTTCTTGTTGCTTAGGTTAATGACGTAGATGGTATCAGAGTATATATATATATATATATAAATCAATTAATTAAGCAGGTCGTTACAATAATGTACATCTCAATACCACATATTACAATATACCAGAGTTGTTATAGTCCACAGTATTTCCATATATACATCCCAAAATAAATCTAGGAACATTCTCCACAAAATCTAACTATCCCTACGAAAGAAACTTACCCTTCAAGAGGGCAGATATCCAACACTAGGTTAGCGGGGCTTTTCCCGCTCTTCTATTAGGGACTCCTGAAAAGTTTATAAGATTAAGGGGTGAGACACCTCTTAGTAAGGGAAATAAACTAATATCAGTGTGCGACAACATGAGTATTCTGTATTCTACATATACCATACATAGCATACTCAGTACTGTTTATCAAATCTAGGAAAACATATGTATATCAAAACATGGCAGAACATACTGCATTTCATAAGCATATCTCATCTCATATCATAATAATAATAACATAAAAACCATCATGGTAGGTTAGCTGGCTGTTGTCATGTATTACCCCCACATGACTGGGTTGTGTGGCCCGAAGGCGGGACCTGACAATGGTTGGCCTACCACTACCAAGTCAAACAATAGTCTGTAGGTTCGATGGGTCTGCTAGACCTGGTCCGTACACCAGGGACGTTCACAACACACTTCTTTAATAACCACATCAACCATCCAATCTCACACCATTCCGTACAGCGGCGTTAACACAAATATCATGATCACGAAGACCATGGACACATAGCAATGCTACCGTGCAAGTGCTAGCCTAGACCAAACCAACCAAGTTCTGATATCATATACATATACTAAAATTGTGATATATGGATATCTCATATCATTAATTTTCACATTAATCATATCATTTTGCATATATACGTATATCATGAAAATCATTGGCCCGTACGCCGGTATTACACATTTTATTATAGGTCGACCCGTACGCTGGAAAATCATAACACAGCTCGTACGCTGGCAAATCACAGACACATAGCACGGATCGTATGCCGGCAAACATAGCACAGCCCGTACGCTGGCAAATCATAGTCACATAGCACGACCCGTACGCCGGCAAACATAGCACAACCTGTATATTGGCAAATCACATCATAGCACGGTCTGTACGCCGGCAAGCATATAAAAACCTCAGGCCGTATGCCGGTTTTCCATCATAAAAATCAGTGTCATAATCACATTCCCAGAAACAATATTTCATATCATTTTATACTTATGCCACACAACAAATTTTCCACATATTCAACATACGATCATTTTCACAGTATTTTCCAAATATAAATCATATATATAAATATATTTATTTTTCCTGAAACCAGATGCTATATATATATATATATACATGCATTTTCTCAAAACGAAACTAGCCTAGTTTATCCCCTTACCTGATTTTTGGAAAGCCCCTAATAAAATTCTACCCCGCACTTGCAGGATCCCCAACTCAACACCCTGAAAATGCAAACCCCCAGTACTAAACTTCAATATTTCTACGTGTATAACACTTCTTATAACTGCCGTTAAGTCAAATTCGGCTTAAAAAGCCTTACCTCAACTTAGGGATGATTTCCAACGTTCCCAATTCAACACCCCTGGAAATGAAAACTCCCAGTATTAAAGTTCAGTATTTATAAGCGTATAACACTTTTCTCAATTGTCACAAATTCAAATATTGAGTAAAAGATCTTACCCTGTATTTGGGATGGTTTCCACATAACTTTCACCAACGATCCGCTCCGACAGATTTGGAGAGAATTTCCCTAGGAGCGTCGTGGTGACTTCAGATTGTCGATTCGGTGAAGATTTGGCCCGAAATCGACGAAAGAAAGAGGGAAAATCGAAGGGGAGAGAGAGAGAAAAAAGGTAGCTTTGTTTGTAAGTTAAAAATTCGGATTTTTCTATTTATAGACAGGGGATTTCATCGACGATCCACGTCATTCGTTGACGAATCCTTCATTAATTTCTTCGACGAAATTTAGTCCTTGTCGATGAAATTTAGTCGGCTAAAAAACCTCCTCTCGGTATTTCTTCTTTGATGAATTTCAGTTTTCGTCGACGAATTTTCTTAAGCCTTCATCAACGAATACAGGGGATTCATCGACGAAGCCCTGATGATCCCCTTTTTGTTTTTCCTTCCAAAATGCAATGTCGTCGACGAAGTCGACTGCCTCCTTCTGTTTCTGGTTTCCATTTCCCTTCCTTCTTATTATTTAAATCTCATTATTATTTGGGTTACAAGAAATATGTATGTACGTAGAACATGTTATGATTGGACGAGGCGTACTTTTCACCAAAGGGCTTGCTGAGTAAGGCGAGTGCACTAGTAGTTATAGATGTGGAAGTAGCCGCATAACGTACTAGGTCAGAGGGAACCTACTTGTATGGGCGGGTAGATTTCCCTATCCTTAGGGCCTTTTCCAGTAAACTATTGTTGAACTGTGTGAGTAGGAGATTAATCTTACACTTGAGGGCTTACTGAGTAAGGTGAGTGCTCTGATATGTTTTAATTGTGACCTTAGGGTTACCTAAGTATCAGAGCAGAGGGGTGCTACTTGTATGGGCGGGTAATCACCTCTATCCTTGGGTAATCTCGTGGGTTAAATATTTTGCATGTGTTTGATTAGGATCAGAAAATGATTTCAAAAATTATGTTAACGATTTTCAAATGTTAAATATTATGTCATATATAAACTCATGTTGGCCACACACTGTTTTAATATATTGTTTCTTCCCTTACTGAGATATGTCTCACTCGAATATGAAATTATCTTTTTCAGGATTTCCTCGAGATCGAGCTTAGAGAACTCG
Source organism: Malania oleifera (assembly GCF_029873635.1). NCBI lineage: Eukaryota > Viridiplantae > Streptophyta > Magnoliopsida > Santalales > Ximeniaceae > Malania > Malania oleifera. Next base: position 86,537,878 of record NC_080428.1, on the reverse strand, counting down.
AGATTTTATAGCAATTTTGGTAAGTAAAAAGAGAAACTGGTATATTTTTATGTTAATTTTGATATGTATATTTTATGTTTTGTGATTTATGTTTAAAGTTTTACAAGATATGGATGGTTGTGAAACATACTGGTATTTGTGGATAATGTTTTGGAGACACGTATATATTTAAATATAGGTGGATGATTAATTTATTATGATTGGTAGTTAGAATTAGTAAACTCTGGTATTATGTTATATGAAGATTATGATGTATGTTTTCCACTGCGTATGTTATAGATTATGATCTATCAAGATTTTATCAAGTATAACGCGCCGGACCCAGGTTTAAGGGTTCAGGGCGTTACATAGCATATTTCCCTTACCTGATTACTAGAAAGCCCCTATGGATACTAGCCTAACACCCGCAGGGCCTCCTACACAACACCCTGAAAATAATATTCACCATAAAAAAATATCAATATTTCATCGCCTACATCATTTCTTATAACTACCATAAGGCCAAAAATAGGCTAAAAGGGCTTACCTTGAATTTGGGATGAAATCCAACTTCCTTTTCCCAACGATCCGCTCCAGTAGACTCGTAGAGAACTTCGCCAGGAGCGTCATGGTAGCCTCAAATCTTCGATCCAGCGAGCGGCGGGGCCAAAATCGAAGAGAGAAGGGAGAGAGAGACGTAGGAGAGAGAGAGAGGAGCGTTAAAAGTGAATAAAAATTCGGTTTTTAGCTACTTATAGGGCCAAATTCGTCGATGAGACACATCACCTCATCGACAAGTCCTTCATTAAATTCGTCGATGAAACGCTGTATTCGTCGACGAAATTCAAAGCAGCCAAAAACCCCGTTTGGTATTTTCTCATCGAAAAAACCCTGTATTCGTCGACGAATTTCCTTATGCACTCGTTGACGAAACCCTGTATTCATTGACGAGTCCTGGAAATTTCCTTGAATTTATTATTGTTATCCCCCAAAATGCAATGTCGTTGACAAACTCATTCTGTTTCTGTTTCTATTTCTCTCTCTCTTATTATATTTAAATACTATTATTTTTCGGGTCACTACATGATATGTTCGACGCAAGACTGTAATTGATGGTCGACACAAGGCCGCAATTACTCATGTTATTCAGCGCAAGGCTGCGTTTATTCATATTTTCGGTGCAAGGCTGTAATTGTTATGTATATATGTTTATGTACTATATGTTATCAAAACCCGGATGTTAGTTTAGTTTAGTTTCAGGTGTACGGTACCGTAATTTATAGATCAGATATTTATGTTTAGATTGGTGCTAACCACTCCACGAGGGGGTGGGAGATATATAGTCGATGTGACTTTTAGTGTAGAGTTGTATACGTCCACCTAGCAGTCCGGACCAGGGTGTGGAGACCCATCGTACTTACAGATATTTTTGACTCGGCAATGGTCAGCCAGCCATTGTCGGGTCCCCCCTTTGGGCTGCACAACCCGTCATGGGGGGTAATACATGACATCAGTTAGTTATACATCCTGAGTAGTTTTTAGTATTATAGAATATATCAGATAATACATGTATGATTACTTGAAAGTATAAAATTATATGTTTATCTAACCATATTACGATTTATATTTGATGGTATGTGAAATGTACGATATACGTATTACAATATTAAATATTCATGTTACCACACAACTGATTTTAATTTATCTACCCTTACTGAGAGATGTCTCACCCTAAGTTTAAATTATTTCAGGAAACCAGGAGAGACCAGCGGGTCAGGGCTGTCGTTGAGTGAGTTGAGCTTCCTTATGGGAAGGGAAAGTTATGATATAGGATCAGAAGATTTTCGTTGTAAGATCCTAGGTTTATTTTGGTATTTTGGGAGATGTATATATAAATACCATATTTATGGATTATAGTTAACTCTGGTATTATATCTTTTGTGGTTATGATGATGATGTTTTTCATTTACTGCTGCCTAGATTCCGCTGTGAATGACAGGTGTCCCCGTTACCCACGGGTTCGGGTTGACTTATTTATTGAATTCGTATTATTATATGATAAATTAAGCAGGTCATTACATAAACATTATGAGACATTTTTTACTAAATAAATTGTAAGGTTAGATAAGTTAAAACGAGTAATATTTTCTCGTGATTCGGGTTAACACTGTTGTATTGTTTTGTTTTCTCCGTAATGGTTTTTCTATTAACTATGGTGAATGATTATTTTTTATAAAAATATAGTTGTTTTTTTTTAACTACTTAATGCAGTTAATGAAATGAACAAAAATAACAAGACTAAGGAGACGATAAATTATATTTTGATATAAAAATTTACAGTAGAAAGTTAGTAAGTGGAAGCACAATTAGTTATTTTCTTAAGATTGTATCCGTCATTAATATGGTTTAGAAAGCACTTGATGTATATCTGCTTTAGGATATTGATAATTCAAATTAACTGACAAGGTACATACCTAATCAATGTCTGCAAATTAAATTTGATTTTAACATAATTTAAAAAAAAATATATATAGGAGAAAATATAAATTGAGTTTTAGCAATAATACAAAGCTAGTAGTAGATACATTAAATAGAATTGGTAGGAGAGTAATATCTTTTTAAGGAAGTGCGCCAATATTGAACAAACAAGAAAAACAAAGATATAAACACAAAGGAAAAGATTAAATAATTATAGGGCCCTAAATAAACATTAAAAGCAAGTTTTAGTAACAATTATTTATTTTTATTAATTTTTATAGGCATTTATTATCATTATTATTAAATAATTATTATTATCATTGATGGGATAAAATTATCTTTGTGGATATTACCACATGACAAGTAAACATTGACTTTAAGAGAATCCTTATGCCTTAAAACTCGACCTTCAATAATGGATTACCCATCGTCATACTTAAAGAGATTGATTTTAAAATATGAGAAATAAAAATTACTTTTAAAAGTTAAAACTCATCAAAGTTAAAAACAGTGTGAATATTATAAGAATATTTATTCACACCTATACCACCATTGCTTGCCCAGCTTCGACTAAAGGGAGGGCATCGACTAGCCTACCAAAAATGCTCAACTCGAACTACAACCCTTTTGTATTTGTTTTAGTTTTTTTTTCAACAACTAATTGAATGAAATACCTTATTTAATAAGTTGCAAAAACAAAACATCACCCGTTATCAATATTTTGTTTTCTTTTGAATTTCAATTTTCTATAACAAACGGACTTAATTGTTATTAAAATAGTAATACTATAGTGGTTCATTTTTTTTTACTATGAAATAACAAGAAAATGATTGAGGGATTTTATTAAATTTGCATATTTATGTCTTTAGTCATTCCTCACATTTGAGTATTATTATTGTATATCTTCTCCATCATATAATATTTTTTTAAAATTATTTTAATAATTACTTTAATTCTTATAATGTCTTTTGTACATTATAAGAATCAAAGATAAAATCCAATTTAATAGAATTTGTAATTTTTTATCGTCTAATTTGTAAGAAGATTTTTTTTTTTCTACTAGGAGTTCGAAAAAAAAAACTCAAAATTTTTTCGTTGTGTTTTCTACTTTGATTTCAGAGTTTCAATCACATTTTTAATCGCAAATATTGTTTTATGTGATATATTTTTTGCCTCTAAATTTTATTTGTTGCAAAAACGTTCGTCCCTTGAAAACTTTTGCCTTCTCCACTGATTCTTTACGATCTTGATTTAAGGACACCGTCGAATCATCAGCCCCGTCCGATCACACCCAAAAAATATACATCCGAAACTTGGAGCTCATCCAACGGTGACAACACATCACTACCCATTTCTCACGACCCACTAGATTCCCGCACGCTCCCCTGTTCCTTATCCTACGCGCACTTCGCTCCCCCCACCCCCCGCCCGCCCCACCTCCACTCCCCTTCTGTAATGGCAGAGTTACAACCATCGGAAGCCCTGGTCGCCGCCGCTCCGTCGACGGCGCCTCCTCCCGTCGACAACAATCTTGGACCGACCTTAGCCCCCAAGCGCCAACGCCGTCCCAGCGTCCGACTAGGGGACATCGGCGACCAACCGGCGACGCTCTCCTACGAATCTCACGGCCGCAGAAGCAAGCCCTGGCGGTTCACGAAAGACCCCGCCCTAGCTTCCAAATCCTCCAAGACTCGCCCTCTCACCAACCTCGTGAACGGCGGCGACTCCCTAGAAACCCTAGACGCTGGTGCCGCCGAGGAACATAACTTCTCCGGCGACGGAAATCTCGATAATCGAAGGTTGAAGGAGTCGAAATCGAAAAGGGGAATAGCCGCAAAGAGAGTGAGATCGAGTTGGGCGGCGAAGGTCGACGACGCCGCCGCCGCCGAGCGTGACGAGGCGTTCGGTGGAAGAGAAGACGCCGACGAAGGGTTCAGGGAGTTCGAGCTGGATGGCTCGGAGAGCCCGGTACACTCGTTCGATGACTTAGGGGTCGATTTGTGGCACGCGCAGCATCGGAGGCCGCTTAGGGCTAGGGCTTCGGAGAGCCGGGATCAAGATGCGATTGAATTGGACGGCAGAAGTGATCGGAACTTCGCCAGCGAGAGGGATACGAATCAGTTTCTAGATGACGGAGTGAGAGCGTGGCTTATTGAGCTCGGGCTAAGTCGGTACGCCCCGATTTTTGAGATACACGAGGTGGACGATGAGGTATTGCCAATGTTGACGTTGGAGGATCTCAAGGATATGGGAATAAATGCTGTTGGTTCCAGGCGAAAAATGTTCGCTTCAATCCAAAAGCTTCGCAAGGGACTGTCCTAGTTCTACACCGCTTCATGTACTGTAACTTCTTGAAACCCTAAGCCCATAGTAAATGAGAAAAAAGAAGAAGAGAAGAATCAGAAGATACATGCTTGTCTGTGATGTTGGTGTTCATTTTGCTAATATTGATATCTTTATTTTGGATCAAGATCCTCTAGAGTTCTTCTTTTTTAGAGTTTGTGGAGTTGAAAGTATATACATATCCTTCTCATACAAAAACTCTCTCGAGTAACTCTAGAAGATCTGTTTTCCTTCTTTTGCAACTTCCTTGTTTCCTTTTTTGTTTTCCGTTGTTTACAATATGTTCTAATTGGTGCGGTTGACAAAGGAAAGAAGTTGGAATTGGACTAGGATTTTTAGATATAATTTGTCATTCTTTGTTATATTTAGTTTGTAGTGCAAGCATAGTAGTGCTTTTTGTATTGGCTGGTGTTCTTCTTTCGTCACTAGTTTGGAACGATTGATCCGCCTGCCATGTCTGTGCTTAGCTGCTTGATTCTTGAACTCAAATTCCTGCAAAATTGCTGACCTTCTCTTGCAGCTCTATTCATCGCAATCATGGCAAGTCCTTCCTTTCTTTAAATGTATGCGGGCTTCTAATTATTGATGTTATTTTCATAATGTCTACACTTTCAAGGCTCTTAATTTGATATGACAAGTAGGGGGAGTTTATGCCAGCATGCAAAATGTAGCTTACAAACTGTTTCTGACTCTACTTATGGGAGTCTGAAATTCCTTTTAAAACGAAGAAAGCCTGTAAATGGTAAAATTTTTATGGACTGATTTCTAGCTGACCGAGAAACTACATTGTGTTAAATCTTCTTAGGGAAGGTGCAATAATGTCCTAGTGTATCCTTAAGAAGAATGTTTTCTTTGGTATGGTTGAGCTGGAAGAATTTAGGGGCCACGAATTTAATGGCCACCCTTCCCAGGAGACAGCAGCGGTTTGTATTAGTGTTTTTAAAAAATAGTATATTGCAGGAAGATTATGTGGGTGAGGACTGAGGAGTTATGCTGGTTCTGACCGTGGTTTGAATTGCACTTTATCCAAGAGAAGGTTTAGACTTAGGGTATGTGTTTTCTCTGGTTCTCTTCTGCTCACCCTAATTATTTTTATGAAAGTCCAAGCATCTTGGTGGTGCAGAGCAGCAGCAACGGTTTATTGCAAGAGAGAAATAGGGGGAAAAAGCAGAGAAGACAATGGAAGAAGAAGGAAGAAGGGAGGAGGAAGACGGAGATACAAGGGGAGGGGAAAACAATGAGTTGACTTCTCAATTCAAATTCACCGGAAAACTGACTCTTACATGGATTTTGACGCCCTAATTATAAGAAATCTTAAATTTATAATAAAATTACAAATAAAACCCTGATGATACTAGAAATCGCAAGTAAACCCCAGATAGACACAAGCCTAACTTAAACTAAACATGTTCAGGTTTTGGACCCAACGATCCTTTGACCTATTCTTTAAATCTGGCCTCCAAAGTTGGGTCAATGTTCCATCCAACTCCATTTCCCATCCCACATCAATTCCCTTCTTCCGAAAAGAAGTTAAAAAACTCAACTCTGCTGAGTTGGGGAAAGCACGAATAAGTCCACCGCCATGAAAGGAATCATTATGTTTCTTAGGGAAGGAAGTGTGTGTCAACATTAAAGGAATCATCGCGCTTCTTAGGAGGCCTGGATAGAATATTATCCTCTATCTGAGCGGCAACTTGTGCTGCATACGACATGCAGCAAGCTTGAAGGTAATAGATGGCTTAAGCCCTTTCTATGTAAAGAAATCACCATATCGCCTTCGAACTCTATGATGGCATGAGTAGTCAAATGATAGAACCTATGCGTGTTATTTGCAAATGTCCTGTCTTCTTGCTTCAAATAATTAAGATGCAGACGAACATGCTGCATGTAGTTGGGAGGTACAAATTGTTCTTGCATTGCTTATTTCATCTCATCTTATGTTTTGATCTCACTATATCTCTTCCTTTTGAAGATTCCTGATGTTTAATCCCCAAATTCAAGTAGTTTTTTCCAATTGGTCTTCAAGCAACACAAAGTGTGAGGGACAACTGTGCCACTTTCCTATTTGGTAGGAAGATCAACTGGCATCTTGCCCAAGGCTGCAACTGTAGTTGTTACTTGTTAGCTTATTCATAGTACTATACTAATAGTAATAATCTGCAAAGCATTTTTCATGTTTTGCAGCCTACCAGACAACAGCTCTACCTTGCCAGGTAATCTAATATTAGTCACCATATTAGCCTTTTATTTTCCTGATCTTAATCACCAAAGATCCTTAACACAATTTGCGAATAATATCAATCTATTCATGTAATGTTCTAAAACTTGATTCTTATTTTGTTATAAACATCTAACGTCTTCAAATATGACTTTATTCCAGAATATCTAAAAGAAATTAAAGAAAACTTCTTGCACACAACTCTCAAGGTGCAGCAATGTAAGCTGAAGACTAATAATAGTTGAGTTCTACTGGATAGCTTTGAAGTAAGGTGAAGAAAATCTAAATTCATGTCCAGAACAATGATTTAACAGGACTGGAGTTTTCGCATACACATTACTGGTTAGTGGTGACTTCACGATGATGGTTTTCAGTGTGAAGGCAGATCAGGGGATGACGAGTCTGTTGGTGGTGGTAGTGTGTCAAGATAAGCTATGACTGGAAATTTTGTCACCAGTGCATGGTACCACTTACTGGATGCCTCGTTGGAAGGTGATGAAATTTGGGGGAGGGGCCTTTTGGATGTCTCTTGTCTATGTTGGTGGTGGAGGTGTCGCGAAATGATGCTTGGAAAGTGGGGTTTGAAACTGGGGGACATTGGTTGTAATTTTTGGCGAAATGATAATTGAAGGGAGATTGATATCCTGCCTCACAGCAAGCCAGTTGAGTCTGTACCCAGAAGTTTTGGTGTACTCTGTGTAGCTTGTCAGTAGAGGATCATATTGGTGAAAAGTGTGTAGCTTGTTAGATCCTTTTCTTGATCTAAACTTCTTGTATAGGGTATTTGGCTTTTTTTTTATCCTCAGCTGATCTAATATATGAAGATAAATTCTTACTAAAAAAAATAGATAAAAATATATTATTGGATTAATTCATGTACTTGTAATGTGGACTTTGGTTTCTTTTTTTCCAATAAAGGAAAATGAAAATTGAAAGACCATCTTTTGGATGCTCCTTTTTCTCACTCACCAGCAAAATCCAAAAGGCAATTTTCTTGCTGACTTCATTCTCATTTTTGTTTTTATTTTATTTCCTCAATTTTTTTTTTTTACTAAATAATTGTGTAATATCATTTCTCTTTTTCTATAGAATTGTCATTTTTGACGTAGGATGCGATGCTAAATTTCTGAGATTAACCTGGAAGAAGTTTACCAGTAGGTATGCCAGCGGGTCTTGTATGTCATCACTTCAATTGTAAGGTGCTATGAACGTTTCAATATACCATTCTAAATGAGTTGCGCCTGCCCTGCTTCATTTGTGTCTACTTTCTTTCTCAATAATAAATTTCCAGTGCTCTTCTGTGCCAATCTCCTTTTCCTTCATAGGCGCTTGGTTTCCAAGCCACCTTCTTCATATTTAGGATGGCAAACACGTCAGGTGTCGCAATAATCCTCTAAATTGAATTTGTTATGGAAAAGGGTAAAAGACACTAGTCTCTTTGAGGTTTGACAAAAAGATAATAATCTTTCCTAAGATTTTAAAAATTTCAGAAATCTTCCCTGAGGTTTCAAAAATTAAGGGACCTCACTTGAGGTTTTTATCAAAAATGTACAAATCTCTCCTTGTATAAAAAAATAAATTTATTTTGAAGGGAGATTTGTAATTTTTTGACAAATCTCAAGAGAGGTCTATGATATTTTTGAAACTTTAAGGGAGGTTTGACAAATCTCAAAGGAGATCCTTGAGATTTTTTAAACCCCAAGGAGGTATAACCTTGAAGGCGTAGAAGTGAATGGATGAATACACCTTATACTTTTCTCAGCTGAAGCCGCAAGAAGATTCGTGCAAACGCGTGTTGTGTGAATCCGCAAATCCGCACAGATCAAATGCAGCACGAGCGCACAACACACATCAGTGGGGTATGAAGCTTATTGAAATAACAAGCATAAGGAATCAGTGGGCTCGAAAGTCCAATGGTTTTGCTATCTACCTTGGGCTTTCAACTAGTTCAGCCCAATTCAGACAATCATGGGCCTCATCCAGCCCAATATTGAGAAATGGCCCATCTTTCTTCCTCCATTAATAGTTCCAACAACTCATTTCGAATTTGTGAACAGTATCGGCAACCAATGTTGCAAGCTTTAAAACTATTAAAGGCTCAGAACTCCATCTCAGTCGGTCCAATTACTAAAACACAAGAAAGAGAAACTAAAGGTCGAGAGATTGCTGGGCCTGGGCTGCTCCATGCAAGATTGCTAGCACAAGCCTGTTTGCTCATCATATATTGAGGCCTTGCAACCTATTTTGTTGTAAAATTTCAAACTTATAAAATTTAATATAATTTTATGTTTAATCATTCTTTTTCTAATTTATTTATTTTAAACTATCCTAATTTTAACACTCTGCATATTATTAATGACACCTTAGAAACATGAAAGCATCAATTCTACCAATATCATCATCTTGGAGTTGTCGTTACTTTTATTTATTTTCTTACCATTAATGTGTTGGGTTATTTCCTTTCATGTGGAGGAAAGCCCAAGTGGGTTTTATTAAAAGCCCAAAGTCTAGCACTTTAATGTGTTAACCTATAGAAAGTTATAAAAAGAGAGGGAAGAAGGGAGGAGCCATCATTTCTCAAAAAGAAAGAGAGAAAAACGTTATTTTTCTCATGCTGCCTAGATTTCATCAAACTCCGTCCCGCTTCATTTGTGATCCGATCGAGTTGAAATTTGGAGAAAAGGTTCACGACTCAAGGAGTTACAATATGAACGGTGAAGATCGGATTTTGAGTTCGAAAGTTGGGATTTTTGGCCGTGAACAGTAACTACGATTTTGGTATATTTCTCTAATTCTCTTTGTATTTGCCAAGATTGCTAATATCTTGATGAGATATATTTGTAATTTCTAATTGCGACTAGAGAAGACTTGGTGTACCTATTATTTGGTTGATAGTGGAGGTTTCAACTGAATTAGGTCCTGTGGTTTTTCTTCCTCACACTGGGAAAGTTTTCCACGTAAAAAATTGTTTGTGTTCTTATGCCTTGGTGTGATTGATTAGTTTTAATATTATTTTCAATACCTATACAAGTAGTGATACACTATATTTGCTTGCATATAGGGAGAAGAATTATTCCGCTGTGGATATCTCTCCCAACAAAGTGGTATGAGAGCTCGGTTGACAGATTGTCAGATTGGCAGTTTGAGTTATGGAAGCAAATACTAGTAGAATGATTAATCTCAATGGTTCAAATTATCACATATGGAAAGGAAAAATGGAGGATCTTCTTTATGTGAAAGATTATTACTTACTAGTGTTTAGTGCTAAAAAACCAAGAAAAAAAGAAGAAGAAAAGTTTGATGTTGAATGGACTTTATTACATTGATAGGTGTGTGGGTATATCAGGTAGTGGGTAGATGATAATGTTTTGAACCATATTATTGGAGAGGCAAATTCACTTTCTCTATGGAGTAAGCTTGAACAGCTATATGCTAGAAAGACTGGAAATAATAAGTTGTTTCTGATCAAACAAATGATAGCTTTGAGGTACTAGGACGGGACTCCTTCATCTAATCACCTGAATACATTCCAAGAAATTATTAATCAGTTGTCTGGAATGAGTATTAAGTTTGATGATGTGATTCAAGGGTTATGGTTGCTTGGCTCATTACCGGACTCGTGGGAGACACTCAAAACTTCATTGTCTAACTCCACTCTAGAAGGTGTAATCACAATGGATATGACCAAGAGTTGTTTGCTAAATGAAGAGATGAGAAAAAAAACACATGGATCCTCTTCACAGTCAGAGATCTTGGTTACAGAAAAGAGGGGAAGAAGTAAGAGGAGAGGTCTAAAGAACAAAGATAACATCAGAAGCAAGTCCAAGAAGTTTGCAAATGTTGAGTGTCATCATTGTAGGAAAAATGAACACATCAAGAAATATTGCAGGCAATTGAAGAAAGAGAACAAGAATGAGAAAGGGAAGGGAACAAAGGATGGAGATGACAAAGATGGTGATGATAGAGTTGCCACCACCACTCCTGCAGACTTCCTCATTGTTTATGATAATAAGATGATAAATGTTGCATACTATGAGACCAATCTGGTGATTGATAGTTGTAATAGCCTGCCTCTATTTTACCATATATTTTTAATTTTTTTTCCATAATAAATACTCATAGTAATTCTAACACCTACTAAATTGATGTAATCATGATCAACTTGGACCCATGGGTACCAGGGATAAACCTGTCACATAACTCTGATACATAAGTAGTAGGAAACATAATTTACAAACATGTCATCCAACTAACCACAATACCAGAGTCCTACTAAATCTATTATATATACAATCATCCACTAAAAGACCAAAAAGTAACCTAGGGTCACTTCCCAAAAATAAATCTAACCCTACTTCAACAACTCACCATTTTGACAGGGTAGCTCAATCGGACTCTACTGTCGCGGAGCTCTATCTGCTCCTCTACCTGGATTTCCTTAAATGTTTGAAATATTAGGGTGAGACACCTCTCAGTAAGGAAAATAAATTAACATCAGTATATGGCATCATGAGTACTTTCGTGTTATATATATAAACAATATAATAAACATATCTTGTAAAATCTATCTATAGCAAAACTGAGTAAAACATTATTTGTCATATCATAATAAGGCATACTAGATTTCTGTACATGAAAATGATCTTATATAACTGTACAATATTGAAATAACCCCCAAGATAGATAGCTAACTGATGTCATGTCTTACCCCCACATGACTAGGTAGTGCATCCCGAAGGCGGGACCTAACAATGGTTGACCGACCATGCTAGATCAATCATGAGTCTATAAGTACGATGGGCTTGGCTCTCCTGGTCCCGAACTGCTAGGGGAATAACTCCACTTTACACTAAAGTCACATTGACTATTATCTCCCACACTACTGATCATGTGGTAGCACTATCATAATTTTGAATATATAGCTACGGTATCGTGCTCTTGAAAATCGAACTGAACTATACCATTTGGGTTCTGATAACATATAGTATGTTTCATATACTGAACATAACTGTTTCTGTAAGAATCCGAAATATGAAAAATGGGTTTAAATATTAAGAGAGGGGCAAAATTGGAAATTGCTGGGTCAAAGGGCTATAGAAGGAAATTTCCTTTGCTTCCTCATTAAGAAATCTCAAATATATATATATATATATATATATATCTCTCTCTCTCTCTCTCTCTCCTCTCTCTCTCTCTCTCTCTCTCTCTCTCTCTCTCTTTTCTCTAAACCTTTCCCTACTCCTTCTCTCTAGAATTCTTCGCCGATCGTTGACGGAATCGGAAAAGGGAAGCTACCACGAGGATCGTGGAAGGATTCTCTACAACTTCTACGGATTGGAATCTCGTTTCGGAGATTTTTGGGTTTCGGTGTAAAATCGAGATAAGGTTCGGTTTTTAATTCTAATCCGGTCGATTTGTAGGTAACTGTCTTGTGAACATATTCCGTACTGTGATTTGTAGGTTTTGGAACTCGGTTCGCTGTTTAGGGATCTTGGAGTTTGGGATTTATTTATGGGGTTAAGGTAAGGGGAACTATGTTTATATTGGTTATTTTTGAAATCGGACTCGGTGGAACTGTAGTCCACGGTCCTATGTGTATTTTGGCTACTCATTTGGGGGGATCTAACGAGGAAAACTATGAGTTTTTCATTATTATAGTTTTGGAAAAAAAGGGGGCGATAGGCTGAATCCCGAGTTTTGTTGAAAACCGAGTATATATGTGATTTCTACTGTGATATTGGGATGACCGTGCCTTGACTTGTTTAAACTGTATTTGTTTGGAAAAACATGATTTAGATTACCAAATGAGTGTGGTTTGTTTGGTTATATGAGCATGCATGTGTGTGTGATATGTTGAAATGCTAGTAGGAACGCGGTTCCGAAATTGTTCCAGGTATTGAGAGTGTTTGACTTTATATCCGAAGGCGTGAGCCTATTCTAGCAGATCAGGCCGAAGGGTGTGGATCCACTAGTTTAGCGTCGGTACGATGCCATGGGAGTCGAGGACTAGCCACGTGCCGGTGGCGCCGTGTTTGCGGGTTGGCTATGGGCCAACGCCGTATGTCGCGGGCCGGCTTTGGGCTGAAGAGTGTGACGACATTGAGGATTACTGATTATGTGTATGTATTGTGACGGGGCTGCATATAAATGGCCGCTATATGTGTGCGTGTATGCACTGTGTAAATTAGTACTGGAATGCATTTAACTACGTGTATGTTGTATCATGATAACACTCAAATGTCACATACCGATATAACCTGTATTTTTCCTTATTGAGAGGTGTCTCACCTCTACTGTATGTACATTTTTGTAGGTTTTTTGGATAACCAGAACTAGCGTCCTAGTGCAGAGAGCGTAGTGGCTGGTTTAAAAATCTCAAAAAGAGATATAAAAGATTAGTAGAATGAATTCAAAAAAAAAAAAAAAAGAAAAAGAAAAAAATTATTAATTAATTAATTAAACGAATTTAAAAAAAGAAGAAGAAGAAGAAAAAAAAAGTAATTAAAATTAATTTTTATTTTATTAAAAAAATATTATTATTAATATTAATTAAATATTATTATTATTATTATTATTATTATTATTATTATTATTATTATTATTATCATCAACAAGCTTCAATTCAAACTTATATTTATTATTATTATTATTATTCTTCTTCTTCTTCTTTTCTTTTCTCTACAACTCTCTGAACTCTCTCTCTCTCTTCCTCTCTCCTCATGTTCTCTCTCCCTCTCTCCTCGATTTCGTGACGGATTTTCGTCCGATCGAAAATCTGAAGATACCACTGGACTCCATTCGCCGTTGCCGTCATTTCTACAGGAGCGGATTAGTGGTTGGAGCGGCGTAAGCGTATTCCCTAGGATAAGTCATTTTTTCCTTTTTCTTAAATTTCTTGCAAAATATAAGCTCAATTGACGAATGACCACCACCACGAGAATCTAGGGATGATTCTCTACAAGTTTAGTGGGATGGAATTTTCGTGGGGGTGTCGAGCCAAAACCTCAAATTTGGGATGCAGGGGTTATTAAGGGGCTTGCTTTTAATTAATTAACATTAATTTAGAAATGCTAAAATATTAAGCATGTGAGGCTGAAGTAAGATTTTTGGAATTTAGGGCTCAGGTGAGTGCCGCAGGTGTAATTTTGGGACCCGCAGGCAAAATTCAGAAAATTAAGTGGGGATGTTAAATAATAGTTTAAATATTAATTTAAGATATATGGAACCTAGGGAAGGCTAGATGAATATTATTTTGGAGAAATAGATTAATTAATCTGGGAAAAATATAAATTGTAGGAGTTAAATTTCGGGCGCCAAGGGCGTAGTATTTGGGTCCTAACGAATTTTTTAATAGTCAGGTAAGGGAATAAACTAAAGTAATTATTTTTCATGTAAATTATTATTAAATATGAGTAAATTTATTTTCAGAAAAGCAGATGCTATATTGTTTATTATGAAGGAAAGGTGCGATTGGAAAAATACTGTTATGATGATTAAAATATATATGTATGTATGAGATGCCGAAAAATCATGATTTTAGAATATGAAGTATGACTTTTAACAGTATATGTGTGGCATGAATATTATTTTATGTGAAATGTATTATGATGTGAAAGATTTTACGAACAAAGAATGATTTCAGGTATTATGAAAAGATGAGTTATGTTATGATGAATTTGACGAATATATGATAAATGATTTATTATATATATATATATATATATATATATATATATATATATATATATATACCTGAAACGATTTTGGCGCGAGGCCATGTATTTATGTTATCGGCACGAGGCCATATTTATGTTTTCGGCACGAGGACGTATTTATGCATGATTTCAGCACGAGGCCGTAATTACTATATTTTTGGCACAAGGCTGTAATGATGTTATATATATAACCATGTATTATATGTTATCACAATCAGGATGTTAGTTTAGTTCAATTTAGGGGCTTGGTACCGTAGCTATATGTAGATCAAATATCTACGCTCAGATTAGTACTAACCATTCCACGAGAGGATGGGAGATGGATAATCGATGTGACTTTCAGTAGAGTGTGGACGTCCACTTGGTAGTTCGGACTAGGGTGTGGCGGACCCATCGTACTTACAGACATATTTGACTGGGCAGGGGTTGGCCAGCCATTGTCGGGTCCCGCCTTAGGGCTGCACAATCCGTCATGGGGGGTAATACATGATACTAGCTAGCTATTCATCCTGAATTTGTTTTCAGTATTACCGGTATAACAGATGTTTTATGTATGATATGACTTACTAGAAAATACGAAAGCATGTGATTTTTCAGTATGGTATAATGAATGTTTATGAAATATGAAATGTACTGTATACGTATAATTGCATTAAATATTCATGTTGTCACATAACTGTATTTAGTTTACTTTCCCTTACTGAGAAGTGTCTCAACCCCGAACTTATTTAACTTTTCAGGAAACCTAGAAAAATCGGCGGGTCAAGGCCGCCGTTGAGTGAGTGGAGCTTCTCTACTAGAAGGGTAAACGTTGAACTAGGACTAGGAGATTTTTGTTGTATGGTCCTAGTGTTGTTTTGACTTTTTGGTAGTTGTGTATAAATACAGTATTTTGATGATGTAATAAACTCTGGTATTATGTATGATGGATGGATGATTTCAATTTTATACTTACTGCTACTTAGGTTTCCTCTGTAAATAACAGGTGTCTCTGTTACCCCTGGGTTCGGGTTGACCATTTTATCTATTATGTGACATTTTATGTTAAGAAATTGAGGGACATTACAGCCGGTGTACTGCGTTAGCGCTTGGGTAAGTGCTAGGACTGTAGTTTTGTTGGGTTGCCATTTTGAGTTGTATTTAGGCACCCAGTTTGTACGTTTTGTTAGAGCCATGCTCTGCTCTTGTATAGACTCTGGTATGGTACTGCATATGTTGATATAGAATGACTTTTTCCGCTGCGTATATGATTATGATTGGATGTGTTTAGGGTGCATGGGAACCCCACGGGGTCGGACCCTCATCCTTTGTGCTGTATTTGTGATGATTTGTATGATACAGGGATAGGTTAGATTATATTTTCACCCTCAGGCCCCATTTCCGGGTTCGGGGCATGACAGTTTCATATTTAATAATAATATCTGACATGGTAATATTTCATGAATTCTGTCTTATCATACATGATTATGACATCTACACCAACATGAATCACGACATCTGTGCCAACATGAATCACGACATCTGCCCTTGGTATATTGGTCCTTTTGAGATACTGGAGAAAGTAGGGTCAGTTGCCTATAGGCTATCTTTGCCGCCAGCTCTGGCTAGAATTCATGACGTGTTTCATGTTGTTATGTTAAGAAAATATGTCTCAGACCTGTCCCACATAATCAGCTATGCAGAGCTAAAGCTTAAAGAATCATTAGCTTATGAAGAAGTACCAGTACAGATATTGGATAGAAAGACACAAAAACTGTGCACTAAAGAATCATGATATAGAGGAAGCTTATTGGGAGCTTGAGCAGCAGATCAGACAGAGATACCTTCAGCTATTCCAAGAGGATGGTGATAGCAGGTAAAGTATAAATAATTAGGTAAAGTTTCTTTTGCTGGTACATGTATTGAGTTAGATAGTAGGTAGTCTTAGAGGAGGGAAGAATGTAATAACCCGAAAAAATTAGAAGGGTTCTCGTTGACGAATATAGGGGATTCGTCGACGAGGATATAAGAGTAGCTCGTCAACGAGGAAAACTTATATAGATGCATCGTTTTTTTCTGTAATTTCTTCATTAGTCCATTTCTTTTAAGGGTTTATTGCAAGAGAGAAATGGGGGGAAACAATAGAGAAGAGAATGGAAGAAGAAGGAAGAAGGGAGGAGGAAGACGGGGATTCAAGGGGAGGGGAAAACAATGAGTTAACTTCTCAATTCAAATTCACCGGAAAACTGACTCTTACATGGCTTTCACTCCCTAATCATAAGAAAGCTTAAATTTATAAGAAAATTACAAATAAAACCCTGATGATACAAGAAATCGCAAGTAAACCCCAGATAGACACAAGCCTAACTTAAACTAAACATGTTCAGGTTTTGGACTCGACGATCCTTTGACCTATTCTTTAAATCTGGCCTCCAAAATTGGGTCAATGTTCCATCCAACTCCACTTCCCGTCGCACATCAATTCCCTTCTTCTGAAAAGAAGTTAAAAAACTCAACCCTGCTGAGTTGGGGAAAGCACGAATAAGTCCACCGCCATGAAAGGAATCATTATGTTTCTTAGGAAAGGAAGTGTGTGTCAACACTAAAGGAATACTCGTGCTTCTTAGGAGGCCTACATAGAATATTCTCCTCTATCTGAGCGGGCAACTTGTGCTGCATATGACATGCAGCAAGCTTGAAGGTAATAGATGGCTTAAGCCCTTTCTATGTAAAGAAATCACCATATTGCCTTCGAACTCTATGTTGGCATGAGTAGTCAGATGATAGAACCTGTGCGTGTTATTCGCAAATGTCCTGTCTTCTTGCTTCAAATAATTAAGTTGCAGACGAGCATGCTGCATGTAGTTGGGAGGTACAAATTGTTCTTGCATTGCTTATTTCATCTCATCTTATGTTTTGATCTCACTATATCTCTTCCTTTTGAAGATTTCCTGATGTTTAATCCCCAAATTCAACTATTTTTTTCCAATTTGATCACTTTGGTCTTCATGCAACACAAAGTGTGAGGAACAACTGTGCCACTTTCCTACTTGGTAGGAAGATCAACTGGCATTTTGCAGCCTACCAGACAACAACTCTACCTTGCCAGGTAATCTAATATTAGTCGCCATATTAGCCTTTTATTTTCCTGATCTTAATCACCAAAGATCCTTAGCACTTTCGCCAATAATATCAATCTATTCATGTAATGTTCTAAAACTTGATTCTTATTTTGTTATAAACATCTAACATCTTCAAATTTGACTTTATTCCAGAATATCTAAAAGAAATTAAAGAAAACTTCTTGCACACAACTCTCAAGGTGCAGCAATGTAAGCTGAAGACTAATAATAGTTGAGTTCTACTGGACAACTTTGAAGTATGGTGAAGAAAATCTAAATTCATGGCCAGAACAATGATTTAACAGGACTGGAGTTTTCGCACACACATTACTGGTTAGTGGTGACTTCACGATGATGGTTTTCAGTGTGAAGGCAGATCAGGGGATGACGAGTCTGTTGGTGGTGGTAGTGTGTCAAGATAAGACTAGCAAATGGGCTACTCTGAAGGGGCTATGACTGGAAATTTTGTCACCAGTGCAGGGTACCACTTACTGGATGCCTCGTTGGAAGGTGATGAAATTTGGGGGAGGGGCCTTTTGGATGTCTCTTGTCTATGTTGGTGGTGGAGGTGTCGCGAAATGATGCTTGGAAAGTGGGGTTTGAAACTGAGGGGCATTGGTTGAAATTTTGTGAGAAAATTGCACATGATGAACAGTGCAAGTGTCTGGTTTGTGGAGTGCTTCGTATGGCTTTCTGGGAATTTTATGATATAGAATAATAGTAATGTTGAAGGGTTCTGGTTTGCTGAAGTCAAGATTGTGGAATTGAATTGATGAGGCTGTCATACAAAATGATGCCGGACAACCGTGAGGATTTACTGCAAGAAAGAATAGGGAGCAAAACAGAGTGAAGAGAAGTGAAGAAGAGGAGGAAGGAAGAGGGTAGAAGGGAGGAGGAAGAGGGGATACAAGGGGAGGAAAACAACACGTTAATTTCTCTTTTCAAATTCATAGGAAAACTGACTCATATACATGGCTTTCACACCCTATTTATGGGAAAGCCTGAGTTAGTAGAAAGTTACAAATAAACCCTTAAAAGAAATGGACTAATGAAGAAATTACAGAAAAAAACGATGCATCTATATAAGCCTAACTACCAATTAAACTTAACACTTTGGATTTAGGACCCACCAATGCTTTGACCCTATTCTTTAAAATTGGTGTCAACTTGTGTCAAAATGATCCATCCAATTGCATGTGTCCCATGCCATTTGGTTTGTAGCAGGCATATAGTTTATGACAATGCCATTGTTGTTGTTGACAGTATGGTGGATGGGATTTGCTGGTAAGATAAGCTAATTTTTTTATATATAATTTTGTTTTTTTTTTGCTAGGTTATATATGTAAGTAATGAACAATTGTATTAGAGAGCAAGATATTACAGCCTATGGAGCACTGATGCATGGAAGGGTCCTTTATGCAGAAAGAGGGAGAAGATATTCTGGGATGTTGTTCCTTTGGCTGAGGGCAGGCCTTGGATCAACAGTAAAGTTGCTCCTTTGTGACTGCTTGGTCATGGGTTCGAATCCAAGGAAACAGCCTCTCTGTATAAAAGTAGGGGTAAGGCTTCGTACACTGTGACGGGGAGCCTTCTGGCTCAGGGACGCCCTTTTCTTTTAGTTCCTTTAGCTCTTTTCTGGCTGGTCTGGAAAGATGAAAGCACAAGAGCCTATAAATGAGTTTAGTTGTTTTTAGAGAAATTAAAGAGAAAATGGTTTTTCTGTCTTTACCTTTTGATGGTGGGCTGTTTTTGTGAGAGCCCTGATTCCTTTGTCTGGTTTACGGAGGGTATTTTTTTGGTTTCAGATTGACTTGTTCTTTTGTATATGTTTGTTTTGGTTTCTCCCCCTCGGTGGCATCTATTTATACAATTCTTGTGCATCACAAAAATTCTATGGCACCATGTGGATGCGGGCCCAAGTACAGGAGCACAAAAGAAGCATCAAGGATCAAAGACCTCAATCCATGAAGTGAGGCCTGGCGAAAAATTTCTGGGACTCCAAGAAGACAAAATACAGAAAAGAATCCATTTTTTGTACAGATATCTCTCTCCCCTCAAAAGCTCTTCTATTACTTTTTCCTCCATATACTACAAAACAGACTAAAGGGATTTAGGGAGCAACATCTACACCCTCCCTCCATGTATTTATATCACTACTCTCAAGCTTCCAACTGAAGAAAAGCCTTAGGCAGCGTCACCCAAGATGCAGCAAACCATTGCCAGGTCAAGCTCCACTTGTTTCTTAGCCTTACTCCAGTGGAAGTAACAAGTGATTTGTGCACCCCACTGCCTGCTTACACATGAAGCACCTGTTGACAAGGATCAGGTCTCTCCTCCTAATATAATCCCCTGTAAGAACACCCTCCCAAGCCAAAAAAAGCTACTATCAACTGTACATCGCTTCTCAAGGAAAGCAGACATCAACTGTGCTTCCAGTTCAGCTATAGAAGATTTGACACGGAATTTTTAGATTTTTAACCACCTAATGGATTCCTCCCCATTAGCACAGATTCTGGTTCTACACAGGCTGCTCGAAAGCTAATGTAACATCATCTACTTCCCAATCTTGAACCTCCCTTCCAAGATATAAATTCTACCCTACACCATTCTTCTGAAGAAGAGTTCACATTCACCACCAATTCGCTTTGATCTCTAGACAATCTAAACATGACTGAAAAAAAGGCATCTTTTGAGCTTGTTTTCCCATGCTAGACATCCATTGGAGATCTGATCCTATTTCCATTTCCCACCTACGTAGGGAACCCATACTTCCATTTCATAATACACTACCAAAGACCAATGCCAATCCCATTAGAGAGACAAAGCCATGCCCCATTCTACTTGGCTATATTTACCGTCAATTAATTTGGCATGAAGCCCAATTCAAGACTTGGATACCTCTTATTCCACAATCTACTTTTGAAGGGTTTGCTTCCTATGAACCCCCAGACCAGAATGCTGTCCGAAAATTGAACTCTCAATGCTCTGTAGACAGGATCTAGAGCTCAGACCGAGCAGTTACTCTCCTTCTGTGATAGCATGGCTTTGATAGATTCCTGTGATAGATTTCCTTCATTTTATGCAAGAACTTGCCTATCAGAAGGGGAAGGAAAAATGGGAAACTCATGCAGCCATGCTGCTGTTTGATGCTTTTAGTTTTATTGGGTGTTGGTAGCAAAGAATTGGAAGGTTATTTTGGTCCGGGGCAGAGACGAAGGAAGATGCAGAGCAAGAAGTAAGGGCTAAAAGTCAATTTTACTTTAATCACCCACGCCACACCCACATGGATATCCCGAGTTCCCATGGATGTTGGGCAATTTAACCGCCAGGTATGAGATTAGCAATTTTGTTATTGTCTTCTTGTTTAAATTCCTTCTGAAGTTGTGTGTATATGTAGTAATTTGATCCCTTCAATGGCCTCTACATGCTTCTGATATTCTCTTCTACAGATGGACTTTTTATTGTGTTGTGCACATCAATCACGCTGCCTGGGTGGGTTCACTTTTGAACTCTTAATATTACTTACAGGTAAATAGATTTCATGGGTGGGGTAGAAGTGATTGTTTTGAGTCATTTGAAAGCTGTCCCAGAGGCCTGGAATCAGTAGTTCCTACTTACCAAAATAAAATGGTATTCGGTCTCAGGCTTCTCCCGTATATTATGCGAGAGACTTGGTTTGGATTTGTGCGTATTTGAATAATTGGATTTATAAAAAAAAAAAATTTAATATAATTTTATACTATGTTTTATTTAAATCCACATAGATCTAAATCTAACATGCTTCCAAATGCACAATTGGAGTAAACTTCATCACATGTTCATTTCAAACCCTTCCTGTGCTCTCTATGTTCCTACGAAGTTGCAAGGACCTCCCCCTCCTTAATCCCTTGAGACTCGATCCTGCCCAGTCTAAAGGCTTACTTGGGCTTTATTCGTGTAAAAATTAAAGCCCAGCCCAGTTTAAAGATTAAAAGATTGTTGCACAGATGGCCAAATTGACAAAATTAATTGGTATTTTTGGTTCATTCATCTAATGTGAGTTCGACCTCTAGTTGGTCAAGGTTCAATGGAGAACACTACATGAGTTTTGAAAATAAATAAATAAATAAATAATTATTAACATAATAAGATCGCATTTGAAAATATGAATTTTTTGATTTTGAATTTAGATAAAATTATTATAATTTTTTTATTATAAATTCAAAATAAATACTTGAATTCTAAGTTTCCAAACATATAGATGAGGTTACCATGGAAATTATAATTCCTTGTCAGTATTTATAGTAGTTGAGCTTTAGTTGCTGTAATGGTTTATTATGACACGATTGATTTAAAAAAAAAAAAGGGGGGGGGGGAGTTGGAGTTTTTTTTCCCCTAATTTTATTTTAATTAAAAATATTTAAGAAAAGTTCGGATGGAACTTTATTTCTATAATTGATGCGCCTAAAAAAATATTGGACCATCCAGCGCTTTTTAACTAAAAGATGCTGAATGGTCCAGGGTTTTTTAATGTTCTAGGAGAGCTCACCTATTGACACATGACGGTTGAAAAACGCTATTTGGAATAGTGTTTTTTGCTCAGATATATTTTTTCTTCCTCCTTCCTTTCTCTCTGAGAAGCAAAGAGAACAGAGAGGAGACCTCTAGACGCGATTGGAAATTGTAGGTGAACATTGAGTTTAGATTGGACAATCCAAACGTTTTGCCACCAAGTATAATCCGAACGTTGAGAAGGTAGTATAAAAGAAGAGAGATGAAGTATGTTTCTTACATTAAATCTTGTTCTTGTTTTGCTAAGATTTTGAAATTTGAGTTGAAATTTTTGTTAGTTTGTATTTTATACATTGAATTTGGATTAGAGCAAATTTGGTGATTTGAAGCATCCGTTTGGGAACTCCCAATTTGAGGTTAGGATTTTTTCATGTTTGAATTTTTGCATATTAAATTTATTTGAATAAATGATGAATGCATATGAAATTTTGTGTTTGATAGCATGAATTATATTATAGGATTTTTATTTTATTTTATTTTATTTTAATCTTTTCTTATTATCAATGAGTTCATTACCGAGTTCAAAAATTAGTTAACATTTCTATATCCATTATAGTAATATTAAATAATATGTAAATTCAATTACAGTTCATATACTTGTTTCTAAAATATCAAACATAGTTGATGAATTCTCCGTGTATTGATAATGATAAGAATATATCGACATTTTTTTCCCATTATAACCACTAATCGTAAGTTAATAACTCCCTTAATAAACGCCAATGCAAGCTTCACTCGACATTCCCCCTCCCACTAATTCTGATAATTCCGTATACGATCACCTCAAGCACGTAAATTTTGTCGGACTTTGATGCCGGAGAACCTTTGTTCCCATTAGGGATAGAAGGGTCCTTGTACATTTTCGTAATATATGGAAGACAATGAACTGTAGTAAGGAGGGAAACAGAATGCATGCCAATCATGTTATTTGCATCCATAGAGTATATGTCCAAAGTCCCAAACATATTGTTTCATAGCATTTTTCTAAAATATAAGTTAATAACCATTTTTTTACAACTATTTTGGTATCATTTTGTACAAAGAGGCATTCCTTTATTGATTACAAACTACTAAGCCCATGTTCTCTACAAGCATCAAAGACTCTTTGCCCATTGAATTGAAATACTTCTCTACCAACTCGGCCAGACCCTCACAAATGCAAGCAAGCAAGCAAAATTCCCTGAAGGGTTTAACCCCCTCTTCTTCCATCAGCCCAAAGAGTTCAAGTACCTCACTCCCTCCTCGATTGTGACAACATCCCAACACCACGGTGTTACAAAGAACCACAT
This sequence comes from Malania oleifera, assembly GCF_029873635.1. NCBI lineage: Eukaryota > Viridiplantae > Streptophyta > Magnoliopsida > Santalales > Ximeniaceae > Malania > Malania oleifera. The sequence goes on along the minus strand of NC_080428.1, from coordinate 86,514,204 downwards.
CTCTTCAAGTTGTCTCCCTAAAAATCACGTTGTTCTAAATTTTTAAAAAATTAGTTCTAATGATAATCTTTAATTTAAAAATCTTTTAAAATTATAAATGATTATCTAAATGTATAGAACACATGTATAATTGTTTTTGTTTTCTAAGATTCGTAATGTAAATATAAATAATAGAAAAATTGTTTAATTGTGCAAAATAGTTTGTTATTTTCTTTATAGATTTCAAAGTAATACGTAAAATTTATTTTTCAATTAAGCAAAGTCTGAAAGATACGATTTTCTGCTTCTAGTAGGTTTTTATTATTTCGGGAGGTATGGTCTAAATGACAAGAAGGTCAAGTAGTGTTTTGGTGATTGCCTTGTTGTACATAGGGAGGAGGGGGGGGGGGGATTATCACAACAGTAGATGACGTTGGTTATAGTACTAAGCCAGTTAGAGTAATCCAAATTGCCAAGAGGGCAAAATTAAACAAATCATAAGGTAAGATATACAAATATTTGCATATTGTTCCAAATCAGTATGCATTGCGGTTGACTGCAAGATACCCTATGCAGGGGTTAAATGATACAATACTCTTTGAGTTTGTTCCTATAATAGATGATTATGGTCTGCACATTGCATTGGACGCAAACAACTCCTACCTGAGAATATTTATACTGTGGAGTTATATGTAGAGATCATTCCTTATATATCAAATACGGAAGTTGGTGTTGCTAAGGATACGCAAACGTTGACACCTGGGGAACAAGTGGCTGAAGTGGAAGAAGACACCCAACGAACACCTTATTACAAAATGGTTGCATGTGGCATGGATGAGCAGTACCGGAGTGTGGAGTTTGGTGGGGATAATTTGACTAATGTGGATTTGACCAGATCCCTCTTCATATGTGGACTCAGTGCCACGACGGTGGACGAAAGTATAAGAACATGACCACTAACCTTGTTGAGTGTTTCAATGCTGTCTATAAAAGAGCTCATAACTTGCCAATAACGACCCTTTGTGCAGTTGACATTTTGTCATGTTGCATATTATTTTAATAGTCAATAGGAGGTCGTAAGGCAGTTGCTGGAGGAAATGCATTTACTCCACACATACTGTTATCTATGGAAAGAGGGAAAGTTAAGATGAGTGAACATCGAGTCACGATGTACATCAGGTCCACTGGTCAACAAGGACCATATAAAAGAAACAATGTTCAGACTTTGAGCATCAACGGATGTCAATGCGCATGTGGGAAGTGACAAGATTTACACTTTTCCTGCTCCCACCTGTTAGCTGCATGTGATGAGACACGGTTGAACGTTGTTAGATTTGTTGACCCATGTTACAGTACTATTGAATACTATGTTACATATGCTCTAATGACCTCAAAATTCATATAAATTTTTTTTATAGAAATATATCTTTGCATTTACATCCATACCTAAGCAGCGGAACATAAATCATGCAAACATTTACATATTTACTATGCAATACCAGAATTCTATATAGATATAAACCATGGTCACACAAAAATACCCTTCCAGCTTCATCTATTAAAAAATATACAGCTCTGACAAAAACTCACCTATAACCAGGGTGATCTGACTACTTTCTATCTGCGAGCCTGATCTACTTGCCTAACTGGCTCACCTGAAAAGTGGTAAAGTAATGGGGTGAGTCGACGCTCAGTAAGTGGAAATATGTTATTACTAGTGTGTGACAGCTAAGTTAAGAATACTTTTAAAAATAGCAATTGAATTGTAATGCAGCAATCTGTAAAAATACATCTTTCAAGCATGTCTATCCTTCTCAATTTAAAATATACTGTATCGTCTGTATTTTCTACTTTCATACTGATAATATCAAACTATACTCATCGTATACTGTAAACTGTATACATATATTTAACTGTACTTATTCCCTGGGACTCTGTACGTCATGATTTGACCCCTCATGATAGGGTTGTGCGGCCTGGAGGCGGGACTCTATCTGGTCGGCTCTCCAGATAATTCAATATACTCTACACTACCTCAGCCAGACCAAACTGCATCCTCTCCTAAGCGCGAGACTGGCTGCTACCTCGTCTAACTGGCCCCCTCTACCCAGCGTACTAGAGAGCCGCATCCTCTCTGAGCACAGTTAGACGGTACCCACACACTATCTGAGATATGTGGTTGCACTCTATCTGTATATAGCAACGGTACCGTGCTCTGTAATCTGTATCTGTATGAAATCTTTCTACAGAGATATGATACTATATACATATATACATATATACTCTTTTATTGTTTCCCTCATGTTTCCAAAATTACTATAACTCTATCTTTCTGTACTGTATATTCTGTAATTTCTGTATACTGTATCCGTAGCATCTTGATGCTACCTCGCTATATATATATCTGTCTGTATCTCTGTCTATATACTCTATATGTTATGGTAATAGGAAACATGACATGCTATAACTCTATATTACCGTTCTGTGTAAAGCTATAATATAAATACTGATATGAATAACTGTATACATGTGTATGTATATATATGTACATATCTGTTTCATGAAACTATTAATATAAAAACTGCATATGCATGTACATTCTCCATATAATCTCTGTGAATATATATATTTATATATATATATATATATATCTATATCTGTATATACTGTGTAATCTCATATACTGGAAAAACTATATAAACTGTATATGCTGTTAATAACTGTGTTTTCAGTATAATATGATACATTATAAAAAATTTATAAATTTCTTCATCACATGAAAATCCACTCAGGCCACACAACATTTAAATTCATATTCTGTAAATACTGTATAATAAACTAGAATAAAAACGCGTCTATGAAATCTCTGTTAACATTATAAAAACTCCTAACATAACATATTTCCCTTACTTTAGCTTTGAAAAGTCCCTTAACAATTCTGGCTCTATACCCGCAGAATTCCTAATTCAACGTCCTGAAAACACAATATCCTAGAACAAAATATTAGTATTTTTCAGCCTACCTCATTTCCTATAACGGTCACAAGGTCAAAAACTGAATAAAAGACCTTATCCTGAATTTGGGATGAAATTCAACTTTGTTTTCCCAACGATCTGCTCTGGCAGACTTGTAGAGAACTCCACCAGAAGCGTCGTGGTAATTTCGGATAGTCGATCCGGCAACTGGTGGGGCCGAAATCGAAGAGAGAAGGGAGAGGATTCGTAGAGAGAGAGAAAGGAGAGAGAGTGGAGCGCTGAAAAATGGATAAAAATCCTGGTTTTCAAATATTTATACTGCCAGATTCGTTGATAAGACACGTCACCTCGTCGACGAGTCCTTCATTAAATTCGTCGACGAGTCCCTGTATTCGTCGACGAAATTCAGACTGCTCCATACTCCCTCTCGGTATTTTCTCGTCGACGATGCCCTGTATTCATCGATGAATTTCCTTATGTACTCATCGACGAAACTCTATATTCATCGACGAATTTCCTTATGTACTCGTCGACGAAGTCTACTGCCTCCTTCTATTTTTGTTTCCATTTTCCTCTCTCTTTAATATTTGAATATCAATATTTTCTGGGTTGTTACATATGCAACGAATTTTAACCTGATTAAACACGAGGACTATTGACCAGCATCCTTATTGCCAACAATGTACGCAAATCTTGCGTTAGCTTGATACAAAGGTCGTCCTAGGAGCTCACAACTACGTAATGAGATGGAACTAAGGGAAGGTAACAAAAAGAACATGTGGAACATATGCCATGAATAGGGACATATATAACCACACAAGGTGTCCGGAAAGGACCCTACCTGGGGATGGAGCTGACCCATCACATTGAGTGATCATGTCATTCGTGGATGAATTAAAATCAGGAAACTCAACATGATACAATCGATAAATGCACATACACAAACCCGATTTTATAGAATATGTTATTACTTTATATTATTTCATTTAGTTAATGATTATATTCATCTTTTCCTTTTTGCAGCATCGATCCAAGGTCGAGTGATCATTCTTTTATGACATTGTTAGATCAAAACCGGTCTGTCCGAGCGTGGACCAACAGTCATGTTGAGCCCCTATACTATCAAGGGGGGATACAATTTTTAGAGAACTTATTTGACGTAGATGACTGCATCATTGCATGGGTTCGCACAGCTGGATTCTACAGTATCTACCAGATCAGCCATATCCAATTGTATTGGCATCTGGTGATGGCCTTCGTGGAGCGTTGGAGGCCAGAGACACATACCTTCCACTTACCACACGATGAGGTGACAATCACATTACAGGACATCACCATTTTATTTAGATTGTCCATAGACGGAAGGCCCGTCACTGGTCATACTTGCAGACTAGCAGACGGTGAGATAGACGACTAGGGATAAGTGGCATTGCACCGTATGTGCTACCGGTTGTTAGGAGTTGTGTCACCTAATACCGCGATACTAGGTTCCTGCATTTGCATGAGATATCTACAGGATCAATTTATTCATTTACCAGCGGGTGCAGATGATTAGACGATCGTATTCTTCACACAAGCCCACATTTTTCGCTTGATACGTGGGATGCTATTTTGCGATATGTCGAGAAGTTATGCTCATTTGATGTTCCTCCCACTGTTATTGGGTCTTATGCAGATTTGTTCCTATAGTTGGGGATTTGCGACACTTGCGTGGCTATACAAAGACATGTGCCACTGCATACACCCATCCAGGAGGGAGATCGTTGGTCCTCAACATTTGCTTCAGATATGGGCATGGGAGAGAAGACCCACCCTAGCTCCTTCCCGCCTGGGTATGCTATAGATTGCGAAGGACGCAGAAGGTTGTTCAGTTGATCGATTACCACTGGCATACCAGTTAATTAGAACTTCTATTATAATCTAGTTGTACTCTGTAATATATGGATTGAGTAGTACGCACTACTTGGTTATATTCTAAAATATATGTTTTTATTTTGTACTGGTGGAGGGACGACATGAGGGCTCTACCGTTGTGCAACATATATTGTCTTGGTACAAGTTCGAGTTGGACATGCATCAGGAGCATGAGGTACTTTCTTCATGAATCACAATTTAAGTTCATAACACATAATCTATTTTTCTGTAAGAGATATGTTGTAATATGTGGCTTATATTGTAACAACCCGAATTTTTAGAATGAAATTTAAATAATAAAGAAAGGAAAATTTGAAAAAAGAAAAGAAAAGAAGGGAAGCTGCCAAGCTTCGTCGACGAACACAGGGTTTCGTCGACGAAGGCTTTAAAGATTTCGTCGACGAACACAGGGTTTTGTCGACGAGAAAATACCGAGAGGGGTTCTGAGGCAGTCTGAATTTCGTCGACAAATACAGGGTCTTGTCGATGAAATTTATGAAGAACACGTCGACGAAGATCAGGCTCGTCGACGAATTCCGCCGCCTATAAATATGAAAAATTCGATTTTTATTTGATTTTTCACACTCCTCTCTCTCCCCTTCGGCTCTCTCACTCTCTCTCTTCGATTTTGGGTTGGTTTTACGCCAGATCAAAGATCTGAAGCTACCATGACACTCCTGGCGAAGTTCCCTGCAAGTTTGCAGGAGCGGATGGTCGGGAAAACGGAGTTGAAAATCATCCTTGAGTTGAGGTAAGACTTTTTAAGACAAATTAGACTTTGAGGTAGTTGTAGAAATTGATGTACGCATGAAAATACTGATGTTTAGTACTGGAGATTTTGAGTTTCAGGATATTGAGTAGGAAATCCTACGGGGGTCAGGCTAGGATTTTGGGGGGCTTTCTCAGTAGCTAGGTAAGGGAGTAAATTAAAGTAGTTATTTTCCATGCAATATTATTATTGATTATAAGTAAATTTATTTTCAGAAAAGCATATGATATACTTGTATATTATAGATGAAATGTACTTTTGGGAAATACTGCTATTATGATGAAACTTATATGTATGTATGAGACGATAGAAAAGCACGATTTTAGAATATGAAATATGACTTTTAACAGAGCATGTGTGACATGAATATTATTTTACGTGAAATGAGATATGATATGTATGCTTTTACGTGTAAAACACAAATTCAGGTATTTTGAAAAGATGGATTATGCTATATTGAATTTGACGAATATATGATAAAAGAGTTAGTTTTTTTTTTGAATGTAAATACCTGAAATGATTCGGCATGAGGCCGTATTGATGTTATCGGGGCAAGGTCGTATTTATTGATGTTATCGGCGCGAGGCCGTATTTATTATGTTATCAGCATGAGGCCGTATTTATGTTATTGGCGCGAGGCCATATATATATATTTGCTATGATTTTGGCACGAAGCCATACGTATGATTTCGGTGCGAGGCCGTATCTATGTTTTCGGCACGAGGCCGTGTTGATGTTACGTATGTTCATGTATTATATGTTATTGCAACCAGAATATTAGTTTAGTTCAAACCAGGAGCTCGGTACCGTAGCTATGGGTTGATTTTGGCACGAGGCCTTATTAGTGCTACCGTCCCATAAGGGGATGGGATATGGATAGTCAATGAGGCTTTCAGTAGAGCGTAGACGTCCACCTGGCAGTCCGAACTAGGGTGCGGCGGGCCCATCGTACTTATAGACATAGTTGATTCGGCAGTGGTCGGCCAGCCATTGTCGGGTCTTGCCTTCGGGCTGCACAACCCGTCATAGAGGGTAATACATGACATTAGCTAGCTATTCATCCTGGGTTGATTTTCAGTATTACAGTTATAGCAGATGTTTATGTACATTACGAGTTACTAGCATATATGAAAATGTATGATTATTTCAAATGATATGACAAATGTTCTCCGACTTATGAAATGTACAGTATATGTATAATTGCACTAAATATTCATGTTGTCACACAACTGTATTTAGTTTATTTTTCCTTACTGAAAAGTGTCTCACCCTTAACATTATTAAATTTTTCAGGAGCCCCAGAGAGACCGGCGGGTCAAGGTTGCCGTTGAGTTATTGAGATTATCCGTGAGAAGGGTAAGATTTTGCACTAGGGTTAGAGTTATTTTGAGTGACCCTAGAGATATTTTGATGTATATGGATATGTATAGAAGTACAGTATATTAATGTTAATATAAAGCTCTGGTATTATGCATTATGGTTGGATGATTGTGATTTTATTTTACTGCTACTAGATTTTTCTGCTGCGATTGACAGGTGTCCCCGTTACCCACGGGTTCGGGTTGACTATTTATTTAATATGTCGCGTTTTTATGGAGGGTCGCTACACATATATTGAGTGGAATACAAGTATAAAGAAAACATGGTGAGAAAATAGAGAAGCTAGTTTTAGAGGAAACCCGATGGATTTAGGCTCAGGAGAAAACCATCAACGGTTTGGCAGAGAACTTCAATGGTTACATCGACGGTTTGGTCTCGAGAGTAAACTGTTGAGGGTATGTCTAAAATCGTCGACGGTTATGCTTGGTTACTTAGCTCTGTTTTTTGAATTTTGAATTAGTAATATGAATAGGTTGGGATTTTGGGGGGAAAACCTTCGGGGGGTTGAAGAGGATTAGCATATATACAATGTTGTATGTTGTAACTCTTGTCTTTTGACCCAATATAGTGAGAATTACAACTGTTTGCTCCTGTGGACATAGGCATTGCCGAACCACATTAATCCTTTGGGTCATTGTTTTATTGCTTTACTTATAATCTGTGTTATTATGCATTTCTATATTGTTCATTGTTGATTGCTGCATTGATCTGAACGATTTGTTTGTTTCCGTTGCGCATTGATTTGTTCAGAAAATTGGTGTCAGAGCAATTGTTACAATGCCTTCTGGGATTTCTTCTATAAAGTTTGATGTTTTCAACTTCAATGGATCAAGAAACTTCTGACTATGGCAGAGGAGGGTTAAGGATCTATTAGTGCAGAAGGGTATGGTGAAGGCATTATACGGAAGTCAACCGGAAGGCATGGACGAAACAGGTTGGAAGGAGTTGGAAGCGAAGGCTGTGGCGACTATCATACTTTGTCTAACTAATGATGTATTGTATCACGTCATGGATGAGGAATCTTCGGTGGCTGTTTGGCAAAAACTAGAAAGCCGGTATATGTCCAAGTATTTGACTTAAGATGACAGAAGGTTCAGATTTGAACCAACACTTCAATGTATTCAATTAGATTATCAATGATTTGATGCGAGTTGATGTAAAGTTCAAGGAGGAAGACAAGGCATTGATGTTACTGAATTCCCTACCTGCGTCTCATGCGTATGAAAATATGGTCATAACTCTAACGTGGAAGAAAAGAAACCTTGAATTTGGAGGAGGTCACAAGCGCTCTGTTAGGCTTTCATTAAAGAACGGAAGCCAGCAATGAGATTTCACAAGGCGAAGGGCTTGTGGTGAAAGGTAATTAGGAACGTGGGAGAAGCAAATTTCGAAGTAGATCGAGTAATAATAAGTCTTGGTCGCAGTCTAGGAAGAAGAAGGACATACAATGTTTTAAGTACGAGAAAAAGGGTACATAAAATCAGAGTGTTCAGAAAGGAAGAAGGGGAAAGTAAAAAATTAAGAGACTTCTTCAAAATCGGCGAATGTAGTGGAAGAAGGAGACTCGGAGAGTGGTGATGGTGATATGTTTTTTGTTTCATTGGGTTCAGATCACCTCACGGATTCTTGGATCTTAAATTTGGTGCGCTCTTATCACATGACACCAAATAAAGATTGGTTCAGCATTTATAGGTTAGCAAATTCATGTTCTGTTCTAATGGTAAATGATGCTTCATGCAAAATTGTTGGAATAGAAAACATCAAAATTAAAATGTTTGATGGTGTTCTGAGAATAGAAAAAATTGTTTTCATTGGGCACTTTAGATTGTAACGGGTTTAGTTTCAAGTCTGAACATGCAATAATGAATGTGTGTAAAGGCGTCTTAATAGTGATGAAGGGGCAAAATTTAGCAGGGAATATCTATGCACTATTGGGTACTATAATTGTAGGAGGAGCTGCAACTGCAGAATCTGAGTTTGATAATACTGTCTTGTGACATATTCGGTTAGGGCATATGGGTGAGCGTGGGATGAAGGAGCTTCATAAGAGAAATCTTTTGAAGAGTGTTAAGACATATATGCTGAATTTATGCAGGTATTGTGTTCTTGGGAAACAGAACATGGTGTAGTTCAAAACAACCAACACAAGATAGAGGGGATTTTTGACTACATTCATTAAAATGTTTGGGGGTCGGTGAGGGTAGCATCACAGAGTGCAAATATGTACTTCATGAGTTTTATCAATGATTACTCACAAAAGGTGTAACGACCCTCAATTTCTTAACATAAAATGTAACATAATAAATGGAAAAGTCAACCCAAACCCGTGGGTAATGGGGACACCTGTCAATCACAGCGGAAACCTAAGCAGCAGCAAGTATAAAATCTCAAATGGGCAACCATAAAACATAGTACCAGAGTTTACGATATCATCAAAATATTGTTCCTATATACAATCTCCAAAAAATAAAAATAATACTAGGATCATATAACAAAAATCTTTTGATCCTAGTTCAACGCTTGCCCTTCTAGTAGGGAAGCTCCAATCACTCAACGGTGGCCCTGACCCGCCAGTCTCTCTAGATTTCCTAAAAATCATTTAATGTTCGGGGGTGAAACACTTCTCAGTAAGGGAAAATAAACTAAATACAGTTGTGTGATAACATGAATATTTAATGTAATTATACATATACAGTACATTTCATATATCTTGAAAACATTCATCATGTCATACTGAATAATCATACACTTTCATATTTTCTAATAACTCGTATCGTACATAAAACATCTGTTATAACTGTAGTACTGAAAACATAATCAGGATGAATAGCTAGCTGGTGTCATGTATTACCCCCCATGACGGGTTGTGCAGTCCGAAGGCGGGATCCGACAATGGCTGGCCGACCACTGCCAAGTTAAATATGTCTGTAAGTACGATAGGCCCACTACACCCTAGTCCGGATTGCCAGGTGGACGTCCACACTCTATTGAAAGCCACATCGACTATTCATCTCCCACCCCCTTATGGGGTGGTTAGCACTAATCTGATCATATACATCTGATCTATAAGCTACGGTACCGAGCCCCTGAATTGAACTAAACTAACATCCGGGTTTTGATAACATATAATACATGATCATATAATACATCATTACGGCCTCGTGCCGAACATATCATAATTTTGGCCTCGTGCCGAAATCATTTTAGGTATATACATTCTGAAAAAAAATCAATTATCATGTATTCGTCAAAATCATCATAACATAACATATCTTTTCATAATACCTGAAAACATACTTTACTCATAAAATCTTTCATATCATAATACGTTTCACGTAAAATAATATTCATACCACACATGCGCTGTATAAAATCATACTTCTTATTCTAAAATCGTAATTCTCTAGCATCTCATACATACATATACATTTTAACATAATATCAGTATTTCCCAAATGTACATTTCATCCATAATATACAAATATAACATATGCTTTTTTGAAAATAAATTTACTCATAATTAATAATAATTTACATGGAAAGTAACTGTTTTAGTTTATTCCCTTACTTGACTACTGAGAAAGCCCATAAAATTTCCTGGTCTAATCCTTATAGGATTTTCTGATCAATACCTTGAAACTGAAAATTCCCAATATTAAACTTCAGTATTTCTACGTATACATCATTTCTTATAACTATCGTAAAGTCAAATTTGGCTTAAAAAGTCTTACTTCAACTTAGGGATGATTTCCAACTTGTTTTCACCAACGATCCGCTCCGGCAGATTTGGATAGAATTTCCCCAGGAGCGTCGTGGTGACTTTAGAACGTCGAACCGGCGTAAATCCAGCCCAAAATTGAAGAGAGAGAGAGAGAGAGAAAATCGAAAAGAGGAGAGAGAGGATGAAGTTAGCTTAATAGGGAAGTTAAAACTTGGATTTTGATATTTATAGAACAGGGGAATTCGTCGACAAGCCACGTCATTCGTTGACAAATCCTTTAATATTTTCGTCGACGAAATTCAGTCCTCGTCGACAAAATTCAGTTGATTTTATACCTCTCTTGGCATTTCTTCGTCGACGAAATTCAGTCTTCGTCAACGAATTCTCTTCTACCCTCGTCTATGAATCCCCTGTGTTCGTTGACGAGTCCTCTGGGTATTACCTTTCCTCTTTATTATTTAAATTCCATATTTATTCGGGTTGTCACAAAAGGTCTGGGTGCACTTCATGTGACATAAGTCAAAGACGTTTGCGAGGTTTAAATTGTGGAAAACTAAGGTGGAAAACTAGATCGGAACGCTAATTCGAGGTTCATGGAGTTGTGCGAGCAGCATGGCATAAGGAGGCACTTTACAGTACGCAAGACACTATAACAGAATGGTGAGGCGGAAAAGATGAACCAAACTCTAGTTGAAATGGCTCGGTGTCTTAGGTTGAATGCAGGGCTTGCAAAGAACTTTTGGGCAGAGGCAGTGAGTATGATGTGTTTCCTGATTAACAGATTACCAAGGGTATCACTAGATGAGAAATTTGCATCTGAACGATTTGTTTGTTTTCGTTGCACATTGATTTACATAACATATATACTACGCTCATCTTTTCCAAATTATGTGCAATTTATATGGAGGCCATACACCGATGACGTTATACTCGACTTATTTGCCGATTATCAGGTTGGGAATGACTTTTGTGGGGCCACTCATATGTTTTCATATTGTCGAGTGGTATCTCCCTGACCAATTTTTGTGTCAATTCAGCTATTGGCAGGGCATTCTCGATCCTTGGTCCACATCGGGGTTACATCTTCATGGGTATGACCTCTATCATATTAACGAACGCGGTCGAGGGTTGACCGATTAGAGGAATTTGTATAGGATGTATGCGGATTTATGGGAGGATCGAAAAGACCATATCATCATAGTCGAGCTAGAGGATGGTCCTTTGCGTCCAGAGGATCCATGTGCCAGATGGTATAGGTCCATCACACAATGCTTCGTGGATAGGACCACAGTTGTATATATGAGCCTCGTAAGTAGACATTAACACACACATTGTAGTTCTATTATGTGGATTTTATTATGTGAATGTACTAACTAAATTTTGTTTTATACTGTAGACCGACATATTGCAAAAGGTAGATCTGATCTCTCTTGATCCTTCAGTACATAATTGGTGAGGGCTAGATTGAGGATTGTCCACGAGGATAGACGATGTGAACATGTACCTTGAACTCCCCCGCCTACATGACATCTAGTTGGAGGTCTAGCTCCTCTAGTATGAGGAGGACATACTCGGTGTGCGAATAGTGGTTTACGGAGCCAATCTGATGAATCTTTTGTAGAGTCACCAATCATACATAGTGAGGGCGTACTTGGCACGTCAACACCACATACCTATTTTACGGGACCTGATATTGCCGAGCTGTCTAGTAGCAGACCATATCTTGGAGATGTTCCTTCATTCTCTTGTCCTTAGGTTTGAATACCCTGTACGAATCTCCTACCACCCCTTGTACGCCATTTCAGTTTGACGACATTATAGATGCTAAGGACGTGGAAGTACTAGTCATTTCACCTAGTTCTCGTCTGGCATCATTATATGAGTCATCTCCCCATCCACTTCATATGGATTATGAAGCAGTACCTCAGGGCGAAGATGTTAGAGCTACAAGACGAGGAGGAGATAGGAGACTGGATGGGGATGACCAGTAATGAGAGGGCGGATGCAAACGACAGCCACCCCGATAGCGGATACCACCTGCATGTGGCACTTAAGCAGTCATTTTATATATGTACTTATTCCTATATTATGTCATACATTAGTCTAATTCTTATGTATTAATGCTGGCCTCATTGCATTATTTCTATATAATTGGGAATGTTTATTTGTTGTTCCCTAATATGCATATGTAATTGGAAAATACTGCTTGCATAGTATGAATGTATACAACTATGTATGAAAGTTGTGAAAGTACTGTGATCGATTGCCGATGAAAATGGTTTTCGTTGAATAGGTGCAAGCATGGATGGGTATATTTGATTTTAAGAGGAGACTCTACTGAAATTTTTATAGAAGTTAGATGTAGTATGAATGTATATAGCTGGGTATGAAAGTTGTGAAAATATTGTCATCAATTGCCAATGAAAATTGTTTTCTTGGAACAGGTGCAAGCATGGATGAGTATACTCGATTTTAAGAGGAGATTTTGCCGAATTTTTTATATTTTTTCAATTATTCTGTTGTACTTGGGTGGCATCGCCTTCATGAATTTTCTCCCTATTTTAGAAATTATCCCTTTGCTGATAATAATAATAATAATAACAACAATAACAACAACAACAACAACAACAACAACAACAACAATAATAATATTATTATTTATTGTAATTTTTTTTGGTAAAAGGGAGTATGATGGTTGTTTGGTGGGGTGTAAATGCAATGTCAATTTTGAGCATAAGAGTGAAATGCTAGAAGCAAATTATGTATAATATTTTCTTTTGTTTCCTTTTAAGCCTTGATGAAGTGATGTGATATTCCTAGACTAAATTTGATGAGAAGGAGATATTGAATGTATATTTGCCTTTTATATGAATTTGATGTCATGAACGTGTTGGATTTAATGAAAATAAAATGTTCTTTCAAAGTAGGTACATGATGCTTGATTTTGATTTTCATGATGATGTATGTGTAAAATACAATGCAAATGAAATGATATATGGAAATACTAATCTTAAACTAAACTAGATGCAAATGAAAATTCTATGCAAGTGCAAATGTTAGATTTGATGTAAATGATTTACTTAATGCAGAAGAGGTTAAGCTTAACTGTTATTATTGAACTAGACTTCATGTAATGGATGAACCAAGTGTAAAGTGGAATTGCAATTTCAATTTTTTTAAAAAAAGGGGTTTTTCATGGAGCTCATAAGAAAACCATGCTCATTGAAGTATGATGTCCCAAGTTGAACTGTGAAGACACATTAGCCTCGGATTTTGAAATTAGATGATTTCTTTTATTTTCTTAAAATTTGGGGCTCTGGTTTAAAAAATGAATGCCTACTTGATGCAATGCATGTATGCTATCATTTGAGGATTGAACGAAAATTCCTAGTATGAGTTTCCTAGATCAAAAGACAAAGGTGATCTAGTAGCATAATCTAAACTTGAGGTGCTTCTCCTATGAGTCTCTTTTCATAAAGAAGACAATTGATTGATTGATTGATCAACCAATAATTTCATTTTACTTTTTCAAAATTATCTTTTATGAATTTGTGAGCATTATGGACTTTCAAAGAAGTTGAAATACGTATTATGCAAAACCTCAGCTCTGATGCACTTGACTTCGCCTATGAAATCTTGACTTTACTCAGTCCATCAATGAACATCCTAGTCCGAACTACCCCAATGTACATGATTATGCTCATCATGTTTAAGTCACACGTCTCTCCAATGACATTGCTTGGATTATCTACCCTAGCATAAAGGATTGAGTTACAACACTTTAAATCTATCATCTCATAATGACTTGATGTTGGGAACTCTAATTCCTTTTGTCCCAATGTATATATTTTTAGGTTATTGTTATAAAAGGATCTATGTAGTTAGACCCTTGCATCAAAACCTTCATTCCCTTATCTTGACAAGACTTGTGCCCTCATGCAGTTAGGACATCTTCTTATTTCTTGGATGAACTCAATGAGCCAAAGAGCATATGATTCCCATCATAACTAATTGAACACTTCAAAATAACTAATTCTTGTCGACTCTTAATTGTCTTACTTTAAATTGAAATGGAAAAAAATTGTAACAAGTATTTAATATTCATTTTTGAAGATTATTTATAAGTAACTAGTTTGGAAGCTTGCCTTTTTGTCTAAGACACCACCACCACTTTCAATAACAATAATAAAAAATAACAAGGCGTTAAATCCTAGTAGATGGGGTCGGTTACATAAATTATTTTCTACCACTGCAACAATTAGTTTATTTTTTATTGATTTAAAATTGTTAGGTTGTTACATTTTTCCTTTTGTGTATGCAATTTGAATTTTTTTTTTTTTTAAATAAATGTATACCCTACATTAGTTCATGACAATATTTATTGAACCTTATCCACTATAAACTAAAACTACACATTCGGCACATAAAAATATAATGAAATTAAGAAAATAGTTCTAGATAACGAGTTCATAAACGAGTCATAACTTCTTTTTAAAATTTTATTATACAAACTTTAGAACACACTCATCATTATTGAAAGTGATAAAAAGATTTAGGAATTAAAATTAAAGGCAATCAGTTTAAATACTCCTAATTTCGATTTATGATTGGTGATTTTTTCTTTTAAATTATTGCTCGTGAATCAATAAAAATTATTGTGACATAAAGAGATATTTTGTTTTAAAAAAAATGCACAATTATGGATTTACATAATAGTAATTATAATTAAAAAAAATTCCTAACATAAAAATAATATTTCAATTGTTGAAGGTTGCTCAGGTCATGCAAAAATCGCTGGTCCAAATAGCGTTTTTTTTTTTAATAGAAAAATAGTACACTAGGTAGCGTTTTTTAATAAAAGATGTCGGACGATCCAATGTCTTTTATTTAAAAAACGTTGTATGAACCAATGTTTTTTTGAGACATCAATTGTGGAAATAAATTTTTACCTGTATTTTTTTTAAATGTATTTAATTAAATTGGAAAGAAACTCAAAAAGGGCGATCATAAAATTTTTGGATATGCATAGAAAGAAAAGGAGATGGATTATAATGATCATTGTGTAGAAGTCGGGCACTAGACATGGTGGGGATGATGGATCTCATTCATTCTCATGCATCCATTGATTTCAGCTTCCGAACTTTTAATTATTACGATGGGATCAGATAGATGGAGATCACATGATGACGCAGTTGACATGCATGCATGTTTACATATGATTTAAAGAAAAAAAATAAAAATAAATCAGGGACAGTGTGCATGTGATAATGCTCAGTGCGCCCCATAATAGTTATACAATCCCAAAGCCATCACCCGCTTTTCTTGCATGCACTCTCTCTCTCTCCCTCTTGGCTGCTAGTGGCTTAGTGCTTCTGCTCTCTCTCTCTCTCTCTCTCTCTCTCTCATTATTCATGCGCTAGTGAAATGATTATATCACTGAAACGTAGACTCTGTTTTGGCATAAATCTTTGCAAATTTTCATATTTTATATTTAAATGTTGCCCATTTAAATCAAAATTTAAGACTTTGTTTGTAAGTACAAGATTAGTTAATTTGATTTCTATCGGCATAATGGTATTTTTATTTAATTTTAATTCTAAAATAAATTTAATATCAACTACAAATTGCTACCCTTGTGTAGTATACATTTAAAGAGCCTTCCAATAAATTAGAAAAATTCATAAAAATGTTGAAAATTTCACTTATAAATTTGTCCTACATTATAAAAATAATAGAATGAGAAATAGACTCTTTTATATATATATATATATATATATATATATATATATATATAATTAGGTTCAAGTCTTAATAGGTTTAAACTTTTGGGTTAAGTCTTAATACGTTTAAGCTTTTGGGTTTAGTTGGTACTCACTCATGTGTATGAAGACCACTCATGGACTCTTTCAATGTTAACAAGTGGTATAAGAGCCGATGTTTCATAACTTTGAGGGAGCGACATCATAAAGTTGATGTGTGATGCTAATTCTCCTGATGTGCTGCGTAATTTAAGGAACATAAATGCGGCGGTAAGACTCACTTGAGCAATTATTGGAGAATTAGGCTTACTTTCACAAGGAAGATACAGTTTCTGTTCAAGAGATGATGGTTGAAACTCACAAATGAGGGAGAAATTGTTAAAAATTCTACTTGTTGAGTTTATCCTACATTAGAAAAATAGAACAGAAGATGAATTATATACATAAGTAGACCCAATGACCCAACATACTTAAACTTTTGGATCAAGTTGGTGCTCATTCATGTGTATCAAAACTATCCATGGACTCTTCCAATGCAAACGAAAAATGGTCATCAATTTATAGTCGATATTTTTATTTCAAAAAGAAAAGTCAATCCTTTAGAAAATAACCCAACTACAAATAATTTAATTTGGGACAAATATCAATCTAACCTCTTAAGCTCAATTCTTTACGAAATTAAATATATATTTACGTTGACGTTGGTATAGACTGCCAAATTACAAATCGTAGAGATAAACATGTAATCGATTGCTCAAACCCCATCATCAACTAAATATATAAAAAGTAAAAAAAATTAATCGGGTTGTTTGAAGTGATTAACCTATTAGCTAGTTGTTTTCCAATTAAGAGAGAGGGGTAATTAAGTAATAGAAAGAAGTATAGAATTCACAAGGGTGAAAAAGAATTAATAAGGAAATAAAATTAAGAAATTAATAAAAAGAGGAAAGAGAAGAGAAGGGGTCTCATAATTTAACAATGATACAGCGAGTAGACTGCCCACATGAAATTAGTATAAGTAATTAGACAATTAATTAATGGGTGGAGGAATTTAATTTCATACTTTAGAAAATTGATTAATTAATTAATTAACCGATCAATTAATTTAGGCACTCCTACCATAGTGTATCACCATGACATGGTCGGCCGTTGAGGAGTGGTCCGGCAGTGGAATGAAAGTTACGGAATTGCCCCTCGTCGTCCTCCACAC
Source organism: Malania oleifera (assembly GCF_029873635.1). Lineage (NCBI taxonomy): Eukaryota > Viridiplantae > Streptophyta > Magnoliopsida > Santalales > Ximeniaceae > Malania > Malania oleifera. The sequence goes on along the minus strand of NC_080428.1, from coordinate 86,496,497 downwards.
GTTATCCCTTACGTGCTCCAAAGTCAAGAACGGGAGTAGCTGCTGCCCTCTACACGTTATCTCTACCTGTTTTCACACGTGTGCACACCTACGTTACCATGCATGCCCACTATTCATATATTTAAATATATAAAATATTAATCATGACTAAACGTGAACGCATATATAAATAACAAATAGTAAATATGTGCATAAGACTTATAAATAACAAATAGTAATTATGCACATAAGATATCTAAAAAATTTATAAATAAATGCGTCAATGGGTGAACATGAATTTGGTGTCGCACCATAGTGTTCAAAGTGACACGATCATGACTGAAGTTCTCATGTTATCAAAAAAATAAAATAAAAAATAAATTATATATTTAAAAATAAGATATGATTTTTATTAAAATTTATCTAATATTAAATTTGGATGGTATTAGATTTGGATAAAATATAATACAAAGTTGTATTGAAATCTTTTTAAATCTAAATTTAGAATACAAAATTCATGTTTTCAAATGCAACATTAAAGCAATTCTAATTTTGATACTTGGTACGAATGTAAAATTTTAGAAAACGATCTTCAATATTTTCTACTTAAGATGTTTTTAGATAAACAAATTTAAATATTCTATGATTAATATTATTAATTCATGCCTTAAATATTTTTTTAAAATAATTCTAAACAAGACAAATATTAAGAAGAATTTTCATATATAACTCGTTGATTTTACTTCTAACTTTTCCCTACACGATCATAAATAAAAAATTTTAGTCCAAGGGAATAGTGAATGGAAGATTCCTCATAAATTCAAAATATATTACGCAATATATGGGTCAGCGGTCAGCGGTCCATACCGACAATTCGAGGCTGCCCCGACCCGCTCCCCCGACCCTACTTTTATCATTACGGGGCCCCACCCAAGCTTTGCTTGTAAGCCAAAATTATTATCCGTTTGGACTTTATTTTAATATATTATATATAAAAATAAATATATAGATATACACCAGTTTCAAAATCCACCACCACCACCTTGGCCCCTTTATATAAATAAAATAAAATAAAAAAAGAAAATAAATAAGCATGTACACACAAAGACTTTGTTTTGAAAAGAGAAACTCTAACATTAAATAATTATGCTATATTGTTAATAAATAAGTAATAAAGTACAGCCAGATTGGCTCAAGTGGCAAGCATGACTTTGGTGATCCTAAGGTTACGGGTTCGATTTCTCCTTGAGAATTTACCCTGGTGAATTACCAGGGGCGCATCAATGGGTGGATAACTTTCATCCCTGAATTTGGTGTTGTACCAAAGTGTCCACAGTGGCGCGATAGTGGTTGGAGCCCCCAAATTATCAAAAAAATAAAAATAAAAGAATAAAAAATAAAAAAGCAATAAATATCATTATATTAATCCTAAGTTTTGATGTGATTGACTTATGAATCCTTCTTTCAGTATTACGTATTTAAACACTTATTTCTCCCTCAACAAATCAAGATAATAATTAAAAAAAAAGAAACACATGTATAGGCATGAACAATCCCATGCACGTCTTCTTCACGTTGCTTTCTTTCTTTCATAAAGTCTTGTTTCCTCATCTGAAGGTCAACATTAATACTCCCCCCAATTCCACCTATATATGCGTCTACGTACATTAATTAATTAATTAATTCCTCAACTACAGCTTTTGCTTTAATTAATTAATTAATTAATTATTTTCTTCAAATATAATTAATCATATTCATTATTTATCAATTTATACTAATTTTGATGCTTATTTGTTTTTGGTGCTGGTTTGTGGATGCCATGATGAGGGCCTAAAAATTCTAACGCAGAGTTTGCACCACTCACAGCGTCTGATGGGCCTTTTGGAGGGCAGTCCATGGGAAAACGGAGGGCCCATTGGGCCCAGCATTGCTGAGATGTGCTGGCGAAAGCGTGACGAAATTAAGGACAAATTAAATATAGAGCTACCCAATTGTACCTTTCAGCAGGAATTAAAAGAGAAAAAAAAATTAAAGAGGAAGAATTTAGGAAAGAGATAGAGAGAGAGATGGATTAGGGCATGCAGAGAGAGAGAGAGAGAGAGAGAGAGAGAGGTGGGTGGTGAGAAGGACAGTGTCCACGTGTGATATTGAAGACCCTACGATATGATTTTGATGTGTTCATATCATATCATATGATATCATTTCATATCACAATCAATTTTCTTTTTTAATATTTATATAGGTTATAATGAGTGCATGTCAACTATATCTATATCTATAGTTTATGCCAACATAAAAACAAAATTAAAATTTTTTTAAAAATATTTTATGGTACATCTTAAAGTCAATGTAGTACTCTAAAAAATTAATGTGTATAAAAAAATAAAGGATCAAAAAGAAATTGTCCAATTCAATTCAATACCCACCTTACTTTGAAAAGTTTATAAAATTCCATTTTAATTTAATTAATGACTGTTTAATTAGGATTTTGCTTTGATTTTTGTAATAATATTTATGAAATTCAAAAATGCATGCATGATCTAAAAGTTAGTGGCTAATCATCATGATTGCATGATATTCATAGTGTTTATGTGTCCACATGTATGAAAACAAAATAATGAAGCCCCACATGCAAAAAATCGGATCAAATCACCCAAGATACATGTGTCCTTGGAGAGAGAGAGAGAGAGAGAGAGAGAGTTGTAATAGTAAATGATGGAGGAAGAAGAAGAAGAGAATTAAAAATAAAGTTACGTTGGAAGGATATGATCATGACCATGATCATCTCATCTTTGGTGCACTCTGATAAAAGCTAATGATTGAGTACTTAGTTGCATGTTTGGGGAAGGTGATGGGGTTTGGTATTGTGGAGACAAACAGAACTGTTTCCTAATATATCCTACCTGCCAATATATTATCAAAATTTTACTTTTCATTTTTAGTAACTCGGAACTCCAAATCCGAACAAGCCTTTTAGACCTCACCAGTGACACAAAACAAGAGGCAAAGGCCGAAGCAGAGGCTCACCCTCAACCGTGCTCAAGTTTGTAACAATTCACCCTGATGCAAAATAGCTAAACACCTCTTATTATTTGAAGTCTTACGGTCCGTTCGTATCTATTTAAACTAATCCTTAAAAATTATTATTACTTTTTCTAAGAAATCTTAAAAATTATTCTTATTATTATACTTTGATTTAACTATACATGTTGATTGTCACAAGTGTGAATGATTCCCAATATCACCTGCCCATGCATATATATATATAAGGTAACTAGCTTTAGGGTAGATGACCTCATTAGAGAGAGAGAGAGAGAGAGAGAGAGAGAGAGAGAGAGAGAGAGAGAGAGAGAGAGAGAGAGAGAGAGAGAGAGATTGGGTTGTTGTTGGAGGTAGATGACCTCATTAGAGAGAGAGAGAGAGAGAGAGAGAGATTGGGTTGTTGTTGGACGTAGGTGTTTAATGTGAGCATGATCATGTTTAAATTAATTTAGTAATTGGTTGTCACCTCCTGCATGCATTAATGGCGGCCATGGCATGCAATACAAGAAATCGGGAGAGAAAGAAACTAAGAAAGAGAGATGCATTCAAATTAAATTAGGGTTTAAGGGTTGACCTTAATAAATACTGCCTCACCAATATGAAAGATACTTTGTTATATAAACTTTTGTTTTATAAGAAAAATAATTAATTTGTTATATATAGAAGGAGAGAATGACATCATATACTTGCAGGAGATATATAGTTCAAATATTATTCCACACTAAATTAATAGGAGAATGGAATATTCAACAAGCTCCCCACACAAGATTAAATTAATTATAAGCTTTCAGTTGTAATACGTACAAATGAACTAGTCCAGCTTCCATTTTGTCCTCATCATTCTTTTCTCTATCTTTTTTTTTTTCCCTTTCCAAAATATTTTCTTGGCAAGAAAAAATAAATTTTTTAAAAATATTTTGAATAATCAATTATCTTATCTTTTAAATTTTTTTTTAAAAAACCGATTAGCTGATTTCTTTTCTCTGGATAACCAATATTTGAGAGACTTAAAAAATTAAGGACAATTTTCTTGAGAAAATTTTGGGGCAGAGAACTTCATTTGATATTGCTTTAAAGTAAGGCTTCCTTGTATCAAGAATAGGGCATTTCTGCAATTTTCTGCTAGAATTTTGGTTTGGAATAGGATTTATATGGATTTAAACAAAATAAAACAACAAATTTTATATTTCTTTTTTCAAAATTTACACAATTATGATTTCATTAATAGTAACTATAGCATAGTTATTTTTAGACCCTATTTGGAACTTGAAAAATACTAGGAAAATGAAAGAAAAATTTATAGAAGTCTACTTTTTTGTTTTTGATTAATTATCAAGGAAAGTAAGGAAGAAAATAAAAGATATATTAGATTATTAAACAAAAAATTGATTGTACACATCATTAGCATACTATTTTTTCCCTAAATTTTAATCATATTAGAACAAGAAATAGTTTTTTTTTTCTTATCCCTTTCTTTTTATTTCCCTAAAAAAGCAAATGCTTGATTCCAAACAAATCCTTAATTTATTAAAGGCAAAATTGGCATTTGCGTATTTTGCCAACAAGTATAATATCAATAAACTCCACAGGAACCAAAAAATGGTGAGAAATTGAATGAAAAAAAAACAAAAAAACAAAAAAAAATTATTAGCGTCGGAAAACGCAAACATATCCTATAATACAAAATAGGGCAAAAGACACTCACTTCTCCTGAGGTTTCAAGAATGCCATAAACCTATCCTGAGATTTTAAAAATAACGGATACCTTCCCTAAGGTTTGCCAAAAGGGCATAGAGCTCCTCTTAAAAATTTGTGTTTTTTAATTAAATATAAGGGAAAAGTTTGTATCTTTTTTGTTAAATCTCAGGGTGATCATTTGAATTCTTGAAACCTACCTGAAATTTTTGAAACTTCAAAAGTGGTTAGTGTCTTTTGCCCTACAAAACAAGTAGACATATATATATATATATATATATATATATATATATATATATATATATATATTGTTGTTATAATGAATTTAACACATTAAAGATTAAAACTTTTTCTTAGACTCTAAATATAAAGGTGATTCTTATTTGGTACCAAAGCATCTCTAACCTAAAGAACTAGGGTTCAAATCCTAATTAAACACCCATTCTTAATTATATTGAATTTTAACATAAGGTAAAATGATAGTGTTTGCTTTATCCATACCTCTAAGCCCACTAGACTATGCTTGAGGATCAAGATATGTTATACACACACACAAACCTTAAAAAGATTTAGGCATCATGCATTTACTCATTGCATGAGTCACCAAGGTTGATACTTCCTTTCATTCTTTTAGTTTTTTGTTTTTCAATTTTACACTAGCAACACATAAAAAATGACAGGGGAGCTGACCAACTTATGCCAAACCTCTATGATCAAGATATAAAATTTGACATTCCATATTGTTGACAGCACTCTACTATGCCTATTAGGCAAATAAAATATGAAGATCATTTTAGCAATTAAATAATTGTTGTCAAATTGATCAATCATAGTGGACATATTGAACTATTTTCGATAGCTATTATGCAATGTTTCATAAAAGAATGCTTTACACATTATGAAATAACTCAAATTAAAACCGTAAATATTTAAATTGTTAGGTGGATTTCAATATGCTCGCGTACAAATCTTTGGACTCAAAAGGGCTAATGAAGCATAGGTGACTCATCATTTTATCTTCTACTGCTCACGATTCGAACTCCTAAGTTATAAATTACGCATGATTTGATCCAATATTGAGCAAACACACACTCATGCTTAAAATCCAATGGTTGGCCATTTTATGAAATTCTAGCTAGATTAGCATTAGCTTACCTCGCGTCTTAACAATAAAGGATGGTTGTTTATTTTAATGATAAAACTATTGGTGGCAAAAATTATGGTGCGTTCTAGTTCTAAGGGGATATTATCTATTTTGGCCTCATAGTTTTACTCCATAGCTAGAAGGTCCTTCATAAGGTTAAGACCTAACCTCTCATACTCATATTTTTAAGACCAAAATCTCTCTCTTCTACACACCCCACAAATGTGTACAGGATTAATTTTAACACTAGCAGGAGGAGTGACTAGCTAAGAATAGTACAACGAATAGTGGCAAAAGTTATATTTTTCATTGTAAGAACTTAGGGATATCACCTTATATCGTACGATACCGAACCTATATTGTATATTTTTAAAAGCAAATTTAAATCCATTTATATTCAAATTAAAGAAGTCATAAATTCATAAAGCGTAAAAGTAGGCTTACATAATAACCTATATTTTATTAGTTATTATGTAAGCCCCAAGTGTCCTTTTGATTCTACGGTATTCTTCCGCCATAAGTGAGCGTTATTAATAAACTTAAGATGGGACCGCTATGTGGGTGATTTCCGACTCTTTCCAAAAAAAATTAAAAATTATTTGTTTCGTTTGTGTTAGTTTATACAATGGTTTAAACTTTTGGGTGAAATCATTCTTAAAGGTGATCTTGGGGCATGACCTAAAGATTTAAGAATGTGCTTTCTCATTGTCTCTTAATTAAAGTTCACCATAGACTAGTGTACATAAAGAGATTTTTGTGCTCTAGTTTCTAGCCTAATTTACTTATAAATGACAGTGTGTACGTATTTCTAGGAACTTTCTAATTAATAGCATAATTCTTCTATATTTAGTTTTTCATAAAGAGTACTTCTATGATTTAATTGCAAAATGAAGTGGAGTTAGAATATTGTAGGGGTGAAGTGAAGCATCAAAGTTTACTAAAGTCTCAATAAATAATGTCCTAATGCTTGGGTATTGAGCTTTGTGCTTATTGAGTTTTGTGTTGTTGGAATATGTTTAATAGAACAGTAAGATATATTGGTTTAGAGAATAGATTGTCAAATAATAAATGAGCCATGGATGAGACAGGAATTTTGTATGGAAACACAAGGTTTGCTTCCGCAAAAGGTTTGGGTGTCCGAGTTTATTCAAATTCGATCAATGGATCGTAAATGAGTGCAACTTTACTGATCTCAAGGAAATCTTTTAACATATTAAAATTAAATTGTAATAGAACACTTATATGTCTTTTTTCTCGGTTTATTTTTTCTTTTTTCTCAAATAAACATGGTAATAATTATACCTAAAATATATACGATAGATAATAAATTAAACTTACTCTTTGGCCCTCATCTAATGGCTTCACAAGAAAAAAAAAAAATCAATTTTCTAGTGTTGAATTTATCAGTGACACCTCAAAAAAGGTTAGGCCAGCATATACCAAAAGTGTTAGGTTTGAGTATCAATAAAAAAAAAAAAAAAACAATTTTAGGGACCAACTATCTATATCAATCTTATATACTACCTAAAATATTATAGATAATGAAGAACTTAACAAAATATATATCTTGGTTGAGTGATTCTTCAATATGATATCCGAATCTCAAATATTTCGACACAAGGTATATGTAAATTCTTAGACATGTCCTACTTTGGGCTTAATGGAATTATAGATGTGTCAGCACATGCTACATGTATAATAACTCCATCCTCTAAAACAACTTAAGCTCTTAGTTTTACCTTTGAGTTTTCCTTCAACTCGAGAGGAATAGGCTTCAGAGAACTTACATACGTACACGAACGTGTTTATTATATTATATGCATGTATATCACTCTCCCGATCAGACCATATATATCACACATGCATTGCACCTATATAGTAACTTAGAAGATCTTCTACTCTAAGGTTTCCAATCACGAACACCTACCTCCATTTCTCTTTCACCTGTATTTTTCCAATGGCCTAGCCTCAAAGCTTCTCACATTCTTATATATATATATATACATATATGGGGGAGATGGATGATGATTATGAATGAAACTTTGCTTTCACGAATGCATATGTGTGCAGGTGTGGACTGAGCTAGATGAAGAAAACAGTAAAACCTAAAAACCCATTTTGTGGAATAGCGAAAGCCCATTCAACTCCCATTTGGTTTTGGGGTGGGAAGAGGGTGTCAGGTTGTTTTCTGATAACTCCATCTCCTGCATTCCCTCACATTGCTCCACCAAGCCTATAGCTACCATACTCACCTCCTTCAACCTTACTACACCCACCATCATAACCACCTTAGATTCATCATCATCATCATCCCATCATATAATCAATCTAGCTCTTAAACCCTAATAACGAACAAGCACAAGCTGGGCACGTGAGGATCATGGGGAGCAAACATAAATGTGATGATAATCGGATTTTTTCCCCTTAATTGAACAAACATTTCGTTGGGAGGAATTAAGGTTATGACAAAAAGGGGATTATGGGATAAAGAGGCCAATGAGTACAAAAAGAGAACACATATGCCTGCATCCCTTCATCCCTAGACGCATACTTCCCACCTACTTTTACTTATATAATGCATGTTCTCTAATCATCACAGCTATTGTAATTTAATTATATATATTTTCGTATTTAGTTCTGCTGTATCTGTCATGTTTCCGGCCACCGGCACCAACCGTCAGCCCGGCGGACGGTGGGTTCTGTTCTATACATGCAGCTATATATATAGCTTATTTAGGAGTTTCCGGGAGTGTTACAGACATATATATGAAAATTGAGAAACACAATGCGCATGAATCTGAGAGAAGGGAAATTAATTGAGTAGGAATAATGAGAAGGTGATCAAGTAGTGATGGATATAAGTTATAAATATAAATACCTCTGATTCGCTACCCAGTTCCAGCTTGTTAACCAGATACTTCACTAACAATCGAACTGTCATCCTTCCATCTCTGCTAGCTCATCAATATCATCAAACCCCAAAAAAGAGCAAAAAGCAAAAAGAACTCGTAAATATATATATGAAAAAGTGAAAGCCCTTTTTGTGAAAATTGAATTTAAACAAAAAATAAAATAAAATCAAAAGAGATCTAGAATTAATGGCCCAAAAATAAATAAAGAAATTACTTAATTCTCAGGTAGCTCTTTGGTATCTGAGGCAAAAAAGGTTCTTTAGCTCTGCATTCACAAATCAAGTTCTTCAAATTAATATCCCTACCTAGCTTTAAATTTGAGTGTGTATGTGTGTGTGTGTGTAATTTAAGTTACGTTTATGAGATATGCACTTACTGATTTTGCGAGGCTTGAAGCATACACCAAATTCCCGAATGGGGTCGACGGGGAGCGTCGATCACTCTCAGGTCGGAGCTCGGCCCTGCACCCACATCTACTGCTGCGGCGCCCGCCACTTGGAACGGTCTCCCGAAGTAAGCCCCTCCTCCCGCCTGCGGCGGCGGCATCATCATCATCAAAGCCGCAGAAGACGACGGCGATGACGACGAAGTCGAAGGAGACGAACACGACGAAAACCCTGAAGCTAAACTTCTCACCGGTACAGGCCTAAACGCCCAGTTAATCTCTTGATGAGGAAAATAAGCACCGCCCCCTGACCCACCACTCCCCGGTTGCCACAAAAACGACGTCGCAGCGCCGAACCCTCCGGCACCCGAAGGAACCCGAAACTCCGGGACATGGTACGAGGGGGAAGCTGTAGCGGCCTGCGGCGGCGAGCCGGAGAAGAGGTCAAGCTCGACTGGTCCGCCTCGCCGGGACGTCGTCGGGTCGTGGCCGGCGGTCACATGACCTCCCCCAATACCCAATTGAAGCCACCCAGCTTCATTATCTTCATTATTATTATTGTTATTGCTTTCTCTCTCGTCGTCTTGAGCAGCGATGTTATTTTCCTTGGAGCTCGAGGGAGCTGGTTCGTCGTTGAGAGTAGTACTGTTAGTTCTGGAATCATCTTCCGCCATGGAACTGTTGTTGTACTGATCATAAAGATTAAAACCCTCTAATCGGCTCATAAGACCTCCAGCGCTTAAAATTTCAGAGAGGCGAGCTACAGAAGGAACCATGGTCATACCAGAACGCAAAAACCCAAAACCCCTACTGATGTTCTCTGATCTCTCTGCTTCTTCTTCCTGCCGCTAATCTCGATCTGCTTCTTCTTCTTCTTCAGGTTGTCCATGAGTTGAGCGGATCCTGCGCCGGATTAATCGACACGGGCATGTTTGGAAATTGATGAAGACGAAGAAGAAGAATTGCAGGAGAAGGAGATCGTGCCCATGAAGATGAGAATGGAGAAGACGATGAAGGTGGTTTGGGGTTTCAGTTTCATGGAGAGCTAGCGTATCAGAGGACAACCACCAGAAGAACAAAACTTGCAAATCTCACTTTCCATTAATTCTCTTTGTTTGGAAGCTTGTGGAGATGAAATAGTTGCCGAAAAGAGAGAGGGAGATTGGTGGTCAGTCATCAGTTTTATATATAATATATACATGATATAATTTTTTTCTTTCATATAATATTATATTGTATAGTTTGTATGTGCCACCTGTTTTTTATTGAAAAGAATAAGTTAATGAAGGTCCATGTAACAACTTTTATGTTGAACAAGCTAGGGCATGTTTGGGGAGCGAAATTACCGAAAAGGGTCTGCATTTTTAGCAATATGACAAAGAGGTCCTCCTGGGACATTCCGGGGACGGGGGGGGGGGGGGTGTTAGGATAGGTAACCCACACCTATAATGCGCAAGTTAGCGGGTGACAATTAGCAAATCTTGGTCATGGAGAGAATTTTCGCGAGTTCCTCGTTATGCTGCTTTTGACTCTGGCTGCGTCATAATCATGTTTACGGATGAAGTGCTCTCAAACTTATTTCAATGCATCACCTTCTATTACTAATTTCACACCTTAATATATATAATAATTAATATATATATCATTAGCAAAACCCAAGTAATATTTTATTATTATTATTATTATTTTATATATATATATATATATATATACACACACACACACATATTAATGTACATTTGTAGAATGCTTTGCTAATATTAAGATGTCATCAAGTTTTTTTCATGACTTATTTTTTAATGACAACAGCAATTTGATTGCTGCATTCCAAATTTAATATATATATATATATATTAAATATATTATATATTAAACCTCATTGATTAAGTATTATATGACACTGATTAGAAGTAGAGATGTTTTATTAAGGTTTTGACTTTGAATAATCAAGATGAGGAAAAAAAATTACAACAATGCGTTTGTGTAAGTATATAAATTCAAAAAAGAAAACAACAATGAGCGACTAAGATTTTTTATTTGACAAAATATTTATAAGGTTTTCACGGTCGTAAAAAAGATTTACAACATCAGACTAAATTAAATTGTTATATTCTACTTTTTGATTTTATAAATTATTTGTCAATTGTATGACAAAATTCAATCAAAGCGATTAGGATTAAGAGTACTCTTAATTAGGCTTAAAAATTTCAAAATTAGTAAAACTTTGACTAATTTGACAAATGTTTAAAAAAAAAAAATGCCTTCTAATTCTTACCAATCCATCTGGGTTTGCATGAGTGGTAAGGATGAAGTTTTACTTTCCAGATATTAAGATCTCAAGTTCTATTTCCCTTTTGTAATTTACCTATTGAATTATTAGGAATGTACCAATAAATAGACGGTAATGATTTCATTTTTATGCCTAATTGAATCGGAAGAGTGGCTCATTAAAAAGAAAAATCTTTATCTTACCTTGCTATATGCAAATATAACATGGTTTTTTTTTAATATTATATGTGTGTGTGTGTATATATATATATATATATGATGGCACTAGCTAGTAATTGAGAAAAAGGGGAAGGAGGGGCGCCTGAATCAATGGCAGGGCATAATGAGTTGCATTACCTGTCAATAAGATTAAAAAAGGGGAAAAAAGATTAATTAATTAAAATAAAGAGGGGCATGCAAGTAAGAAGAGGTGGAGGGGTAGCTGCCATAACACAAAATGAGGTACTCATTAATTAATTAATTAAAGGGGTAATTATAAACAAATGAATGGAGAGGGCGGTTGGGTCATGGGTGTTTGTGTGTGTGTGTGCATGCATGATGATGATCATCATCATCATCATGCCCTTTTAATTTCCCTCACCCCGAGATTCATATATATATATATATATATATATATATATTAAATAACTTCTCCCATTTGTCTATATATAAATATATAGAATAGACACGCACACATGGCGACGTGGCAAATGCCCTCCTAAGACATTCGTTGTCTATCCTAAGCATGCATGTGCCTCTCACCCTCCCTGCACTTTTGTACGTACGGTCTATCTTATGAACTCTCTCTCTCTCTCTCTCTCTCTCTCTCTCTCTCTCTCTATTTGGAAATTAAATTGATGGATGAGAATATATATATATATATGGTTGGATTGATAATGATTTTTATGTAGTTAATTCCCATGTTTGTATAAGATTTTGGGAGAGAATAAATAAATATATATGGGTATCCATAATTTTCAAAAATTTCTTATGCCAAAGAATAGGTTGATAAAAATTTCATTAAATAAAGAAGACAAATGAGAAAGGACAAACAAGAAAAAGAAAAAGAAAAATGTACAAATAAGCAAAATAATTATAATAAATCATAATAAGAGATGCATTTAAATATATAAAATAATTTTTGACATAATTTTTTGGTCTGTTTGGAATTTGAAAAATATTAAGAAAAATAAAAAAATATATAAGAAGAATATTATCTTTATATTCCATTAGTCATTTCTCGTGGATAAGATAAAATATGTGATACAAGGGGGTTTTATTTGTAGAAAATTAGAATGAATTGGATAGATTTTGTCCCACTTAATTAAAATTAATTTTACCTCTAATTTTTAGTCATGAGAGTTTTCAATTTATTTGAAAAAAATTACAATCTCTCCTAAATGTTTAGAGAGACTTTAAATTTGAATGAAGTGTAATATAAAATTAGATTAAGATTTTTTCAAATTTACTTAATTCTAAGTTTAGAATCCAAAATCCGTACTTCCAAATGAGGCATAAGTTATAAAGAAAATTTTCACTAAAACTACACGACTTATGCATTTTGAATTAATTGGTGAGCTAAAAATATTTTAAATTAGTAGGGCTGGCCGACCCATGTTATATTTTATTCAAAGATTAAATAATCAATCTGGCAGTGTGCTAGTTTTCTAATTAATAATATTTTGGTTAGTGAGATTTGAGCGTTCAAACTTCGAAGTCATGAGTGTTTTTGTGTGTGTGAATTGGACTCTGGCTGTTCTTGCATGCCTCTCATCCTGAAAAGCTGATTAGTTTCTTTCCGGCCCATTAAACATGCTCCTCTCTCTCTCTCTCTCTCTCTCTCTCTCTCACACACACATACACAGAAATGAACCTTATTTTATTGTTATAATTAAGGTATTTTCGATGTAATTGCACCTCAATATCGAATATCATAAAACATGTAAATAAAAGTGATCATACATAATGATAATTTGAACTCCACCCAGTTAGGTCAGTTCAAGTGGTAAGGGCGACTTGCGATTTTGGTGATCCCTCATAGGTCGATTCCCACTTTAGGCATTATGTTTGTAAATTACCAATGGTATGGCAACGGACATACGACTTTCATAACTGAATTTGATACCACACTATCGTATCCAAAGTGACACGATGGTGGCTGGAGTCTCCAAATTATAAAAAAAAATGATAATTTGAACTCTAAGATGTCGTTTGGATTAAGATTTCATTGGAGAAAACAAAAAAAAAACAATTATATATAAACAATATTAAAGTTTTAAGAATTCAAAGCTAATGACATGTTAAAGAAAATTCTATTCACTAAATTACTATTTTTCAGATAGTTAAAAATGAGAAAAACATTCTTTTCTTTTTTTTGGGTTGAGCCTAAAAACGAAATAGTCAAGAATGAATTAAAACATGTAAAAACATATATAAATTATGAATTGAGTAAAAAAAAGAGTGAATCACGTGTTTCAAAATAAAGAAAAAGGAGATGAGGAGTGCGTGGAGTCCAATGAGAGTGCATGGGCGGGGCATAATTCATATAAGCAAATAAATAAAAGAAAGACTGAATATAAACAGCTTGGGATAAAAGCATACATGAAGGCTGAAGCAATATAATGCACTTTCCTCTGTGATGGATAGGGAAATCTTTCTACCAAAATTTCACCCTCAAGATTAATCTCATGAGTGCTCCCCCCCCCCCCTCTCTCTCCCTCTCTCTCTCTCTCTCTCTCTCTCTCTCTCTCTCTCTCTCTCTCTCGCTCTCTCTCTCCTCTCTCTCTCTCTCTCTCTATGCCTGGAGGGTATACTTGTCATTTTAATGGAACAAAATCGCCATTTTCTTAAAAAAATTTAACGTACAAATGAAAAGCAAGCAACTTTTATGTAATATATAGTTGACTTGTAAAACAAAAAGGCTCCATGCCATCAAAGTACTCTATGCCTCAAAATATTATTTGAAGTTTTTAAAACGTTATATATATATATATATATATATGCAAATTTTTAAATGCCGATTCTCAATTTTGACTGACAACATAAATATTAATCGACGATAAAATTAAAATAATATAACTTTTAATTTACTTTAATTCCTGCACGGTTTCATTACTTCATTATCTCTCTATTTTATAATTAAGAGATTAATTATTACTATAAAAGAGATGTCTTAAATTTGGATTTATATCAAATTTTAAAAAGATATAATATAAAATATATTAAAATTTATATAAATTCATTCAAATGTAAATTTAAATCTAAAATTTATACTGTTAATTAAATGCGGTATTAGAATTTGAGTTCCAGTATTTGCAAGGTAGATGTGGAGTTGGGAAGGGTTTAAAGGGGGTTTTAGGATAGGGGCTTATATATATATATGTGTGTGTGTGTGTGTGTGTGTGTGTATATATATATCACGTAATTATATTAATAATGCATGGGATGTTTTCAAGAGGGACACGAGAGAGGGACGGTATTGGATGGATGAGAGAGGGGCAGGGGAATTTATAATGAATCGTACGAACAGCAGGGAGGCAGAAGATACAGGAGGAGGAAGGAGGCTAGGGGGGGTGGGGGGACCGATTTGTAATAATGGGGTTTTGAAATGGGGATGTCGCCATTACAGAAAGTGCGTTCACCTTCGCTCCCGTCCCCCCCCCCCCCACCCTACATATACACAGTTTAGTGCAATTGATATTTATATATATGTATGTGTATATATATGAATACTAAATGAAAAGCGAGGTAGAAAGAAGAAGTGAAGTGGCTTCAAAGATTAAACTCCGGCTGGAATTGAATTGAAGGGACTCCCTCCCCCCCCCCCCCCCCCGGGGGGATTTAACAGTCGTCATCATGCCATCATCAATGGCATCATCACCATTCACCACATATACCTATAAATATTTTAGCTTTATATATAATTAATTAAAGAACGGGTGGGGATGCATGTGGGATAATGAGTGCCAATGTCAGTCCATGGACATGTTGGTATTATTGAAAGAGAAAAGAGTACCGCATAGGTGGTGAGGGTAGGATCAGCTCACATTCATCTGTGACTTTTGGACCAGTGCAGCCTTCCCCCCGATCTCTGCTCTCTCTCCGTTATATATTATTATTATATATAGTGTATAGAGTATGAGCAGAGAGGAGAGAAGAGATGACGAGTGAAAGATTTAGAAGAGATTGGAGAGAGAGACGCACCACACAGAGAAGGTACACTGCAGCAGCTTGAATGCTATCGTAATTTTCCATATTCTTGATTCCCTCTGTAAGTGGGTTCAATGTTTTTTAGAGAGAGAGAGAGAGAGAGAGGTGTGATATGGTCAAGTCTCCTCAACTGACCTTACACAGGGTGCTGCCCAAACTATATATATATATATATATATATATATATATGTGTGTGTGTGTGCGTGTGTATGTCGAGTACGTGGGAGATTTGCAAATTTGTAGCTGTAGGCCAACGTACATTATTTACTTCACTGTATTCTTATGTAATCACTTCATTATATATATATATATATATGTTGTAATTAATTAATTAAGCATTTGATATAATAACAATATATACAGTAGTTCATTATTTTTAGTATTTTATTAAATAAATTATGCCCCAATGTTTAAGATAATCATTCTATATACTCTTGTCTAATTAATTAATAATGGAGCATTAATTTAATCATCAAGCAATTAATTTTATATTTCAAAAAATAATTTTATAATTAATGAATAATGTCAACTACATGTAATTGCCACCATATATTTCCACCCATTCACTTGCAATGCGTGCATGCATGTTATCCAAATACAACCATATAGTATTATTATTTTTAAATAAAAAATTAATATATATATATATATATATTATATATGAAAGAATTGGTGAGGCCTCCAAATTGCCATAATGTTACTTGGAATTCGTACGCGTTTCAATACCAAAATCAAATACAATTCGTTCTGTTACCCCTCAAATGGGTATTTCTAGTAATTTATTAAAATAAACTCTTAAGAAAAAATTCAATATTTGTTTTAAGGTCACCCGACCAAAAAAAAAAAAGGTATCTGTATTAGCGAGTGCCGGTAGAACAACCAATTGGAATTCAATCGTGGAGTTTTTTTGGTTTTTATATCTTCATGCATAGGGTTTTACATCGAGCATCGATCCCATCTCAGTCTTTAAAGCATAAAGCTGCCCCACCCCCAAAAATAAGTGTGGAGACGCGGAAAGCAATAATGGAAGCCCATCGACCCATGCATGCATGATATATATATAATAGGTCATGCATATATATATATATATATATATATATGCGCACACACACACATATTCAATGTTCAATCATTTCATCTATAGCCAGACGGTCACTTTTAAAGAAGGTGATATTTGATATTTTGAATATAGATTGAATTTATGTGAATTTATATAATATATATATATATAAAATAAAATCTATGTTTAAAAAAAAAATATTTAAAAGTTTAATAATGAAATTAGATGGAGATAAATCAAATTTATTATTTAATTTATTCATTTTTTTCAAAAACTTGTTTGTTTGTTTTTTTTTTTTTTTCACAAATCAAAGGTAATATTAGTACTGTTCACGTCATATTAATATGTGATCCCGTATTTATCTCAATTTTGAGTAACAGAAAATAGAAGATAAAAGCCTATTAATTATAGGAGTGTTGATCTTGGACTTTTAGTTCTCTTGGCCTAAGTCTTGTTTATTGTTGCCGGTACAATTTATATGATAAAGAAGTGCATAGTCTTCCAAAAAGGGGGAAAATGCAATATTATATTCGATCACATGTAATTGTCAAGTGCCTTAACTTTCCTCAAACTACTTCAATAACACATTCTATATTTTATGAAATGGCTTTTTTTGTTCCTAATAATGTGTATCGCGAAAAGAAAAAAAATGGTTGTGCACCTTTATCAATAATAAGCTATATCATTTGCACTAAACACAATTGTACCGTGAAATGAAACTCATTCTAGGGTTTTTGAAGTCAGAAAAAGTAATTATGAGTTAATAAACATTATTATACACAATGAAACTTGAGAAAAAACATAGTTGAAAGTTTTTGTTTTTTTCCCTTCTAGGTCGTTTTTATGCTTAGTAAAATTGTCATGTATGACATTGGTTTGGTATAGAGAGTGGGATGGATATCTACCAACGCAGACCGATGTGCATGTGGGCCTAAGGACTCCTTAATTTGTCTTATCATTCACTTCTATTATATCCAAATTTTTTTCTTACTCTTGTGCAAACTATTTTAAACAAGAAACTGATCGAGGGCAGGGTAGTTTGAATTCGAAAGTTCGCACCAATCTTCCAAATTACTGAAAAACTAGATCTGTTGGGTGTATATAATATGACACAATAGATTATTGTCTATCCATGCACCTTTCCTATCCCTTCTAAAATTAAGAGTTCAAAATATAAACATAAACGATTTCATTTCACATCGATCATTGAAAGAGAGTTAACACAACTACACTGATTTCATTTATATTCCATTAAAATATAAATCGTATTCATTTCGATACTAACTCAATTACATTTGACTGGGAAATCCTTTCTAGGTTTTATGTAGTCAAAAAAATAAGTCATTTTTACATAAATGGCAATTTATTATAAACATGAACGTGATAAGGATCATAAGTGATTTTTTTTTTCTTGTCTGAGATTGGGTGGGATTTAATAACAAAAACTAAGTTATATGGGCCAACGAACTCTTAAATCGTCCTATCGATTTTAACTGTATTGGACATTTAATTTATTCTTACACTCAGCATTTTGCAGATTTAACAAGTGAAATGATCAAGGATACACGTGTTAGATTTCAAATTTCAAACTTCATGCTCGAATCTTTCCATAATTACTTGATTTGAGAACAATTTTTATCTATTGGGCTTGGAAAGGATAGAATAGAGAGAAAAATTTTTGGTAAGATACCAAAAAGGTGTATATCATTAAGCTTATATAAAAGTATATAGTTGAATGTATCGCACAATTACTATAATAAACCAAACCAACATAAAACATGTGGATTAAACTAACTAATATAAAGTTTGAACATCAAATACCTATGTAGAAGCACGATATTTGATATCCTTGATATAGATTATATACAACAACCCAACAATAACATGTGGAATGAGACACCAAAGAATACAAAGATTTTGAGTAATCACATAGCCTAATTGGCGATGAAGCATGGAATGATGATCATTTGATATCGTTAACCCGTCCCTCACAAATTGTGAGGTGTTAAGGTTGTTTGGGTAAGGAAAAAATTTACAAACAATAGGTCACTACAAAATACAAAATCGCCGCAGTGTGGGCCTTGTGAAGCTATCTACAACTGATTGTTGGTATTAAAATAACGAAAAAAAAAAAAACATGTATCGTTTTGTTAACACACTTTCTCTTACTAATATAAATTGCTAATCAAGTGCACAATATGCGTAATTGAGGCATGGAAAATAGGCTTAGAGGTCAACGCTAGAAGCTTCGAGTATGCGGAGAGAAAGAAGATAAGAAGGTTAATGAATTGACGCTAAAAGTGGGATTAAGAGCCCCTAACACAATAAAAGAGATGATGATTGTCATCATCAACTTGGCCTTCAATAGAAGATAATTGATCAGACAAGAAATTGGCTTAGGACAGATGTAAGAAAAGCGCATGTCTTGAAAGACTTTGTTGGAGGTTTGAGTTGACGTTTCATAATGGAAAATCCGGCTTCGACTGATGAAGCAAGGGCTTGCCATGAGACAAAAATGAGTATCCAAATCATAGAAGAGAATAGAAGACTACGAGCATGAAGGACAAATAGAGGAGTTAATTGATGATCCAAACCCTATTCAGTAGAAGTAGACGTTGGTCACAACTTCTGCCAAAATGCTAATGTAAGCCGATTCACGAAAATCCACTCTTAGGCGATCATTATCATACAAAAAAACATAACAGGAGAGCGACGGTTAGATCTTCAATAAAAGAAGCCAATTGGTGCCCTTGAAGATATGTTTAAATTGAGCAGCCCACACAAGATTGTTTGTCTCATCAAGTTTGATAGAGACAAGTTGTGTTGGATTGGGCAAAACAAAATTGGATTGGGAGGAGGAACCAGACTCAGACATGTTTAAAAAATGGAAGCAGGATCTTAAAGAGTAAGCTAGATAAGCTCTGATACCATGAAATATAATAGAGAGGAAAGATAGTTTTGGCAAGATACCAAAACTGTGTATATCATTAAGCTTATATAGACTTTACATTTGAGATATCATATTACAATAATAACTAGCATAACATGCAGGTTATATACCAACAGAATACAAAGTTCGAAAATCAAATAACCTAATTTGATTCATTTCATATCCCTCGTCCAAAATACACATAAACAAACACCCATAATTACTGTTTTTGAAGAAAAGAAAAATCATCGGGGGCCGGTGACACCATTGACATCACATGCCCACTTACGCCACATGGATCTATAATAGTCATAGTCGTTATAGGCTCATGGCATATAACATCACTTTAGAGAGAATTGGCTAAAATTTGGTCTCTTATTTGATCATGTTAAATTTTTTGGAGAATTTTGCATGTATGTATGTTGGGGTTAAAACTGAATTAATCGAGTAAATTCAGTCGGTTCAATTCGGTTAAAAATTTATTTGATTCAGTTTGGTTTTAATTTTTGTTGAATTTCAAATTTTGATTTTTCGCTCGATTTTTGGTTCGGTTAATTTGGTTAACTAAATTAAAATATTTATATATTATATATATATACTAAAATTTTATTTATTTTTATATTATATATATATATTGAAATTTATACATTATTTATATTTTATATATATTAAAATTTTATATTTTATATACATTAAAATATTAAATCAACCAAAATCTGTTAACTGATTTAACCAAAATTCAATTGGACCGGTTTTGAGTTCAGTTAAATATGAAATTTTGGTCAGCTTGCTCATGTAATAAGGGCGACTTGTGACTTTGGTGACCCCAAGATCACGGGTTCGATTCTCCTTTGAGAGTTTACCTAAATGAATTACCAATGGTGTGTCAATAGGCGAACAACTTTCACCCCCTAGGTTTAGTGCAGTACCATAATGTCTAAAGTATTATGATAGTGGTTGGAGTCCTCGAGTTATTTGTTAGCCTTGGTGTATTCCCAAGAGGGGGGTAAATTGGGTATTTAAAATTTCTTCCTAGGTATGTTCAAATCAGTAGCAGTAATACTCAACCTAAGGTCTGTCTATATACTCATAAATCCAAATGCGCAGATAAATAAAATGTGCGGAAATTAAATCACGCACAACATTCACAGAATAATATACATGTGTAGGAATGTAAATTGCGGAAATATAAACAGTGCACATACGATATGTTATCGGGGTTCGGCCAATACTGCCTACGTCCCCCGCCTTGGCTCACCAGCACAAGGATTTCACTATAAACCCACTTAATGGGTGGAAGAAGAGGAAGAGACACGTATACAACCGAAAATGTCAATACACGGTGTGCACGAACTTCAAAAACCTACGGATCTGCAAATCTTGTACATTAGGATGGTGCACTAACTTCTCTAACGTTGGTGGTCTGTGTAAGCCACTCCGTCCGCGTGACTATAACAGGACTAATCTCCTCTTCAGGGCCCACGCCGAGATACAACAGCGATTTAAAACTTTGCGTACACGGAACTCATTGCATTTACACAAGAAAGTTTGTATCCTACCATACGCACAGTATACCTCAATATGCACATCAATAAATAGTCTTATAAGTTGAGTTGAATGTGTATGTGTGCTATCAACACTCAGAAGATATAATCTCAGAAGTCATAACATAAGGTAGTCAAGACAAGTTACTTTTGAAACAGGATTGGATTAACAATTTCACTATGAGGATTGGAGGTTCAAAATGCTATAAGAATATTCAAACCCACTCGCGACATATTTCCTCAATGTAGATAAACAGAAGAGTGTTTGAAATAAAGCTTGTGATATAACTTTGACACACAAAAAAGTGTGCATAAGAATCTTGCAATAACAAGGTTAAGATCCTCAGATGAATGCGTTTTCCCAAACATTAGATTTATTAAGTTAAATCTGTGGGAAACTAAGCTATCTCTCAAAATCAAACAATCAAACAACCAATATGATAGAGAGTATTAGCAATTGAATAGAGTGATAGCCCAATAGGAACTCTCACAATACTTTGGATTAATAAAAGAAAGAGTGTATGAGAGTAGTTGAAGTTAGTATTGGCAAATAGGCTTTTTAAATTTGAGAGATTTTTTGGTGGGCTAATGATCTACTAATCTTTGCTAACTTCACAAATAAACCCTATATCTCGAAGTGAGTCAATGTATTGACCGTTGGGGACACCAAGGTAATTTTTAATATTGTTTTAAAACCATTTAGAAATATTAACCTTGTTTAACCGTGGTAAAAATTAAAAAAAAAACAAGAGTTTCGGGTGGCTGATCCACGGTTCAGTTGCCCGAATAGACTCAATCAAAAAAGTTATTTTTGAAGGTTCGGGTGCCTGAGTCAAGGTTCGGTTGGCTGAATTGAGGCGATTTTCAAAAGGTCCGCGATTCGGTCTCCTGATCCATAGTTCGATTTACCGAACTCATGTGTTCGGTTGCCCGAGGTTATTTTGAACATATAAGTTCAGGCTGTTGTTGTAAAAGGGGGGGGGGGTTGTTGGGTGTAAGAGTCCGGAGTTGGTGGGGGAAAAAGTGAAAGTCAATGTTCGATTGCCCGTGGACGCTGCCTTCAAAATGTTGGTCACCGAAAACCGCAAGTCAACATGTCTGACCTCGTAAGTGTCGGTTCGCCTTGAGGTGTTTTGAACACCCGGGGTTCAGTCGCCGGAAACTTCACAATTTTGCCGTTTATGTTCATTTTCACTTCAATTAATTCTCCTAATATGTTAATTGATTTTGGGACATCTTATGTGCTTGTACATGGACTTGAGGTCTTTCTAAGGTTTTTTTAAGCTATTTAACTTAGCCTAAAAAACCTAGCGTGCCATCAAATGATCTTACTAATATGAGCCTACACACAAACTTGACAGACACTAAATATCTTGTATTTGTCATTATAAAAAACGAGATAGCATTCAAAAAGTCAACATTATTAGAAAAAAATTATTAAAAAAGAATTAAAATTGTGGTCAATTCAGATTTTTTAATTAAACATCACCCCTGTATTCTAAGTATGTATGTTATAATAAATGCATGCATATATATATACACACGAATAAAGCCATGCCACTATGCATATGCCAGAACCATCCAACAAAGCCTTGCCGCCTTCAAAACTCATATATATATATATATATATATATATATATATATATATAGTGTATTGGAGATAAGTGGAGGGGTGCAGTGTGCAATGATGATGATCTCATTTCAAAGTGAAAAGGAGGCCAACTTTCCACAAGAGCCACCACTCCCTTCCTTTTTGGTTTTACACTTTGCGTTGCATGTTCATCTTCCTTTTATCCCCTTCTCCCTCCTCACGTCCTTACAATGAATATTCTCTCCCATTTTCCTCCCCCTCCAAAACAAAAACGTCATTTGGGCGCTCCCATTCATGATTAATTACACGCCTCCAACTAAATCATATAATTAATAGCAAATATATTTTACATTCAATGAAAAAAAAATCAAGAATAATGTTCATCATTATCCGATAATATTGTCTGTCATTATTAGGCAATATTATTGCGAAGCACCACTAACTAGTTCCCAGCGTTAATTGATGAGACGATAATCATTATCAACACTACCGTTGATCGTCGCGACTATTTTTCATCATCAATATCTATATGATGGTCGATTGCAAGTTTTCACCAATCATTAACAACTACTATTTCCCAAAACCATAACTTTTAATTTTAAACATTTATTTTTTAAGGGTTTGCATAGGTATAAGAAAAATGGTTTGATTAAAAGTTTAATCTATTTATATAATCTCAATCCCGACAAAATTGAAATCTAGTTATAATATCGAATCAACATGTTTCTCTAATAATTAACAATCGCACTAATGGCGCGCACAAAAGTAATGCTCGTGATGACATAATAAACAAGCTTTTGAAAAAGGATCATGTCGATGAGGAAGTTAAGTGGGTATGATGATCTTTAAGCGCATTCAATATCGATAAACAAATCATAATCAGTAAATGATCAATTGCAATTAGCATATGACTGTCATATTACTATCGATTTAGGTGACTTTTTAGATGGAAATATAATTAAGAAGTTAAGAATTTTTTAGTTATCAATAAAAATAAAAATTAATAATTTCCAACTCAATAATTAATTAAATGAAGAGCAACTTTAGTTTAATGTTCAGCTGTATAGCTTTTTTTTTATAAGAAGTATACTCATCCGTGACAGAAGAGGGAATAAGAAACAGGGCACGCTTGATTCGACCGGAGCGAGGCACACACATGCATGAGAAATTACGAATGCAGAGGAGCAAAATATTAAAAATCAAAATTTTCCAAAAAGAGAGAAACAGAGACAACGCAGTGTTGCCCTTTTGCATGTCACCAAACCCTAAATATTCCATTCTTTTCCATTCCTTTAATTTCTTCTCCTCTTCCCTTCACTACTGCTTCCCACCCTCCATCATCACCCGCACCCTCATCATTCCCAACCCTCTCTCTCTCTCTCTCTCTCTCTCTCTCTCTCTCTCTCATGTATATAGATATAATTATATATACGTATGTATGTCATCTCTCTCCTCTCATGTCTCTCTCAGTATGTCTCCCTCTCTCTCCTATCTCTTCTCTCTCTCTCTCTCTCTCTCTCTCTCCTGATCAGATTGCTTTCCCCACACAATCTACCACTTTCTTCCTTCTTATCATCATTACCATCCCATTTGTGATTATAACTTTTTTTACTACCATAGGGTACTAGCAATTACAGTCTAATTGACTCTTACCCATCTCATCTCCCTCTTTCTCTCTCATCAGTATATATGTTCCAACACAGCAAACAGACAAGATTGGGCTACCAATCAGTCTTGTGAAATGGCTTTTCCAGTATTATTAAAAAATAAATATGTACCATTTATTCCACATGTTTAATTATAATGAGAATTTGTTTCCGGGTATAATGTATAGAAGAATTCTTGAAAGTATTGTATTATTAATTATTATTATTATTTTTATTTGCAAGAAGGAATGGTAGGAAGGTCATAATAATGTAGCTTTTAATATATATATATATATATATATATATATATAAAATAAGTAAAATATTTATTAAAAAAATTAACACTAATGCCAAAACGCCTTGAAACAATATTATCTTTTTACGACGGTATTATAACACAATTTTGTATGATATTATACAAATTTATTTTACTTTCAAAGTTGACAAAAAACCCCTATTTTATTTTGACATTGTCCAAAAAGAATACTTTGTGTCGCCATTTAAGAATGCATGCTTATTAGAGTAATGTCTTTGGAATTTAAAAAGTTAATATGTTGAAATTATGAGTATTATGTATGTACGTACATTAGACAAGTAGTTAGTTTAGAAAAATTTTAAAAGACGCGTTCTAATCATATATGCACATTTTTCAACATTGACCCACATTTTTTAGCATGTGATATACTTTAAAATGCCTAAGGTGCTTCACATTGTTTTCAAATTTTTTATGCTTTTTAGACCAAGTTTGCAAGAGTTTATTGCAATCAATTTTTGAATAGTGTCAAACTTCTTAGAAAATGCATAATGGCCTCAAGGAGATCTCTTTAATGCACAAGTCAACAAATTATTAGAGTGAAGAGATGAAGTAAATTGGAAAACAAGTATGCACAACTTTTTCTACTCTAAAATATTTAGGGTGGTCTCGTTCTTATCTGGGCAACATTATTGATTCAATGGATCGATATATAAAACCTTGGTACATGGTTGATGTAATATAATCTTTTGTTATTTATTGGTTATCTTTATCTAACGCTTGTTTAGTTGGAAACGATTGATAGGATGTTGAACTTAAATCATAGTCTGGATTATTTTATTTGAGGTATAGCGCATTCTGGGCTTCAAAGCCCGCTATTGTTATTTATATGTTTTTGATAAATGCCCCCCCTACTCTTCAAATGGAGGACCCTAAATCCCATGCTTCAATTGTGTTAGTGAGCAGTGGAAGATCATCTTATTCATGTAATTCTCAACTTAACATTACTATGGATAAGGATATGCTTTGATAGCATAAGAAAGATAAATATTGTTTATTTTTCAATTGAATGATTTGAATGTTACATTCTCATATGATTTCCAATGGTCCATCAACACACTCCATCAAATTTTTCACTTTTGGGCATTTATCTAGGCCTCATACTAGGTTGACAACCCTTTTCTCAAGCTTTAAAAGCATATGCATGCCTTCCTCTAACGACCCTTGTAACGCCCCAACCTAGGTCTATTAGGGAGTACTGTGTCTCTCCGGGAATACTGTGTCTCTCCTCCTCCACCTGGACCAGACAACAGGGGACGGACCTTATCAGACTAATGACTGACCCCACAAACCAACATGTGTCTTTTTCAGTGTGTTTTGTCCTCACTCACATACTACCTGAGAAAACTTCCCAAGTGGTCACCCATCCCAAGATTGCTCCAAGCCAAACACGCTTAACTATGGAGTTCTTATAGGAAAACTCCCGAAAAGAAAGGTGCACCTTATTGATATGGGTAGTAACATCTAATCCTTTTAAGTCTTTCATCCATGGGGTATCGTAACCCTTGTAAATAAAAGCTTTTGTGGATATTTTTCGTTAATTGGAAAGCAACACTAGCTAGGTCCATACTAGATAATAGGAAGTAACTCATCTTGCATCTTATAACCCTTCCCAATCCACTCAATTAGGCTCAAACTAACTTGAGACCTTGTTGGAATTGGTGTATTCTCAAGAGGGGGGGTGAATTGGGTATTTAAAAATTTCTTCCTAAGTTCGACTATTCAGATCAGCAGTAGTATTACACAAACTTAGGGTCTTTCTAGATAATCATAAACCCAATAATT
This sequence comes from Malania oleifera, assembly GCF_029873635.1. Lineage (NCBI taxonomy): Eukaryota > Viridiplantae > Streptophyta > Magnoliopsida > Santalales > Ximeniaceae > Malania > Malania oleifera. Next base: position 86,469,995 of record NC_080428.1, on the reverse strand, counting down.
CACAATAGTAAAACATAAACATTCAAGTGCTGAAATTTAAAATGTGAAAATTAAAAGTAAACACACGATATGTTATCATGGTATGGCCAATACTACCTATGTCCCGGCCTCAACTCGTAAGCTCGAGGATTACCACTGTTTCTCACTTAACGGGTGGAGCGACACCGATTATAACCAGGTCAAATTCCCAAAGCTGACCTCAACCTTTACAAACTCTCCTTACGGGGCAGAGAAGGCCCTATCGATCCTTATGGGTTAGATCAACACCCCCTCAGGCCACGTTTGGAATACAACAGTGAGTATCAAATTTTCGTGTACAATTCTAATGCTTCTAAACACAAGCAGATTCGTACCAATACGCACATGCAATAATCAATGCACCTCAAGCAGATAGATCTATAAGCTCAGTGAAGATATGTGAACCTACTCTCAAGATATTGTCAATATGCAATCAAAGTATGAAATTGTGTTACAATAATATCTTTGAAACAATGTATATCAATATATCAATCACAAATAAAGGTTCAAAAATTTTCAAGAGAAAGATCAAATATCTCAAAATGATTTTCAAAAACTTTAAGCACAAGAGATACTTTGTAAACAAAGTTTGTCAAAAATATTTGCTTCACAACACAAGACAAGTTTAAGAATCTTGCAATCAAAATGCAAAGACTCACAAGCTAGCAAGATTTTCCACACACAATAAATTTATGAACTAAATCCATGGGGAAATTTTTTGGCTTAACTCTCTTTTAGAAAATCAACAATCAACACAACAATGAGAGTTTAAGTAGTGTAGGATGATTTCAAGTACTCTCACTCAAATAGGTTTTGCAAAAGAATGATCAAAGAATCAGTATTTGGCTTTGAGTATGAAGAAGGAGCTCTTCAAAATTCAGAAGATATTTTCTTAATCAAACTCCTTAATTTTAGCTTAATCTTGCAAATGAACTCATATTTATAGATATACTTAAAATTTTGACCGTTGGGGACATAAGGGTAATATTTAAAATTGTTATATATGTTTAACCAAAATAACGCTAATTTGTCCTTAATTATTGCGGTAAAAATTGGCCGACCCGAGAGTTTCGGGCGTCTAATTCTTGGGTTCGGTGGCCTGAACAGACACATGAAGAAAAGTGAACTGCATGCATTCAGGTGCCTGGTGAGAGGTTCGGTTTGCTGGCAGTAGGTGATTTTCCAACTTGCTCAAGGTTCGGTCTCCTGACTTTACATTCGGCCTGTCGAACTTCAATATTCAATCGCCCTAGGTGAGTTTGAACATGAAATTTGGGCGCTCGGGGCAAGTGGAAAAATCAGCAATATAAGTTCAATCGATCGAGAACACTCAGTTCTTTTCGGTTCAGTCGCCCGAAACCTAAAACCTTCGGTCGACTAAAGTGAGCCCTAAAGTCTGTCTCTGTCTATGGCCCTTGATTTTTCCTATGGTCCTTACTGAACTTATAGTCCTATTATGCATGACATACATTAATTATTACAGACTTTGAATTAATATTACAGATTCAAATAAATAAAATAAAATATAAAAATACAACTTAAAAGACACAAAGGCTTCATGCTCTGCTCCTTGACAATTCCATGGATTACACCAAAAAATGTACTCGTTCAAGTGCTTGTCGGCCTCCATTTCTCATCTATCAACCGTGCTTTGAAAAATAAACTTGTTCATACACTTAACACGTAGATGAGATATTGTGGTTTGTTATAATCAAAACAGGAGACGGACTCAAAAAGTCAACAGATCTCTAAGAAAAAATTTCAAATTTTAACCACTAGGATGTTCCTTTTGTGAACCTCTTGTAAATTTACGTCATCACATAGTTGTTTCGTACATGTAAGGCTTAAACTATAAAGATGAGGTACTAGTGATGCTCTACAGAATTCATGAAGGTGGATAGACTCATATGAATGCTTTGATGACATTTTATATAGATAGGGCTTCAATTTGATTGGATGTAGGTATTATTTGTCTTGCTTGGAAGCATTGAACTTGGGATTAAGCTCTTGAATTAATTCACTCTACGTAGTGGATCAACTTTCACTTCCCTAGCATCTTACTCGATCGCCCTTCTTCCAATAATTAGCTATGTCCAACCAGGAGTCATTAAGAGTCTCTTCTTAGTCAATATTTATTTTGTCTTTCATATTCATGCCAACTATCAAATCTTAATTATAATCCGCATCATTATTAGTATTAGAATTTATAGGCTTTGTTGGTAGTTAAATTTCTAGCCTTAGGGTGCATCGGATTTTTGCCCCTTCTAGAAAACTAGGGATCTATCCTACTTCATTTCTAAGGGTGTTAGTAAAATATCTCGCATGTAGTTTCCACTAGATATCCACCTACTAGTTCACCACTTTCTCTTTTGTTGGATTGCTCACTTCTAAGAAAGTGAGCTCTACAATTTATCCCTTAGAACCTAAGCTTTGTAGCTAGTCAGGATCGATCAATATTATATGAAAAATGTTTCGAACTATATAGACCAGTAAATGAGTCTTTCAAATAAATAACGCTTACGTATTATTTACCTTAGGTATTGATTTGTATTATCACATTAATTTATGTTGTTGGATCCTACAAAGGCACAAAAGAATGATGGTCAATTTGTAATTATACCCAACATTAGCAATTTTGGATCTTAAGTGAAATGGAGACATAAAATACAAGAATTCAAAAGCAAGCATTTACAACTAGAGATGCATTTAATTCGTTTCTATACATGCAACAAAATATTCAATTGGGTCTCAACCTAGAAAATTTAACTCAAGAAATTCAAGTTAAATTTGTTTGATCATATTGTTGTTGACATTAACCTCAACTAGACTACAATTTCTTTTAAAAAATATCCAATTTGATGGAGCTATAAAGTAGTATTAAGAGTAAAATATAATAGGAATGGTTGACATTTGAAACCTAAGTTATAAAATGATTGGCTATTGAAACAAGAGAAATAAAAATTACTTGCTTCATCTTTTAACATGCATACATATTTTTCATAGATATATATGGTTATCTTTATATTGGTCAAAACTAACTACTTTCTCAATAAAACTAATCTAGAAATGATTCATTAGATTTATCTTAAAAACAGAATGATAAAAAAAATCTTATATTATTTTTTAAAACGATAGAAAAGTCCATGTTTTTTCTTTAACAATTGCCTAGAGTGATGAGGGCATTAAGTCTTTTTATTTTTTTTTCTTAGAGTCACTCTTGTGCAATTGCCTCACACTAGGACAAAATGCTCCTACAACTACTACGTATAAACGACACGACGATCAAAGCCAAAGGCCTAAAATAGAAGGGCATAAGTGTCCACAAGTTAAGAACCATCAAAACATTGTATATACAAATCCAAGGCAACTACTATGGATACCGCATCTGTGAGTAAGAATCTGAGGATATCAATCATCTTTTCGATCAGTCTTAGGGATATGGGCCTTTCCTCGATCATGATTTTGGGCAAGAAATTTTTTACAAATTTAGCTTTACAAGTTAAAGCATGGACAATTAGAGAAGACATGATGTATGCAATCAATCATTCTGGGTTGATTTTTGAAGCGATCCCAAATGCTAAAAATATAATTGTTAATATTATTTCGAGACAATGTCATGATTGGGAGGCCTCTATTTTGGTACATGATATTTGCATTATTAGAAACAGGTTTCTTGTGAGCATTTTCTATTTTGTCCAAGAAGAGAGTACAATGGTGTGACTAACTATATCATTTGGTGTGTGTAAAAAAATGATTCGAACTTTTATTTGAATCCACAAGTTGGACTTTTGTCTTATAACAATACTATACGATGTAAAGGCGCCATACGGATGACACATCTTATGGGATGATCCATGTTTCATATCTAATGAAAATTTTGTTTTATGCTTCAAAAAAAAAAATTATAAACAAACAAAAATAAACAAAAAATAAAAAAATAAAAGAATAAAAAAATAAAAAAAAGGAGAAAGAAAACAAGGGACAAACATGCGCAGGATAGCGCGAGGGGTAGGGGTGGGGGAAGCACAGGATAACAGCTAGCGTACGCTCCAGAAATTCCCGACAGGAGCTGGGCATAAAATTCCACGCTCTTTTTTTGAGCTTTTGCATGGACGTGCGTGGGGAAGAGTGGTCCCCAGCCCCTGACTGCGCGTGCGAAGCCGAACTTCATGGGGGTGCTATCACGTGGGCCCCACTTTCACCACATACAATCCCATTTCCACGCACGTACACTCTTCCTCTCCCTCTCCCTCTCCCTCTCCCTCTCCCATTTTTATTTTCGTATATATCTTTTTATATAAGAAACTAATAACTTTTACATATATATAAATATATATACCAATATATATATATATATATATATTTATAGTACCGCCATCATTACACTCCCAATACACGTAATCTTTCTTTTCCCCCATCTCCACTTTCTCCCATCCTTTTTTCAATTAAGCTAAAACACGTACTCATGATTTGACAGTAGAAAGAAATAAACAGATAACCATTCTCTCTCTCTCTCCGCCCTAAGAATCAATCGTTAGGAATAAATTAATTTTTGCAATTTTAATCGTTATTATATATATATTTTAAGCTTTATTTTATTCCTTTTAGTTACATGATTCTAAGCTAATTATGAATATTATTTTATATATTTTTATAAAATTTAAATGTGTGCAATATATTTCATTCAAGATATTAAGATCTCATTGGCGATGAGTTTATTTGGTAATTATTTTACACATTTTCTAGGTTTGAACAACCTTTTGGATCTGGATTTTTTTTATGAATCGGGATAAAATATTAAATCCACTCAAATTTAAATCTAAGTTCGGAAATTTAAGCTCCCCAAATATAGTAATTTTTATTTTACATTGATATTATCTTAGTTTACTTCACTTGAGAAAGTAGATTTCGTACTTTGGATTTAGATTTGAGTAAATTTTTAAAAAAGAGTAAGTATAATTTTAATTTGATAAAGAGTTTGTTACAAAACATCCAATTTAAAGCTTTAATTTGTATTATAAATCGTTCTTATAAATATACTTTTCAAACAAAAATTGTAATCTTTCTTCGTTAACAAGAATGAGAAGAACTGTTAATAACTTTCAAAAGTTGGCATAATAAAAGTCAAATAGATTTCTTTTTAACTATGAACAAGGACCGCCTATCTTGTAAGGATTATAAAGTTATCCCAGGTTAAAGTTAGTTTGGTTACACAACATAGAGTCGTAGTATTAGATATACATATTAAACAATAGAAGAGAAGTAGTGGCATAAACATCACAAGAGGACTAGATGGTGGAACTTGAAGAAAGATAATACAGTAAAACTCAAAAATAAAATGAACAAAGAATGTGATTGGATGATAGGGGATAAGGTTGATGCAAATATTGTTTGGAATAAAATGACAAATTCTATCATAAAAATAGCAAATGATGTTTTAGGTGAGTCCAAATGAAGACACTTGGGTAGTAAAGAAAGTGGGTGGTGGGATCAAAAAGTTAAAAAATTCTTTAAGACAAAAAAAAAAAAAAAATGGTATAGGATATGACAAAATTGTAGAAATATAAAAATATTGAAAAATATAAAGAAGCGTGAAAAATTCAAAAAAAGACTATCAATGAAGTTAAACATAGAGTTTATGATACTTTATATACTAAGTTATATACAAAAGAAGAAGAAAAATATATTTATAGACTTGTTAGAGCTAGAGAAATAAAATGCAAAGATTTAGGTTTTGTAAAATGTATAAATGATGAAAATGATGATGCCTTAATTAGAGAAGAAGACAAAAAATAAATGTGGCGAAGGTATTTTGATAAGTTGTTCAATGAAAACCAAAATGAAAGATTGGACTTGGAAGTAACAAATGAAAAGAAGATTAAAATAGGATATTCGTAAAATTAGAATCCTTGATGGCACTAAAAAAGATAAAAAGTGAGAAATATATAAGACCAGATAAAATACCAATTGAAGTTTGGAAATATTTAGCGAATAAAGGAATTATTTGGTTAATTAATTTATTCAATAAAATTATAAAAAAAATCAAGAAAATGCCAAAAGAATGGAGACATTCAAAACTATAAGAACTATCGTGGAATTAAAATTATGAGTTATACGATAAAATTATGGGAAAGGGTAATTGAACATATAATAAGATTAGAAATGAAGATTTTAGAAATTCAAATTGGTTTTATGCCTAGGAGATCAACAACAGAAGTTATTTATCTTTTAAGAAGTTTAATGGAAAAGTTTAGGGAAAATAAGAAGGACTTGCATATGGTTTTTATTGATCTAGAGAAAGATTATGATAGAGTACCTATGAAAGTGCTTTGGTAGGTATTAGAAAAGAAGAGAGTTTGCAGTAGATATATGGAGCTCATTAAGGATATGTATGATAGAGTAGTGACTAGCGTTAGGACCATAGGACGAGAGTCTAGAGAGTTTCCAATCTCAATAGGTGTTCATCAAGGTTTTACTTTGAGTCCTTATTTTTTTACTTTAATAATTTATGAAATTACTAGGAATATCCAAGATGAGATCCTTTAGTGTATGTTGTTTGAAAATAATATTGTGTTAATTGATGATAGTAGGAGCAAAGCAGAATCTAAGTTAGAACGTACCTTAGAGAGTCACATTAAAGTCTACAGGGTTTAGAATAAGTAAGAATAAGACTGAATACAAGAAATGTAATTTCAGTAATGTAAGGAGTATCAGTAGAGAGACTATTACAATTGGATAATCAAAAGATTAATAATACAAAGAGATTTAGTATAGTAACCCCGAAAAATAATAGAATTTAAATAAAGAGAGGCAAGGTCTTCAGAATTTCGTTGACGAACACAGGGCTTCATCGATGAGAAAATACCGAGAGACGGTTTGGGCTGCTCTGAATTTCGTTGACGAACACAGGGTCTCGTCGATGAATTTTATGAAGGGCTTGTCGACGAGGTGATGTGTCTCGTCGACGAACCTGACCCTATAAATAGTGGAAATCCAGGATTTTTATCATTTTCACCGAGCTCTCTCTCTCTCTCTACATCTCCCTCTTGCTTCTCTTTTCGATTCCAGCCCCACCTGTCGCCGGATTGACGATCCAAAGCTACCACGACACTCCTGGCGGAGTTCTCTACGAATCTGCCGGAGCGGATCGTCGGGAAAATAGAATTGGATTTCATCCCAAATTCAGGGTAAGGTCTTTTATCCAGTTTTTGACTTCCTGACAATTATAGGAAATAATGTAGGCAGAGAAATACTGATCTTATGTTCTGACATATGTTGGTTTCAGGGTATTTTGTAGGAGGCCCTGCGGGTGTTAGGCTTGTTTTCCCTATGGGCTTTTCAAAGTTAAAGTAAGGGAAATATGCTGTGCTAGGAAATTTCTAAATATTATACAGTGTATTTATTTACAAAAATTATGTATTAAAGTATGGTGTGGCTTGTGAATATGTATGTAGTACGGGGTTATGTTTTACGAATTGTAGTTTCATGATTTTTTTATCAATTTCAGTATCATGATTTTACGGATTTTAGTACCATGATTATACGAATCTCAGTACCATGATTATACGAATTCCAGTATTACGAATATACAATTCCATGTTATGATTATTCAGATTTTAGTACGTTATGCGGCATCATGGTTATTATGATTACTTCAAAATCATGGTAAATCAGATAGATATGTATAGAAATATATTATATGATATCAGACCTTGTTGGACTTGCAGCTACAGAGTACGGTACCGTTGCTACAGATACTATGTTACTTTATGAGTGCAACCACCTATTCAGATAATACGTGATAAGGTCGACCACCTAGGCCCTTGAAGAGGTTAGGCTCCCCATCCAGATATGGGTTGAGGTGGGCAGGTCGACTGACAGAGTTCAATGATTTATTCCTGGTTGGCCGGCTAGGGTAAATCCAGCCTACGGGCCGCACAACCCTGTCATGAGGAGGGCAAGTCATGACACAGATAGCCACAGGGAACAATTTCAGTTACTATTACATACGTACGGATTTACAGTAACAGGGACTATACTTATGTACACTACAAGTATTTGAATTATAACCATAATACTGTCATGTTAAGCAATAGGGGAAAAGGGGTGGTGTATTCTATTATTTGTACTGTACTTTTGTATCCAGTTATTCATGTATATATGAAAACAGATTTGCCACACACTAGCAATAGCATATTTCTTCTTACTGAACGTTGGTTCATCCCAGTGTTGATATATTTTTCAGGTGATCCAGGTAGGCGAGCAGACCAGGCTCGCAAATAGATGGGCTTCAGTAGTGCTTTGCCAAAGAGTGGGTATGTTTTTGGAAGTGTTTTTGTACATCCTAGTATAGTTGAGGGAATTTTTGGGAAAACAAATATATGTGTATATTTTGGGAAAAACATGGTAGCACTCTGGTATTGATATTGTATGATATGGACATGTTATTTCAGCTTATGTTTTTCGTTGCTTAGGTTTATGATTGAGTTTTCTTCAGTATGGTATCAGTGCATGTAGAATATTATAGTATTAAAAAAAAAAAAAAAATCCCCCATTTAAGTAAGCAGGTCGTTACATTTAGATATCTTGGATCTATTATGTAAGGTAAAGGGAAGATTGAAGAAAATGTAATATATAGAATTAAGATAAGTTGGATAAATGGAGGAGTGTGTAAGGTGTATTGTGTGATTGTGGAATATCCTTCAAATAAAAAGAAAAGCTTTATAAGAATGTTATAAGGCCAACTATGCTTTATGGTTCAGAATGTTGGGTAACTAGAAAACAATATATACAAAAAATGAAAGTTGTTGAGATGTATATGTTTAGGTGGATGAGTGATTTAACATTAAAAGAAAAAGTAAGAAATGAACATACACGTAAAAATTTAGGTATAACATCGGTTGAGAATAAGACAAGGGATGGGCAACTTAGATGGTTTGGACATTTAAAATACAGTCCTAGTAAAGCACTTACGAACAAGAGTTAGTTATGATTTCTGACATGAAAATGGGTAAAGATAGAGTTAAAATTACTAGGAATGAGGTAATGAGTAAGAAATTAACAGTCTTTAATCTACTAGAAGAAAATGCTTTGAATATGATGAATTGACGAAAAACGATTCATATAAACGATCCCACCTAGTCGGTTTTAAGGCTTCTTGCTGTTGTTTTTGTTGTTATGTTGTTTATGGTGTGGCTCTTATACTTTGGAAGTTTATAAACAAAGGGAAAAACATATGGATGTGGTCTTGACGCAGAGCGACAGCAAAGACTCATCGACGAGTGGCCTTCTCTGGATCATCGACGAGTGCGTTGTTCTCGTCGACAAGTGGTCACTAGACTGCGAGAAAGAATTTAAATTTTGAATTTGAACATTGGAGTGATTGGGTATTTGGAGGAAAACCTCCGAAGGATTGTTATATATGTCATTCTGGACACATTTCAACAAATAAGAGTGTAAGACAAGCTGAGAGAAGGAGAAAAGATCTTTGTATTGTAAGACTTTGATTTTCATAGTGAATCTTTTGTCGATTGCTCCCGTGGATGTAGGTTTTGCCAAACCACATAATTCTCGATGTCGTTGCCTTTATTATTACTCTCTTTATATTGCTATGACTGTGGAATCTTTTTTGTTTATCACTACTTTTTTGTTGCAAGTATGTATGTGTAATCTTTTATACAATGTTCATTTCGTTGCACATTGTTGAGAGAGGCTGCCCTTATTTTTCACAACAATTGGTATCAGAGCGTGTTGTATGGCCTCTGAATTTGAGGATCTTGTGTTGTAACAAGGCATGGTGAAGGTTTATACATAATTTCAACTCGATGGCATGGATGCAACGACTTGGAATGAATTTGGAGCAATCATTCGTCTTTGCTTGGCTATGGACGTGTTGTATCACGTCATGAATGAGAATTCTCCAACTTTAGTTTGGTGAAAACGAGAATGTCGATATATGTCTAAGGATTCGTCGAAATCTGCAAGTGTAGTAGAGAAAGACTTAGAATGTAGTGTTGGAGATATGCTACATTTGTCATCGAGTTTGGAGTGCCTCATGGGTGATTCTTGAATCTTAGTCACCGGATGTTTTTATCTTATAAAATGGTTTGACACCGACAAGTCAGTTTATACATGTTGTATTTTGATGGAAAATGATATTTCAGGCAAAATATTTGTTATTGGAAATGTTAAAATCAAAATGTATGATGGTGTTGTAAAAGTCATATGTGATGTAAAATATGAATCGGGTCTAAGGAAGAATGGTATTTTCATTGGAAATTTTAAACCGTAATGGATATTGTTACGAGTCTGAATGCAAAGAAATTAAAATGTGTGGTAACTCGATATTGATGAAAGGGGATAAAGTAGCGGGAAATATCTTTGCACTACGAGATGGTATAGTTATAGGTGGAGTTGCAACTATTGAGTCTGAGTCGAGTTTCTTGTGGCATATGTGGTTAGAGCATATGGGTGACTAAGTGTATTTAGATGTTTGTGAACCAATGATGATAGCATTAAGGGATAGACATATATTTTTCGTGGGATTATCGCGAAGGGTCTTGGCGTACTTCATGCAATGGCTTCAACCTTTGAGGGATTGTTATTTATGTCATTCTGGACATATTTCAACAAATAAGAGAGTAAGAAAGGGTGAGAGAAGGAGGGAAGATCATTGTATTGTGAGACTTTGATTTTCATAGTGAATCTCTTGTCGATTACTCCCGTGAATGTAGACTTTGTCGAACCACATAATTCTTGGTGTCGTTGTCTTTTGTATTACTCTTTTTATATTGTTATGGTTGTGGAATGTTTTCTACTTATCACTATTTTGTTTGTTGCAAGTATATATGTGTGATCTTTATATAATGTTCATTATGTATGTATGATCATTTATATAATGTTAATTCTGCTGCGCATTATTGGGAGAGGTCGCTCTTATTTTTCACAATATGTTTCTTTATTAACAAAAAATAGTCTTCCTTTATATTTTTAATTCAATACCCTGATAAATTCTTTTTATAATATAAACGTGAATCTTTTAATATAAAACTTTAAGCATTGAAATATCCATAGGAGAAGATTGTGACCTCTCTTTAACATAATAATAATAATAATAATAATACCTTCTTTAATATTGCCAATTAACTTTCAGCCGTATATGAAATTGTATGCAGAAATATCTTTGCTTGTGCTCTGCGGGTCCCTACCTTTTCCCTAAATTTATATATATATGGACATGGAGGAAAAATTAAAATGGGTTTATTTAGTTTAGTGTAGGGAATAATAAAACAGAGAAAAAAAAAAGTAGTAGGAGAGGGATTGGGGGGTACTGTCATGGTTGGGTCACGTCGACGTTTCATAATTTGTCGTCAGCAACAGAATGAGTAGCAAATATTGATCTTGACGTCCATCATCATTCATCCACCCCCATATTATCTCTCCCATACCTAACATCACATATATACTACTATATATTAATATGGGCAAAAATTAAAATCCAAGGGCACAATTGGGTTTAGGGGGGGATGCATGGGTCTAGACCTGATAAAATAGATAAAAATCCATTAAATCGAACCGCATTCGACCCATTTTAACAGACTTATAATTATCCGTATACTAAATGAGTTGAATATGGTTTTTCATTTTTATATCCGCCCCTTTAACGGGTCGGGTCGGGTCGGGTTTATCCGGCGGATATCCGTGAACCTGCTTATAGTATTAACTTAGGAAAGCCCAACAAGTTACAACCCATCTCAAACCCTTTAAGGCTTTAACCCACCCAGCCAAGTGAGCCCACTGCCCAAGTGCTCACACGGACATGGCCCACATGCCCCGCTCAGCTCAGCGCCTTACTGCCTCAGCCTCTAGCCCTCTTCCACAATCCCACTCCCAAGTCCCAGTCGAGCCCAACAGGCGACAACCTCACAACTCTCAAGTCACAAGACTCACAACCCCTATTACATTCGAGATTTCGAGCCCTAGAATCATAGTGACAACCTCACAAGTCACAACCCCTATTCCATTCGAGCCCTAGAATCACAAGCCCTTGAATTTGATCAACCAATAACTGGAGCCTAGATTTTATTGCTAGAGAGTGCCGCTACCCTATTCGATTCTCCACCGTGAGCGACTAACAAGCTGCGAGCATCTCTGTTCGGACTTCAGAGAACCAGCACAAGAGGAGAGAGTGAGAGACGGAGACCCTTCGAGCTTCATTTCTGGCCTTCGTGAGTTCGTAGTGAACCCTTCAGGCTTCAAACCAGCAGGGCTGCAGGAGCTTTTGCTACACAAACATAGCTACAGAATACCCTTCGGTCCCTTCATAACTCGTAAGTATTATTCTTTTTCTTCAGTTGTTCTACATATCTAATAAATCTGTCATTAGGTTCTCGCATGACATTGGGTTTGAAATTTTTAGGGGTGCTAGTATTTTGGATTTACAAAGAGACTGAAGAAACTTGCTAGTTTGATTTTTTTTTTTTCTCGTTTTGTTGTTTTTAGTTCTTTTTTCCGTTTTGTCCCAAATTTCTTTGGAAAATATCTTAACTTGCTGGTTTGATTTTTTTCTCTTTTTGTTGTTCTTAGTTCTTTTTTTTTTTTTTTTTTCTGTTTTCTCCCAAATTTTTATTGGAAAATATCTTATTCTCCCTTATAAATTCTTTCCCTGTTAATGAAATTTCATTTGCTATAAAAAATAAAAGAGATAAACAGGCCAATGCTTATATACATTCAGCATGAACTCATATATGCTTATTTAGGAATTCATAAGAGTGTACACACACACACTAGCCATGGTCAAGCATTACGTGTGCACTCTACGGCCTTCAAATGTCTTATTATTTAGAACAGATGAGAAATTGTGAAGATATTTCAGGAATTCAATATTAAAATTAGTTTATGACTTTTATTTTTTAAAAGGAGTTAAGAAATGGTGGGAATATTTTAGACATTCAACTTTGAAATTAGTTTATCATTTGAAACACCCAGAACCGTGAGAAGATTGGAAACTGCTGTGCTGGGAAAAAAGTGACTGTTGTATCAGGAAAAAAAAGGAGATGTGCTGTTTGAAAGAGTGAAGGTTAATTCGTAAAATATATTATTACACATTTGTTCTTGTTGTGAAGAGTTATTATTTGAAAATATGTAAAATTTGAGGGCTATTGGAGTAGTTTCTGGGTGATATATATGATTCATGAAAAATGATGATTGAAAATTGTTATAAGTTTGTTTGATTAATAGTAGGCTAAGCGTAAAACAACTCTCCAAATTAATGCGCAAATTAATCGCAAGTTCTCGTATACAACTTAAATTATTATGACAAAAAATAAATTATTAATAAAATTATATTTGAGAATGGCGGATTATCCGCCCATCCGCCATGAATTATCCGACCCGAAACCACCTAATTCGCCACTTAAATGAGTCGAATATGGATTATGATTTTTTCACCCATTAATCCGCCTTATCCGCCACGGATAAACCGACCCGATCCGCTTTGTCAAGTCTAACGGCAACTACACCATCATCTCAATACCCTTCGAATTTTGAAGATTAAAGATGCTTACGAGTTGGTTTCCTTGGAAGGAGGAGGAGAGAATCAACAGGGGTTGCTTGTGCCACTATTGCGTGTTCATGGCGAAGGACATAAGAAGGTTAATATAGAGCAACAACAACTACACCATCATCTCAATACCCTTCGAAGTTTGGAGATTAAAGATGCTTTTGAACTTGTTTCCTTGGAAGAAGGAGGAGGAGAGAATCAACAGGGGTTGTCTGTGCCACTATCATTGCACACCCTCACCTCTATTGAATATCTGTCGATTTTTAAGTGTGAAAGTCTAGTTTCTTTTCTAGAAACAGGTTTCCCCCCCACTCTCGGACGACTTTGCATTGATCAATGTGCAGCTCTGAGGTGCATTTTTCAGGGCGAGGCGGAGAGACTCAAGACCAACTGTCTCAAGTCCTTGGAAGTTAGTGCCTGTCCATCCCTCACGTGCATCGCATCCTGTGGTCAGCTGCCACCTTGCCTTGAATCCTTGACCATTTTTGACTGTCCATCTCTCACGTGCATCTCATCCCGTGGCCCGCTTCCAAGCTCTCTTAAGAATTTTTATATATAGGAATGTAAGTTAGAGTGGGTGGCAGGAGGTGGGATGGCTCCCCACTCCTCCCTTCGATATTTTTCTATTTGGTGTTGTCCCGAACTCAAATCCTTGCCAAATGGGTTGCACGCTCTCAGGTTCTTCCACACAATCGAGTTAGGCGGATGTCGTGTTGGGTAATAAACCGACCTGGAGTAATAATCACGCACAAAGAAAAATTCAAACACACACAATGAACACCGGATTTACGTGGTTCGGTCCAAACTGACCTACGTCCACGGGAGCACACCACTGCACTATAATCTGGGAGAAATAACACACGGAGGAGCCACTGCTCAACTCTCTGCTCTCTGCACTTCTCTCTGCACTCTCAGTACACAGCACACCTCTACTCACGCAGCTCACAAAATTCACACACTCTGCTTACATTTACTCACACACAGCTATACTACTGCACACACAACTCAACACCCCTACACACAACTCTTTACACAGCCCACACACAATTTCACACTCCTCACAACTCATATATATATACACAAGGTGAGGGGGAAGAAGTCAAACAAAGGCTGCTGCAAAGTCACAAGAGGTGGGCAGATTTGGTGGCCTTCCATTTGCAGTTCAAAGTCGGCGGCTGGGCTGGTGCGGCTGCCGACGGCTCCACACCAGCAATCCTAACAATCTCCCACTTGGAGACGGAGACAGCATCTCAACCAATGTATATGCAAATGTTGTGCTCATGTATGTCTTCAATCATGAAGACCAACTGAAGTTGAGCATAACTTCAGTTTCTCTCTCGTTGCCACCTTCCTGTCTGCTAGATTTCTACGGACTAATCTGATGGCTGGCATCTTCACAAGTGGTGTAAAAATGCCGGTGTAGTCAATCCCTTTCTTCTGCTCAAAGCCTTTGACTACCAACTGAGGCTTGTACTTTCTGGAGCCGTCATGCTCCTCTTCAATTCTGTACACCCACTTGTTGTGAAGGCCTTTGGGCAACTTCCACGTTCTGTTGGAGGTGAGAGACTTCATCTCGTCCTTCATTGCAAGCTCCCACTTGCTCGCATCTTCTGCCTGACAGCATTCAAGCTCTCCTCCATCTGTAGGAAGTAAGCAATCTATATACCTCTCGTCTGGTACATAAGGCCGAGTAGATCTCCTAAGCTCCGGTACTGGAGTAGGAGATGGTGGTGCGACGATCTGCTCCACTAGTTCCTCCGCCTGAGGATTCTCGGCATTCTGCTGTTGTGTCCCGACACACTTCTTTGGGGTACGGGTGTTTATCTGGAAACTGACTCTCCTCTGTTTCCTGACTATGTAATCCTCACACATGTCAATCTGCACTGACTGTAGATCACTCAATTTTCTCTTTGAGTGCTTCACCCTGAGTTCCTTCTCGCTCATGTGACCAAGTCGTTGGTGCCAGATGTTGCTGTCGTCATTTCCTACAGCAACTGAAATAGACATGGAGGCATTGGAGGTTAGAAAAAGTGTCCCGCTTTTCTTACCTCGTGCAATCGTTAGTACACCCTTTGAGACTTTCCATTCATCGCCGATGAATTTCGTTGTGAATCCCTCATCTGCCAGCTGACCAACTGAGATCAAATTCTTCCTCAGGTCTGGAATATGTCTGACATCCTTCAGCTTCCATACTGACCCGTTCATTTTGATCTTCACAACTCCCTTGCCGATTACGTCGCAAGGTTGATTGTTGCCAAGGTACACCTTACCGAAATCACCTGGTGTGTACTCCTCTAGGCAATCTCTGCTGCAAGTGGCATGGAATGAAGCTCCGGAGTCTAAGACCCAAGACTCCTGCTTGCTCTCCAAAGAGCAGATCAACATGTCATCATTCTCGGAAGCAATATTTGCTTCTGTCTTCGCCTCAGATTCCTTTCTCGAACCTCTACACTGGTTTCTGAAATGTCCGGTCTTTCCACAGTTCCAGCACTCAACATTCTTTGTGCCCTGGGAACCTCTGGGATCTCTGGATTTGGACCTCCTGGTCCTGGATCTGCCACGATTGTTAGATCGTCCATGCCCGCTTCCCTTTCCCCGGCTTTCCACATTCAAAGCTGAACTTGAAGTGGAGTCATTGTTCGACTGCATTCTGATCTCCTCTGTCAAAATCATGCTGATAACCTCGTCGTATTTTAGCTTCGATTTTCCTGCAAAGCTACTGATCGCAGTTACAATACATTTCCAACTCTCAGGCAGCTGGCTGAGAATTAATAGAGCACGGATCTCACTGTCAAAGGTAATCCCGACCGAGGCGAATTGATCCGACAACTCGTTGAAATTATTCAAGTGTCTGTTGAAGCTTTCACCTGCAGACATGCTTATTGTAAACAGTCGTTTCATGAGATGTACCTTGTTTGCG
Source organism: Malania oleifera (assembly GCF_029873635.1). Taxonomy (NCBI): domain Eukaryota; kingdom Viridiplantae; phylum Streptophyta; class Magnoliopsida; order Santalales; family Ximeniaceae; genus Malania; species Malania oleifera. Next base: position 86,453,496 of record NC_080428.1, on the reverse strand, counting down.
GCTGATGGCTGCTCATACATGTTCGATAGCGCATCCATAAGGGACTTGGTGGTTGTCAAGTGTTTGATGTTGAAGGCGACAGACTTTGCCAACGTCATCCTCACAACTCCGAGGGCTTTTCGGTCAAGCAACTCCCACTCGCTCTCCTTCATGGAATCTGGCTTCTCCATCAGTGGTAAGTGCAACTCCTTACCAAACAAGAAATCCTCGATCTGCATTTTCCAGAAACCGAAGTTCGGGCCGTCAAACATCTCGATGTGAGAGCATTTCTGGTTCGACATCTCGATTCGCTAATCTAGAGATGGAATTAGCTCAATCGGACAGCACGGTTGGATCCGGAACGGCCGAAAACCCTAGAAATGGTTTAAGTCGCTTGAAAAACGGACCCGAAATGGCTTCAAAAAGCCAAGTCAAACTTTCGATCAAATTTGGTCAACTCGGTCAACCCTGATGACGTGGCACGTGGGACCCACTGCTGCCGTGTCACTGTGGGACCTACTGCTGACGTGGCACTGTAGGGCCCACTGCTGACGTGGCACTGTGGGGTCCACTGCTGACGTGGCACTTGGGCCCACTGCTAACATGGCGTGGGACGTGGCGGCTGACGTGGCGCTGACGCAGCAGCGCTGAAGTGGCGAGCCCTAGCTGACGCGGCGCTGACGTGGACGCTGACGTCAGCGTCTTCAACCTTCCGCTGGTTGCCGGACGTTCGCCGGCGCGTGGGGGCGCGTGAGGTCCACTCCCGACCTGTCGCCGGCGCGTGGGAGCTCGTGAGGGCGTGTGGGAACGTCCTTTGGACGTTGGCGGCGCGTGTGGGCGCGTGCGGCTTCGTCTGAGCTCTGTTTGAGCTCCGGTTACTGCCGTTGGCTTCGTCTCGGCGAGAGGAGTTCGATGGTAGCCTCAAAATTAAATTTTGAGCTACTAGACAGGGGCTCAAAAATCCGGAATTTTTCTTGATCTGGCGATTTTTACTCCGACCAAAGCTCTGATACCAGTTGTTGGGGAATAAACCGACCTGGAGTAATAATCACGCACAAAGAAAAATTCAAACACACACAATGAACACCGGATTTACGTGGTTCGGTCCAAACTGACCTACGTCCACGGGAGCACACCACTGCACTATAATCTGGGAGAAATAACACACGGAGGAGCCACTGCTCAACTCTCTCTCTCACCACAACTCTCTGCTCTCTGCACTTCTCTCTGCACTCTCAGTACACAGCACACCTCTACTCACGCAGCTCACAAAATTCACACACTCTGCTTACATTTACTCACACACAGCTATACTGCTGCACAGACAACTCAACAGCCCTACACACAACTCTTTACACAGCCCACACACAATTTCACACTCCTCACAACTCATATATATATACACAAGGTGAGGGGGAAGAAGTCAAACAAAGGCTGCTGCAAAGTCACAAGAGGTGGGCAGATTTGGTGGCCTTCCATTTGCAGTTCAAAGTCGGCGGCTGGGCTGGTGCGGCTACCGACGGCTCCACACCAGCAATCCTAACATGTCGTAATCTGGAGTCCCTTCCCCAAGGAGGGTTGCCCACAACCCTAACATCACTTACAATCGTTGGATGTGAGAAACTTGAGGAACTGCACAACCCCATTCACCATTTAACATCTCTTGATTATTTGGTTATAACGTCTTCCCTTGGCATCTTCTCCTCTCTGCGAGCACCTAATCAGCGCAGCAACAAGGAGTATCATTGTTCTTTTTTCCCCACCAACCTCAAAACAATTCACCTTGGGGAGCTCAACTGTGGGGATCTGCAGCTGTCCTTGCCCACCTCTCTGCTCAACCTGACCATCTCCAATTTCCCAAATCTAGAAAAACTATCTTCCAATCCATTTCAAAACCACAATCTCTCTCTTCAATTCCTTCAAATCAGAGCGTGCCCTATACTTACATCCATTTCCCGCCACTTGTTGCCCCCCTCGCTTCTCAGCTTCGAAATCTTTGGATGTCATCTTCTAAAAGAAAAATTGCCAAAGGGAAAGGACAACTTTGCCCCAAGATTCAGCATATTTCAAGTGTCGAAATGGATGGCAGATCCATCTTTGAACATTTATATATATATATATATATATATATATATATATATATATATATAAAATTGATAAAAGGTTGATATGAGTCTCATTGGTTGAGAAATGGATGACACATGTTCCCTCACTAATGTGTCTTATCCTCTCATTAATGTACCTTATTCTTTATCTTTTTTATTCTGAATCTCATTAGGTCATTACCTCTCTCATTCTATTTGTCATATGATTTTTACAATTTTTATAAATCTTACTTACTATTTCATAGGGCATTCCCTTGTGCAATAGGACATCTACACCAAAACTTTTAACTCAGACATGCGTAGAATCTAAAACACTCTACTTCTATCATTTTTACATAACCAATCAAATCCTTACTACACATGTAAGAGGTATTTTTAAAGTTAACAAATAGATAAAAGGTTTGAAATGTTTAATACGAAAAATAGATAATGAAACATTGACCCACCTCTTATACTTAAACATGTTTTATCTTAAGAAAAAATTTAAAATCAATATTAAAATAAATCACGAGATAACTATTTTTTTTTCTGCACTCCTATGCTTTGCAGTTTCAAGGATGTTTACAAACTTAATAATTCTATCTTATTCCAAATAAATTTGTAATATATTGTAATAAAAATAATCATCAGTGGCAGGGAGGCGGAATGGACTTCCTGACTCTGAAAATTTTGGCACAGTTGATAGGTTCCTTAAATAATTAATTGATCAAGTGAAAGAAGACATGAATCAAGATTTGTAGGAACCAATTGAGGAGCCTCCTTTTAAAGTCGACCACGTGCATGATGAAAGATGTGTATAATAATAATAATAATAATAATAATAATAATATGATATATATATATATATATATATATATATATATATATATATTGCAAATTTCTTAGGCTATGTTTGGTGTCATTACTGTTTTCTATTTTTTGTTTCTGTTTATCTACAAGGATAAAATAAATTAAAAAAAATGCGTTTATTTCTATTGTCGGTTTTTTGTTTCTATTGCTAATTTTTAATTATTTGTCAAAAAAAATTGAAAACCAGATCTTATGATTCTCAATTGTTTTGTTAATTTGTTGTTAGAAATTTTAATATTTAGAAATAGTTTTTTAGATTAAATTATTCATTTTATACACTTTTAAATTAAAATAAAAATTAAATAATATGAATTTAAATATAATTAGAAGAAAAATATACATAAATTTTAAAAAATAATAATAAATCCAATTACAAAATACTTTTACTATTTTTCAATTGCCATGCCCAATAGAATTGTTATTGTAAAATAAAATTTGAAAGTAGATCAAGTAAATAAAATAATAATAATAAATTTTATTTTTATTATAGTAATTTTTTTTCATGTGCATTATTTGTAATTTTATTATTTTACTCATATTTTAATTATATTTTGATTTAAAGATGAAAGTGAGTTTTTTTAATTAAGTTTTTAATTCGTATTAATTTTACAAATGTTAACTGAACAAGTTATTATTTTCTAGTTTTACTTTTTGTGTTTAATTTTTGGTTTTTATTTTTGGCTTTTATTTCTCTAATTTTTTAGAGTGATACCAAGTGGCCCCTTAGCTACCACCACTGCTTCCTCCCTAATACTAGGCCTTACAAATGACAAAAAAAGAAGCATTCATTTAGGAGATTAATGTTAATTATTAATTTTGTCTCACCTACATAAGATAGATACTTATTTTTTAACGTTTCTTTTAAAGGGAAATATTGTTGCGCGAAACATGTTTAGTAAATATTTATCTTTTAAACATAATAAAAACAAACTTGTAAAAAAATAATGTAATTATTAATTATACATATACATTGAATTAGAATATTTTTGAAAAATAGAAACTCAATTCAAAAATTAAATAAGATATAACATTAAAAGCTCAAAACAAATGAAAATGCTTTCTCACATTCTTAGTTGTGAGACTGTTTTTGTTTTTTTTCTTAGTAAAGGTAAATTCATTAAGGGGGAAGAGATAAACAAGTGGCTTGAAACTTCCAAAAGAAGAATACAAGAAGGTGAAGAAATAAATTCAACCATGGAATAGTTAAGCAATTAAAATGCTATATTAATACTTAGAATTCAATTGAAACTCAAAGAAGAAATCATAGCATGTATCGACAGATGAATTGTAAATCAATTAACATGAATTAATCAATCAATTCATATTTCTAATTCTTTTCCTCATTACGATCCCATCCTCTTCTGATTTTCTTGATCTTACCGTCAAGATCCGCAAGAAAAGCAAGTTCCAAAAATGACCCCAACTCCAACAGATTATGAACGACATTCCCTCCCCAACATTTATTACCAATTTTTCTCTTCTTCTTCAACGGACGCAGCTTCGGCTTTCTGGGCGCAGGCGGGCACTGCAGCATCACCGGAATCTTATGTTTTAACGACGTTGGAGTTATGAACTCATCCTCGTCTTCCACCTTCAACTTGAACACCTCGAAACCTTCTTTCACACCTTGTTGAAGAAGATCAAGATCATCTTCTTCTTTTTCCTTGGGTCGACGTTGAAGAAGATGATGATCGTCATCTTGCGACGAATCGAATGCAATTTCGCTTTTCCGCCCATGATCTGGGAATTCCGCCATCGCGGGTTTCGCTGGAAACTTGAATTCCATGGGACTCAGATCGTTGTCGGGGAGAAACAGCTCAGGATTGGACGTGGCCATAAACGAAAGAGGATTGAATTCCATGAAAAGGTACGTATTTGCAATTGAAATACGTACCCATTGATTCGAAAGTAAATTTATTATGCGAGGTCCTCAGCTTCGAATCGAACTGAATTAAATATTAACCGAACCGACCGAATTTTGTCGGTTATTTCAATTAATTCGATTTTCACCGAAATATGCACACCCCTAGAGGTGGGCAAAATGCATTAATTTGATTTTCACCAAATTCGGTCGGTTCAGTTAATTTTTAATTCAGTTCGATTCGAAGCTGAGGACCTCGCATAATAAATTTACTTTCGAATCAATGGGTACGTATTTCAATTGCAAATACGTACCTTTTCATGGAATTCAATCCTCTTTCGTTTATGGCCACGTCCAATCCAGAGCTGTTTCTCCCCGACAACGATCTGAGTCCCATGGAATTCAAGTTTCCGGCGAAACCCGCGATGGCGGAATTCCCAAATAATGGGCGGAAAAGCGAAATTGCATCCAATTCGTCGCAAGATGACGATCATCATCTTCTTCAACGTCGACCCAAGGAAAAAGAAGAAGTTGATCTTGATCTTCTTCAACAAGGTGTGAAAGAAGGTTTCGAGGTGTTCAAGTTGAAGGCGGAAGACGAGGATGAGTTCAGAACTCCGACGTCGTTAAAACATAAGATTCCGGTGATGCTGCAGTGCCCGCCTGCTCCCAGAGAGCCGAAGTCGCGTCCGTTGAAGAAGAAGAGAAAAACTGGTAATAAATGTTGGGGAGGGAACATCGTTCATAATCTGTTGGAGTTGGGGTCTATTTTGGAACTTGCTTTTCTTGCGGATCTTGACGGTAAGATCAAGAAAATCAGAAGAGGATGGGATCGTAATGAGGAAAAGAATTAGAAATATGAATTGATTGATTAATTCATGTTAATTGATTTATAATTCATCTGTCGATACATGCTATGATTTCTTCTTTGAGTTTCAATTGAATTCTGGGTATTAATATAGCATTTTAATTGCTTAACTATTCCATGGTTGAATTTATTTCTTCACCTTCTTGTATTCTTCTTTTGGAAGTTTCAAGCTACTTGTTTATCTCTTCCCCCTTAATGAATTTACCTTTACTAAGAAAAAAAACAAAAACAGTCTCACAATTTTGTAATTGGATTTATTATTATTTTTTAAAATTTATGTATATTTTTCTTCTAATTATATTTAAATTCATATTATTTAATTTTTATTTTAATTTAAAAGTGTATAAAATGAATAATTTAATCTAAAAAACTATTTCTAAATATTAAAATTTCTAACAACAAAGTAACAAAACAATTGAGAATCATAAGATGTGGTTTTCAATTTTTTTTGACAAATAATTAAAAATTAGCAATAGAAACAAAAAACCGACAATAGAAATAAACGCATTTTTTTAATTTATTTTATCCTTGTAGATAAACAGAAACAAAAAATAGAAAACAGTAATGACACCAAACATAGCCTAAGAAATTTGCAATATATATATATATATATATATATATATATATATATAAAATATATATATCATATTATTATTATTATTATTATTATTATTATTATTATTATTATTATTATTATACACATCTTTCATCATGCACGTGGTCGACTTTAAAAGGAGGCTCCTCAATTGGTTCCTACAAATCTCGATTCATGTCTTCTTTCACTTGATCAATTAATTATTTAAGGAACCTATCACCTGTGCCTAAATTTTCAGAGTTAGGAAGTCCATTCCGCCTCCCTGCCACTGATGATTATTTTTATTACAATATATTACAAATTTATTTGGAATAAGATAGAATTATTAAGTTTGTAAACATCCTTGAAACTGCAAAGCATAGGAGTGCAGAAAAAAAAAATAGTTATCTCGTGATTTATTTTAATATTGATTTTAAATTTTTTCTTAAGATAAAACATGTTTAAATATATGAGGTGGATCAATGTTTCATTATCTATTTGTCGTATTAAACATTTCAAACCTTTTATCTATTTGTTAACTTTAAAAATACCTCTTACATGTGTAGTAAGGATTTGATTGGTTATGTAAAAATGATAGAAGTAGAGTGTTTAGATTCTACGCATGTCCGAGTTAAAAGGTTTTGCTATAGATGTCCTATTGCACAAGGGAATGCCCTATGAAATAGTAAGTAAGATTTATAAAAACTGTAAAAATCATAGGACAGATAGAATGAGAAAGGTAATGACCTAATGAGATTCAGAATAAAAAAGATAAAGAATAAGGTACATTAATGAAAGGATAAGACACATTAGTGAGGGAACATGTGTCACCCATTTCTCAACCAATGAGACTCATATTAACCTTTTATCAATTATATATATATAAATGTTCAAAGATGGATTTGCCATCCATTTCGACACTTGAAATGTGCTGAATCTTGGGCCAAAGTTGTCCTTTCCCCTTGGATAATTTTGGTTTTAGAAGACGACAACCAAAGATTTCCAAGCTGAGAAGCGAGGGGGACAGCAAATGGCGGGAAATGGATGTGAGTTTAGGGCACGCTCTAATTTGAAGGAATTGAAGAGAGAGATTGTGGTTTTGAAATGGTTTGGAAGATAGTTTTTCTAGATTTGGGAAATTGGAGGTGGTCAGGTTGAGCAGAGAGGTGGGCAAGGACAACTGCAGATCCTCACAGCTGTACTCCCCAAGGTGTAGTGTTTTGAGGTTGGTGGGGAAAAAAGAAGAATGATACTCCCTACTGCTGCGCTGATCAGGTGCTCACAGAGAGGAGAAGATGCCAAGGGAAGACGTTAGAACTAGATAATCAAGAGATGTTAAATGGTGAATGGGGTTATGCAGTTCCTCGAGTTTCTCACATCCAACGATTGTAAGTGATGTCAGGGTTGGGGCAACCCTCCTTGGGGAAGGGCTCCAGATTATGGCATCCGCCTAACTCGATTATGTGGAAAAACCTGAGAGCTTGCAACCCATATGGCAAGGATTTGAGTTCGGGACAGCGCCAAATAGAAAAATATCGAAGCGAGGAGTGAGCGGGCCACAGGATGAGATGCACGCGAGAGATGGACAGTCAAAAATGGTCAATTCAAGGCAAGGTGGCAGCTGACTGCAGGATGCGATGCACGTGAGGGATGGACAGGCACTAACTTCCAAGGACTTAAGACAGTTGGTTCTGAGTCTCTCCGCCTTGCCCTGAAAAATGCACCTCAAAGCTGCACATTCATCAATGCAAAGTCACCCGAGAGTGGGGGGAAAACCTGTGCTTGGAAAAGAAACTAGACTTTCACACTTAAAAATCGACAAATATTCAATAGAGGTGAGGATGTGCAATGATAGTGGCATAGGCAACCCCTGTTGATTCTCTCCTCCTCCTCCTTCCAAGGAAACAAGTTCGAAAGCATCTTTAATCTCCAAGCTTTGAAGGGTATTGAGATGATGGTGAAGTTGTTGTTGCTCTATATTAATCTTCTTATGTCCTTCGCCATGAACACGCAATAGTGGCACAGGCAACCCCTGTTGATTCTCTCCTCCTCCTTCCTAGGAAACTAGTTCGAAAGCATCTTTAATCTTCAAAATCAAAGGGTATTGAGATGATAGTGTAGTTGCGGTTAGACCTGACAAAGTGGATCAGATCGGTATATCCGTGGCGAATAAGGCAGATTATCGGGTGAAAAAATCATAATCTATATTCGACTCGTTTAAGTGGCGAATTAGGCGGTTTCGGGTTAGATAATTTACGACGGATAGGCAGATAATCCGCCATTCTCAAATATAATTTTATTAATAATTTATTTTTTGTCTTATTATGTTGTATACGATAACTTGTGATTAATTTGTGTATTAATTTGGAGAGTTGTTTTACGCTTAGTCTACTATTAATCAAACAAACCTATAACAGTTTTCAATCATCATTTTTCGTGAATCATATATATTACCAAGAAACTGCTCCAATACCCCTCATATTTTACATATTTTCAAATAATAACTCTTCACTACAAGAATAAATGTGTAATAATATATTTTACGAATTAACCTTCACTCTTTCAAACAACCCATCTCCTTTTTTTCCCTGATACAACAGTCACTTTTTTCCTAGCACAGCAGTTTCCAATCTTCTCATTGTTCTAGGTGTTTCAAATGATAAACTAATTTCAAAGTTGAATGTCTAAAATATTCCCACCATTCCTCAACTCCTCTAAAAAAAATATAAGTCATAAACTAATTTTAATATTGAATTCCTGAAATCTCTTTACAATTTCTCATCTTTTCTAAATAATAAGACATTTGAAGGTCGTAGAGTGCACACGTAATGCTTGACCATGGCTAGTGTGTGTGTACACTCTTATGAATTCCTAAATAAGCATATCTGAGTTCATACTGAATGTATATGAGCATTGGTCTGTTTATCTCTTTTATTTTTTAGAGCAAATGAAATTTCATTAACAGGAAAAGAATTTACAAAGGAGAATAAGATATTTCCCAATAAAAATCTGGGAGAAAACAGAAAAAAAGAACTAAGAACAACAAAAAGAGAAAAAAATCAAACCAGCAAGTTAAGATATTTTCCAATAAAAATTTGGGACAAAACGGAAAAAAGAACCAAAAACAAGAAAAGGAAAAAAAAATTAAACCAGCAAGTTTCTCAAGTCTCTTTGTAAATCCAAAATACTAGCACCCCTTAAAATTTCAAACCCAATGTTGTGCCAGAACCTTATGACAGATTTATTAGATCTATAAAACAACTGAAGAAGAAGAAGAATACTTACGAGTTACGAAGGGACCGAAGGGTATTCTGTAGCTGTGTTTGTGTAGCAAAAGCTTCTGCAGCCCTGTTGGTTTGAAGCCTGAAGGGTTCACTAAGAACTCACGAAGGCTAGAAAGAAGCTCGAAGGGTCTTCGTCTCTCACTCTCTCCTCTCGTGCTGGCTCTTTGAAGTCCGAATAGAGATGCTCGCGGCTCGTCAGTCGCTCATGGTGGAGAATCGAATAGGACAGTGGCACTCTCTAGCGATAAAATCCAGGCTCCAGCTACTGGTTGATCAGATTCAGGGGCTTGTGATTTTAGGGCTCGAACGGAATAGGGGTTGTGACTTGTGAGGTTGTCGTTGTGATTCTAAGGCTCAAAATCTCGAATGGAATAGGGGTTGTGAGTCTTGTGACTTGTGAGTTGTGAGGTTGTCGCCTGTCGGGCTGGGCTGGGACTTGGGAGTGGGATTGTGGGAGAGGGCTAGGGGCTGAGGCACTAAGCTGAGTGGGGCATGTGGGCCGTGTCCGTGTGAGCACTTGGGCGGTGGGCTCACTGGGCTTGTTGGGTTAAAGCCTTAAAGGGTTTGGGATGGGTTGTAGCTTATTGGGCTTTCCTGGGTTAATACTATAAGTGGATTGGCGGATATCCGCCGGATACCGATCCGACACGCTAAGGGGGCGGATATGAAAATAAAAAACCATATTCGACTCATTTAACAAACGAATAGTTACAATTCGGTTAAAACGGGTCAGATGCGGTTCGGATTAATGGATTTTTGTCCATTTTGTCATGTCTACGCCTTTGCTTGCCTACCCTCTCTATCTGTCCAAGCATCATACGGCTGTTTTGAGTAATATGACTTAAACAACCTTTTGTCATTATAAAAATTGTAGCTTACTAATTATCAATCACATTTTAATACTCAAACACGCACAAATGAAGACTTCATTTTATTTTTCATTTATTGAAAGTCTAAATTGAATTTCAATTACATAGTCCATCTCTCATCCTTCAGTACTTTTAAAACCCGAACCTAAGATATACAACATGAAAGCCACTAAATGGGCTCAAACTGATTTAACACAAGGTTTCATCTCTTACTTAGATCAACCACCCCTCTTATGTAGCAAATACTCCTCTATTTTGGGGGGAGAAAATTCAAAGGGTTGTTTGGGAAGTGGGAAAAGGAAAGGAGCAACTTTCCCATTATCATTTCCAATGGAAGGCAAAATGAAGGAGGTTTGAAAGTAGAGATGCCTTTTTTCCCCTAGAGACAAATTATCCTGTCAACAACTCCATGCATGCATCTGCAAACAAACAAACACTGTCACTGACCAAACACATTTCCTACAGACGCTCTCCCAAATATTTGTCCTTTTATTTTCTTTTTCCTTTTTTTTTTTTTTCTTCCATGTGAGTGGAACTAGTTTACCCACATGCAGGGATATTGAACCTTTGCCACCGCTTTTTAAAGCCTGCAAGCTGCAACTCAAGAAAAGGGCTATACTCTTTTTCTCCTCACCCATTGGTCAACCATTATATCATATATATACTCATGGATTTTTTCCCCTTTTTTCTGAAATATAATTTATCTAAGTCCCGTTTGGAGTTCAGAAAATATTTTTAAAAAAAATTTAGGAAAATCACATTTTTATATTTGGTTACCAAGAAAACTAAAAAAGGAAAATAAAAAATATATCAAATCTATGAACAAAATCTTGATTATACACATCATTAATATTTAATTTTTTCTAATTTTTAGTCATATTAAAATTAAATTTTATTTTAATAGTCTTTAATAGAAAAGGAAAATATAAGGAAAAATAAATTTCCTCCTTACTTTTCTTTCCTTTCCTTTCTTTTTCTCAAGCAAAATATTTAATCATTTTAATTGTCATTAAATGTGTTAAAGTAAAAAGGTTGACTAAATAAACATATGTTTTGTATTCAAAATCATTATACAAACAATTATTTCTTTAATGGACATTTAAAGTAATTCAGTAATTAACTAAAGAGGGTTGCCGCGGAAGGAGTGTCATATCTTCAAGTTGTCAACACAAAAAAGGAAAATTGTCGTCAACCCCCTCTTCCTCTTTTTTTTGACACTATTTATCTCCTTACAAAATCATTTATAAATTACAATACTTACTCTGTGTTTGGAGAGATTTTGCATTTAAATTTATATTAAATTTAGGTAGAAACTTTAATATAAAATTATATTAAAATTTATTTAATTAAATTCACTCAAAGTCAAATTCAAGGTTTAAAAATTCATTCTCCCAAAGCCAACGTACGAATTTTAGTTGATAGTATATATATATATATATATATATATATATATATATATATTTAGAGAGAGATGGGGGAGGCAAAGTTTTTGCCTACAACCCTTTGTCTTCATCTCTAGGAATTCAAATCCTAATCTCCAACTTAGGCCAAGTAAAAACCAAGGGTGAGGATGAGTTTGGTTTTGCTCAGTTTCACAAGGAAATAAAACTAACTAAACTCTCACAATTTTTAGAAATCACAAACTTTAATTTTAACCAAATCACAAAACTAATCCATGTGTGAACTATTCAAACTAGCAAATGGCTACTTTGGGCTAGTTTGAGTCAAAAATTTAGACATTTAAATTTGACTATTGACTAATTTAAACCCATGTAAATGAAATTTCACGCATAAAGAAGAAAACAACAACTGGTCGTACTTCGAATTATCCTCATGGGTATTTTTTTTTTCATCTTTCTTTTTCCCTAATTACTACGTTGACTACAATTATAAACATATAATCTACATGATTATACACTACCAACAATTTGTGATTTTCTTACTCTCCTCCTCACTGAAAAAAATTACCATCATCCAGTGCATCGGACGCACGACAAACACTTTACTTGTATCATTAAGGTGGAAAAGTAGCCTAAAGAAGATTTTGTATTGGAGATTGCTGCTACATAATCAATTATTTCCTTGGAATAACTACCCGCGGAAAGGGGAGGGTAGAGTGCTAAAAAAGGGGCTTCGACTCCTCTACAATTGACTAGTACAAAACACGAGTTCTTTGCATACTCAAATTTATGCCGCAAAACTCTAGCATTTTTTTTTGGCATTGTGCTTTTCACAATCACCCCTCCAAACTCCTACACTAACCCACGATGCGTATCCAAACTCCGACCTCCAAATTACAAACCATTAGCTAACCACGACTCCAACCAATCCTTTGCCTTCATCATGTGTTCCCATCGTCTCTCCTCTTTTTTCCTTTTCTTGCCACATTACCGTTTAAGCCATTCACACCGCTTTGCAATGTTGAATGCATAAATGATAACACGACAAGAAAAAAAATCGCTTTGCTGCGAGACATCGCACAAACACACAATTCTCACCAACTTGTATAATATTGCTCTTGCAGGTAATTAAATATTCTACCTACCAACACAATACAACCTTTCCAACAATTATCGTCGCTTTAAGCCAGCAAGCCTTGGAGAACTAGATCAGAGTCGAGACTTGTTAGAGTTTGATTAAGACTAGAAACTTATGCCACGGATTGAGAGGCTGTCAGTATAAACAAAAATAGTCCAGCGTCAAGTCCATCTCTTATCGGCCGTCTTTATTTAACAAAAATTCCCTAAATAAGCCTAAGGATTGCTCATCAATTCTCAATGGATAGTGCAAGTCAAAATTTTCACCAGAGAAATCTCTAAAATTTCACCTATATAAGAAGAAAAGTCTTCAAAATTTCATCTGTGAAAGACGAAAAATTCCAAAGTTTCATCCACATGAGAAGAAAAAAATTAGAAGGGGGAAGGAAGAGAAACTGCTAGGAGCAGTCAGTGCACCCATCATGAAAAATACAACATTTTTGTTCTTTGGACTCTTGAAAGTATATGCATCACATGCTTACAGATCATCAATCGTTTACTTGATCAAAAACCAAATTATCTTCCTAAGCAATGGATCGATAAGAATTGTATTCAACCTTTTACTCCACTTAAGGGTAGAACACATATAAAGAAAAATGCCAGTAGAAAAGAATCAAAATCAACCCAACATGGATTGAAATGGTTGAAATAATGGAGGTGCATGATAGTGACGGCAGTGGAGTAACAAAAAAACTTTGCAGGTGGATTGTCGATTCTTCATTGAGGAATGGCTTAATCAATAATAAACCAAATCCTCTGTGCTGTAAGATGAACTGTTGCTGTCCTAATTTAAGCTGAATCCAATATAAAGATATTTTAAAAATAGCTGATCAAATTTCCTTATGTGGCAATGCAAGGACAACCAGATGATGGATTTTCAAGAAAGGAGCTAGAGCCATAGAGTTAAGAGAAGTGGCCATGGATGAACATGATCCACACCATCATATCTCGAGGAATTCCCATCCTTTGACGTTGCCTTTGGTATCATGGATTTCAGGACTTGGATTTGGATTTGGAAAAAATTTAAGATAGTGTTTGGGAGCATGGATTTTGGATCTTGAATTTGGATTTTGGGTGATTTGGACAAATTTCAACACAATTTTGTATATCATCTTTACCCAAGTTCAATACAACTCCAAATCCAAAACTTTTCCAAACATAGGTAAATACAATTTTGTATTACATCTTTTTCAAATTCATACAAATTCAAATCCAAGACCTCTCACAAACCTTGGGTGAATGTTATTGTGTATAAAGTACAAATATTTGACACAACATGTAGCGTTCTTGAGAGAGAGAGAGAGAGAGAGAGAAAATGAGAAGGATACCTTGATCCATAGCCATCCCACCAATGAGGAATGCAGTCCAGAGATATAGTTGGTGTGACTACTACCTAAAAGATAATCTCGAGGATAAGTAAGCATCTCAAAAGTCAAAAAGTTCATTATTTCTCATGTCTGATATTGAATGATTAAAATTTTGAAGAAATACCCAAGGATATACAGACCATGATGAATTGAATTTTGTATTTTTTCATATGCATGGAGACCATGAGATATCTAATTAGTCCAAAATGTCAAACATATCGCTAAATAAATACTGCTACAGATATAAAGTCGGCTATGGAGTTGCATACCACAATACATTGAATTTTGCAGTTTCGCATATGCATGGAGAGAATGAGTATATAACCCAACATGTCAACCATATCACTATATACTATATAGATAATAAGTCAGCTATTGAGTACACAAGTAACCAATCAAAATTTGGAAACCTAGTTTCCTATTTACAAAGGAATCTTTTAATTTGCAAAGGAATATGGGTATTACAATGCACCATATGTGATTCAAACAAATCTCCACCTTGGCACAAATTCTCCACCACAAACAAAATCTTCCTAGGCAAGCTCTTCTACAAGCTCTTTCATGCATCTGTTCAGACATCCAACCCCTAATAATAATTACACATCAACATGTACAGATTTTACTAAGAAAATTTCTCCCTTCATCGACACCATTATGCCACCACTGACTTTTGAAATTCCATTCCAAGCAGAGGACCCACATCCAAGAAAATCAAGTCAGCCTAAGAGGTTAAATTCTTCCAAAAAAATATTTTTTATACCTAACATCGACAAAACCCTTCATACTTACTGTAAATTACTTAATGCTCCAAATTGGAGGAACACCAAAATATCCTTCACATTACCCAGCCACAGCCTGGAATTAATTTTTCCATTAAATAGCTTGATCTTAATTCTGCACTTCCCGCAATTTGTATCTTCGACACCACAAATTCTAAGCTCCAACACCAATTTTTAAGAAAAAATCGCAAACAAAATAGGTGCACACAAATTCAACACAATTCAGCCAAGGCCTAATCCATAACCACTATCAATAGAAGGTTTCAATATTTAGCTCACACTCAGAACCAAAACCCAATACACTAAAATCACAATAGGTTCAACCCCAGACTGAGCATTCACAAAATTAACCAAAAATATAGTTGCAGCCCAAAGAAGCCGCTGAATGAAAATGCACAGAATTCACAGAGCAGCATGCCCTCTAACAAAAAGAAAAAAATTGTAAGAGTTCCAACCTTTACTCCTTGCACTGCCCATCTATTCTTGCGGGGGATTGACCTATCTCATATACTCATCATGTTGGATTCCACAGATGCAAGTTTGCGAACATTCAAAACAGTAATAATGTAAGTCATCAAAACCATGTAGTTCCAATCTCCAACTTTAGACCCTTATCAAAATTCCAAAGCAAAATGGCATGTTCCAAAGCATGATGTTTAAATCCAATACAAATTTATAACAAATAGAAATAAATAAAGAGTCCCTACCATTAATCCTTGCAGTGCTCATCTCATTTGGAGGGTGGATTGACCTATCTTATTTTGTTGGGTTCCAAAACTGCAAGTTTGCACACATTAAAAACAAATGACAACACAAGTCATATGGATTAAGATTATAATCTTTGTTAGTTTTCAGCTCTAAAATAGAAAATGATAATTCTAACATGGAGATCTTTAATACGCATGAATCAGCAAAATGCATAAATATATTTATTCTACAATAACAACAACAGTTCTTTGTAGATTGGGAGATTTGTTCGCCCTTAAATTTTAAAATACAACTTGAACAAGAGCTTGACTCACTTGCAAGCAAACTTGCATTCTCATAAATGACCACTAAACTTTGGACATCAATGGCTTAAAAGAGGATCCACTTACATTTGATTCTCTCTATACACAAGGAGGATTGACTGCTCTTTGAAATATGCCAGTATCCCAGTTGAGGACAACATTCCATATTGAGGCACCTAACTGTCCAGTAAACTATTCTTTTGAATAGACAAGCAAACACATAGTTCTTTGTAAAATTTTAGCACCATGGTTAATGGAAGACCAAGAAACTGTGGCCAATTGTGCTGTAGGAAAAGGCAAGGTTTATCCTTTGAAAGATCCCGCATAAGGGAGCGCATTCTCCAAACTATCAATCCATTTCATTTTGTAAAGCTGTAACAAAGTTTCTATACATAAAAAAAAAAATTAATCAGACAACTTAATAACAACCCTTGGGTCAGGAAATCACCAATGTCGGATTCATCAAACATTGTGTCCGTGTAATAGACTTGCAAGTATGTCATGTCACAATGTCATATATGGCATTCAAAAGGGTGCCAAATCTTATATGGGAATGTAAGTTTTAACAAGTCAATCATTAACATCACATGACACAGTGAACCTAATAATTTACCACACATTAGCGGTAAGAGCTATAGAACCGGCCATAATTGTTTGTAGACATAGGCAATACCTTGAAGCCAACAAGGCCAAGACCACATCCCATGGACGACCCTCAACAATTATAAACTCCTTCAAGTACATGGAGACTTCAGCCAGCCAAAAGCAGTGTCTTGATTCACAGTATTCACCACAAGCTACAGCTAATCTTTCGACGCTTACCCAAAAGTGATGTCTTGGTTTTCATATTCAACCACTCCAACATCCCAATAATCAGTCTCCTGTCAGGGTGATAGGTTTCCCCACAATGAAATAATGAACTGCCCTAACTTTCAACCCAAATTAGGCCAGGTTCGTTCTCCACTCCATTCTTCTCATGTTTTTCCTCATGGAAGCTATACATTCCCATTTCCTTCCACAAGCATGCATGTTTGCAAATAACACGTGCATACTCTCATCTCAGCACTTCATCTCTAGCACACGCTAGGCACAGTTCCGCTCAAGCTCAGCATCAATATGGATACACGATCCCAAAGCAAACAATCTCTTGAAACGTCTCTCAAATGGGATATTATCAATCAACTTTAAACCTTTATTAAAATATCTTGATCTTTGTAAAATCCTACCATGCAATTGTAAAAGCCTACCTTGCCTTGATCTAATAGTCCACCATTGCTAGGACATCAAAAACAATTAACTCGCTGAATTTTAATTCAGTGTCGATCATCATAAAAATTTCTTACAGCTTCTGTCTTCAGATCATGCATGGAATTTATTAAGATCATTACATTCCATGAAACTTCACCTTGATCATTAATTGTATCAAACGGTAATTGAGCATTTTGATGTTCTTACACTTAGCAAGTGCATTTATCAAAACATGCATATCTATGAAAGAACTATTGAGTATAGCGGTTTTATAAAAATAGGTTTTTCTATTCAAGGAATGCATCTGAGTTCCAGCTACCAAGGCCGATAAGCTAGAACAAGCATGAAGATCACAAGACTGCGTCAATTCAAAATTGCTCATACACGACATCTAAGCATATCTAAGAACAAACTAAGTGTCTTCTTAATCTCACCATCCCCTAACTGAGCATAGCCAACTATCATTGCTTTCTAAGTAATATCATTTCTATTTGGTGACCCCATAAACAATTCCCAAGCTCCGTGAAGTTATCCATCATCCCATGCTTGGCATCGACATACATGCACACAGTGCATTAGAAAAAGCAAATTGATAAGGGTTGCCCCAAACAACAAAACAACTCCACGGCCTCTTTGCACTACTACAGAGTAACCATGGAACTCCAATGAATCACATTCATTTTAGGAAACTTATTAAAAACCCATCGAACATCATCAATATCCTAGACAAGCTTTTAAAACCAACCCATAAACGACCTATACACTCAAACAAAACTTAATCATACTAACTGAAGTAAAAGTGTTTGGATTCAAACCAATCATCCTTATTTGAGAGACAACTCCATTACCTCCTCAAAATTATCATTGTCAGAGTAGCAAACTACCATGTCGATCCAAGAAACAAAACCCTTATAGATTTCTCTAGCATTAATGACAAACCCAAAAACAAAACATGTGTCAATTAGAGTTGTACCAACAAATGGATTATCCAAGCCAATTGACGTAACAAGGGGTGGGCATGAAAAACCAAAATTTGTTTTTGGTAGTTTTTGTAAACTCTTCTCTTCCTTTTCTTTATCATTATCCCACATGGATCCAATTTAAAATGAAAAAAACCAAACTAAAAAATTGGCTAATCATTTTTGTCGGTTCGATTTCGATTCAGAGTTTTTAATATTTTCGGTTAGTAGTTCAGTTACAGTTTAGCCCATACAATAAGAAATAGAGCTTGGATTATGAATTGAATTTTATTTATGTTCAATTCATGGGTAGATATTTTAAACCTTATGTAGGATGTGAACTTAAAATTTACAAATTTAAAACTTCTTAATGATGATTGAATTTTAATGTTTGAATTTTAAAATTTACAAGTTAATTATATGGAAGAAAAATGTCAATCTACAGTGAATTTAAAATTTTAAGTTGAATCAAATGGTTTTCGATTCGGTTAACCATTGGATATCGACCTAAAAATCGATTACTTGAATTTTGTTAAACGATTCACGATTCACATTTTTTGGCAAATTGAAATTTCAATTTGGTTACAGTTTGAAGGGTATGTAAGGTGTGGTGGTAAGACCCAGTTGAGCAACTGTTGGAGAATTGGACTTGCTCCCATGAGGGCGATGATTTCCGTTCAAGAAGGGAGTGGTTGGAACTCACAAGGAAGAGATTGTTGAGATTTTCACTAAGTTTGTACCACATTAGAAAAATTGAGTGAATGATGGGTGTTTATATACATAGTTGGGCCCAAGATTGACAAAACTAAAGCTTTTTGGTCAAATTGGTGCTCACCCATGTGTATCAAGTTCATCTATTGATTCCCCCATCGCTAATAAAATTGTATTAAAAAATGGGTTTAATTGGTAATATTCTTTATGTAGTCCAGCTTAACTCAACTTCACCAAAGAATAGCAGGTACTGTGCAAATCAATGAACAAAATGTGAAATGAAATTACATTCTCTCAGGCATTTCATCGAACAAACTACGCGCATCCGTAATATTTCAGATTTCACATAAACATTAGAATGGATGATCCAACCAAATAAGCCTAAGCATTCACCTCTCTTTAGGGTTTCGCAATTAAGGTCCTTTCCATTTACGTGTTCATCGTTTAGGATACAACTTTCAGCACAGTGGCACAGACATTCGAACTGAAATATAAAGGGGAGAAAATCGAATGAAAACCTTGAAGGAGTAGAAGTGGAGATGAATGCACCTTATACTTTCCTCAGCTGAAACCGCAAGAAGATTCGTGCAAACGCGTGCTGTGTGAATTCGTCAATCCTCACATATCAAATGCAGCACGAGCGCACAACACACATCAGGGGGGTTTGATGCTTTATTGAAATAACAACCATAAGGAATCAGTGTGCTCGAAAGCACAATGGTTTTGCTATCTACCTTGGGCCTTCAACTAGTTCAGCCCAATCTCAGACTATCATGGGCCTTCATCCAACCCAATATTGAGAAATGACCCATTTTTCTTCCTCCATTAATAGTTCCAACAACTCATTTCGAATTTGTGAACAGCATCGGCAACCAATGCCGCAAGCTTTTAAACTATTAAAGGCTCAGAACTCCACCTCAGTCGGCCCAATTACTAAAACACAAGAAAGAGAAACTAAAGGCCGAGAGATTGCTGGGCCTAGGCTGCTCCATCCAGGATTGCTGGTACAAACCTGTTTGCTCATCATATATTGAGGCCTTGCAACCCATTTTGTCGTAAAATTTCAAACTTATAAAATTTAATATAATTTTATGTTTAATCATTCTTTTTCTAATTTATTTATTTTTAAATATTCTAATTTTAACACTCTACATATTATTAATGACACCTTAGAAACACGAAAACACCAATTCTACCAATATCATCGTCTTGGACTTGTCGTTACTTTTATTTTTTTTCTTACCATTAATGTGTTGGGTTATTTCCTTCCATGTGGAGGAAAGCCCAAGTGGGCTTTATTAAAAGCCCAAAGTCCAGCACTTTAATATGATAACCTAAAGAAAGTTATAAAAAGAGACGAAAGAAAGGAGGAGCCGTCACTTCTCAAAAAGAAAGAGAGAAAAACGTTATTTTTCTCATGCTGCCTAAATTTCATCAAACTCCGTCCCGCTTCATCTGTGGTCCGATCGAGCTGAAATTTGGAGAAAATGTTCACGACTCAAGAAGCTACAATCTGATTGGTGGAGATCAGATTTTGAGTTCGGAAGTTGGGATTTTTGCCCGTGAACAGTAACCACGATTTTGGTATATTCTCTTTAATTCTCTTTGTATTTGTCAAGATTATTGATATCATGATAAGATATATTTGTAATCTCTAATTGCGATTAGAGAAGACTTGGTGTACCTATTATTTAGTTGATAGTGGAGGTTTCAACTGGATTAGGTCTCGTGGTTTTTCTTCCTCACACTGGGGAAGTTTTTCACTTAAAAAATTGTTTGTGTTCTTGTGCCTTTGTGTGATTGATTATTTTTATTATTACTTTCAATACCTATAAAAATAGTGATACTGTAAAGACCCGAAAATTTAAGAGGATTAAAATAATTAGAAAATAAATAAATAAAATAACAGATAAATAAATAAAAGGAATGGTGTGGGAAAAAGAAAAAAAAAATTAATTAAATTAAATTAAGATAAGTTAAATAATTAGTTATTAAATTAAACATTACTACATTGGATTAAAAAAAAAAAAACTAATTAAAATAAGATATGAATATAATATATATATATATATATATATATATTTAAAGTTAAAAGTTAAAGTAAAAGAAGAAGAAAGAAGGAAGAAGAAGAAGAAGTCCAACTTTTTTTAAAAGTGCTGAGACGCCCACCCCCTTGAGATTTCTCCTGTGCGCCTCTCCGTCTCCGTCCCTTTTTCTCTCAATTTCTCGATGAGTTTGCGACGGATCAGGAAAAGGAACGTGCCGTTAGAATCCTGGTTCCGCTGCCGACATTTCTATTGGAGCAGATTTTTCATTGGAACGGCTTAAGCACTGCTCCTGGGGAAAGGTAATTTTTTCTCCATTTCTCAATTTCGTTGTTAATATGCGTTTAAATCGACGATCGGGTACCACTACGGGGTCCTAGTCATTGTTGTCGTCATTTTGGCATAGGTAATTTTTCAATTGGGGTTGTCTAGGCCCTATTCCAAAGCGAGAGTGATATTTAAAAAATTTGACTATATTTAAGGATATTATTATTTATTTAAGAATTATGGCCTTAAGAAATATTTAAATAATATTTTATTCAAAAATAATTTATTGGAACTAGGAATTTAATTTCAGGATCCGGGTGAGCGCCACAAGTATTTTTCGGAGTCCCTGTTGGCGTAGTTCAAGAAATCAGGTAAGGGTTATGCTTGGCTGGAATGGGTTTTAAGTTTGATGAGGAGATACAAGGGTTATGGTTGCTTGGCTCATTACCGAACTCGTGGGAGACACTCAGAACTTCATTGTCTAACTCCACTTTAGAAGGTGCAATCAAAATAGATATGACCTAGAGTTGTTTGCTAAATGAAGAGATGAGAAAAAAAAAAAAACACATGGATCCTCTTCACAATCAGAGATCTTGGTTATAGAAAAGAGGGGGAGAAGTACGAGGAGAGATCTAAAGAACAAAGCTAACAGCAGAAGCAAGTCCAACAAGTTTGCAAATGTTGAGTGTCATCATTGCAGGAAAAATGGACACATCAAGAAATATTGCAGGCAATTGAAGAAAGAAAACAAGAATGAGCACAATAACAGTAATCGGGAAGAGATACAGGTAGATATGTAATGTTTCTTTTATGCAGGTTAGTCACTACATGTACTAATTTTCAGTTGGTAGGTAGTATTTTGGTTTTGGGAGAATTTTATTTTATGTATTTGTAATCTCCCAAAACCCTGATTGTAACCATAATATTCCTTCGCCAAAAGTGAGGGTAAGTAATAAAATAAGTAACACATTCTCTCTTTAAGGGATGGTGTTTAATACAAATAATAAATTTCAAGAACGAAATTTTTATGAGGGGAGAATGTAGAGACACGAAAAATTTTATCGAATTAATTAATAAAAGAAAGGGGAGAAAAGGATTTCTCAAAAAAGGATTTCAGCAGGGTTTCATTGACGCGCGAAGAAGTGCTCGTTGACGAGCAGGGTTCTTGGGCTCGTCGATGGGGACATGCATCTTGTTGATGAGAAATTACCGAGAGGACTATTTCTAAAGCCTGAAACTCGTTGACGAGGAGAAGGTGTTCATTGACGAGACTATCTCTTAGACTCGTCGATGAGATGTGACTCGTCGACGAGGCCACGTGGACCAGCATTCCATATAAGGCAAAGAATTCATTTTTCCTGCGAGAAACATGCATGAATCCTCTCTCTCTTTCTCTCTCTCTCTACCCATCCTCCTCTGCCTTCTCTCTAGGTTTTTGGCCCAATTCTTCGCCGATCCGAAGCCGCCACGCTACTCATAAGAAGTTTCTCTTCATTTTTGTAGGAGTAGATCGTTGGTTAGGCCAACTTGGGCACCATCCAAAATTTGGATAAGTTAGTTAATCTTAGTTTTATTGGATATTTGGTGTTCTGGACTAAGGAGAATATGTTAGGTTCTATAATACTGAAGTTTGTTGGGGAAAAAATGTGAATTTCAGGGTGTTGCGCTGGGAATACTGCAGGTGCAGGATTGGGTGATTTGTGTGCTTCTCAGTAGCAGGTAAGGGGATAAACTAAGTCAAAATTTTACATGAAATTATTTATTTTTCTACAACATTAAATTTCAGGAAAATATGTATATTATAAAATTATGTCTAGAATATACTGCTATGAACAGGGATATAATTTAAACGTGTTTTATTAGAAATTATGATTTTAAAACAAATTTTACATTCAGAATGTTACCCGTTTCTGTGTGGCATGAGTTTAAATTTTCATATAATTATGTATATCAAAATAATATGTTTTTCTCAAATCAAGCACGATATGATAGTTTTTATGGCAATTATAAAACAATATAGGAACAATGATTTTATGAATATAATGTTAAATAGTACAGAGAAATCATGTTCAGTATATTATGTTATGCCGATGCAAATGTCGTGATTCATGTTGGCACATATGTCATGATTCATGTTGATGCAGATGCTATAATCATGTATGATAAGACAAAATTAATGAAATAGTACCATGTCAGATATTATTATTAAATACGAAACAGTTATGTTCAGTATATGAAACATACTATATGTTATCAAAACCCAAATGGTATGGTTCAGTTCAATTTTCAGGAGCACGATACCGTAGCTATATGTTCAGAATTATGATAGTACTACTACACGATCAGTAGTGTAGGAAATAACAGTCGATGTGACTTTAGTGTAAAGTGAAGTTGTTCCCCTAGCAGTCCAGGACCAAGAGGGGCAGACCCATCGTACTTACAAACTTATGATTGACCTAGCATGATCTGTGAGTCATTGCTAGGTCCCACCTTTGGGATGCACAACCTAATCATGTGGAGGTAAGGTATGACATCACTTAGCTATCTATCCTGGGTGTTATTTCAATATTATACAGTTATATAAGATGATTTTCATGTACAAAAATCTAGTATGCCTTATTATGATATGACAAATCATATTTTACTCAGTTTTTCTACAGATAGATTTTACCATATATGCTTATTATATTGTTTATATGTATAACACGAAAGTACTCATGATGCCACGTATTGATGTTAATTTATTTCCTTTACTGAGAGGCGTCTCACCCTCAGCATTTCAAACATTTAAGGAAATTCAGGTAGAGGAGTAGATCGAGCTCCGCGACAGTAGAGTCCGACTAAGCTACCCTGTCAAAAGGGTGAGTTGTTGAGCTAGAGTTAAATTTATTTTTGGAAAGCGACCCTAGGTTACTTTTTGGTCTTTTAGTGGATAATTGTATATATAACATATTTAGTAGTACTGTAGTATTGTGTTTAGTTGGATGACATGTTTGTAAATTACGTTTCCTGCTAGCATGTATCAGAGTTATGTGATAGGTTTATCCCTGATACCAATGGGTCCAGGTTAATCATGATTACATCAATTTAGTAGCTTTTAGAGTTACTATGAGTATTTATTATGGAAAAATAAAAAAATATATGGTAAAATAAAGGCAGGCCGTTACAACTGTCAATCACCTAATCGATCTCATGGTATGCAACATTTATCTTCTCATCATCATAAACAATGAGGAAGTCTGGTGGCAGCTCTATCATCACCATCTTTGTCATCTTCATCCTTTGTTCCCTTCACTTTCTCATTCTTGTTCTCTTTCTTCAATTGCCTGCAATATTTCTTGATGTGTCCCTTTTTCCTGCAATTATGACACTAAACATTTGCAAACTTGTTGGACTTACTTCTGCTGTTATCTTTGTTTTTCAGAGTTCTCCTCTTACTTCTCCCCCTCTTTTCTGTAACCAAGATCTCTGAGTGTGAAGAGGATCCATGTGTTATTTTTTTTTTTCTCATCTCTTCATTTAGCAAACAACTCTTGGTCATATCTATTTTGATTACACCTTCTAGAGTGGAATTAGACAATGAAGTTCTAAGTGTCTCCCACAAGTTCGGTAATGAGCCAAGCAACCATAACCCTTGTATCTCCTCATCAAACTTAATACCCATTCCAGCCAACTAATTAATAATTCATTGGAATGTATTCAGGTGATCAGATGAAGGAGTCCCGTCTTGCTACCTCAAAGTTATCATTTGTTTAATCAGAAACAACTTATTATTTACAGTCATTCTAGCATATAGCTGTTCAAACTTACTCCATAGAGAACGTGCATTTGCCTCTCCAATAATATGGTTCAAAACATTATCTACTCATTGCCTAATATACCCACACACCTATCGATGTAATAAATTCCATTCCACATCAGACTTTTTTTTTCCCTAGTTTTTTAACACTAAACACTGGTAGGTAATAATCTTTCACATAAAAAAGATCCTCTATTTTTCCTTTCCATATGTAACAACTAATTATTTAATTATTTAATTTATTTTTATTAATTTAATTTAATTAATTTTTTTAATTTTTTTTTCTTCTTTTTCCCACGCTATTCATTTTATTTATTTATCTGTTATTTTATTTATTTTATTTTCTAATTATTTTAATCCTTTTAAATTTTCGGGTCTTTACATTCTCCCCTCCTTAAGAAATTCCGCCCTCGAAATTTGTCACCCGGTCTTTCATTTTCATAATTCTACGATTTATCATATCCCACACCATAATCTCAACAACACAATTATATACTTTAAATCCAGTTCACATCCAAGTTCTCCATATAAGGACCAGTCTCACGGTTAAGAAACATCATCGTCGATGGATTTACCGTGGTTTTCAGAAACTTTCGATTGAATCAGAAAATCACAGAAGTCCGCCAAGAGATTTCCGCCTCTAAGTTATAAGACAAAATTCTATACTTCCCTACACCATACCTACTTTTCATCACCTAACCTAACCCATCCATTTAGCATCCTTATCCTAACTGTTTCCTATACTTTGATATAAATCATCTCTAACCTAATACTCTAACATTTTCATATCCAGGCGATGTGAAATTAATCACACTTCCGGCTGGACATTGCTCTAATACCATAATGTAACGCCCCGAACCCTTAAACCCGGGTCCGATACGTTATACCTGATAATCAAGATCCATAACATACGCAGCGGAAAATATAATCATAATCTTCATATAACATATACCAAAGTTTACTAATTCTAACTATAATCCATATTATCCATTTAGCACCTGTATTTTCATAATCTACATAACTCTCAAAACAATTCAGTATTTTCACAATCATTCCTTACTCAATAGTAAGGAAGCTAAACATAGATCATTTAATAGTTTGTATGATAGATTAGGTACAAAAGAAGGGGAAAGAGATATATTTAAACTTGCTAAAGCTAGAGAAAGGAAGAATAAGGACTTAGGAAATGTAAAATGTATAAAAAGCGAGGATGATATTGTCTTGGTTAAGGACGAAGATATTAAAGAAAGATGGGGAAGTTACTTTAGTAAGTTGTTTAATGAAAAACAAATAGAAGGCTTAAATTTAGAATTGTCAAATGAGGAAAAGACTAAAAATATAAGATTTATTCGCAAAATTAGAGTTAACGAAGTTAAGTTTGCACTAAAAAAGATGAAAAATGGGAAAGCTATGGGACCAGATAACATCCCAATTGAAGTTTGGAAATGCGTGGGTGATAACGGAATTATATGGTTAACTAATTTATTTAATACAATTGTAAAAACTAAGAAAATGCCAGATGAATGGAGGAAAAGCACTTTAATACCTATATACAAAAATAAAGGACATATTCAAACTTGTAATAACTATCGTGGAATTAAACTTATGAGTCATACGATGGAACTATGGGAAAGAGTAGTTGAACAAAGATTAAGGTCTCAGAAAATCAATTTGGTTTTATGCCTAGGAGATCTACCACAGAAGCCATTTATCTTTTAAGAAGATTAATGAAAAAGTTTAGAGAAAAGAAGAGGGACTTGCATATGATATTTATTGACCTTGAGAAAGCATATGATACGATACCTAGGGAAGTTCTATGGTGGGTTTTAGAAAAAAAAGGTGTATGTTGTAGGTAAACTGATGTCATTAAGGATATGTACGATGGAGTAATGACTAGTGTAAAGACTATAGATGGAGAAACTAGAGAATTTTCAATTACCATAGGTGTACATCAAGGATCTGCTTTGAGTCCTTATCTTTTTGCTTTAGTGATGGACCAATTGACTAAGAGTATTCAAAAGGAGGTTCCATGGTGTATGTTGTTTGCAGATGATATTGTATTAATTGACGAAACTAGGGATGGAGTAGATGCTGAGTTAGAATTATGGAGAGAAGCTTTGTAATCTAGAGGCTTTAAGATAAGTAGAAATAAAACAGAATATATGAAATGTAATTTTAGTAATGATAGGAGGAATATTGGAGACAAAGTTAAACTTGATGATGAAGAAATAAATAGCACTTGTAGATTTCGATACCTTGGATCTATTATGCAAGCTGAAGGAGAAATTGAAGATGATGTAATGCATAGAGTTAAAGCAGGTTGGGAAAAATGGAGAAGTGCTTCAAGTATTCTATGTGATCGTAAAATACCCTTAAAATTGAAAGAGAAGTTTTATAGGACAGCTATAAGACCAGCTATGCTATATAGATCAGAATGTTGGGCGACGAAGAAACATAATATCCAAAAAGTAAAAGTTGCCGAGATGAGGATGCTTAGATGGATGAGTGGTATAACATTGAAAGATAAATTAAGGAATGAACATATTCGTGGTAAGTTAGGTGTAGTTCCTATAGAAGATAAGATAAGGGAGGGACGACTCGGATGGTATGGACACTTGCAACGTAGGCCTTATAGTGCACCTGTGAGGAAGAGTGACTTAGTTACTATGGGGGGCAATAGAAGGGGTAAGGGTAGACCTAAAATAACTTGGGAAGAGATAGTGAATAAGGATTTAATATCTTTGAATCTATCAAAAGAAATGATCCATGATCGCATAAATTGACGGAAAAGGATTCATATAGCCGACCCCACTTAGTGGGACTAAGGCTTGGTTTTGTTGTTGTTTATTCCTTACTCAATAGTCTTAAAACATAAAGGCATAAAACATGAATATTTACATTTTCCCAAAATTAACATAGAAATATACCATTTTCTTTTTCTATTTCCCAATAATGCTATAAAAACCTCGAGCTATTAAACCTCGATCTCGAGGAAATCTTGAAAAAGATAAATTTACATTCGGGTAAGACACATCTCAGTAAGGGAAGAAACAATATATTAAAACAGTGTGTGGCCAACATGAGTTTATATATAACATATTATTTAACATTTGAAAATCGTTAATATAATTTCTGAAATCATTCCCTGAACCTAATCAAACACATGCAAATGTTTAACCTACGAGATTACCCGAGGATAGGGGTGATTACCTGCCCATACAAGTAACACCCCTCTACTCTGATATTTAGACAACCCAAAGGTCGCAACTAAAGCATACCAGGGCACTCACCTTACTCAGTAAGCTCTCAAGTGATAAATTGATCTTGTACTCACACAGTTCATACAAAAGTTTATCGGCAAAAGCCCTAAGGATAGGGAAATCTACCCACCCATACAAGTAGGTTCCCTCTGCCCTAGAACGTTATGCGGCTACTGTCACATCTGTAGCTACTAGTGCACTCGCCTTACTCATCAAGCACTCACCTTACTCAGCAAGCCCTCAGGCGAAAGGTACGCCTCCCCCAATCATAACATGTTATACGTACATACATAGTTCTAATATCATAATACATCATTCTTTCTATCATTATTCAATCATACACATTTATTTATATTCATGGCTTATTATTGCATTGCATTTCACTTTAAGTGACTCTTTCCTATTTTACATTGTTCACATTTCACATTTCATTTCCATTTCATTCATTTCCCTTTTCATTTCATTTCATTTCATACCCAACATCTTTCAACTGTTTTACCCAACATTTTTTAGCTGTCATATATTTACCCAGCAACTTTTAGCTGTTTCACATTTACCCAGCCACTTTCAGTTGTGACACATTTACCCAGCCACTTTCAGCTGTTACACATTTATCTAACTACTTTTAACTGTTACATATTTACCCAACCACTTTTAACTGTTTTACCCAGCATATTTCAGCTGTTTACTCAACATATTTCAGCTGTTTATATGGTTGCATTAACACACACAAGCAACATAGTTTATATCATGTTTTATTCACAATACATTACTTACTTAACCTGCATCTTATACATTTAACATATATTTTTACACAGCATTCTATTTACTCATGTTACACAATTTAGCAATAAAATTCATACACTGCCTCAAAAATAAGTCAACCAACATTTAATGTTTATATACTAAAAATATCTTTCATGTCTTACATAAATATTTAGAAAATATTTTTCCACTTTCATCAGTTCATTTTCACACATACATATCTAATAAACAGCCCTAAACTCGAAAAAATATAATTTAAATAATTGGCATTTTACTCATACTGAAACATATACACTTACATATAACACAATTTATTTTTTCATTAAATTCATAAAAATTCTGATTTAATATATATTTTTTCCCTTACCTGGTTTCTTGAACTACGCCAACAGGGATTCCAAAAAATACCTGTGACGCTCACCCAGA
Source organism: Malania oleifera (assembly GCF_029873635.1). NCBI lineage: Eukaryota > Viridiplantae > Streptophyta > Magnoliopsida > Santalales > Ximeniaceae > Malania > Malania oleifera. The sequence continues at coordinate 86,423,934 of NC_080428.1, read as the reverse complement.
CCTTGAAATTAAATTCCTAATTCTAATAAATTATTCTTGAATAAAATATTATTTAAATATTTTCTAGGGTCATAATTCCTAAATAAATAATAATATCCTTAAATATAGTCAAATTTTTCAAATCCCACTCTCACTTTGGAGTAGGGCCTAGAAAACTTCAATTGAAAAATTACCTACACCAAAATGACGACGACTAGGACCCCATTGTGGTGTCCGATCGTCGATTTAACAGCATATTAACAGCAAAATTGAGAAAATGGGAAAAAATTACCTTTCCCAAGAACAGTACCTAAACCGTTCCCATGAAAAATCTGCTCTAGTAGAAATGTCGGCGATGGAACCAGGGATTCCAATGGCACCTTCCGTTTCCCGATCCATCGTAAACTCATCGAGAAATTGAGAGAAAAAGAAACAGAGACGAAGAGGCGCACAGGAAAAATCTCAGGGGGGGGGGGGGGGGCCACCTCTGCACTTTTAAAAAAAAGTTTGACTTCTTCTTCTTCTTCTTCTTCCTTCTTTCTTCTTCTTTTACTTTAACTTTTAACTTTATATATACATATCTTATTTTAATTAGTTTTTTTTTAAATCCAATGTAATAATGTTTAATTTAATAACTAATTATTTAATTATTTAATTTATCTTAATTTAATTTAATTAATTTTTTTTAAAAAAAATTCTTCTTCTTTTTCTCACGTCATTCCTTTTATTTATTTATCTGTTGTTTTTTTTTTCTAATTATTTTAATCATTTTAAATTTTTGGGTCTTTACAGTATCACTATTTTTATAGGTGTTGAAAGTAATAATAAAAATAATCAATCACACAAAGGCACAAGAATACAAGCAATTTTTTACGTAAAAAACTTCCCTAGTGTGAGGAAGAAAAACCACGAAACCTAATCCAGTTGAAACCTCTACTATCAACCAAATAATAGGTACACTAAGTCTTCTTTAATCGCAATTAGAGATTACAAATATATCTTATCAAGATATCAACAATCTTGGCAAATACAAAGAGAATTAGAGAGAACATACCAAAATCGTGGTTACTGTTCATGGGCAAAAATCCCAACTTCCAAACTCAAAGTCCAATTTCCACCATTCAGATTATAGCATCTTGAGTCGTGAACATTTTCTCCAAATTTCAGCTCGATCGGACCACAGATGAAGTGGGACGGATTTTAATGAAATTTAGGCAGCATGAGAAAAATAACGTTTTTCTCTCTCTTTTTATAACTTTCTCTAGGTTATCATATTAAAGCACTGGATTTTGGGCTTTTAATAAAGCCCACTTGGGCTTTCCTCCACATGGAAGGAAATAACCCAACACATTAATGGTAAGAAAATAAATAAAAGTAACAAGTCCAAGACGATGATATTGGTAGAATTGGTGTTATCGTGTTTTTAGGGTGTCATTAATAATATGTAGAGTGTTACAATTAGAATATTTAAAAATAAATAAATTAGAAAAAGAATGATTAAACATAAAATTATATTAAATTTTATAAGTTTGAAATTTTACAACAAAATGGGTTGCGAGGCCTTAATATATGATAAGCAAATAGGCTTGTACCAGCAATCCTGGATGGAGTAGCCCAGGCCCAGCAATCTCTCGGCCTTTAGTTTCTCTTTCTTGTGTTTTAGTAATTGGGCCGACTGAGGTGAAGTTTTGAGCCTTTAATAGTTTAAAAGCTTGCAGCATTGGTTGCCGATATTGTTCACAAATTCAAAATGAGTTGTTGGAACTATTAATGTAAGAAGAAAAATGGGCCATTTCGCAATATTGGGCTGGATGAAGGCCCATGATAGTCTGAGATTGGGCTGAACTAGTTGAAGGCCCAAGGTAGATAGCAAAACCATTGGGCTTTCGAGCCCACTGATTCCTTATGCTTGTTATTTCAATAAAGCATCAAACCCCCCTGATGTGTGTTGTGCGCTCGTGCTGCATTTGATATGTGAGGATTGACGGATTCACACAGCACGCGTTTGCACGAATCTTCTTGCGGCTTCAACTGAGGAAAGTATAAGGTGCATTCATCTATTCACTTCTACTCCTTCAAGGTTTTCATTCGATTTTTCCCCCCTTATATTTCAGTTCGAATGTCTGTGCCACTGTATTGAAAGTTGTATCCTAAATGATGAACACGTAAAAGGAAAGGACCTTAATTGCAAAACCCTGAAAAGAGGTGAATACTTAGGCTTATTTGGTTGGATCATCCATTCTAATGTTTATGTGAAATCTGAAATATTACGGATGCACGTAGGTTGTTCAATGAAATGCCCGAGAGAATGTGATTTCATTTCACATTTTGTTCATTGATTTGCACAGTACCTGCTATTCTTTGGTGAAGTTGAGTTAAACTGGACTACATAAAGAATACTACCAATTAAACCCATTTTTTAATACAATTTTATGAGCGATGGGGGAATCAATAGATGAACTTGATACACATGGGTGAGCACCAATTTGACCCAAAAGCTTAAGCTTTGTCGATCTTGGGCCCAATTATGTATATAAACACCCATCATTCACTCAATTTTTCTAATGTGGTACAAACTTAGTGAAAATCTCAACAATCTCTTCCTTGTGAGTTCCAACCACTCCCTTCTTGAACAGAAATCGTCGCCCTCATGGGAGCAAGTCCAATTCTCCAACAATTGCTCAACTGGGTCTTACCACCACACCTTACATACCCTTCAAACTGTAACCAAATTGAAATTTCAATTTGCCAAAAAATGTGAATCGTAACTGAATCGTTTTGAATGGTTTACTGAAATTCAATTAATCAATTTTTAGGTCGATATCCAATAGTTAACCAAATCAAAAACCATTTGATTCAACTTAAAATTTTAAATTCACTATAGATTGACATTTTACTTCCATATAATTAACTTGTAAATTTTAAAATTCAAACATTAAAATTCAATCATCATTAAGAAATCTTAAATTTATAAATTTTAAGTTCACATCCTACATAAGGTTTAAAACATCTACCCATGAATTGAACATAAATAAAATTCAATTCATAATCTAAACTCTAATTCTTATTGCATGGCCTGAACTGTAACTGAACTACTAACCGAAAATATTAAAAACTCTGAACCGAAATCGATTGGTTCCATGTGGGATAATGATAAAGAAAAGGAAGAGAAGAGTTTACAAAAACTACCAAAAACAAATTTTGGTTTTTCATGCCCACCCCTTGTGACGTCAATTGGCTTGGATAATCCATTTGTTGGTACAATTCTAACTGACACATGTTTTGTTTTTGGGTTTGTCATTAATGCTAGAGAAATCTGTAAGGGTTTTGTTTCTTGGATCGACATGGTAGTTTGCTACTCTGCAATGATAATTTTGAGGAGGTAATGGAGTTGTCTCTCAAATAAGGATGATTGGTTTGAATCCAAACACTTTTACTTCAGTTAGTATGATTAAGTTTTGTTTGAGTGTATAGGCCGTTTATGGGTTGGTTTTAAAAGCTTGTTTAGGATATTGATGATGTTCGATGGGCTTTTAATAAGTTTCCTAAAATGAATGTGATTCATTGGAGTTCCATGGTTACTCTGTAGTAGTGCAAAGAGGCCGTGGAGTTGTTTTGTTGTTTGGGGCAACCCTTATCAATTTGCTTTTTCTAATGCACTGTGTGCATGTATGTCGATGCCAAGCATGGGATGATGGATAACTTCACGGAGCTTGGGAATTGTTTATGGGGTCACCAAATAGAAATGATATTACTTAGAAAGCAATGATAGTTGGCTATGCTCAGTTAGGGGATGGTGAGATTAAGAAGACACTTAGTTTGTTCTTAGATATGCTTAGATGTTGTGTATGAGCAATTTTGAATTGACGCAGTCATGTGATCTTCATGCTTGTTCTAGCTAATCGGCCTTGGTAGCTAGAACTCAGATGCATTCCTTGAATAGAAAAACCTATTTTTATAAAACCGCTATACTCAATAGTTCTTTCATAGATATGCATGTTTTGATAAATGCACTTGCTAAGTGTAAGAACATCAAAATGCTCAATTACCGTTTGATACAATTAATGACCAAGATGAAGTTTCATGGAATGTAATGATCTTAATAAATTCCATGCATAGTCTGGGGATAGAAGCTGCAAAAAATTTTTATGATGATCGACAATGAATTAAAATTCAGCGAGTTAATTGTTTTTGATGTCTTAGCAATGGTGGACTATTAGATCAAGGCAAGGTAGGCTTTTACAATTGCACTACAATTGCATGGTAGGATTTCACAAAGATCGAGATATATTAGTAAAGGTTTAAAGTTGATTGATAATATCCCATTTGAGAGACGTTTCATGAGATAGTTTGCTTTGGGATCGTGTATCCATATTACTGTGCCTAGCGCGTGCTAGAGATGAAGTGCTGAGATGAGAGTATGCACGTGTTATTTGCAAACATGCATGCTTGTGGAAGGAAATGGGAATGTATAACTTCCATGAGGAAAAACATGAGAAGAATGGAGTGGAGAACGAACCTAGCCTAATTTGGGTTGAAAGCTAGGGCAGTTCATTATTTCATTGTGGGGAAACCTATCACCCTAACAGGAGATTGATTATTGGGATATTGGAGTGGTTGAATATGAAAACCAAGACACCACTTTTGGATAAGCGTTGAAAGATTAGCTGTAACTTGTGGTGAATACTGTGAATCAAGACACCACTTTTGGCTGGCTGAAGTCTCCACGTACTTGAGGAAGTTTATAATTGTTGAGGGTCTTCCATGGGATGTGGTCTTGCCCTTGCTAGCTTCAAGGTATTGCCTATGTCTACAAACAATTATGGCCAGTTCTATAGCTCTTACTGCTAATGTGTGGTAAATTACTAGGTTCACTGTGTCATGTGATGTTAACGATTGACTTGTTAAAACTTACATTCCTATATAAGATTTGGCACCCTTTTGAATGACATATATGACATTGTGACATGACATACTTGCAAGTCTATTACATGGACACGATGTTTGAAGAATCCGAAATTGGTGATTTCCTGCCCCAAGGGTTGTTATTAAGTTGTCTGATTAATTTTAGGGACCAATTATCCATATCAATCTTATATACTACCTAAAATATGATAGATAATGAAGAACTTAACAAAATATATATCTTGGTTGAGTGATTCTTCAATATGATATCTGAATCTCAAATATTTCGACACAAGGTATATGTAAATTCTTATACATGTCCTACTTTGGGCTCAATGGAATTATAGATTTGTCAGCACATGCTACATGTATAATAACTCCATCCTCTAAAACAACTTAAGCTCTTAGTTTTACCATTGAGTTTTCCTTCAACTCGAGAGGAATAGGCTTCAGAGAACTTACATACGTATACAAACGTGTTTATATTATACTATATGCATGTATATCACTCTCCTAATCAGACCATATATATCACACATGCATTGCACCTATATAGTAACTTAGAAGATCTTCTACTCCAAGGTTTCCAATCACGAACACCAACCTCCATTTCTCTTTCACCTGTATTTTTCCAATGGCCTAGCCTCAAAGCTTCTCACATTCTTATATATATATAGATGGGGGAGATGGATGATGATTATGAATGAAACTTTGCTTTCACGAATGCATATGTGTGCAGATGTGGACTGAGCTAGATGAAGAAAACAGTAAAACCTAAAAACCATTTTGTGGAATAGCGAAAGCCCATTCAACTCCCATTTGGTTTTGGGGTGGGAAGAGGGTGTCAGGTTGTTTTCTGATAACTCCATCTCCTGCATTCCCTCACATTGCTCCACCAAGCCTATAGCTACCATACTACTCACCTCCTTCAACCTCACTACACCCCCCATCATAACCACCTTAGATTCATCATCATCATCATCATCATCCCATCATATAATCAATCTAGCTCTTAAACCCTAATAACGAACTAATCAAGCACAAGCTGGGCACGTGAGGATCATGTGGAGCAAACATAAATGTGATGATCATCGGATTTTTTCCCCTTAATTGGACAAACATTTCGTTGGGTGAAATTAAGGTTATGACAAAAAGGGGATTATGGGATAAAGAGGCCAATGAGTACAAAAAGAGAACACATATGCCTGCATCCCTTCATCCCTAGACGCATACTTCCCACCTACTTTTACTTATATATATGAAAATTGAGAAACACAATGCACATGAATCTGAGAGAAGGAAAATTAATCGAGTAAGAATAATGAGAAGGTGATCAAGTAGTGATGGATATAAGTTATAAATATAAATACCTCTGATTCGCTACCCAGTTCCAGCTTGTTAACCAGATACTTCACTAACAATCGAACTGTCATCCTTCCATCTCTGCTAGCTCATCAATATCATCAAACCCCAAAAAAGAGCAAAAAGCAAAAAGAACTCGTAAATATATAAATGAAAAAGTGAAAGCCCTTTTAGGGAAAATTGAATTTAAACAAAAAATAAAATAAAATCAAAAGAGATCTAGAATTAATGGCCAATAAATAAAGAAATTATTTAATTCTCAGGTAGCTCTTTGGTATCTGAGGCAAAAATGGTTCTTTAGCTCTGCATTCACAAATCAAGTTCTTCAAATTAATATCCCTACCTAGCTTTAAATTTGAGTGTGTATGTGTGTGTGTGTGTAATTTAAGTTACGTTTATGAGATATGCACTTACTGATTTTGCGAGGCTTGAAGCATACACCAAATTCCCGAATGGGGTCGACGGGGAGCATCGATCACTCTCAGGTCGGAGCTCGGCCCCGCACCCACATCTACTGCTGCGGCGCCCGCCACTTGGAACGGTCTCCCGAAGTAAGCCCCTCCTCCCGCGGACGGCGGCGGCATCATCATCATCAAAGCCGCAGAAGACGACGGCGACGACGACGAAGTCGAAGGAGACGAACACGACGAAAACCCCGAAGCTAAACTTCTCACCGGTACAGGCCAAAACGCCCAGTTAATCTCTTGATGAGGAAAATAAGCGCCGTCCCCTGACCCACCACTCCCCGGTTGCCACAAAAACGACCTCGCAGCGCCGAACCCTCCGGCACCCGGCGGAACCCGAAACTCCGGGAAATGGTACGAGAAAGAAGCCGTAGCCGTCTGCGGCGGCGAGCTGGAGAAGAGGTCAAGCTCGACTGGTCCGCCTCGCCGGGACGTCGTCGGGTCGTGGCCGGGGGTCACGTGACCTCCCCCAATACCCAATTGAAGCCACCCAGCTTCATTATTATTATTGTTATTGCTTTCTCTCTCGTCGTCTTGAGCAGCGATGTTATTTTCCTTGGAGATCGTGGGAGCTGGTTCGTCGTTGAGAGTAGTACTGTTAGTTCTGGAATCATCTTCCGCCATGGAACTGTTGTTGTACTGATCATAAAGATTAAAACCCTCTAATCGGCTCATTAGACCTCCAGCGCTTAAAATTTCAGAGAGGCGAGCTACAGAAGGAACCATGGTCATACCAGAACGCAAAAACCCAAAACCCCTGCTGATGTTCTCTGATCGCTCTGCTTCTTCTTTCTGCCGCTAATCTCGATCTGTTATATATATATATAACAATGCTAAAATGAACAGTAATAATGATGATATATAGAATATCATTGTTAGCATGATTAATTTTTGCATTTAAAAGGTGAATTTTCTTGTGTTAGTATTAAAAAGATTCATTTTATATGTACAAAGAGAATTCTATTTTGAGGTTGTTCTGTTTTTCTATTCTTTTTTAATGCCTGAAATAAACTATTGATTAGTATATAGGGAATCTTAATAGGGTATTTAAAAGAACTTGAATATTAAATAAACTTCATTATAATTAAATTTAGTGAAAGTTGGAGTACTTGCAGTATAATAATTTATACTTTTTCTGTTTTATTTGTGGAAAATCTGTCTATTGTATCCATACTATGAATTGTCATAACAACAATGGTGAGCAAATGAATAAATTTTAGCTATCCCTCATATATATATATATATATATATATATATATATACATATATATGTATAATTAATTAAAGAACAAAATAAAGAAGGGGTGGGGATGCATGTGGGATAATGAGTGCCCATGTCAGTCCATGCATGTGATTTTGAGAGAGAAAAGAGTACATGGATGGTGGTGATGGATGGATCAGCTACATCATCTGTGACTTTTGACCGTGCATGCCTCCCCTCAATCTCTGTCTTTCTCTCCGTATGTATATATATATATATATATAGAGAGAGAGAGACGCACACACGCACACACAGAGTGCATCTGTACTTTCCATATTCTCTTCTTTTTTTTTGTGAATATCACCGGATATCCACAACCGTTAACCGTCTGCACGCACCGGTCGTGACTAATCTCACGCCCAGTAGCAGTGCCCCACCCACCACAAAGAGGTAAATTCAGGAGCCTGCAGCAGGAATCGAACTCGGGGAGAGAAATCCCTGATCTCATCAAAGGCACCCACCGAAATTCGCCCTGTCAAGTGAGCTACGCCCTAGGCGCTGTACTTTCCATATTCTTTTTTTTTTTGGTACGTCCCGGGTGTCTGTGAAGAAATATCTGAACGAGGAGAAGAGACTCTGAATGTGAAGAAACAGCTGAGCGAGAGAGGAAAAAATTCTGAATCTTATTTCTGATTAACAAAAAATTACAGCAACTGAAATATATATATGAGTCTGAAAAACTAACAAACTAAAAAATAACAAACTGAAATTAAGTTACAATGAAAGCTGTAAATCTAACTGAAAAACACAGCTGGCAGCTAATTTGTTTAACACTGCCCCTCAAGATGGATGGGATTGAGTATGAACATCAATTACACCCATCTTGGAAAGTAATGAAGCAAAAGAATGAAGTCCAAGAGGTTTCGTGAAGATGTCTGCTAGCTGATTTTGTGAAGTAACTTGCAAAGTCTTGATAACACCAGCTTGTAATTTTTCCCGAACTATATGGCAGTCTATTTCTATATGTTTTGTTCTCTCATGGAATACCGGATTAGCAGCGATATGTAATGCTGCTTGATTGTCACAAAAAATCAAAGCTGGTTTTGTATGTTCAATCTTTAAATCTTTGAGTAATGAAATCAGCCAAGTTACTTCGCAGACGGTAGTAGCCATGGATCTATATTCCGATTCTGCAGATGATCTAGAAACTGTCTTCTGTTTCTTAGACTTCCATGAAACTAAAGAATTTCCCAAGAAAACACAGTAACCTGTGACGGATCTTCTCGTTTCAATGCAACCTGCCCAATCTGAATCACAAAAGGCCTTCAACTGCAAGTCTGAAGAAGCTGAAAAAAATAGACCCTGACCTGGAGTAGCTTTAATATATCTCAGCACCCGATATGCTGCAGTTAAGTGAGGTACCCTTGGCTTGTCTATGAACTGACTTAGAGCTTGAACCGCATAGGATAAATCTGGCCTTGTAATGGTTAGATACAACATCCTCCCAATTAATCTTTTGTAGGCAGTGGGATCTTCAAGTAAATTCCCTTCTTCTGTAGTTAATTTCAGGTTTTGCTCCATAGGGAATTTGACTGCCTTAGAGCCTATATAACCTGAATCTTTAAGAATGTCCAAGGCATATTTCCTTTGACAGATGGAAATGCCTCTTTTAGACCTTGCTACTTCTATTCCCAAGAAGTACTTCAATTCTCCTAGATCTTTAATTTTAAATTTGTCATGTAGAAAGTGTGTCAAATCCTTAAACTCCTGTAAATCATTTCCTGCCAAAATCACATCATCTACATATACTAAGAGAGCAGTGTATGACTCACCATTACCCTTGGTGAAAAGAGAATAATCTGCAAGTGACTGTTTGTAACCAAATTCTGTCAAAGAAGTGGATAATTTGGAGTACCATTGTCGTGATGCTTGCTTAAGCCCATAAAGAGACTTGTTTAGCTTGCATACAATATTCTCCCCCTTGCTATCAAATCCAGGAGGCACACGCATATAAACTTCTTCATGAAGATCTCCATGAAGAAAAGCATTATTGACATCTAACTGATGAAGATGCCAGCCTTTGATAGCAGCAATGGATAGGATGCAGCGAACACTAACCAACTTAGCAACAGGACTGAAAGTCTCTGTGTAGTCCAAGCCTGCTTGCTGCGTGAAACCTTTGGCAACAAGTCGAGCTTTGGGCCTTTCAACAGTGCCATCAGAATTGAACTTAATTTTGTAAACCCATTTATTATCAATAGCAACTTTCCCAGGAGGCAACTCAGTCAAGGTCCAAGTGTGATTGTCTTCTAGAGCCTTGATTTCAGCATCCATTGCTTTCCTCCATTCAGGATGAAGAACTGCCTCTTTATAAGATTGAGGTTCAATGAGATTGGTAACCGAGGACACAAAAGCTTGATGAGCAAGAGAAAGATTGGAAGTGGATATGTAAGGATGAATGTCATGAGGACAACCTGGACCAACAACAGTGGCAGAGCAGGAATGATTTTTCAGAGAAGGCAGAGAACAATGATAATCCTGGAGATAGGAAGGAGATCGAATTTGTCTGGAAGATTTTCTCAAAGGAACAGAAGGAATAGAAACATTGAAATCAGTTGGAGAATCAATAGAAGCTTCAATTGGATCTGATGTAATATTTGGATTGTGAGAAGATGGAGCAGATGTGAATGAATTTGGACTGACAATGGAAGTAGAAGAATATGGAAAAGACATAGAGGTTGATAGAATGGGATGAGGAATATCAGAGGAATGATTATGTGAAAAATTCTGAAAAGGAAAAATATGCTCATGAAACACAACATCTCGAGATATGAATATTTTTTGAGTGTGTGGATCAAACAATTTATAGCCTTTTACAGAATGAGGATAACCAACAAATATGCAAGACTTTGCTCTAGGATCAAATTTGGTCCTACCATGTGAAATAGTAGATGCAAAACAAAGACAACCGAAAACTTTAAGATGAGAATAACAAGGAATTTTATGAAACAACATCTCAAAAGGAGATTTGTTATTGAGAATTGGAGTAGGTAATCTGTTAATGAGGTAAACTGCAGTCAAAACACACTCACCCCAGAAATGAAGAGGTAAATTGGATTGAAATCGAAGAGATCTAGCAACGGCAAGAATGTGTTGATGCTTTCGTTCAACAACACCATTTTGCTGTGGTGTATAAACACAAGATTTTTGATGAACAATGCCTTTGGAAATAAAAAAATTAGGCATGTGAAACTCTGCACCATTATCAGTACGTATGGATTGTACAGTAGTATGAAACTGATTTTCAACAAAAGTAACAAAAGACTGCAAGTAAAAACTGGCTTGTGTCTTAGATTGCATTAAGTATAACCAAGTGCATCGGGTATGATCATCAACAATGGTCAGAAAATACCTTGCACCATCAATTGATTTAGTAGAGAAAGGTCCCCAAATATCACAATGCACAAGTTGAAAAGCTACTGAACACTTATTATTGCTGTTGGAAAATGGCAACCTCTGCTGTTTAGCAAGAGGACAGATATTACAATGGCTAGAATTTGATTCTTTTATTTCAGGGACAGATTTATGCAGCAAATCTAGTCTAGGCTTGGATGGATGTCCTAATCTATAATGCCAGACATCAAAATCAAAAGTTTTGGCAGGAAATGAAACAGGTTCAGTGAGTAAGCTATTATTATTGAAAGCTGTATTGGAAACCGACATAGCTGAATGTTTATTGAGGAGATGATAGAGACTTGCCTTCTCTTCACCCAATCCAATCATCTTCCATTTCTGTAGGTCCTGTATGAAGCAATATTTTCCATGAAAAATGATACAACAAGAAATGGATTTAAGAAGTTTACTAGCTGAGATTAGATTATAAGCAAAAGAAGGAACAACAAGAACATCGGTGAGTAGCAAATTAGATGTTAAACGAATTGTTCCAATGTGTGTAACAGGAACAAGAGCACCAGTAGGCAATTTCACAGATGTGTTGATGGAAGTTGTTATGGTAGTGAGAGAATGGACAGAATTTACCATATGATCAATGGCTCCGGTGTCAATAATCCATGTGAGACTAATTTTCTTTCTGCCTTGAGTGCAAACAACAGATGAACAAGAAGGAATACCTGTCATTGTAGAGAAGAGATGATCTTCAGAAAAAGATCTTGTACTGTGAGTAAAAGGTCCAGTAACTTGAGCAACTGAAGGCTGTGGCTGTATTTCAGGTGAAGGATGCATAATTGCCATGATCTGCCTAAGTTGTTCTTGAGTGAATGGAAGTTGCTGCACTTCACTGGATTGCTCAGTGTTGGTTGTCAAGATTACTTGATTTGCTAAAGAAGCATTGTGCTTGTACCTTGACTTATAGCCTGGAGGATACCCATGTAATTTGTAACATTTTTCAGCCATGTGTCCTAGAAGTCCACAGTGAGAACACACAGGTCTGTCTTTCTTGCCATAACTCTGTTTATTCCTTTGATTTCCTGTAGCTCTTCCTAGCATAGCAATTGGTTCAGTAACAATCACTGAACTAATCTCCCTTTGCCTCTCTTCTTGCACAAGCAATGCAAACACCTTGTTTATAGGAGGTAAGGGATTGCTTAGAAGAATTTGACTTTTAATATGACCATATGACTCATTCAGGCCCATCAAGAATTTCATTACATAATCTTGATTCTGATAATCAACCAAGATTTTCAAAGAAGCAGGAGATGTTTCAGGAATTGGCCTGTAACTCATCAGTTCTTCCCACAAAGACTTTAATTGTGTGAAGTAATCAACAATATTCATCTGACCTTGTGTCAAATTAGAAATGGATTGCTGTAGCTGAAAGATCCTTGGTCCATTAGTCAAGGAGAATCGATCTTCAAGTTCAATCCATATATCCCTTGCTGATTTGATGAACATCACACTGGAATAGACATCGTCAGACAGTGAATTAAGAATCCATGATTTCACAGTGTCGTTACCTCGTTTCCAGGTGGCATAATTCACATCAGAAGAGAGAGGAACTTCCAGAGTTCCATCAATGAATCCCAGCTTGTTTTTGGCGCTCAGTGCCATTGTTACACACATGCTCCATGTCTGAAAATTGTCTCGAGTAAGAACCTTATTTACTAGATGCAGGTTTGGACCATCACTGCTTTGGAAGTAATAAGGGTTTGAGCTCGGATCAACATTAGAGTTGACAGGAGAACAAGAAGTATCCGAAGGAGTTGCAGAGGAAGCCATGAGAGAAGAATTTCTCTAATGCTCTGATACCATGTGAAGAAATATCTGAACGAGGAGAAGAGACTCTGAATGTGAAGAAACAGCTGAGCGAGAGAGGAAAAAATTCTGAATCTTATTTCTGATTAACAAAAAATTACAGCAACTGAAATATATATATGAGTCTGAAAAACTAACAAACTAAAAAATAACAAACTGAAATTAAGTTACAATGAAAGCTGTAAATCTAACTGAAAAACACAGCTGGCAGCTAATTTGTTTAACAGTGTCCACTACCGTCAACGACGTCCGTTTTACGGTCCGTCGCACTGGCCTGTGACTAATCCCACACCCTGTAGTATGGCCCCACACACCACAGAGGGGTAAATTCAGGCGCCCAGCCGCAGGAATCGAACCCGGAGTGAGAAAATTCCTGACCTCGTGAAAGGCAACCTCTGGAGTCCGCCCTGCCAACTGAGCTCAACCCTGGGGGCTGTACTTTCCATATTCTTGATTTCTCTCTAGTGGGTTGAATGTTTTTTGAGAGAGAAAGAGGTGTGATTTGGTCAAGTCTCCTCAACTGACCTTACACAGGGTGCTGCCCAAACTATATATATATGTGTGTGCGTGTGAATGTCGAGTACGTGGGAGATTTGCAAATTGGTAGCTGTAGGCCAACGTACATTATTTACTTCACTGTATTCAATACAGGATGTAATCACTTCGTTATATATATATATATATATATATATATATATATATATATATATATATATATATATATGTGTGTGTGTGTGCGTGTGTATGTCGAGTACGTGGGAGATTTGCAAATTGGTAGCTGTAGGCCAACGTACGTTATTTACTTCACTGTATTCTTATACAGGATGTAATCACTTTGTTATATATATATATATATACAAGGCCGGCTCTTCCTTTAGGTGGCTGAAGTGCTCCCCTAGGGCCTCAAAAATTATGGGGCCCTCAAATTTTTTTTAATATAATAATATATTTTTGGGTCTCAAATTTTTTTAAATTAAATAATGTTAACATTATTTTTTATGCTCTCTTCCCACACATGGACTTCCCAACTAACAAATAAATGAAATTATATTTTAAATGTAAAATAAATACAATTTAATTATATTTTTTTTTCAAGTCTCATTGACTTTCCAATTAACAACATTATTATATTTTTAAGTATCTATTACTTTCATCTCTCTCTCTTAGCCTCTCTAAAAAAATCTCTCCATCTCTCACACTCTCTCACTCTCATCTCTCGGTCTCTCTATGATTTTTACTCCGACTCTTATGTTCATTATTTTCGGACCTCCGATTTTCTGTAATTTTCATCAACCCTAATTTTGATTTCAATGTTTGTGCATTATTTTTCTATTATTTTCACTTTGATTTTTTTTTTCTATTTTTTCTTAGATTTTGGAAGTTTTGAGGTTAGAGCGTTGTATCCGGCAAAAATCCGATATCTCTAAAGCCTTACTCGCCGTTCGATTTGTAATAATAATAATAATCAAGTTATATTGTTTCGATCTAATATTTCTATAGATTTATTAAATTTATTTTTATTTGTTTACATAATTTGTCAATGTATAGTTAGTGTTAATTTTAAAATTTAATTATGTCAACGAGAAAATATGAATCCGGATATGAGAAAAGAAGAAAGAAAAAAATATATTAAACAAAATATTAAGGGTCACTGATTAAATCTCGCCTAGGGCCCCATATTATGAAGAGTCAGCCCTATATATATATGTTGTAATTAATTAATTAAGCATTTGATATAATAACAATGTCAAATAAATTATGCCCCAATATTTAAGATAATCATTCTATATACTCTTGTCTAATTAATTAATAATGGAGCATTAATTTAATCATCAAGCAATTAATTCTATATTTCAAAATAAAATTATAATTAATTAATAATGTCAACTACATGTAATTGCCACCATATTTTTCCATCCATCCACTTGCAATGCGTGAATGCATGTTATCCAAATACAATCATATAATATATTTTTTTTCAAATAAAAAATTAATATATATAAATTTAATAATTTGGGATTTCAATACACATTGTACCACTTTTGACTCTATGGTGTGACACCAAATTCAAAGAATGAAATTCATCCACCTATTAATGCATCTTTGATCGAAATACACTTTCAAGAAAAAATTGAAGTTGATATATAACATAATATATATATATATATATATATATATATATATATATATATAATAAAATCTATGTTTTAAAAAAATATTTAAAAGTTTAATAATGAAATTAGATGGAGAGAAATCAAATTTATTATTTAATTAATTCATTTCATTCAAAAAATTGTTTTTTTGTTTTTGTTTTGTTTTTTATACAAATCAAAGGTAATATTAATATTGTTCACATCATATTAATATGTGATCAAGTATTTATCTCAATTTTGAGTAACAGAAAATAGAAGATAAAAGCCTATTAATTATAAGAGTGTTGATCTTAAACTTTTAGTTCTCTTGGCCTTAGTCTTGTTTATTGTTGCCATTACAATTTATATGATAAAGAAGCGAGTAGTTTTCCGAAAAGGGAAAAAATACAATATTATACTCGAACACATGTAATTGTCAAGTGCCTTAACTTTCTTCAAACTACTTCAATAACACATTCTATATTTTATGAAATGGCTTTTTTTGTTCCTAATAATTGTATCAAAAAAGAAAAAAATGGTGCACCTTTATCAATTAATAAGCCTTATCATTTTGTCACTAACACAATTGTGCGGGAATGAAACTCATTTCTAGGGTTTATGAAGTCAAAAAAAGTCATTTTGATAAATTATTATACACAATGAACTTGATAAGAACATAAGTGAAAGTTTTTTTTTTCCCTTCTAGGTTGTTTTTATGCTTAGAAAATGTCATGTATACCATTGGTTGGTTTGAGAGTGGGATGGATATCTACCAAGGCAAGCCGATGTGCATGTGGGCCTAAGACTCTTTAATTTGTCTTATCATTCACTTCTATTATACCCAAATTTTTTTCTTAACTCTACGCACATACTATTTTTAACAAGAAACCTGATGGAGGCATGTGTAGTTTGAATTCTGAAGTTCTCAATCGTCCAAATTACTTGAAATAACTAGATCTGTTGGGTTTATATAATATGACACAATAGATTATTGTCTATCCCATGCACCTTCATATCCCTTCTAAAATTAAGAGTTAAAAATATAAACATAAACTGATTCATTTCATATCGATCCCTTGAAAGAGAGTTAACACAAACTGATTCATTTCATATCCCTTAAAATATAAATCTTATCATTTCGATACTAACTCATTACATGTGAATGAAACTCATTTCTAAGTTTTATGTAGATAAAAATCATTTTACAAAATGGTAATATAGTATACACAATGAACTTGATAAGAACATAAGTGATTTTTTTTTCTTGTTTGAGAGTGGGATGGGGATTTACTAACAAAAACCAATGTTTATATGGGCCTACGAACTCCTTAATCTGTCCTATAATTTAATAGTATTGTACATTTAATTTCTTCTTAACTTTGCATTCTGCCTTTAGCAAGGAACATGATCAAGGCACACGTGTAGTTCAAATTTCAAAGTTCATGCTCGATCTTCCAAATTACTTGAGAGAACAATATTTATTGGGCTTGAAAGATAATAGAGAGAAAAGATATTTTTGGTAAGATACCAAAACCGTGTATATCATTAAGCTTATATAAAATTTATAGTTGAAGTATCAAATTACAATAACAACCAACATAACATGTAGGATATAAACTAACATAATATAAAGTTTGAAAATCAAATAGCCTTGTAGTAATCGGGAAAAATAAAATTTTAAAAATAATAATAATAATAATAATAATAAAATAAAATAAAATTAATTAATTAAATTAACAAGTAAAATGAATAGTATGATAAGGAAATATATATATATATATATATATAAATAAGTTATTATGATATATATGTAATATATATATATAAGTTAAAGGTATATATATATATAAAGTGGTACAAGCTTCTCCAAGAAGCTTTACTTTAATTAGTAATTATTATTATATTATATATATATATATATATATATACCTTTAATTTATATATATATTACATATATATCATAATAACTTATATATATATATATATATATATATATGATTGCACAAGCTTCTCCAAGAAGTTTGCTTTAATTTTGGAAGTGCTCTCTCTTTCTTCTACGACTCTCTCCCTCTCTCTCTCTCTCTTCGATTCCGAGCCAGTTTTACGCCGGATCTACAAACCGAAGCCACCACGACATTCTTGGCGAAGTTCTCTGCAAATCTGCCAAAGCAGATCGTCAAGGAAACGAAGTTGGATTTCATCCCAAATTCAGGGTAAGACTTTATACTCAATATTTGGATTTTTGACAGTTGAAGAAAGTGATATACGCGTTAAAATATTAAAGTTTAATACTGTGAGTTTTCGTTTCTAGGGGTATTGATTGGGAACGTTAGGAATCATCTCATTATTATGAGATGAGATATGTTATGAAAATGCAGTATATTCTGCCATGTTTTGATTTATATATAAGTTTTCTCATATTTGATAAACAGTACTAAATATGTTATGTATGGTATATGTAGAACAATGATTACTCATGTTGTCACACACTAGTATTAGTTTATTTTCTCTTACTAAAAGGTATCTCACCCCTAAATCTTATTAACTTTTCAGGAACCCTAGATAGGAGAGCGGGAAAAGCCCCGCTGATCTAGAGTTGTCAATTTGCCCTTTTTGAAGGGTAAGTTTTGTAAGGACAGTTAGATTTTGTGGGGAAAAGTTTCTAGATGATTTTTGGGATGTATATATGGAAATACTGTGAACTATAGCAACTCTGGTATATTGTAAAATATGGTATTGAGATGTACATTATTGTATGTGTTCTGCTGCTAGGGCTTCCGCTGTATGTTCTGATATATCCCTGGTACCCACGGGTCCAAGTGGATGGTGACCTACTAAGCTGGATGTGAGATGTGTGATATTGATTTTATGATGATATATATATATATATATATATATATATATCTGTGTGTGTGTGTGTGTGTGTGTGTGGAAAATGAGCAGGTCGTGACAGCTTGGTATCAGAGCCTAGGTTGCTAGGTTCTGTAGACTTTAGAATGCAGTAGAAACAATACCAGAGTTTAGGAAATGATTTGAAGTTTTGTTCTTTAGTCTATAGGCAGGACTTCCGTAGTAGTTTCTGTGTTTTTCCTAAGGTGACGATTTCAGGAAAACCATAGTAAGCTATTGTCGGGTTGTGTTCCTAGAATGTAGGACTAGGGATTAGAAATGAGTTGGAAATGTTGAGATAAGTGGTGAGGATAGGTGGGTAAAATATAAGGATAGGATTTTTGAGTTGCGTCTATTGTTTTAGGATGGATCCGAAAGGAAATAGTGCCCATGCCAGTGACAGTGACGGAGCAGGGCCATCAGGTGCAGCTGGGACCGACTTTGATGCAGTATTACGTAGCGTGGCTCAGCTGGTTATGGCTGAGATCGCCAGGAGCTCGAGGGAGCAGAGTGGCCCATCTACAAGCCATGGGTGCACCATAGAGAGAAGTTTTCGAAGATGAATCCTCCAGAGTTCTCAAGTGCAGTTGATCCTGTAGCCGCTGAGAACTGGATGTAGGAGACTGAGAAAATCTTGGTTGTATTGCAGTGTATTGAGGAACAGAGGGTCCTCTTTGCCACCTATAGATTGACAGGAGAGGCTGAGAGGTGGTGGACTGCGATAAGACTATTGGACCAGCAGAGGGTGACTCTGATAGCTATGACATGGGACCGGTTTAAAGATCTGTTCTTTGACAGATATTTTCCAGCTATTGTGAGGGACACTAAGGTAGAAGAGTTCCTAAGTCTGAAGCAGGGACAGCTATCCGTCCAGCAGTATGCAGCACGTTTTATCGAACTCTCTTGTTTCGCCCCATACATTGTTCCTGATGAGGTGAAGAAGGCGAGACAGTTTGAGAGAGGCTTGAGGCAAAGTATATTCAAGCAGGTAGTGGTGCTGCGGATCCAGGACTTTGCTGAGTTAGTTGATAAGGCAGCCTTGGCAGAGGTTGGTGAGCGACTTGATGCAGAGGAGCAGGGACTGAGGAAGAGATCTACATATACCGGCTACCAGCAGGGTCATGGACTGGGCCAGTGGAGAAGAGGAAACCATGGCAGTGGATGGAGACAGGAGACGGGAAGACGCAAGGTGCAGACAGGGCAGGGCCCTCCAGTTTGTCAGACATGCGGTAAGAGGCACTGGGGAGAATGCCGAGCTAGTGGTGTAGTGTGCTATCGCTGCGGTAGATCAGGGCATATAGTGTGAGATTGTCCAATTGGTATTCAAGAGAAGGCTTTGTCTGCCAATTTGATAGTGCTGGACATGCACGGGTTTGATGTTATATTTGGCATGGATTGGCTAGCAGCTAATTTTTCTAGCATAGATTGTCGTGCACAAGAAGTGATATTCAGATCTCTAGGGAAAGCAGAATTTAATTTCGTAGGGTCGCAAGTACAATCCCCGCCTCAGCTAGTTTCAGCTATTCAGGCCAGGAGACTATTACTGAGTGGGTGTCAGGGGTTTGTGGCTATGGTGAAAGAGATGTCAAAAAATGAATTGAAACTTACTAGCACACCTATAGTAAATGAGTTTACAGATGTTTTCCTAGATGAGTTACCAGGCTTGCCACCCGATCGAGAGGTAGATTTTTCCATAGATCTACTTCCAGGTATATCGCCTATTTCCAAAGGACCTTATCGAATGGCGCTAGTAGAGTTGGCAGAATTGAAGAATCAATTGCAAGATCTGCTTGATAAGGGCTTCATACGACCTAGTGTATCTCCGTGGGGAGCTCCTGTTCTATTTGTGGAGAAGAAAGACGGAACTATGAGGATGTGTATAGACTACAGGGAGATCAATAAAGTAACAATCAAGAACAAGTATCCTTAACCCCGTATCGACGATTTGTTTGACTAGCTCCAGGGTACACGGGTGTATTCGAAGATTGACCTCAGATCCGGCTACCATCAGGTGAAGGTGAAAGCAGAAGAGGTCTCGAAGATGGCCTTTAGGACCTGGTACGGGCATTACGAGTTTCTCGTTATGCCGTTTGGATTGACGAATGCTCCTGCGGTATTTATGGACTTGATGAACAGAGTCTTCCACCGATACCTAGACCAATTTGTTGTTGTTTTTATTGATGATGTACTGGTCTATTCAAGGAGCTATGAGGAGCATGAGACGCACTTAAGGCAGGTTTTGCAGACACTTTGGGAAAAGAAGTTGTACGCCAAGTTCAGTAAATGTGAATTTTGGCTGGAGAAGGTTGTGTTCTTAGGGCATTTTATCTCAAGAGATGGAATTTCTATAGATCCTAGTAAAATTGAGGCAGTAGTGCATTGGGCTAGACCGAGAAATGTCTAGGAGATCAGGAGTTTCTTAGGGCTAGCTGGCTATTATCGCCGTTTCGTTGAGGGATTCTCAACGTTGTCAAGACCTTTGACACGACTGACGAGGAAGAATGTCAGATTTGAGTAGGAAGATAGCTGTGAGCAGAGTTTTCAGGAGCTGAAGCAAAGATTAATCACAGCACCAGTATTGGTTATCCCATTTGGGGGTGAGGGGTATGTCATTTATAGTGATGCGTCTTTGAAGGGACTTGGCTGTGTATTGATGCAGCATGGCAGGGTAGTGGCGTATGCATCCAGACAACTGAAAGAATATGAGAAGAACTATCCTACCCACAAAAGTAGTGGTACATGCATTGAAAATTTGGAGGCATTATCTGTACGGCGAGCAGTGTGAGATTTTCTCTAACCACAAAAGTTTAAAGTATTTCTTTACGCAGAAGGAACTGAATAAGAGGCAGAAAAGGTGGTTGGAGTTGATTAAAGATTTTGATTGTACCATTAGTTATCACCCGGAGAAAGTGAACGTGGTAGCTGATGCGTTGAGTAGGAAATCTAGGGAGCCAGTATTGGCAGCTATGGGGATCTAGCATCCTTTCATGATGGATCTGGAGAAACTCGGCATAGAGTTTGTAGAGAGTGATCTTCCAGTATGTATTGCCAGCCTAGTGGTACAACCTACTCTGTAAGAAAGAATTAAAGTCGCTCAAAAGGAAGATCCAGTATCAGCAGAGGTGATATGCAGAGTACAGATGGGACAGGGGGAGGATTTTAGTATTGTAGATGACGGAGCTTTGCGGTTCTGTTCCTGATTATGCATTCCTGCCGATACATAGATCAGGAAGACTATTTTAGAAGAAGCTCACAGATCTTTATATAATCCGAGTAGTACGAAGATGTATAAAGATTTGCGAAAGTAGTACCGGTGGAGTGGTATGAAGAGGGAGCTCGCCGAGTATGTAGCGCAGTGTTTGACGTGCCAGCAGGTGAAAACTAAGCACCAGAGGCCGACAGGGCAGTTGCAGCCATTATTTATCCCGGAGTGGAAGTGGGATCACATATCGATGGACTTCGTGTCAAGACTGCCAAAGGCGTTGCATGGCCAAAATGCCATCTGAGTGATTCTTGATCGGTTAACAAAGACCGCCCACTTTATTCCTATCAAGATCAACTACTCTCTTAGCCGTTTGGCGGAGATTTACATTCAGGAGATAGTACATTCACATGGGGTGCCTATATCTATTGTGTCGGATCGAGACCCACGATTCACATCACGATTTTAGAGGAGTCTGCAGAAGGCTCTGGGGTCTCAGTTATCGTTTAGTACGGCATTCCATCCTCAGTCAGACGGGCAGACTGAGAGGACGATACAGA
This sequence comes from Malania oleifera, assembly GCF_029873635.1. NCBI lineage: Eukaryota > Viridiplantae > Streptophyta > Magnoliopsida > Santalales > Ximeniaceae > Malania > Malania oleifera. Next base: position 86,401,969 of record NC_080428.1, on the reverse strand, counting down.
TATTAAAGGACAATGTTCAAAGAGTGTGTACTAGACTTTGGGGGTAGTTGGACTCAGTTCATGCCGCTGGTAGAGTTCACGTATAATAACAGTTATCAGTCTAGCATTGGCATGACACCATTTGAGGCTCTGTATGGTAGGAGATGCCATTCTCCTTTGTTTTGGGATGAAGTGGGTGAGTGGCGAGTTGTGGGGTCAGACCTTGTGCAGCAAGCGCATGATAAGGTTCGGCTTATCAGAGACAGGATTAGTGCAGCTCAAAACCGACAGAAAAGTTACGCTGACCATCACCGTAGGAATTTAGAGTTTGATGTGGGTGATCACGTATTTTTGAAGATACCTCTGATGAAAGGGGTTATGCGTTTGGGAAGAAGGGTAAACTTAGTCCTAGGTTTATCGATCCATTTAAGATTCTAGATAAAGTGGGATCGGTAGCCTACAGGTTAGCTTTGCCACCTGTGTTGTCCAGGATCCACACTGTACTCCATGTGGCTATGTTGAGAAAATACATTCCAGATCCTTCTCATATCATCAGTTATGATAAGTTGGAGCTTGGTGATTCACTAGGATATGAGGAGGTACTAGTACAGATTCTGGATAGGAAAGTACATAAGCTATGTAATAAGAAAATTCCTCAGTTAAAGGTTTTTTGGAGGAATCATGCGATAGTAGAGGCTTCTTGGGAATTCGAAGAGCAGATGAGACAGAGATATCCATATCTATTCCAAGAAAGTTGATGGGATAAAATGCAAGTAGTTAGGTAGTTTCTTTTGTAGGTACATGTAATGGTTTAATTAGTGTAGAATTTTAGTTTTGGGAGAATGGTTTTTTTTTATATATGTAATCTTCCAAGACTCGAAATGTAACCACAGTAATCCTCCGCCATAAGTGAGGGTAGGTAATAAAATAAGTAGACCTTTTTTTGCTGATTAAAGGATGGCGAGTTACGGGAACAGTAAATTTCGAGGACGAAATTCTTTTAAGGGGGGAGGAATGTAGTAACCGAGAAAAATAAATTTTTTTAAAAAATAAAATAATAATAATAATAATAAAATTAATTAATTAAATTAACAAGTAAAATGAATAGTATGATAAGGAAATATATATATATATATATATATATATATATATAAATTGGTACAAGCTTCTCCAAGAAGCTTTACTTGAATTAGTAATTATTATTATTATTATTATATATATATGATTGCACAAGCTTCTCCAAGAAGCTTGCTTTAATTTTGGAAGTGCAACGAAGTTAGATTTCAACTCAAATCCAGGGTAAGGCTTTATACTCAATATTTGAATTTTTGACAGTTGAAAAAAGTGATATACGCGTTGAAATATTAAAGTTTAATACTGGGAGTTTTCGTTTCTTGGGGTGTTGATTGGTAACTTTGGGAATTATCCCTAAGTTGAGGTAAGACTTTTTAAGCCGAATTTGACTTAGTAGTAGTTATAGAAAATGTTGTGCGTACGAAATTACTGAACTTTAATTCTGCGAATTTTCATTTTCAAGGTGTTGAGTTGAGAACCTTGTGGGTACGGGGAAGATTTTCTTAGGGGCTTTTCAGGAATCAGGTAAGGGGATAAACTAAATTTATTTTGTTTTGAGAAAATATATGTGTATATATATATTTAGCATATGATTTTCGGAAAATGTATATATATTTTATATTTGTAAAATACTATGAAAATGATCGTATGATTGAATATATGAAAATCCGTTTGTGTGGCATGAGTATAAAATGTATGAAAATCTATTTTCTGGGAATGTGATTATGGCATGAGTTTTTATGATGGGAAAACCGGCGTACGGGCCGAGATATTTCTATATGTATATATGATTTGCCAGCATACGGGCCGTGCTATGTGGATAAGATTTGCCAACGTACAGGCTGTGCTATGTGATTTGTCGACATACGGGCCGAGCTATATGATTTGCTAGCGTACGGGCTGTGCTATGTGGTTTGCCGGCATACGGGCCGAGCTATGTGATTTGCCAGCGTACGGGTTGTGCTATGTGATTTGCCGACGTACAGGTCGAGCTATGATAAAATGTGTAATTCCGGCGTACGGGCCGATGATTTTCATGAAATATGTATATCTAAAAAATGATATAATTGATTTGATAATTATTGATATGAGATATCCATGTATCACGATTTTAGTATAGGTATATGATATCAGAACCTGATTGGCTTGGTCTAGGCTAGCACTTGCACGGTACCATTGCTATGTGTCCATGGTCCTTGTGATTATAATATCTGTGTTAACGTCGCTGTACGAAGTGGTGTGAGATTGGATGGTCGATGTGGTTATTTTCAAGAAGTGTGCTGTTATCGCCCCCAGTGTACAGACCAGTCTGGGTAGACCCATCGGACCTACCGACTACTGTTTGACTTGGCAGTGGTCAGCCAACCATTGTCAGGTCCCGCCTTCGGGCCACACAACCCAGTCATGTGGGGGTAATACATGACAACAACCAGCTAACCTACCAGGATTATTTTATATTATCATTATTATGAGATGAGATATGTTATGAAAATGCAGTATGTTCTGCCATGTTTTGATTTATATATAAGTTTTCCCAGATTTGATAAACAGTACTGAATTTGTTATATATGGTATATGTAGAACACAGATTACTCATGTTGCCACACACTAGTATTAGTTTATTTTCCCTTACTGAGAGGTGTCTCACCCCTAAATCTTATTAACTTTTCAAGAACCCTAGATAGGAGAGCGAAAAAATCCCCGCTGATCTAGAGTTGTCAGTTTACCCTTTTTGAAAGGTAAGTTTTGTAAGGACAGTTAGATTTTGTGGGGAAAAGTCCCTAGATGATTTTTGGGATGTATATATGGAAATACTGGGGACTATAGCAACTTTGGTATATTGTAAAATATGGTATTGAGATGTACATTATTGTATGTGTTCTGCTGCTAGGGCTTCTGCTATATGTTCTGATATATCCCTGGTACCCAAGGGTCCAGGTGGATGGTGACCTACTGAGCTGGAATGTGAGATGTGCGATATTGATTTTATGATGATATTATATTAAAAAAATGTTGAAAAATGAGCAGGTCGTGACAAGCCTAGTTTGTAAGAAGTATGAGATTGATATCCTTGATATCAGATTATAATAACAACCAAAATAACATGCAAAATGTACACCAACAGAATACAAAGTTTGAAAATCATACAGCCTAATTTGTTGGAAGCATGGAATTGATATCCTTAATATCCTTAACACCCTCCCTCAAATTGGAGGGTAAGGAACATACCAACAATTTGTCACGCAAAATACAAAATCAATAAGCAGTGTGGCCTTTGGTGAAGATATCTGCAACTTGATTGTGGGTATTAACATTGTCACGACCTGCACATTTTCCACAATTTTTTTTTTATAATAATAATATCATCATAGAATCAATACCACACGTCTCACATCCAGCTCAGTAGGTCACAATCCACTTGGACCCGTGGGTACCAAGAATATATCTAAACATACAGCAGAAGCCCTAGCAGCAGAAGGCATACAATCTTATATATATCATCATATCATGCATTACAACACCAGAGTTACTATAAACACTATATCTCATATACACATCTCAAAAATCACATCTAGGGACATTCCCTGCAAAATCTAACTGTCCCTACAAAATCTTACCCTTCAAAAAGGGTAGGTATATAGTACTATATCAGCGGGGCTTTTCCCGCTCTCCTATCTGGGGCTCCTGAAAAGTTAATAGAATTTAGGGGTGAGACACCTCTCAGTAAGGGAAATAAACTAATACTAGTGTGTGACAATATGAGTATTCTGTATTCAACATATATCATATATAACATGTTCAGTATTGTTTATAAAATCTGGGAAAACTTATATATAAATCAAAACATGGCAGAACATACTGCATTTTCATAACTCATCTCATAATAATAATAACATAAAACAATTTTGGTAGGTTAGTTGGCTGTTGTCATGTATTACCCCCACATGACTGGGTTGTGTGGCCCGAAGGTGGGACCTGACAATGATTGGCCAACCACTGTCAAGTCAAACAGTAGTCTGTAGGTTCGATGGGTCTACCCAGACTGGTCCGTACACCAGGGGCGATAACAGCACACTTCTTGAAAATAACCACATCGACCATTCAATCTCACACCACTCCGTACAGCGGCGTTAACACAGATATCATGATCACGAGGACCATGGACACATAGCAATGGTACCGTGCAAGTGCTAGCCTAGACTAAGCCAACCAGGTTATGATATCATATACCTATACTAAAAATCGTGATACATGGATATCTCATATCAATAATTATCAAATCAATCATATCATTTTTCACATATACATATTTCATGAAAATCATCAGCCCGTACGCCAGAATTACATATTTTATCATAGTTCGGCCCGTACGCCGGTAAATCACATAGCACAGCCTGTATGCTAGCAAATCACATAACTCGGCCCGTACGCCGGCAAACCACATAGCACAACCCGTACACTAGTAAATCACATAGCTCGGCCCGTACGCCGGCAAGTCATATATACATATAAAAATATCTCGGCCCGTACGCCAGTTTTCTTATCATAAAAACCCGTGCCATAATCACATTCCTAGAAAACAATTTTTCATACATTTTATACTCATGCCACACAAACGGATTTTCATATATTCAATCATACGATCATTTTCATAGTATTTTGCAAATATAGAACATATATATAAATATATATACATTTTCTGCAAATCAGATGCTAAATATATATATATACATATATATTTTCTCAAAATAAAACTAGTTTAGTTTATTCCCTTACCTGATTCCTGAAAAGCCCATAAGAAAATCTTCCCTGTACCCACAGGGTTCTCAACTCAACACCCTGAAAATGAAAACTCCAAGAATTAAAATTCAGTATTTTCGTACGTACAATATTTTCTATAACTACCACTAAGTCAAATTCGGTTTAAAAAGTCTTACCTCAACTTAGGGATGATTCCCAACGTTCCCAATCAACACCCCTCGAAACGAAAACTCCCAATATTAAACTTTAATATTTCAACGTGTATAACACTTTCTTCAATTGTCAAAAATCCAAATATTGAGTATAAAGCCTTACCCTGAATTTGGGATGAAATCCAACTTCGTTTTCCTGACAATCCGCTCCGGTAGACTTGTAGATAACTTCGCCAAAAGCGTCGTGGTGGCTTCGGTTTGTTGATCCGGCGTAAAACTGGCCCGGAATCGAAGAGAGAGAGAGAGAGAGAGAGAGAGAGTTGTAGGAGAGAGAGAGAGCACTTCCAAAATTAAAGCAAGCTTCTTGGAGAAGCTCTTGCAATCATATATATATATATATATATATATATATATAATAATTACTAATTAAAGTAAAGCTTCTTGGAGAAGCTTGTACCACTTTATATATATATATACCTTTAACTTATATATATATTACATATATATCATAATAACTTATTTATATATATATATATATATATATGTTTCAATATACATATATATATATATATATATATTTCCTTATCATACTATTCATTTTACTAGTTACTTTAATTATTTTATTTTATTTTATTTATTTTATTTTATTATTTTATTTTTTTAAAATTTTTTTTTTCCAGTTACTACATTCCTCCCCCCTTAAAAGAATTTCGTCCTCGAAATTTACTATTCCCATAACTCGCCATCCTTTAATCAGGAAAAATGGTCTATTCATTTTATTACCTACCCTCACTTATGGTGGAAGATTACCGTGGTTATATTTCGAGTCTTGGAAGATTACATATACAAAAGAAAACCATTCTCCCAAAATTAAAATTTTATACTAATTAAACCATTACATGTACCTGCAAAAGAAATTACCTAACTACTTGCATTTTATCCCATCAACTTTCTTGGAATAGATACGGATATCTCTATCTCATCTGCTCCTTGGATTCCCAAGAAGTCTCTTCTACCGCATGATTCCTCCACAAAACCTTTACCTGAGGAATTTTCCTATTACGTAGCTTATGTACTTTCCTATCCAGAATCTGTACTCGTACTTCCTTATATCCCAATGAATCACGAAGCTCCAACTCATCATAACTGATCATATGAAAAGGATCTGGAACGTATTTCCTCAACATAGCCACGTGGAATACGTCGTGGATCCTGGACAACACAGGTGGCAAAACTAGCCTGTAGGCTACCGATCCCACTTGATCTAGAATCTCAAATGGACCGATAAACATAGGACTAAGTTTACCCTTCTTCCCAAAGCGCATAACCCCTTTCATCGAAGCTATCTTCAAAAATACGTAATCACCCACATCAAACTCTAAATTCCTGCGGCGATGGTCAGCGTAACTTTTCTGTCGGCTCTGAGTTGCACTAATCCTGTCTCTGATAAGCCAAACCTTATCACGCGCTTGCTGCACAAGGTCTGGCCCCACAACTCACCGCTCACCCACTTCATCCCAAAACAAAGGAGAACGACATCTCCTACCGTACAGAGCCTCAAATGGTGTCATGCTAATGCTAGACTGATAACTGTTATTATACGCGAACTCTACTAGCGGTATAAACTGAGTCCAACTACCCTAAAGTCTAGTACACACGCTTTGAGCATGTTCTCTAATATCTGTATCGTCCTCTCAGTCTACCCATCTGACTGAGCATGGAATATCGTATTAAACAATAACTGAGACCCCAGAGCCTCCTGCAGACTCCTCTAAAATCGTAATGTGAATCGTGGCTCTCGATCCGACACAATAGATATAGGCACCCCATGAGAATGTACTATCTCCTGAATGTAAATCTCCGCCAAACGGCTAAGGGAGTAGCTAATCTTGATAGGAATAAAGTGGGCGGTCTTTGTCAACCGATCAAGAATCACCCAGATGGCATTCTTGCCATGCAACACCGTCGGCAGTCCTAACACGAAGTCCATTGATATGTGATCCCACTTCCACTCCGAGATAAATAACGGCTGCAACTGCCCTGCCGGCCTTTGGTGCTCAGCTTTCACCTGCTAGTACGTCAAACACTGCGCTACATACTCGGCGATCTCCCTCTTCATAAAACTCCACCAGTACGACTCTCGCAGATCTCTAAACATCTTCATACTACCGGAATGAACTGTATACAAAGATCTGTGAGCTTCCTCTATAATGGTCTTTCTGATCTCAGTATCGGCAGGAACACATAATTTGGAACGGAACTGCAAAGCTCCGTCATCTGCAATACTGAACTCCTCCCCCTGCCCACTCTGTACTCTGTCTATCACCTTTGCTAATTCTGGATCCTCCTTTTGAGCGGCTTTAATTCTTTCCTGTAGAGTAGGCTGTACCACCAGGCTGGAAATACATACTAGGAGCTCTCTCTACTAACTCTATGCCGAGTGTCTCTAGATCCATCATGATCGGATGCTAGATCCCCATAGCCGCCAACACTGGCTCCCTGGATTTCCTGCTCAACGTATCAGCTACCACGTTCGCTTTCCTTGGGTGATAACTGATGGTACAATCAAAATCCTTAGTCAGCTCCAACCACCTTCTCAATCTCATATTCAGTTCCTTCTGCATGAAGAAATAATTTAAACTCTTGTGGTCGAAGAAAATCTCACACTATTCGTCGTACAGATAATGCCTCCAAATTTTCAATGCGTATACTACTGCAGCTAATTCAAGATCATGTGTAGGGTAGTTCTTTTCATATTCTTTCAATTGCCAGGACGCATACGCCACTACCCTACCATGTTGCATCAACACACAGCCAAGTCCCTTCAAAGACGCATCACTGTAGTTAGTATAGCCCTCACCCCCAGATGGAATGACTATTACTGGTGCTGTGACTAACCTTTGCTTCAGCTCCTGAAAACTTTGCTCACAGCTGTCGTCCCACTCAAACCTGACATTCTTCCTCGAATAGACTATTACATCATCAATAAACACAACAACAAACTGGTCTAGGTATCGATGAAAGACTCTGTTCATCAAATCCATAAATATCGCAAGAGCATTTGTCAATCCAAACGGCATAACAAGAAACTCGTAATGCCTGTACCGGGTCCTGAAGGCCGTCTTCGAGACGTCTTCTACTTTCACTTTCACCTGATGGTAGCCGGATCTAAGGTCAATCTTCGAATACACCCGTGTACCCTGGAGCTGGTCAAACAAATCGTCAATACGGGGTAAAGGATACTTGTTCTTGATGGTCACTTTATTAATCTCTCTGTACTTTATACACACCCTCATAGTCCCGTCTTTCTTCTTCACAAATAGAACAGGAGCTCCCTACGGAGATACACTGGGTCGTATGAAGCCCTTATCAAGTAGATCTTGCAATTGATTCTTCAATTCTGCCAATTCTACTAGCGCCATTCAATAAGGTACTTTGGAAATAGGCGATGTACCTGGAAGTAGATCTATAGAAAAATCTACCTCTCGATCGGGTGGCAAGCCTAGTAACTCATCTGGGAAAACAATTGTAAACTCCTTTACTACAGGCGTGCTAGCAAGTTTCAATTCATTTTCTGACATCTCTTTCAAGACAGCCACAAACCCATGACACCCACTCAGTAGTAGTCTCCTGGCCTGAACAGCTGAAACGAGCTAAGGCGAGGATTGCACTCGCGACCCTACGAACTTGAATTCTGCTTCCCCTGGAGATCTAAATATCACCTCTCGTGCTAGGCAATCTATGCTGGCAAAATTGGCCGCTAGCCAATCCATGCCAAATATAACGTCAAATCCGTGCATGTCCAGCACTATCAAATCGACAAACAAAGCCTTCCCTTGAATACCAACTGGACAATCTCAAAGTACCCTACTACATCTTACTACTGACCTAGTCGGTGTAGATACCAACAGTTCAACATCTAATAATTGTGTTTCAGCCCCACATAATTTAACACACCCCGAAGACATAAACGAGTGTGTAGCTCCTAAATCAAATAATGCAATAACTTTAAAAGAAAGCATAATAACCATACCTATCACTACGTCACTTGAAGTCTCAGCCTCACTTGGTGTCAGAGTAAATACCCTAGCTGGTGCCGTATTCCTTTACTAGCCCCCACGTGGCGCCTGATAGCCTCCTCGATGTGGTATAGGAGCTGGAATTGCATCTGGTGGGGTAGGGCAGTCTCGTACCATGTGCCCCGATCTACCACAACGGTAACACACCATACCACCAGCTCGACACTCCCCCCAGTGCCTCCTACCACAAGTCTGACAGACTGGAGGACTCTGCCTTGTCTACACCTCGCGTCCTCCCGTCTCCTGTCTCCATCCTCTGCCAAGGCTGCCCTGTCAACTAACTCAACAAAGTCCTAGATTCACAGCACCACTACCTACTTGAATATATTCCGCCTCAAGCCCCTCTCAAACTGCCTCGCCTTCCTCACCTCATTAGGAACAATAAACGGGGCGAAACGAGAGATCTCAATAAAACGTGCTGCATACTGCTGGACGGATAACTGTCCTTACTTTAGACTCAGGAACTCTTCTACCTTAGCCTCCCCGAAAATAGCCGAAAAATACCTATCAAAGAACAAATCTTTAAACCGGTCCCATGTCATAGCTATCAGAGTCACCTTCCGCTGCTCCAATAGCCTCACCGCAGCCCACCACCTCTCAGCCTCTCCTATCAATCTATAGGTGGCAAAGAGGACCCTATATTCCTGAATACACTGCAGTACAGCCAAGATTTTCTCAATCTCTTGCATCCAGTTCTCAGCGGCTATATAATCAACTCCACCTGAGAACGCCAGAGGATTCATCTTCGTAAATTTCTCTATAGTGCACCTATGGTTTGCAGATGGACCACTCTGCTCCCTCAAGCTCCTAGCGATCTTAACTATAACCTGCTGTGTCACGTTACGTAATATGGCGTCCGAGTCGGTCCCAGCTGCACCTGATGGTCTTGCTCCATCACTGCCACTCGCATGGGCACTATTTCCTTCTAGATCCATCCTGGAAAATAGCAGCTGCAATTCAGTAATCCTATCCTCATAATTTACCCACCTATTCTCACCACTTATCTCAACATTTCTAACTCATTACTAATCCCCAATCCAACATTCTAGGAACACAACCCGACAATAGTTTACTATGGTTTTCATAAAATCGTCACCTCAGGAAAAACACAGAAACTACCACGGAAGTCCTGCCTCTAGACTGTAGAACAAAACCTCAAATCCTTTCCTAAACTCTAGTATTGTTCCTGCTGCACTCTAAAGTCTACAAAACCTAGCAACCTAGGCTCTGATACCAAGCTGTCACGACCTGCTCATTTTCCACATATTTTTTTTATAATAATAATATCATCATAGAATCAATGCCACGCATCTCACATCCAGCTCAGCAGGTCACAATCCACCTAGACCCATGGGTACCAGGGATATATCAGAACATACAGCAGAAGCCTTAGCAGCAAAAAGCATACAATCTTATATATATTATCATATCATGCATTACAACACCAGAGTTACTATAAACACTATATCTCATATACACATCTCAAAAATCACATCAAGGGACATTCCCCGCAAAATCTAATTGTCCTTACAAAATCCTACCCTTCAAAAAGGGCAGGTATACAGTACTATATCAGTAGGGCTTTTCCCGCTCTCATATCTGGGGCTCCTGAAAAGTTAATAGAATTTAGGGGTGAGACACCTCTCAGTAAGGGAAATAAACTAATACTAGTGTGTGACAATATAAGTATTTTGTGTTCAACATATATCATACATAACATGTTCAGTACTGTTTATAAAATATGGGAAAACTTATATATAAATCAAAACATGGCAGAACATACTGCATTTTCATAACATAACTCATCTCATAATAATAATAACATAAAACAATCCTGGTAGGTTAGCTGGCTGTTGTCATGTATTACCCCCATATGACTGGGTTGTGTGACCCGAAGGAGAGACTTCACAATGGTTGGCCGACCACTGCCAAGTTAAATAGTAGTCTGTAGGTCCGATGGATCTACCCAGACTGGTCCGTACACCAAGAGCGATAACAGCACTCTTCTTGAAAATAACCACATCGACCATCCAATCTCACACCACTCCGTACAACGGCGTTAACACAGATATCATGATCACGAGGACCATGGACACATAGCAATGGTACAGTGCAAGTGCTAGCCTAGACCAAGCCAACCAGATTCTGATATCATATACATATACTAAAAATCGTGATACATGGATATCTCATATCAATAATTATCAAATCAATCATATCATTTTTCACATATACATATTTCATGAAAATCATCGGCCCGTATGCCGGAATTACACATTTTATAATAGCTCGACCCGTACACCGGCAAATCACATAGTACAACTTGTACGCAGGCAAATCACATAGCTCGGCTCGTACGCCGGCAAATCACATAGTACAGCCCGTACGCTGGCAAATCTCATCCACATAGCACGGCTCATACGCCTGCAAATCATATATATATATAAAAATACCTCCACCCGTACGCCGGTTTTCCCATCATAAAAACCCGTGCCATAATCACATTCCCAGAAAACAGTTTTTCATACATTTTATACTCATGCCACACAAACGGATTTTCATATATTCAATCATACGATCATTTTCACAATATTTGGCAAGTATAAAACATATATATAAATATATATACATTTTTCGCAAATCAGATGCTAAATATATATATATATATATATATATATACACATATATTTTCTCAAAACAAAAATAGCTTAGTTTATCCCCTTACTTGATTCCTGAAAAGCCCATAAGAAAATCTTTCCCGTACCCACAGGGTTCTCAACTCAACACCCTGAAAATGAAAACTCGCAGAATTAAAGTTCAGTATTTTCGTACGTACAACATTTTCTATAACTGTCACTAAGTCAAATTCGGCTTAAAAAGTCTTACCTCAACTTAGGGATGATTCCCAACATTCTCAATCAACACCCCTCGAAACGAAAACTCCTAGTATTAAACTTTAATATTTCAACGTGTATATCACTTTCTTCAACTGTCAAAAATCCATATATTGAGTATAAAACCTTACCCTGGATTTGGGATGAAATCCAACTTCGTTTTCCTGACGATCCGCTCCGGCAAACTTATAGAGAACTTCGCCAGGAGCGTTGTGGTGGCTTCGGTTTGTCAATCCGGCGTAAAACTGGTCCGGAATCGAAGAGAGAGAGAGAGAGAGAGAGAGAGAGAGAGAGAGAGCACTTCCAAAATTAAAGCAAGTTTCTTGGAGAAGCTTGTGCAATATATATATATATATATATATATATTAATATAATAATAATTACTAATTAAAGCAAAGCTTCTTGGAGAAGCTTGTACCACTTTATATATATATATATATATATATATATATATATATATATACCTTTTGTAACGACCCAAAATTTTTAAATGGAATTTGAATAATAAGGAGAGAGGGAAATAGAAATAGAAACAGAAGGAGGTCGTAGACTTCGTCGACGAATGCTCCACGTTCATCGACGACATTGCATTTTAAAAGGGAAAAAAAAGGGGGGGTTTCAGGGCTTCGTCAACGAATCCCCTATACTCATCAACGAAGACTGAATTTTGTCGACGAATAAATACCAGGAGGGGTCTTGGAGCAGACAGAATTTTGTCGACGAGGACTGAATTTTGTCGACAAAATTAGTGAGAATTCGTTGACGAAGGTCGGACTCATCGACATAATCCCCTGTATATATATATATGTGTAAAAATACGATTTTTATGTCATTTGAACGCTCCTCTCTCTCTCTCTCTCCTCTCTCTCTCTCTCCTTCGGCCCTCTCACTCTCTCTCTTCGATTTTGGCCCAGCCAGTCGCCGGATCGAAGATTTGAGGCTACCACGACGCTCCTGGCGGAGTTCTCTACAAGTTTACCGGAGTGGATCGTTGGGAAAACGAAGTTGGAAATCATCCTTGAGTTGAGATAAGGCTTTTTAAGCCAAATTAGACTTTATGGTAGTTATAAAAATTGATATACGCATGAAAATACGGATATTTAATACTAGGAGTTTTGAATTTCAGGGAATTGAGTAGGAAATCATACGAGGGTTAGGCTAGGAAATTCTAGGGGCTTTCTCAGTAGCCAGGTAAGGGAATAAACTAACGCAGTTATTTTCCATGCAAGTTAAGATTAATTATGAGCACATTTATTTTCAGAAAAATCTATGCTATATTTATTTATCACATATGAAATGTATGTTTGGAAAATACTGCTATTATGATTAAAATGTATATGTACGTACGAGATGCCAGAAATGATGGTTTTAGAATATGAAGCATGACTTTAAACGGCATATGTGCGGCATGAACATTACCTTTATATGAAGTGAATCATAATATGAATGATTTTACGAGCAAAGCATATTTTCAAGTATTTTGAAACGATGAGATATATTGTGATGGTTTCGACGATTATATGATGAACGATGTATTTTCAGAATGAATATACCGGAAACGATTTTTGGCGCGAGGCCACATCTATGTTATCGGCACGAGGTTGTATTTATATTTTGGCACGAGGCCATACTTATATTTTCAGCGCGAGGCCGTATCTATGTTTTCGGCACGAGGCCGTGATGATGTTATGTATGATCATGTATTATATGTTATTACAACCAGGATGTTAGTTTAGTTCATACCAGGAGCTCGGTACTGTAGCTATGGGTAGTTTAGATTTTGGCACGAGGCCATATTAGTGCTAACCATTCCATGAGGGGATGGGAGATGGATAGACGATGTGGCTTTCAGTAGAGTGTGGACGTCCACCTGGCAGTCCGGAGCAGGGTGTGGCGGGCCCATCATACTTACAGACATATTTGACTCGGCAGTGGTCGGCCAGCCATTGTCGGGTCCCTCCTTCGGGCTGCACAACCCGTCATCGGGGGTAATACATGACATTAGCTAGCTATTCATCTTGGATATGTTTTCAGTACTATTACAGTTATAACGGATGCTTATGTAAGTTATGATTTATTAACAAATACGAAAGTACATGATTATTCAGTATGATATGATGAACGTTTTTCCGATATATGAGTTATACTGTATATGTAAAATGCATTAAATGTTCATGTTGCCACACAACTGTATTTAGTTTATTTTCTCTTACTGAGAAGTGTCTCACCCCCAACATTAATTTATTTTTCAGGAAACCTAGAGAAACCGGCGGGTCAAGGCCGTCGTTGAGTGAGTGAAGCTTCCTTACTAGAAGGGTAAGCGTTAAACTAGGATCAGGAAATTATGTTATATTGTCCTAGTGTCATTTTGATATTTTGAGGGTTGTTTATATGTACAGTACTGGGAGATGTAGTAAACTCTGGTATTATGTTTCTAGTAATATGTTTTATGGATGGATGTTTGGAATTTTTATGTTTACTGCTGCTAGGTTTTCCGCTATGTATGATAGGTGTCCCCGTACCCACGGGTTCGGGTTGACTATTTTTATCCATAAAATGACATTTTATATTTAGAAATTGAGGGACGTTACACCTTTAACTTATATATATATATATATATATATATATTACATATATATCATAATAACTTTTATATATATATATATATATATATTTCCTTATCATACTATTCATTTTACTTGTTAATTTAATTATTTTATTTTATTTTATTATTTTATTATTATTTTATTTTATTTTTTTAAAATTTTATTTTTCCCTGTTACTACAAGCATAATGAACAAACACATTTTTGTTAACCATTTTCTCTCTAATAAAATGATAATCAAGTTTGATATGCTTAGTTCGAGCATGGAAAATAGGATTAGAGGTCAAAACTATAGAAGCCTCCCGAGTATATATGGAAGGAGAACGAGGTAATGAATTGAGTAAAAGTGGGATTAAGACCCCCAATAATAAAAGAGATGATATTGTCATCATCAACTGGCTTTCCAATAGCAGATAATTGATTAGCCAAGAACATGGCTTCGAATAGATAAGAAGCACAGGTCTTAAAACTTTGTTGGAGGTTTTGTAGTTGACGTTTCAAATGGAAAATTTGGGACTTCGACTAAGAATCAAGGGATTGCCATGTAGTGACCTCAATTTCATTAATAGAAAATGTAACATAATATATGGAAAAGTCAACCCGAACCCGTGGGTAATGGGTACACCTATCAATCTTAGCGAAAACCTAAACAGCAGTAAACATAAAATCTAAAACATTCATCCATAAAGCATAATACCAGAGTTTACTACACATCATAAAACTGTATTTTTATACTTCCCCATATACATCAAAATAACTCTAAGGTCAAACACAAAATAATTCGGATCCTAGTACAACATCTTACCCTCCTAGTGGGGTAATATTCCTAACTTAACGGCGGCCACGACCCGCCGGTCACTCAAGGTCTCTTGAAAAATATATTAATGCTGGGGGTAAGACACTTCTCATTAAGGGAAAATAAACTAAATACAGCTGTGTGACAACATGAATATTTAGTGCAATTATACATATATAGTACATTTCATAAATAGAAAAACATTCATTATATCATACTGAATAATCATATATTTTCATATTTGCTAATAACTCATAACATACATAAAACATCT
Source organism: Malania oleifera (assembly GCF_029873635.1). Lineage (NCBI taxonomy): Eukaryota > Viridiplantae > Streptophyta > Magnoliopsida > Santalales > Ximeniaceae > Malania > Malania oleifera. The sequence continues at coordinate 86,386,354 of NC_080428.1, read as the reverse complement.
GTTGTAACTGTAATACTGAAAACATACCTAGGATGAATAGCTAGCTAATGTCATGTATTACCCCCTATGACGGGTTGTGCAGCCCGAAGGCGGGACCTGACAATGGCTGGCCAACCACTGCCGAGTCAAATATGTCTATAAGTACGATGAGCCCTCCACACCCTGGTCCGGACTGCCAGGTGGACATCCACACTCTACTGAAAGTCACATCGACTATCCATCTCCCACCCCCTCGTGGGGTGGTTAGCACTAATCTGAACATAGATATCTGATCTATATAGCAACGGTACCGAGCTCTTGAACTGAACTAAACTAACATCCGGGTTCTGATAACATATAGTATATGATCATATATATCATCATTACGGCCTCGTGCCGAACATATCGTAATAACGGCCTCGCGCCGAACATAACATAATTACGGCCTCGTGCCGAATATAACATAATTACAGCCTCGTGTCGAACATATCATAATTACGGCCTCGTGCCGAACATAACATAATTACAGCCTTGTGTAGAACATAACATAATTACATGGCCTCGTGCCCAAATTATTTCAGGTATGTACATTCTGAAAATAAATCAATTATCATGTATTCGTCAAAATCATCATAACATAACATATCTTTTCATAATACCTGAAAACTTACTTTGCTCATATAATCTTCCATATCATAATACGTTTCACATAAAATAATATTCATGCCACACATGGGCTATATAAAATCATACTTCTTATTCTAAAATCGTAATTCTCTAGCATCTCATATATACATACACATTTCAACATAATAGCAGTATTTCCCAAACGTACATTTCATCCATAATATACAAATGTAACATATGCTTTTCTAAAAATAAATTTACTCATAATTAATAATAATTTGCATGAAAAGTAACTGCTTGAGTTTATTCCCTTACCTAATTAATAATAATTTGCATGAAAAGTAAATGCTTGAATTTATTCTCTTACCTGGCTACTGAGAAAGCCCCAAAAATATCCTAACCTAACCCCCGTAGGATTTTCTAATCAATACCCTAAAACTGAAAACTCACAGTACTAAACTTCACTATTTTCAAGCATGCATCATTTCCTATAACTACCATAAGATCAAATTTGACTTAAAAAATCTTACCTCAACTTAGAGATGATTTCCAACTAACTTTCACCAACGATCCGCTCTAGCAGATTTGGAGAGAACTTCCCCAGGAGCGTCGTGGTGACTTCGGATTGTCGATCCGGTGTAAATATGGCCCAAAATTGATGAGAGAGAGAGAGAGAGAGAAAGAGAGAGAGAGAGCCGAAATGGAGAGAGAGAGGTCGAAGGTTGCTTAATAATGAAGTTAAAAATCGGATTTTTGATATATATAGAACTGGATTCGTCGACGAACCATGTCATTCGTCGACGAATCCTTCAATAATTTTGTCGACGAATTTCAATCCTTGTCGACGAAATTCAGTCAGGTCAAAACTCTCTCGGTATTTCTTCGTTGATGAAATTCAATCTTCGTCGACGAATTCTCTTAAGCCCTCGTCGATGAATCTCCTGTATTCGTCGACGAAGTCGACTCCCTCCTTCTGTTACCGTTTCCATTTTCCCTCCTCTTATTATTTAAATTCCATTATTATCGGGGTTGTTACATTTGCCAAAAATGACGTATACAAATCATAGAGAGAAGACACAAGCAAAGGACAAATAGAGGAGATGATCCAACCTAGTAGAAGTTGGTCACAACTCTGCCAACTAATGTAAGCTGAATTCACAAACTCACTTTTGGTAACATTATCGTCAACAAACATAACAGGAGAAGGGTTAGAGTCATCAATAAAATCAAGCAGACTGTGACTCTTGAAGATATGTTTAAATTGAGCAGCCCACACAAGATTGTTTGTTTCATCAAGTTTGATAGAGACAAGTTGCGTTGGATTGGGCAAAATAAAATTGGATTTGGAGGAGGAGCCAGACTTGGTCATGTTTAAAAAAATGGAAGCGGGATCTTAAAGAGTAAGCTAGATAAGCTCCAAAACCATGAAATATAATAGAAAGGAAAGCTAGTTTTGGCGAGATACCAAAAATGTGTATGTAATACCCCAACTCCCCCCCCCCCCAAACCCCGAAGGGTCTGGGATATTTACTTTTTACTATTGATTTATAGCAGAAGTAAATAAACTCAATTATTATTAAACCAGAGTGCTAATTATCCATATTACAATCATTTATTTCAAAAAAATAAAAATTACACAAGCATAAATATCTGGCATCATACTAATATTTCTAATCAATCTTTATTTTTCTAATCCCCACCCGCATGCTTGCTAAGTCTGATTTCCGACATGCGCTTCAGAGTTATTTGAAATAAAAATATGATTGGAGTGAGACGACACTCAGTAAGTAAATAAGATTATTATTAGTATGTGGTCAAAATGAGTTTTTTTTTTTAAAAATTTTGTAAAAACAATATTTAATACTATAACTTCAAAACTACTTCTAGAATAAATATAAATTTAAAAATTACTACATAAAACTTTTACCATCAATTACAACAGTAAATTTTATAATCATATACTATAATTGTTAAATTAAACTTTTAACTTTAAAACTGTAAAAATATTTAATGATAAACATACATATACTTTTCCTTATACTTTTTCCTTAGATCGTCATTTAAGCACCAGAATGATCATTTTCATGTAAACTTACACTTTTCCTTCAAATCATCAGTAACTTTGTACACGTAATTAAATATGTTTAAACATATATTGTAAAAACCACCCTTACGCCTGTTTACCGTAAGTCGTGCTTACCCCCATGACTGGATTGTGCAGTCCGAAGACTGGACTTAGCTGGCTGACTGACCAAACTAAATCAACGTATGTAAACATTAAGTGAGATTTTCCTCATTAAGTCTTGGTCCGAAACCAGGTGTGCACTCATCATAAATCCACTAACATAAATAACCATTCTGTAAATAGTGTAGGTGCACTCTAATCCGTATAAACTTTAAGTTGCGGTACCGAGCATCTATAACTTTGAACTTTCATTGCCATAAGGGGTTCTAAAATCATCTTGTTATAATTTATGCAATTTAAAATAATAGCATGAAAATCTCATCTTTACTCATACTTTCATAAACACATGCAATGTAGAAATAAACTCCTACCACACAATTTTTGTGTTAAAAATATTTATTTATTTATTTTTGAATAGAAAGAAATGTTGAAAATTACCCGAGTGGATTAGAATATTTCTTAACCCAAAAATAAATGTAAGAATATTAAAATTAAAACTGGTATAATTAAATATGTGTAAGAATAAACTCATGGGAATTTTACGAAATTAAGTAACATAAACGAAATTTACCACAAATTCTTTCACTCACTAATCCTTCTTTTCCTTGGAAAAATTGTTGTGAAAAATGACGGTTGAAAGCTCCCTATTTATAGGAAAATTTTGGGGAAGAAATGAAATTTGTAAAAGTGTAGGGAAATGGGTGAAATTATAATTTTTTTAAAATTAAAGAGTGGGCAAAGGATGGGCAAGGTATGAGATGGGGATGGAGGCCATGTGGGAGTGCTTGCCACCATTCCCATTAAATAAATTTTTAATTAATTACTTAATTAATTAATTAATTAGTTAATTAATTATTTTATTTTATTTTATTATTATTATTATTATCATTGTTATTACTTTTAAACTATTTTTAGTATTAATTTATTTTTGAAGAAGAATTAAATTTGAATTTTGAAAACTCATGTGGGTCCCACATGGTCTTGTGGGCCCCACACAACTTCGAGACCCAAATGAATCCTACGTAACTCCAATAATCACCATACGATTTTATAAGCCTTACACAGTTTCGAGACTCGTGTAAACCTCTACACAGCTTCGGGACTCATATGAGCCCCACACAGTCTTGTAGGTCCCGCATAAAATACCTATATTATTATTATTTTATCATATATTTCTACAAATTATGTTAGTCAAAACATTATTTTATGCACTTATTTACGTATATAAACAGTGTCTGCCCTGTTTTATCCTATGAAATTTCATTTTGACTAAGCCGACCTCCAGGGAGCGACTGAGCCGCAATGGTCTTTGAGCACTCGCTTAGACAAGGTCTTTCTTAGACATCAAACATGGAATCAAGGATCCTAGCAGGGAAACACTTTCGTTTTGATACTAACTAAATGATCATTATTATTATTCATTTTATTAATTTATTTATTTATTTATTTATTTTGGGTTATTACATCCTCCTCTCTTTATAAAAATTTCATCCTCGAAATTTACAAAGATTTAAGTGAGTACCTTGTATAATGTTGTGCTTTTATCCGATCCTGCTATCGTCGAAAAGATGTGGATATTTTTGGCGTATTTCTGCTTCTAGTTCCCATAATGCTTCCTCAATGTCATGGTTGTGCCAGAGCACTTTTACTAGTGAAATCTTCTTTGTGCACAACTCCCGATCCTTCTTGTCTAAAATTTGGATTGGTACTTCTTCACATGATAGAGTGTCACTAACTTCTAACAACTCATAACTTATCACATGAGAAGGATCTGGAACGCACTTCTTTAACATTGAGACGTGGAATACATCATGAATTCTCGATAGTGCAGGAGGTAAGGCAATTCTATAAGCAACTGGACCAATCTTCTCCAATACCTCGAATGGTCCAATATACCTGGGGCTTAGTTTGCCCTTCTTCCCAAACCTCATGATTCTTTTCATTGGATCAACTTTTAAAAATATATTATCCCCCACTTCAAACTCCAACTCACGCCAACGGGTATTCGCATAGCTCCTTTGCCGACTTTGAGCGATTTTTATTTTGTCCCGGATGAGCTTAATTTTCTCAGAGGTCCTTTTTATAATCTCGGGACCTAAAATTCGTCGTTTGCCAACCTCATTCCAATATAATGGGGATTGACACTTTCAACCATATAACGCTTCATACGGTGCCATCTCTATGTTGGACTGATAACTGTTGTTATAGGCGAACTCAACTAATGGTAGATACTGAATCCAACTTCCTTTGAAATCCAGTACACAAGCTCTCAACATATCCTCCAATATCTGAATGGTTCTCTTCGACTGTCCATCAATTTGAGGATGAAATGCTGTGTTGAAAGTAAGTTGTGATCCCAAGGCTCTTTGCAAACTTTTCCAGAATTGTGATGTGAATCGTGGATCTCAATATAATGCGATAGACACGGGCACTCCATGTAGTCTAACTATCTCTTGAACATATAACTCTGCAAGCTTGGTCATAGAGTAGTTAACTTTGATTGGAATAAAGTGAGCGATCTTTGTTAGGCAATCAATAACCACCCAGATGGCATTCTATCCATGGAGTGCTGGAGGTAGCCCAATTATAAAATCCATGGAGATGTGCTCCCATTTCCACTCAAGAATGTAGAGTGGTTGTAGTGGTCCTACTGGTCTCTGGTGCTTAGCCTTTACTTGCTGACAAGTAAGACACTGTTCCACAAATTGTGCAATCTCCCTCTTCATGTTATTCCACCAAAAAAACTCTCTCAAGTCCCAATACATCTTTGTGCTTCCCGGATGCATTGTATAAAAAGATCGATGAGCTTCTTCCAAGATTGTTCTTCTGATATCTTTGTCATTTGGCACACACAATCTAGTTTGGAACCTCAAAACTCCATCGTCAGAGATGTTAAAGTCTCCCTTCAGTCCACTTTGTACCTTACCCATAATCTTCACTAGCTCTGCATTTTCCATCTGTGCAGCCTTAATCTTTTCCGGTAAGGTATGTTGGATTACTAGATTAGCAATGAGAGCTTCATGATTTCCTTCCACTATTTCCACACTAAATCTTTCCAGGTTCATCATAATTTGATGTTGGGTCACCATTGCCGAGACTGACGCATTTATTAACTTTTGACTTAATACATCTGCTACCACGTTAGCTTTTCCCGGGTGATAGTTGATGGCACAATAATAATCTTTGATTAATTCTAACTATCTTCTGTGTCTCATGTTTAACTCCTTTTGTGTGAAAAAGTATTTGAGACTTTTATGGTCTATGAAAATCTCACACCTTTCACCATAGAGATAGTGTCTCTAGATCTTTAGTGCGAATACCATAGCTACTAGTTCCAAATCGTGTGTGGGATAATTCTTCTCGTACTCCTTGAGTTGTTGAGAAGCATATGCAATGACCTTCCCCTATTGCATTAATACACACCCGAGCCCTTTCTGAGATGCATCACTGTAGATCACAAAACCATCTTCTCCTGATGGAATTGTCAGCACCGAGGTAGTGATGAGTCGTTGCTTTAATTCTTGAAATATTTGCTCACATTTATCAGTCCATTCATACTTCACATTCTTTCTTATCAATCTCGTCAAAGGACCACATATTTTAGAAAACCCTTCCACCAATCGACGATAATATCCGGCCAAACCTAAGAAACTCCTGATTTCATGAATATTCTTCGGTCTCACCCGATCCATTATTGCCTCTATTTTACTTGGGTCTACAGAAATGCCATCCTTAGATATCACGTACCCTAATAATGCAACTCTTTCTAGCCAAAACTCATATTTCGTAAGTTTGGTATAGAGTTTCTTTTCTCTTAGTATTTTGAGTACTAGTGTCACGACCTGCTCATTTTTCCACATATTTTTTGAGTACTAGTGTCACAATCCACTTAGACCCGTGGGTACCAGGGATACATCATAACATACAGCAGTAGCCTACGCAGCAGAAAATGTACAATCATATACATACCATCATATCATACATCACAATGTACCAGAGTTACTACAATCACTGTACTTCCATATATACAACCCAAAAATGAAATCTAAAGACAATTCCCACAAAGCCATACTATCCCTACCAAAACTTACCCTTCAAAAAGGGCAAATAAACCACATTATGTCATTAGGGCTTTTCCCGTTCTCCTATCTAGGACTCTTGAAAAATTTGTAAAGCTTAGGGGTGAGACACCTCTCAATAAAGGAAAATAAACTAATACTAGTGTGTGGCAACATGAGTATTCTGTGTTCAACATATATCATACATAACATGTTCAGTACTGTTTATCAAATCTGGGAAAAACATACATATGCCATCAAAACATGACAGAACGTACTGCATTTTTCATAATCATATTTCATCTCATATAATAATAATAACATAAAAACATTCCTGGTAGGTTAGTTGGCTGTTGTCATGTATTACCCCCACATGACTAGATTGTGTGGCCCGAAAGAGGGACCTGAAAATGGTTAGCCGACCACTGCCAAGTCAATCATAACTCTGTAAGTCCGATGGGTCTGCTAGACCTGGTCCATACACCAGGGGCGATCAGCACACTTCTTATAAACCACATCGACCATCCAATCTCACACCACTCCGTACAGCGGCGTTAACACAAATATCATGATCACGAAGACAATGGACATATAGCAACGGTACCGTGCAAGTGCTAGCCTAGACCAAGTCAACCAGATTCTAATACTATATAACATATGTTAAAACTGTGATACAGGGATATCTCATATCGTTAATTAACAGATTAATCATATCATTTTGCATATATACATATATCATGAAAATCATCGGCCCGTACACCGGTATTACACATTTTATCATAGCACGCCCCGTACGCCGGCAATTACATCATAGCACAGCTCGTACGCTGGCAAATCACATCCACATAACACAGCCCGTACGCCGACAAATCATAACACAGCCCGTACGCTGGCAAATCACAGTCATATAGTACGGCCTGTAAGCCGGCAAATCATAGTGTCGCGGCGTCCCGGGAGCGCGTGTGCCCCGGGCGGCGAAATTAAAAATCAATTTAATATTTTTAAGGAAAAACATGAAATATCGGAGTCGCCACTAACCTTTAGTGCGGTTAGAACACATGATTACTACCCCGTTAGGGGTAAAATCGGTCTACATTATCAGAGTTAGGCTCGGGGGTTCGGTTACGCGAGGGGAAGGTACGAGCACCCCCTACGCGCCCGTTCTTACGAACGGTACCTAATTAATTTGAAATCATCCCTAAGTTAATCTAATAATTCTTTAAATTACTCCTTTTTATGAATTTATAAATACATGTAAAATAAATAAATAAATAAATAATATATAAATATATATATTCCCTCAGAGCTTAGGGTACGTGAAGCCCGAAGGCTCATACCCCCAGCAATTAAATCATAGGGATGAAAATCAAGAAAATATTTTACATATAAGGCCAAATAATGAAAATACTAAAAATAGTAATAATAATATTAATGATGATAAGAACGATAATATTAATAAATAATAATAATAGTATTAATAATACTAATATTAATAGTAATAATAATAAATACCATAATGATAACAATAAGAATAATAATAATAATAATAATAATAATAATAATAATAATAATAATAATAATAATAATAAATTACAATAATAGTAATAACAATAATATGAACAGTAATAATAATAAATATCGTTAACTAATAATATACATATTTTAATAATATGGTATTTATCTTAATATTAACACACTGTTAAAGATATGCACAAGACACACATATGCCAACAATTAATTAAAGAAACAAATCGAACTTAAGATTAAAATATGGAAACCAATGAACAGGATAAGAAAATAATTGAACTTATGGAAACAAGTTATTTCTAAAATTAATATGTACCTATTCAATATGCCACCAAAATTAATACATAACTCTGAATATACAATTATTGGACATAAAATGAATGCAATAACAATCAAAAACCCTAAATACATACGACAATGAACACGACCTATTTAAACACAACCATAACCCTAAATATTAATCTCATGCTTAAATATGACCAATAAAAAAAATCTTAAATATTAAAAGTAATAACATGAATATGGCACACTCAATAATATTCGACAATCAAAACTTATTACATTTAAATATCAAACAATAGAATTCTTACCTCCGCTGTAAAACAAAATCCTACAATAATGAGAATGAACCGATTAGTAATTAAAATAATTACCACAAAAAAAATCTAAACAAATATCACAACAATAAAATTAAACCGTCAACATAATATTAAAATTTTAACGTACATACAATAAAAAGCCTCGATGCGAATATTAACTACATACTACGACAACTAATATATTAATATACATACCCGTACAATGAAGTCTTAAGCTTTGGAGTGCAGCCGTCGCTGGGCTCTCGGGTAGCCTGCAGGATCTGGTGGTTGGCTGCTGTGGGGGTGTTCGGTGCAGCAGGGGAGGCCACCGGTGTCTTTATTCGCTGCTTGGTTGCAGGCTTGCTGAAGCGTGGCTGAAACAGAGGAGCCGTGGAGTGTTGCAGAGGAGTGCGGAGGATCTGCAGGTGAGTGTTCGGGCTGCTGCTCTTCGAATGGTGGCTGGGATAGGAGCTGGACTGTGGAGTAATGGCTGTGACCGCAAGGGCTAGAGGCTGCTATGCTGGAGCTGCAGGAGGAGATGGCGCGGCTGCCTGCTGGTGTCTCGGTGGATAGCGGCAGCGACCGAAGTAGGTGGCTGTGCTTGCTGGGTTCGGTGGTGAGGACGAAGCAATGAGGAGATGGCTCCTGCGGTTGCTGCTTGTGTGTGCAGATCCGACGGAGCTATGGGCGAGGCTATGGCTGTGTATGGGTACTGGTATGGTGAGGATGGAGGAAAGATGGAAGAGAGGCTGGGGAGACGAAGAAAAAGATGATTTTTTTTTCGATTTTTGCCTCTGCCCTCTACTGCGCTTGCGCTGTGCTCCCCGGCTGTGTGCAGCGCCCCCCTGTTTGAAGAGAAGAAGAGGCTTTTTATGAGCAAAAATTAGAAACCCTAAATCTCCCCTTTCCTTTTTAGTTTATGGTATTTTTTTTCTTTTGGAAATAATATATATGAAAATAATTATTAATATGGTAATAATAATAATAATAATAATAATAATAATAAGGTAAAAATAATGATAATAATAAAATAATAATAATAATAATAGTAATAACAAAGATAAATAAATAATAATAATAATAATAATAGTAAAATTCCTAATGTTAAAAATAATGTCAATAATAATGAAAATAATAAATAATAATAATAATAATAATAATAAACAATAGAAATAAAAATAAAAGTAATAATAATAATAATAATGAAAAATAATAATAATAATAATAATAAATAAATAAAATAATAGTAATAATAGTAATAAAAAATACTAATAATAATGATAATAAAAATTAAAAATAATAATGAAAATAATAAATAATAATAATAATAAAATAGACGTATAAATATAAAGATAAAAGTAATATTAATAATACTAATGAAAAATAATACTAATAATAATAAAGAAAATAATAATAATAATAATAATAATAATAATAATAATAATAAGATTAGTGAAAATTAATAATAATAATAATAATAAGAATAAATATAATAATAATAATAATAATAATAATAATAATAATACATATATTGGGCCTGGGTAAAAATGGGGTGTCTACACATAGCACAACTCGTACACTGGCAAATCACAGTCACATAGAACGGCCCGTATGCCGATTTTCCACCATAAAAATCCATATCATCCACATTCCCAGAAAACAGTATTTCCCAACATTTTTATACTCATGCCACATTGAACAAATTTTCCACGTATTCAACATATCATCATTTAAACAGTATTTTTCAAATATAAATCATATATATAAATATATTTATTTTTCCTGAAACCAGATGCTACATATATATTTATACATGCATTTTCTCAAAAAGAATTAGCTTAAATTATCCCCTTACCTGATTCCTGCAAAACCCCTAAAAAAATCTTCCTTGCACCCGCAGGATTCCCAACTCAACAACCCTAGAAACAAAAACTCGCAGAATTAAAGTTCAGTATTTTCGTATGTACAACATTTTCTATAACTACAACAAAGTCAAATTTGGCTTAGAAAGCCTTACCTCAACTTAGGGATGATTCCCAATGTTCCCAACTAACACCCCTGAAAATGAAAATTCTCAGTATTAAAGTTCAGCATTTTTACGCGTATATCACTTTCTTCAACTATCAAAAATCCAAATATTGAGTATAAAGTCTCACCTTGGATTTGGGATGAAATCCAACTTCGTTTTCTTGACGATCCGCTCCGGTAGACTTGTAGAGAATCTTACTAGGAGCATCGTGGTAACTTCAGATTGTCGATCCTACGTAAAACTGGCTCGGAATCGAAGAGAGAGAGAGAGAGAGAGAGAACAATGAGGCTTCCTAGGGAGGCTTGTACAATTATATATATTAATATTATAATAATTTACTAATTGAAGCAAAGCTTCTTGGAGAAACTTGTACAACTTTATATATATATTAATATTATAATAATTTACTAATTGAAGCAAAGCTTCTTAGAGAAGCTTGTACAACTTTATATATATATATATATATATATATATATCTTCCTTATCATACTTTTCATTTTACTTGTTTATTTAATTAATTTATTTCGTTTTATTATTTTATTTTTTTTAAATTTTATTTTTCCCGATTACTACAACTAGCCTCAAATGGTTCTCATGTTCCTAGAGGCTTTTTCAATAAATCAAAATATCATCAATGAAGACCACTACAAATTGATCTAAATATTCACGAAAGACCCTATTCATAAGGTCCATAAAGGCAGCAGGAGCATTGGTCAGTCCAAATGGCATGACTAAGAATTCATAGTGACCATATCTCGTTTGGAATGCAGTCTTTGGAACATCTTTTAATTTGATTTTCACTTGATGGTACCCTGATCGGAAGTCAATTTTAGAGAAGACTTGTATTCCTTGGAGTTGATCAAACAAGTTATCTATGCGAGGTATTGGGTACTTGTTCTTAATGGTCACTTTATTTATTTCCCGATAATCAATACACATTCTCATTGATCCATATTTCTTTTTAACGAACAGTACCAGAGCTCCCCATGGTGATCCACTGGATCTGATGAATCCTTTGTTCAGCAACTTTTGTAATTGTTCCTTCAGTTCTTTCAATTATATCGGTGCCATTATGTATGGAGCTTTAGATATCGGTGTCGTCCCTGGTAGTAGGTCTATAACAAACTCGATTTCGAGGTCAGGAGGTAGCCCAGGTAAATCCTCAGGGAATACATTCGAGAATTCCCTTACTATTGGGATATCCTCGAGCTTCAATTCTTCCTTTGGTGCCTCCAGTACGCATGCTAGGTACCCTTGACATCCATTTAAGAGTAATCTCTTTGCCTGGATAGCCGACAATATTTGTGGTGAAGGGCAACACGAGTTCCATTGAACTTGTATTCTTACTCTCCTGGAGGTCTAAACACCACCTCCTTATTATAGCAATTTGTACTAGCATAACTAGAAGCTAGCGAGTCCATCCCAAGAATTACGTCAAACCCGTGCATACTAAATACTACCAAGTTAACCAGTAGTATTCTTTCCTCAATACAAAATGGGTAACCTTTTAAGTATTTTTCTACATACTACTAAGGTTCTCGTTGGTGTAACCACAGATAACTTAGTTTCTAATGGTTGAGTCTCTACCCCACATATTTTAACATAAGCTGTAGATATAAAGGAGTGTGTGGCTCAAAAATCAAATAATACTACTGTTTTCTTGGAGAATATGGGAATAATACCTGTCACCACATCATTAGTATCTTCGGCATCTCCTGGAGTGCGGGCATAGATACGTGCCTGAGCGTTGTTCTATTGATTGTTGTTTCGAGGTGCCCGGTTGCCTCCTCTTTGTTGATTTAGGTTGTAGTCGTTTTGTGGGCATTCTAGTTGCATGTGACCAGGTTTACCGCACCAATAACAGACCCTTAATCCGACTCGACACTCTCCCCCATGTAATTTGTTGCATTTTGGACAAGGGGTGCTTTGTGCATTGTTTGGAATTATCGTTGTTTGCCCTCGCCCCACATTGCTGCTGCTGTTGTTGTTGTTGTTGCTCCTTTTCCAAGGTCCTTGATTTCTACCAGAGTGAAACCCTTGTGGCATGTGCCTCTTTCTCTACTCGGATATCTCCACACTCCTTTGTAGACTTTCTTCTACCTTTGTTGCTTTGTTTACCAACTTGGAAAAGTCTTCGAGCTCGAATACTGTTACCATTAAATAAATCCTTGAGTTCAAGCCTTCTTCAAAATTTTGGGCCTTCTTTGATTCATTCGGAACCAAATATGGTGCAAACCGGGATAATCAAATGAATTTTGCTACATATTGTTGTACATTCATATTTCCCTGTTTTAACTCCAAAAACTCCCTGGCCTTTGCATCTTTGGTGGTTTTGAGGAAAAATCGTTCAAAGAATACTTCCTTAAAACGCTCCCACGTAAGGACGGTTGGATTTGGTCCTTCCTCCAGGAGTAACTTTTTCGAGTTCCACCAGCGTTTGGCCTCACCAATCATTTTATAGGTAGCATATAACACCTTCTGTTCATCCATACAATGAAGGACTCGTAGTATTTCTTTCATTGTTTGCATCCAATCTTCTGTAGCAATTGGATTGGCTTTTCTCTCAAAAGTCGGAGGACGCATTCGATTGAACTATTCAACCGTACAACCTTCATGGATTGGTGGATCATTCTGATCCTTGGAGTTTCGTAGAAATTCCTTTAGGACTTCTGCCACATCACGCAACACTGTAGTAGCATTGATGTCTTCTCCATTGCAAGTACTCGTATTATTCTCGTTTCCTTCAACACTCACGTTGTTGTTCCTTGGGGTCCATTATGATGGAAATGACTAAAGTTATTTTAACCTTATTTTTAAAATTTAATCAAAATTATAAGCAAAAGAAAAATATCATAATTTACCCGTTCTTACCCACATCATGATTATGTCTATGCTCTGGTAAAATTATTTCTTAAAGTCTACAGAACCTATAACCTATTTCTCTCATACCAAATGTTATACCCCAACCCTGAAGGGTCTGGGATATTTACTTTTTACTATTGATTTATAGCGAAAGTAAATAAACTCAATTATTATTAAACCAGAGTACTAATTATCCATATTACAATAATTTATTTCAAAAAAAGAAAAATTACACAAGCATAAATATCTGGCATCATACTAATATTTCTAATCAATCTTTATTTTTCTAATCCCCACCCGCATGCTTGCTAAGTCTGATTTCCGACATGCGCTTCAGAGTTATTTGAAATAAAAATATGATTGGAGTGAAACGACACTCAGTAAGTAAATAAGATTATTATTAGTGTGTGGCCAAAATGAGTTTTTTTTAAAAAATTTGTAAAAACAATATTTAATACTATAACTTCAAAACTGCTTCTAGAATAAATATAAATTTAAAAATTACTACATAAAACTTTTACCATCAATTACAACAGTAAAATTTTATAATCATATACTATAACTGTTAAATTAAACTTTTAACTTTAAAACTGTAAAAATATTTAATGATAAACATACTTATACTTTTCCTTAGATCGTCATTTAAGCACCAGAATGATCATTTTCATGTAAACTTACATAAATAATCAGTAACTTTGTACACGTGATTAAATATGTATAAACATATATTGTAAAAATCACCCTTAGGCCTGTTTGTCGTAAGTCGTGCTTACTCCCATGACTGAGTTGTGCAGTCCGAAGACTGGACTTAATTGGCTGACCGACCAAACTAAATCAACGTACGTAAACATAAAATGAGATTTTCCTCATTAAGTCTTGGTCCGAAATCAGGTGTGCACTCATGATAAATCCACTAACATAACTAACTACTCTGTAAACAGTGTGAGTGCACTCTGATCCATATAAACTTTAAGTTGCGGTAACGAGTATTTATAACTTTGAACTTCGTTGTCATAAGGGGTTTTAAAATCATCTTGTTATAATTTATGCAATTTAAAATAATAGCGTGAAAATCTCATCTTTACTTATATTTTCATAAACACATATAACGTAAAAATAAACTCGTGCTACACAATTTTTGTGTTTAAAATTTTTATTTATTTATTTTTTAATAGAAAGAAATATTGAAAATTATCCGAGTGGATTAGAATATTTCTTAACCCAAAAATAAATGTAAAAATATTAAAATTAAAACTGGTATAATTAAAGGTGGGGTAGGGGGGGGGGGGGGGGGGGGGGGGGGGGGGGCCCAAGGCACACAAACACGGAATGTTTTTCACAGATACAGAAACACTTCCAACCCAAACAGAAAGTTAAAATAATAATACAACATACAACATACCGCATGAAAAAACATGTCATCCTTCTCAATTGAATTCTTGTTTGCATAGAAAATAAGCAGGTAAACAACCCAGAGAATTACAGATGTTGGATCTTTCTCAAGAGCTCGTGATAGCATGTCCAAAGCCTGTATATCTCAGAAACATAAGAAGATGACAAAACAAAAGCTGGCTTTAAAAAATCTAGAGGATGACACATTATAAGAGCAATTGCAAAAATTACCTTATTCACACCCGGATTAGATTCTTGATTAAGAGCAAAAAAAACCATTTCCAAGGTATGGTCATAATCACCCAAACCTTGTTTAAGTTGATCCTGAGAAGAACATCATGCAAACAGGAAGCTAAAACAACAGAAACATAAACTAAACATTAAAAGACACTAAGGCATTTGCTGTAACTACAAAAGACTTCAAAACATAACTGCACTAGCTAAAGAGAAATCTACATAAATATCAAAGCAATGGCATGAAAGAAAAGAACTTCATAGGATATGATTTTCCAGAGCTACGTTTTAATTAATAAATAAATAACAGGTGGACTGGAAATAATTTTTTTCATTTTCCCAGTGCATTGCAGTTGCACTTCAGTTGCAGGCACTAGCAATAATGAATAAAAAATAAAAATAATATATATTTGGTAACTCCCTAAGACCAAATAAATCATTAGGAATTTAGGCCACAACAAATAATATAAGTCCCACAAAAAAGCATGTGAAGGGATGAGACAAAATATCCAAGTCCAGATTCAAAAATCTTCCAACCTATACTGCATTTATACCACAAAACTGCCCTGAACACACCTAATAACTGTTTAACCGCCAATAGGATGAAATCACATCAAGGGCACACAGATAGTTTTTACTTTTTAAAAATGGAAATAGAAAATATACATATATATATATATATATATTGAGATTGTAGCACAGTAGCAAAGTAACAAAAAGCACAAGGAGCACAAAAATAACAAATCAAGAAAGATGAAAAAGAAAGTAATAACAAACCACTTCGCAATTTCGACTTTGAAAATACAATGACTGCCTATTCCAACTCGCATGGACCTCAATGCGACCATCATTCCCAAGCAAAAATGGATTATCTGATGGCAAACTCCTCTGAAGAGAATTTGAAACTGCCAAGGAAGTACTGAAACACTTTCGCCAGCAATGCCCAAGACTCCAAGCTAGAACAGATTCATATGCATGCAAATCAGCTTTCAGAATGTCTAAGGGAACTAAATAAGTTGCAGGAGCCAAAACAACATAATAATTGAAACGTTTTGAAAATTTGCTGCACCATTAAATTTTCCTTGATGTGATAATGATCCAGGGCAAGAAGTTGCCAGTATCGCCCAAAAACAAAAAAGTAAAAAAAGAGAGTTAACAACAATGCTTGCAACTGAAGTCAAAATTCCAAAAAATTCAGATAGAAGAATCGGTACCAGCACCATTAGAGTCACCAAGTTGATTCGAATTTCTGGCAGAGTAGTCTTTAAAATGTTGCGAGGAACATTCTTCATTGTTACATTTTCCTCGCAGTTCATACATGCAAAGTGGCCCAAATTGGATCGATAGTTAAATTGCAGGTATAAGAACCAACTTCTCCAAAACATGTATCTCTTAGAGTCTCCAGCATATAGTCTGGTCTCATGATGCCTGGCTGGACTTTGTTGGAGCTGGCACTGATGCCTCCTACACTACAATTATCATGAGATCTAATCTCCTTATCTCTACCATGTAATCCCATGAAATTGACTGGGGATGTAACACTCAAGTGAGCAAATGGACTCATCAGAATAAGAAGAGGTGAAATGCAGAAAGATGTTCCAGGATCGTGAGCTTCTCTTATAGGACATCTGCTTTCCTCTGCAAGATTCAAAATTAAAAGCATGCTTTCCAAAACGGAGTTGATGGTCAGAATGGGAAGGAAACCCAGGAACAGCACTGGGTCAGTCCGACAGCGGAACCGTTGGGTCGAACCAGTACCATAGTGATGCCAGATGACACATATATATTATAACAATAATATTACATTAATCTAAAATAATATTTCAAGGATGCTAGTCATGATCAGTTGATCCTAGGTGTGGGCATGAAAAACCATACCATACCAAACCAAACCGAAAAATTGGTTAATCATTTTTTTCGTTTGGCTTCAATACAGAGTTTTCAATTTTTTCAGTTAACGGGTTTGGCTTCAGTTTGGCCAATACAACTGCAGTTAACCAAACCAATATATTATAAATATAGCCAAAGACCGGAATTCAAGCTTGGTGTGCGACCAGGCCGGCTTGAGTCCTTTAATCGAGTCCCCCTTCTTTATCCCAATAAAGGATATCGATCTCCGATAATAAGAAAATATATTATGCAATTATATATTACATAATATTTTAGTAATTTAAATTTAAATCTTTTAAATAACATTTTAAAACTTGAGTTTCTAATGCTATTTTTTTTAGAATTAAAATTCGGATTATGGAATTTGTTTATGTTCAATTCATGGGTGGTTATTTTTAAACTTATGTAGGATGCTAATTTAAAATTTATAAATTTAAGATTTTTTATTCATGCACGAATTTTAATGTTTTAACTTTAAAATTTACAAGTAGATTATAATGGAAGAAAAAATATCAATTTGTCATGACTTTAAAATTTTAAACTGAATCAAATGGTTCAGTTCAGTTAATTATTAGATATTGACCCAAAAACTAATTAACAAACAGTTTGGATTCGGTTTGCATTTTCTGGCAAACCAAAATTTCGGTTCAATTGCAGTTTGAAGGGTATAGTTTGATTAACGAAGCCATGCCCAACCTTAATGATAACCTATGGCTAAATAGAGTTAAAAGTGATTACTAACAAATTTTAGATAAAAACTAGCAGTTTTCTTCAAAAATATTCTTGAAATTTATTATTATTACTTATTCGGAGTTCAAAAAAAATATTTGAAAGATGTGGAGAATGTTTGATTGAACTAATAGTTTACTTAATTTGGTGTATATTATATTTTAATATGCATTGTTGATTTGGTTACATAAGCAACAAAGTAAAGCTAGTACATAGCAGCTTAAATCTTGAAGACATGTTGAGCTCTGAGGTTCAAGTTATGAGGGTGCTTTTTCACTCTTTTCCTTTCGTTTTTTTTTTTTTTTTGACAAGGCACCCACTTAACCCATGGCTGACCTCAGTTCAAGTTAAGGCAATCTGAATGTGACCAGTTCAATTGGGTCAATACAGTTCAGGTCAATTCTGGGTCTGGTGGTTTGACCAGCTTGGTGACCAGTTCTGATCGAACCTGGTTGGACTGGGTGGGCCATTTTAGGTTTTAAAACATCGCATTAAACTCTTTAATTGCAAATAACATGGCACTAAACTTTTACCTAACCAACGGGATACTAGCATTTCTTCAAACAGTTAGTGTTAGCAGGGATCCTTATAACTTAACAAGGTCTTCACTGAGGGAGACAAAAAACTATTTAAAATTTTGCAAACAAGCTAACAAAGCAATTGACATCTCAAACAAATATTTGCAACAATATGCGTACATGGTGCATTTTAAACCAATGATGTTAGATTTCCCATTGTTACCGAAAAATGCTAATATCCCAGTGAACCTCGTATTGGTACAAATGTTCCAAAATGCAGTACATTTTTGTTCTAGATCGTTAAGTTTAACGATCCAAAGTATTAGTTCAATATTTGTCATATATTTTTTTAGTAGGTAAGTGTCGGGAATCATCACATTTTAATTCTGTTTCTATCATTATTAATCTATTCCACAACACAAGATCTCTTCTAGATTTAGGAATAGCAGAACATACTCTCCAAAATATACAAGTGTCACTACAATTTTTTCACTGTTCTACATTTTAGAGCATGCACTGTACCGCGATCCCATTCCCATTCCAGGAACTAGAACATTCCACATTCTAGGAAACATTGGATTTTCCATTAAATTCCTTAAAAAAAATATTCTCCTCCAACATTACCTGTAGTAACCCGACCCCGAGAAAATAATAATAATAATAAAATAAATAAATAAAATTAAAAATAATATAAAATAAATAATAATAAATAATAAATAAACATAAAATAAATAAATAAAGAGATATTTTTGAAAAAATATTTTGAAAAGAGATATTTTGAGATATTTATATATAAATATCTTGAAAGAGATATTTCTTTAGATTACTTAAGGGTTAAGTTATGATTTATTTTATAAATTCTCTTATTCTCTCTCTCTCTCTCTCTCTCTCTAAGATCCTTTGTCGTTCGTCATCCGTTTCCAAAAACGGAGGGTACTGCATGGATCATAAGAGGAAACTCTACACTTTTAGTGGATCGGATCGTCGTTTCGAAGAGTTTCGAGTTTTCCCAATAATCGAGGTAGGAATCTGATCCTAATTTTGATTGGATATTTGGATAGCAGTAGAAAATATAGTAAGGTTATGTTCTGTGATTTTAGGTTTTCGGGATCTTGGGTTGTCGTTTTGGACCGTTTTCGTACGAAGTTTCATTTCGAGTAAGGTTATGTTCTGTGATTTAACTGCTTATTTGTGAAATTCTACTAAGTAGAAATGTCGGTTTGACGATTTTATGATTTTTGGTAAAAACGAGGATTTCGATGTATGATCTCCAAATTTTACAAACATTGTTATTTGTGTTTATACTATAGAAGGAGAAGCTCGATTCCTTTATTTATTCAATTAAACTATGTATATTGAATTTCTATCATTTAACAGGGTTTTGTATCAAACTCGTGTGATATATGTTGAAATGGAAATGAATGTATTTTCTATATTACTGATATAGAATATGGGAATGAAATTCCAATTTGTTATACTGACAATGTGATAAACATAGGCTGATGATACACTGAGCCGCATCAGTAAACAAAGAGGGGTAAACTAAGTGGAAAGACGCCGGTTTGAACCCGCTAGGATTATTTCTATACTATTGATATAGGGGTGAAAAATATTTTCTTTGTAGAGTTGAAATAAACTACTGTTATATGATACGACGCGATATCGTAGCTAGATGTACACGTGCAACCACACGTACTAAACGATGTTTATCACCCTATTATACAACCTTTGTTTTCAGGTCCATCAGTTCGTCAGTCCTAATAGCTAAAAGGATTGGGAGATTATTTTTGAACAGCTTACGTAAGCATCTGAATCATGTAGTAAATCTTAGATGAAGTTCCTTTTTGGAGAGTTGTAATAATGAGAATTGTTCTAAGTCCGAAATATGTAAATTATGGATGTATTAGTAAACTCTAGTATAAGGCTAGTAGAAATCCCAATGGATGTTTATGTTTTTCCGCGACATTTACATCATGATTATGTATGTTTTACACTCGTATGTCCCGGTTAAGGGCGGTTTGTTTCCATATCTTGAAAAGCTATAGGTATTATGTATGAATGAGTGACACCTGGGTCCATATAAAGGGTCGGGACGTTACAATCTATGTATCACAGTTTTAGTATATGTTATATGACATCAGAACCTGGTTGGCTTGGTCCAGGCTAGCACTTCCACGGTACCGTTGCTATGTGTCCATGGTCTTTGTAATCATGATATTTGCGTTAACGCTGCTGTACGGAGTGGTGTGAGATTGGATGGTCGATGTGGTTTATAAGAAGTGAGTTGATTGCCCCTGGTGTACAGACTAGGTCTAGCAGACCCATCGGACCTACAAACTACTGTTTGACTTGGCAGTGGTCGGCTAACCATTGTCAAGTCCCGCCTGTGGGCCACACAACCCAGTCATGTGGGGGTAATACATCACAATAGCCAGCTAACCTACTAGGAATGTTTTTATGTTATTATTATATGAGACGAAATATGATTATGAAAAATGCAGTACATTCTACCATGTCTTGATGGTATATGTATGTTTTTCCAGATTTGATAAACAATAATGAACATGTTATGTATGATATATGTCGAACACAGAATACTCATATTGCCACACACTAGTATTAGTTTATTTTCCCTTATTGGGAGGTGTCTCACCCCTAAACTTTAAAAATTTTTTAGGAGTCCCAAATAGAAGAGCGAGAAAAGCCCCGCTATCATAGTGTGGTTTATCGCTGTCATGCCTCGAACCTCGAAATGGGACCAAGAGGTAAGAATGTAACCTAACCTATCCCTGTATCATACAATCACCAAAAGATATAGTACAATGGATGAGGGTCGGACCCTGTGAGATTACCTGGCACCCTAGACGCATCCAAACATAATCATGTACGTAGCGAAAAAAGTTATACTATATCAACATATGCAGTACCATACCAGAGTCTATACAAGAGCAGAACATGGCTCTAACAAAATGTACAAACTGGGTGCCCAAATGCAACTCAAAATAGCAACCCAACAAAACTACAATCCTAGCACTTACCCAAGCGCTAACGCAGTACACCGGCCACTACACTCCCCACACCAAGACGCTAGTTCCAGTTACTCGAAGGACCTGTAAAAATGTACGTACAGTAGGGGTGAGACACCTCTCAGTAAAGAAGAACACAGGTTATATTGGTGTGTGGCATTTGAGTGTTATCATGATACAATATACACGCAGTTAAATGCATTCCAGTACTAATTTACCCAGTGCATACACGCACACATACGAAGGCCATTTATACGCAGCCCCATCACAATACACACACATGATCAGTAATCTGGTGTTGTCACACCCATCGACCTGAAGCCGATCCGGCATTCCAGTGTTGGCCCGTACCCAACCCGTGAAGCACGGTGCCACTGGCACATGGCGTGTCCTCCACTTCCATGGCATCGTACCGGCGCTAACTGGTGGATCCACACCCTTCGACCTGATCATCCGGAATAGGCTCACACCCTCGGATATAGAGCCGGCCACTCTTGCCTACGTGGCAGGCGATAAACACACGCCCTCGGATATAGAGCCGGCCACTTTCAATACCTGGAACAATTTCGAAACCCCGTTCCTACTAGCACTTCAACATCTCACACACGCATGCATGCTCATATAACCAAAAAAACCACACTCATTTGGTAATCTAAATCATGGTTTTCCAAAAAAATACAGTTTAAACAAAGTCAAGGCACGGTCATCCCAATATCACAGTATAAATCACATATATACTCGGTTTTCAACAAAACCCGGGATTCAGCCCGTTGCCCCCCCCCCCTTTTTCCCAAAACTGTAACAATTAAAAACCTATAGTTTTCCCCGTTAGATCCCCCCCAAATGAGTACCCAAAACACACACAGGACCGTGGACCACAGTTCCACCTAATCCGATTTCAAAAATAACCAATATAAACATAGTTCCCCTTACCTTAACCCCGTAAGCAAATCCCGAACTCCAAGGTCCCTAAACAGCGAACCAAGTTTCAAAACCTACAAATCATAGTACAGAATATACTCACAAGACTGATACCTACAAAACTACCGGATCAGAATTAAAAACCGAGCCTTACCTCGATTTTACGCTGAAACCTAAAAATCTCTGAAACGAGATTTCGATTCGTAGAAGTTGTAAAGAATCCTTCCACGATCCTCGTGGTAGCTTCCGTTTTTCGATTTCGTTAACGATCGGCGAAGAATTCTAGAGAGAAGGAGAGAGTAGAGAGAGTTTAGAGAGAGAGAGAGATAGGATTGAGTTTACTTAATGAAGAAGTAATAGAAATTTCCTTATATAGCCCTTGACTCGAAAATTTCCAATTTTGCCCCTTTTAATATTTAAACCCATTTTTCAAATTTTGGGTTTTTACAATCTCCCCTCTTTACAAAAATTTCGTCCTCGAAATTTGCCATCTCATATTCCCAGATTCATACATACAATCAAATACATAGACACAACTCAAGAGCGAATTGGCGATCATCACAGCGCAGTCTCATCATACACATACACATACATACCCTCACTTATGGCGGAGGAATACCATGGTTACATATACAACAGTCTTAGGAGTTCACAATACTCACACTCCCGACAACTAACCATTTATCCCAACCCACAGTAGGATCATGTACAAGTGCTCAAAATAACTGTGGATACTTCCGGCATATTTCCGTTTCCAGTTCCCAAGAAACTTCCTTAACCTCGTGGTTTCGCTACAATACCTTCACTAACGGTATCTCTCTGGTGCAAAGCTTCTGAACTTTACGGTCCAGAACCTGAACAGGTATCTCCTCATACGCTAAAGTATCCCCAATTTCCACCTCATCATAACTAATCACATGTGAAGGATCCAACACGTACCTCCTCAATATGGTGACATGAAACACATCATGGACCCTCGAAAGTATTGGAGGTAATGCAACTCTGTAGGCTACTGGACCCACTCGCTCAAGTACTTCGAATGGTCCGATATACCTTGGGCTCAGCTTGCCCTTCCTGCCAAATCTCATCACTCCTCTCATCGGAGCAATACGCAGAAATACCTTGCCTCCCACTTCAAACTCTCACTCACGGCGGTGAACATTTGCATAACTCTTCTGCTGACTCTGAGTCGATTTAATCCTCTCCCGGATCAAACCCACCTTCTCAGACGCCTGCTGCACAAGTTCAGGTCCTAACACCTGACGTTCACCAACCTCATCCCAACACAAAGGAGATTGACACCTCCGACCATACAAAGCCTCGAACAGTGCCATCCCGATACTAGATTGGAAGCTATTGTTATAAGCAAACTCCACAGTGGCATAAACTGTATCCAGCTACCACCAAAATCTAACACACAAGCTCACAACATATCTTCCAAAATCTGTATCGTCCTCTCCGACTGTCCATCAGTCTGGGGGTGGAACGCTGTACTGAAAGTAAGCTTCATCCCTAATGCCTCTTGCAAGCTCATCTAGAATCAGGAAGTAAACCTCGAGTCCCGATCTGATACTATGGATACCGATATCCTATGCATTCTCACAATCTCATGCACATACAAATCTGCTAGCCTACTCAAAGGATAGCTAACTTTCATTGGTATGAAATGAGCAGATTTCGTTAATCTATCCACGATCACCCAAATAGCATTCAGCCCGTGAAGCATTGGCGGCAATCTGGTCACAAAATCCATGGAAATATGCTCCCATTTCCATACCGGAATAAGCAAAGGTTGCAACGGCCCTGCAGGCCTCTGATGTTCAGCTTTCACCTGTTGACACGTCAAACACTGCTCCACGAACTGAGCAATCTGCCTCTTCATACCAGACCACCAGAAGGTCTCACGCAAGTCCCGATACATCTTCGTACTACCAGGATGTACTGTAAACATAGAACGATGCGCCTCTTTTAGAATCGTCCTTCTGATCTCATCATCGTTCGGAACACACAGTTTGGTCCCAAACCTCAGCACACCTCCCTTAGAGATGTTAAACTCTATAGTTAGTTCCTGTTGTACCTTTTCTATAACTTCTGCCAACTCTGCATCACTAGTCTGCGCGGCTTTTATACGCTCAAACAAAGTCGGTTGGACCACCAAACCAACAAGATAAGCCTGATGATCACCCACCACCAACTCTATACCTGAGCTCTCCAAATCTTGTCTAATGTGACACTGAGTTACAACCGCAGATACAGCCGTAGGCCCTGACTTCCGACTCAACGCATCAGCTACCACATTAGCCTTCCCCGGGTGATAACTGATCGTGCAATCGTAGTCTTTAATCAATTCAAGCCACCGCCTCTGCCTCATATTCAACTCCTTCTACGTGAAGAAATACCTGAGGCTCTTATGGTCAGTGAAGATCTCACACTGCACCCCGTACAAATAGTGTCACCAGATCTTCTGTGCATACACAATAGCAGCCAACTCCAGATCATACGCAAGGTAATTCTTCTCATACTCTTTCAGTTGCCAAGAAGCATTCGCCACAACCTTACCCTACTACATAAGCACACATCCCAAGCCCTTTGGAGACACTTTGCTATAAATCACAAATCCACCATCCCCCGAAAGAATGGTCAATACTAGAGCAGTAACTAGCCGGTGCTTCAACTCCTGAAAGCACTGCTCACAATCACAAGTCCAGTCAAACTATACTCCCTTCCTAGTCAATCGTGTCATAGGTCCAGACCGTTTAGACAAACCCTCTACGAACCGACGATAATAACCCACCAGTCCCAGAAAACTCCAAACCTCCTGCACATTCTTCAGCCTTACCCAGTTGACCATAGCTTCAATCTTACTAGGATCAACTGATATACCATCCCCAGTAACCATATGGCCTAAGAACGCGATCTGACTCAACTAGAATTCACATTTCTTCAACTTAGCATACAACTTATTCTCTCGCAGAGTCTGTAGCACTAACCTCAAATGTTCCGCGTGCTCTTCCATACTCCTCGAGTATACTAGAATGTCATTAATGAATACCACTACGAATCGATCTAGGTACTCATGGAAAACCCTGTTCATCAGATCTATGAACACCGCCGGAACATTCATCAACCCAAAAGGCATGACTAAAAACTCGTAGTGGCCATATCTGGTTCGGAAAGCCGTCTTCGCTACATCCTCTGCTCTAACCCTCACCTGATGATATCTTGACTGCAAATCGATCTTCGAAAAGACTTGCGTCCCCTACAACTGGTCAAAAAGATCATCTATACGAGGTAAAGGATAATGATTCTTCACAGTTACCTTGTTAATCTCACGGTAATCAATGCAAATCCGCATCGACCCATCCTTCTTCTTCACAAATAGTACTGGAGCTCCCCAGGGCGAAACACTAGGTTGAATGAATCCCCTGTCCAATAATTCCTGCAACTGCTTTCTTCAACTCCTAAAGTTCTGCTGGAGGCATCCGGTACGGAGCTTTAAAGATCGGTGCCTTACCAGGCAGCAACTCTATCGCAAACTCCACCTCACGATCTGGAAGTAAACCGGGGAAATCATCTGGAAACACATCCGAAAATTCGCTAACTACCCGAATATCCTCGAGTCTTAACTCATCTCGCGGCGGTTCCTCCATACAAGCTAAGTACCCCTGACATCCATCCAAGAATAGCATCCTCGCCTGTAATGCCGATAGAATCTGTGGCACTAAATACACACACGATCCTACAAACTTGTACTCCTGCTCCCCAGGAGGTTTGAAAACTACTACCTTCCTACGACAGTCGATCACAGCATAACTGGAGAACAACCAATCCATCCCAAGAATGATATCAAACCCCGACATGTCGTATACTACAAGATTCGCCAGTAGCGGCTTTCCTTGAATTTCCACTAAGCAGTCTACCAACATCTTCCTATAGGAAGATACACTCCCAGATGGCATAGTAATAGATAACACCTCATTTATATCTTGAGTCTCAACTCCACACCGTCCCACAAAATTCATAGATACAAAGGAATGGGTTGCACCCGAATCAAACAAAATAGAAGCTTTATTCAAAAGCAATAATAAGGTACCTGTCACCACGTTACCTGCATGCTCAGCATCCGCTGGAGTAAGAGAGTATACTTTAGCCGAAGCTGTATTCGTCTGAATGGTTCCCCGAGGTATCTGGTTGCTTCCTCTGTCCCCACAAACTGCAGGCAAGTTTCGCCTCGGTGCTCGACAATCACGAGACCTGTGGCCTGGCTGGCCACAGTTGTAGCAACTACCCCCAAATAGCCGGCACTCACCCTCGTGCCACCTGTTACATCTGGTACAATGACCATTAGTCTGGCTCCCTTTAGAAACCTGGCGCTCGATATTCTGACGATAACCCGAGCCCTTGCTCCTCTTCTCCCACGATCCCTGACGAGATCCAGTCTGAGAACCAAAAGGTACTATCCTCTTCCTCGATTCCTGATCCGCCTCGTCCTCTCAAATACCAGTCTCGATCACCATGGCCTTATCCACGAATACCGAGAACACGTGGATATGAAGCATGCCCACCAGTCTACGGATATCCTTCCTCAAACCCTTCTCGAACCTCCGAGTCTTCTCATACTCGATCGAGATCATACATGGTGCAAAACGGGACAGCTCTATGTATTGAGCCGCATACCCTTGCACCATCAAACTCACCTGCATCAGAGCAGAAAACTCATCTGCCTTCGCATCACGTACTGAAGCCGAGAAGTATCTGTCAAAGAACACCTCTTTGAAACGGCTTCATGTCATCTCCTTAGGACCAGCTCTCTGCCTCTCCAGTAGACTCACCGCAGTCCACCATCGACTCGCCTCCCCAAACAGCTGGAAAGTAGCATAAAGGACTCGCTGCCTATCCGTGCAGTGCAAAACTCCCAGAATCCTCTTAGTCTTCTCCATCCAGTCCTCTGCTGTCGTCGGGTCAGGCCCTCTAGAGAACGTCAGAGGATGCATGCGTGTGAACCTCTTAATGGTGCACCCCACAGCAGTAGGAGAGCGCTCGCATCTTCTTACACTCCACTCGATCTCCCGTAATACTTGCCTCGTCAAACCTCAAGGCACAGAAGGGGACTCATCACTCGCAGTCTCTTCGGAGCCACTTCGCAGGTTATTATCCTTGGGCTCCATGCTGTAACATAATAGGAATCTATCAGTATCCCCACAACACATACAATTAATACAATGATCTACACTAGTCGTGTTAACTACTTCCTGTCAGGTCTTGGTCTGTCCTATCACACCGACATGAAAGTCATCAATGATCTGCCCTGCTTTTACTGGAATCGTCATCCCAAGAAAAACACGGAATACCGTTGACCATCCTCGGTCTAGTAACCGAACAACCCTCAACCAACACTACCCAAGTCCACATCCTATACTCCAGTATGTACTCATAACTAAGCCTAACCAAGTCTACAAGATCTAGTAACCTAGTTAGCTCTGATACCAAGCTGTCACGCCCCAAAACCCGAAATGAGACCCAAAGGTGAGAATGTAACCTAAACTATCCTTGTATCATACAATCATCAAAAGATACAATACAATGGATGAGGGTCGAACCCTGTGAGGTTCCTTGGCACCCTAGACGCATCCAAACATAATCATGTACGCAGCGAAAAAAGTCATACTATATCAACATATGCAGTACCATACCAGAGTCTATACAAGAGCAGAACATGGTTCTAACAAAATGTACAAACTGGGTGCCCAAATGCAACTCAAAATGGCAACCCAACAAAACTACAATCCTAGCACTTACCCAAGCGTTAATGCAGTACACCGGCCACTACGCTCCCTACACTAGGACGCTAGTTCCTGTTACTCGAAGGACCTGTAAAAATGTACGTACAGTAGGGGTGAGACACCTCTCAGTAAGGAAGAACACAGGTTATATCGATGTGTGGCATTTGAGTGTTATCATGATACAATATACACGCAGTTAAATGCATTCCAATACTAATTTACCTAGTGCATACACGCACACATACGAAGGCCATTTATACGCAGCCCTGTCACAATACACACACATGATCAGTAATCCGGTGTTGTCACACCCATCGGCCTAAAGCCGGTCCGTCATTCCGATGTTGGCCCGTACCCAAGTCGTGAAGCATGACGCCACCGGCACATGGTGAATCCTCCACTCCCATGGCATCGTACCAGTGCTAATGGGTTGATCCACACCCTTTGGCTTAATCTGCTGAAATAAGCTCACGCCCTCGGATATAGAGACAGCCACTCTTGCCTACGTGGCAGGCGATAAACACACGCCCTTGGATATATAGCCGGCCACTCTTAGTACCTGGAACAATTTCGGAACCCCGTTCCTACAAGCACTTCAACATCTCACACACACATGCATGCTCATATAACCAAACAAATCACACTCATTTGGTAATCTAAATCATGGTTTTTCAAACAAATACAGTTTAAACAAAGTCAAGGCATGGTCATCCCAATATCACAGTATAAATCACACATATACTCGGTTTTCAACAAAACCCGGGATTCAGCCCGTCGCCCCCAAATGAGTAGCCAAAACACATACAGGACCGTGGACCACAGTTGCACCGAATCCGATTTCAAAAATAACCAATATAAATATAGTTCCCCTCACCTTAACCCCATAAGCAAATCCCGAACTCCAAGATCCTTAAACAGCGAACCGAGTTTCAAAACCTACAAATCATAGTACTAAATATACTCACAAGTCTGATACCTACAAAACTACCGAATCAGAATTAAAAATCGAGCCTTACCTCGATTTTACGCCGAAACCCAAAAATCTCAGAAACGAGATTCCAATACGAATCCTTCTACGATCCTCGTGGTAGCTTCCGTTTTTCGATTCCGTCAATGATCGGCAAAGAATTCTAGAAAGAAGGAGAGACTAGAGAGAGTTTAAAGAGAGTGAGAGATAGGATTGAGTTTACTTAATGAAGAAGTAATAGAAATTTCCTTATATAGCCCTTGACCCGAAAATTTCCAATTTTTCCCCTCTTAGTATTTAAACCCATTTTTCAAATTGTGGGTTTTTACAATTTGTCCTTTTTGAAGGGTAAGTTTTTGGTAGGGATAGTATGACTTTGAGGGAATTGTCCCTAGATTTCATTTTTGGGATGTATATATGGAAGTACAGTGATTGTAGTAACTCTAGTATATTGTGATGCATGATATGATGGTATATATATGATTGTATATTTTCTACTGCTTAGGCTTCTACTGTATGTTATGATGTATCACTGGTACCCACGGGTTTAGGTGGATTGTGACCTGCTAAGCTGGAATGTGAGATGTGTGGTATTGATTTTATGATGATATTTTTATAAAAAAAATATGTGGAAAATGAGCAAGTCGTGACATCTTTACTCATATTTTCATAAACACATGTAACGTAGAAATAAACTCGTGCCACACAATTTTTGTGTTAAAAATATTTATTTATTTATTTTTGAATAGAAAGAAATGTTAAAAATTACCCGAGTGGATTAGAATATTTCTTAACCCAAAAATAAATGCAAGAATATTAAAATTAAAACTTCTATAATTAAATATGCGTAAGAATAAACTCATGAAAATTTCACGAAACTAAGTAACATAAACGAAATTTACTTACAAATAAACTCAGGTATAAATTTTAAATGAAAAGCTAACATAATCTAATTTACTTACCTCTTCTTTTATCTTGTGCTACGAACACTGTAACTATCTCTAAGAAATGAGATCGGAAAGAGTGGGTGAATGAGAACTTACTCAAAAATACTCTCACCACCACAAATTCTTTCACTCACTAATCCTTCTCTTCCTTGGAAAAATTGTTGTGAAAAATGAAGGTTGAGCGCTCCCTTTTTATAGGAAAATTTTAGGGAAGAATGAAATTTGTAAAAGTGTAGGGAGAGGGGTGAAATTATAATTTTTTTTAAACTAAAGAGTGGGCAAGGGATGAGCAAGGTATGGGTTGAGTATGGGATGGGGATGGAGGCCATGTGGGAGTGCTTGCCACCGTTCCCATGAAATAAATTTTTAATTAATTACATAATTAATTAGTTAATTAATTATTTTATTATTTTATTTGATTTTTTTATCATTATTATTATCATTGTTATTACTTTTAAACTATTTTTAGTATTTATTTATTTTATAATTTATTTTTGAAAAAGAATTAAATTTGAATTTTGAAAACTCATGTAGGCCTCACATGGTCTTGTGGACCCTACACAACTTCGAGACCCAAATGAATCGTACGTAACTCCAATAATCCTCATACGATTTTATGAGCCTTACACAGCTTCGAGACTCGTGTAAACCTCTACACAGCTTCGGGTCTCATGTGGACCCCGCATAGGATACCTATATTATTATTATTATTTTATCATATATTTCTACAAATTATGTCAGTCAAAACATTATTTTATGTACTTATTTACGTATATAAACAGTGTCTACCCTGTTTTATCCTATGAAATTTTATTTTGACCAAACCGACCTCTAGGGAGCGACTGAACCGCAATGGTCTCTTAGCACTTGCTTAGACAAGGTCTTTCTTAGGCATCAAACATGGAATCAAGGATCCTAGCAGAGAAACACTTTTGTTTTGATACTAACTAAATGACCATTATTATTATTCATTTTTATTTATTTATTTTTTGGTTATTACATCCTCCCCTCTTTATAAAAATTTCGTCCTCGAAATTTACAAAGATTTAAGTGAGTACCTTGTATAATGTTGTGCTTTTATCCGATCCTGCTATCGTTGAAAAGATGTGGGTATTTCTGGCGTATTTCTGCTTCTAGTTCTCATAATGCTTCCTCAATGTCATGGTTGTGCCAGAACACTTTTACCAGTGAAATCTTCTTTGTGCGCAACTCCTGATCCTTCTTGTCTAAAATTTGGACTGGTACTTCTTCATATGATAGAGTGTCACTAAGCTGCGTTCATCGATGAAGGAGTCACGTTCGTCGATGAAGTCCTTCAAGCCTTGTCGACGAAATTCAGAGCGTCGATGAAATTCATAGCATCGTCGACGAGCAAATACCGAGCGGGTCAGAGAAATATCTAGAATTTGGGTTCAGTGACAAAGGGATGGCTTCGTAGACGATCTGTGTGGCAGATTCGTTGATGAAGATGTCAACTCCTCGACGAGTTTGAATCAATCAAAGGCTCTATAAATATCCATTTTAGTTGCTTAAAGGCTAAGTTTCTCCCAAAGCTCTCTATCGCTCTAAACCAGCGAAAACTCTCTCACTCTCTCTCACTCTCTCTCTCTAAGGTTCTTCATCGTTCGACGTCCGTTTCTAAAAATGGAGGTTCCTACGTGGATCAGAGGAGGAAGTTCTACAACTTTAGCGGATCGGATCGTTGTTTTTAAGATTTTTGGGAAGAAGGGGAAGCTAAGTCCTCGATATATCGGGCCTTTTGAGATCCTTGAAAGGATAGGTTCAATTACTTGTCGAGTGACTCTACCTCCAACATTATCCAGAGTCCATGATGTATTTCATGTGTCTGTACTAAGGAAGTATGTACCAGATCCGTCACACGTACTGAGTTACGAACCTCTAAAGATCAGTGATGTCTTATCGTATGAGAAAGTACCATTGTAGGTATTGGATAGGAAGGTGCAGCAGTTACGGAC
Organism: Malania oleifera; assembly: GCF_029873635.1. Taxonomy (NCBI): domain Eukaryota; kingdom Viridiplantae; phylum Streptophyta; class Magnoliopsida; order Santalales; family Ximeniaceae; genus Malania; species Malania oleifera. The sequence goes on along the minus strand of NC_080428.1, from coordinate 86,354,126 downwards.
TAAGGAAATACCTCTCGTAAAGGTATTATGACGTAACCATGTTGTAGAAGAACCTTCATAGGAATTAGAATCTGAAATACTCCAGAAGTACCCATAGTTATTTGATGGTACATAATTATGTATAGTAGTGTAGATGGAATAGATTAAATGATATGATCTTTGGGAGAGTTTTGTTATGCATGTAATTTTTCGAAGTATCTTTTGTGTAACCATGGTATTCCTCCGCCATATGTGAGGGTATATAATGAATTTGAGCTGAAGTCACTTCGTAGGTGACAGTCGACTCTTTTGTAAAGCGGAATTATAAGAAAAGTTTATGTTTAGCAATGGTTAGTCAATTTTGAGGACAAAATTCTTATAACGAGGGGAGATTGTAGAGACCCAAACTTGAAATAAGCTGGGTTCGTCGATGAAGGAGTCACATTCGTCGACGAAGTCCTTCAAAGCCTCATCGATGAAATTTAGGGTGTCATCAATGAGCAAATACCAAGTGGGTCAAAGAAATATCCGGAATTTGGGTTCAACCACGAAGGGATGGCTTCGTCGACAAGCTGTGTGGTGGATTCGTCGACGAAGATGCCAACTCGTCGATGAGTTTGACTCGGTCAAAGGCTCTATAAATATCCATTTTAGTTGCTTAGAGGCTAAATTGCTCACAAAGCTCTCTCTCTCTCTCTCTCTCTCTCTCTCTCTCTCTCTCTCTCTCTCTCTCTCTAGACCAGCGAAAACCCTCTCTCTCTTTAAGGTTCTTCACCGTTTGATGTCCATTTCTAAAATTGGAGATTTCTGCGTGGATCAGAGAAGGAAGTCTTTCAAATTTAGTGGATCGGATTGTTGTTTTAAAGATTTTCGAGTTTTCTCAAAAATCGAGGTAAGGATCTGATTTCAATTTCGATTGAATATTCGAATAGTAGTCGAAATTATAGTAAGATTATGTTCTGTAGTTTTTAGGTTTTGAGGATCCGAGGTTATCGATTTGGATCGGGTTCTGTACGTAATTTCAATTCGAGTTTAAGGTAAGGAGAATTTGATTACAATAACATTTTTGGAAAACTAAACTGCTAAAAAGTTAGTTTATACTTATATGTATGATTTAACTGCTTATTTGCTAAATTCTACCGAGTAGAAATGCCAATTTTACGATTTTATGTTTTTTGGTAAAAATGAGGATTTTGGCATATGATCTCCAAATTTTACAAAAATCACCTATTTGCATTTATATTGTAGTAGAAGATGCTTGAATCTTTTACTTTTTCATTTAAATGATGTTTACTGGATTTTTATCATTTAACGGATTCTTGGACTAAACTCGTGTGATATATGTTGAAATGGAAATGTATGAATTTTCTATACTATGTATATGGATTATGGGAACGGAGTTCCAACTTGTTATACTAAGAATATGAAAAACAGAGGTCGATTATACACCGAGCTATATCAGTGAAAAAAGGGCTAAACTGAGTGGATAGGCGCCGGTTTGCACCCAATGTGATTATCTGAATTTGAGAAAATAATAGAATTGCACAGGTTACTATATTTTGCTATAAATTGTATATATGATACTAGAACCACAACTTGCTACCAAAAGAAGTTGAAAAAAACTTCAGTGATGGGATTGAAAAATACTCTAAACTATTATAAGCATGATTCCGATACTAGCAGTACAATGCAACCAAACATTAGGGATCAGTATGGGTACTTTAGATGGTCGACCTGCGAGGAGTTAGTAAGCTGCTAGTAAAAATAAACCAGGGGTGGTCGAACTATAAAAGATATTCGACTTTGTCTGCATGAACAGGACACTATCAAAGATATCAGTGCACAACCCGTGCCACAGGGGTAAACAGGCAAATTGTCATACCAAGCTGGAAGTGTTCAAATATTCATATGCCTGATTTAAATACTTAATTGTGCAGATAAATTTTATATGTTATAGTATTATAAACAAATGTTCCAAATGAATGAGTTTTTATAGGAATATGCATATATGCAGTCACACACTATTGTAACACTTTCTTCCTTACCGAGAGGTGTCTCACCCCATTATACAACCTTTGTTTTTAGGTCCATTAGGACGTTTGTCCTAGTAGCTAGAGGGGGAGACTGTTTTTGGTTTAGCTTACATAAGCATTCAAATCATGTATCAAACTTAGATGAAGTTCATTTTTGAAGGGTTGTAATAACTGCTTATATTTTATGTCAAACTTCGTGTGCTTGAGGATGTAATAGTAAACTCTAGTATAAGTCTAGCAGAAATCCCAATCAATGTTTATGTTTTTCTGCAACAATTACATTGTAATTGTGTATGGTTTATACCCGTATATCCCTGTTTAGGGCAGGTTGTGTAACGACCTGCTATTTAACTGGGGTTTTTTTTTTATACTATAACATTTAAAATGCTCTAATACCACACTGGATTAAACCCAATCATCAACCTAAGCAGTAAGAAGTGAAAATTAAATAAACATAACCATACGTAGTTATATACAATACCGAAGTGCTAACATGTTTCCCAGAATATACATATATGTTAGTTTTCCAAAATACCCTCAACTGGCTAGGGCTATACAAAAATACTTCAAAAAATACTCACACTATTGTTAGGGCAATACCGAGGCCCCTCTATCTGTGAGCCAAATTTGCTCGCCTACCTGGAACACCTGAAAAATGTTAAAGTAATTGGGATGAGCCAACGTTCAATAAGACGAAATATGCTATCGCTAGTGTGTGGCAAATGAGTTACAATATTTTGAAAATCTATTACTGTATAATCATGTATCACTAAATCTGTAAAATACAATACCAGTAATATAAACCATCACCTTTCTCCTGTTGCTTAACATTTCTGTACTTTAGGTTTCTACTCAAAATACTTCTAAAATATATATATATATATATATATATATATTCTGTTTCTGTAAATCTATATAAACATAGTAATAACTATAAACTTCCTTGTGGATAATTGTATGTCATGATTTAACCCCTCATGACAGGGTTGTGCGGCCTGTAGGCGGGATTTACCCTAGCTAGCCAACCAGGAATAAATCACTATACTCCATTGTCTGATCAGCCCTCCTCAACCCATATCTGATGGGGAGCCTATCCACTCATGGGCTTTATGCAATCGACCTTTATACCACATATTATTTGAATATGTGGTTGCATTTTATAAATTGTATATAGCTACGGTACCGTGCTCTGTAACTGTATGGTCCAACAGGGTCTGATACTATATAATACATCTTTATATACAACTATCTGTTTTACCACGATTCTGTAATGACTGTATAAACCATGACGTTGGAGGAAACTATATCTATATCAACTGTGTTTTTGTAATTAACTGTAAATATGTATGTCATGGTACTGCAAGACTGTATAATCATGGTATTTCTGTAATTACTGTAAAATACATTCACTGTCTGTATATTCTGTAAAACACATCTCTGAAAAATACTGTAAAGCATGTTTCTATACTATATCTATATTCTCAAGCCACACGATAATTTTAAAACATATTAATCATACTTGATAAACTGTATAAATCTCTGCTGTGAATAATACTCTAGTGGAATATATATAATTTTATACTGAAATCATACTCGAATAACCTAGCACAGCATATTTCCCTTACCTGATTCTTGCTAAAAATCCCCTACTATAATGGTCCAACACCCGTAGGATTCTCCCCTCAACACCCTAAAAACCATAAATCCCATAACAAAACATTACTATTTCTACGTCTATTGGATTTTTTTACAAATGTTGGAAACTCAAATTCTGAATAAAATACCTTACCCTGGATTTGGGATGAATTCGAATTTCATCCCACCGATGATTCGCTCCGGCAGACTTGCAAAAAACTTCGCCAGCAGTGTCGTGGGGGCCTCAGATTGTCAATTCAGCGACTGACAGGGCCGAAATCGAAGGAAGAAGAGGGAGAAGCCGTAGGGGTAGAGAGAGAGAGAGAGAGAGACCGCGGCAAATTTCTACGATTAAAATCAGTTTAGGGCTATTTATACTGCGGGATTCGTCAATGAGCCACGTCACCTCGTCGACGAGTCTTGTAGAAAGTTCGTTAACGAACTTACACCTTCTTCGATGAATTTCGAACTTCTTAAAAATCCTCTCTCGGTATTTTCTCGTCAATGAGACGGGACCACGTCGACGAGGTCTTGAAGAACCCTCGTCGACGAAACCCCTGTGTCCCTCCCTCTTTATTATTTAAATACCATTATTACTCGGGTCGTTATAGGTTGTCTACGTATCTTGAATAGGTACAGGTATTTTGTATTCAGGTTAACGGTTCTGGTTTGTATAAAGGGCTAGGTCGTTACAAATTTTTCCGCAATCCACCATCTTTCAGCCTCCCCTGTTAGTTTATAAGTGGCGTATAAGACTCTGCTCTTCAGTGCATTGCAGCACCGCCAAAACCATCTCTATTTCTTGTATCCAGTTCTCAACGATGGCAGGATCAATTCCTCCTGAAAATGCAGGAGGATTCATCTTGGTGAACTTCTCTATCGTGCACCCATGGAATGCAGATGAGCCTCCCTGCTCTCTGGAGTTTCGTGCAATTTTAGCCATGACATGCTGAGTTACACTACGTAATACGGCATCTGGATCACCTCTGCCTGCACCCGAAGGTCCAGCTCCATCACTGCCACTCATATGAGCACTACTACCTCCAAGGTCCATCCTGAAAAGATAGGAACATGGCTTAAAAACCTTATCCTTATAATTTATGTATCTAACCCAAAACTCATATTATTCCTTTATCTTAAAATCTCTATCTTAATTTGAGATTTAGTCCTACACTTTAGAAACACAACTCGGCAATAGTTTATTATGATTTTCCTGAAATCATCACCCCAAAAAAAAGGCACAGAAACCTTCACAAAAATCTTGCCTCTAGACTATAAAACAAAATCTCAAATCATTTTCCTATACTCTGGTATTGTTCCAGCTGCACTCTAAAGTCTACAGAACCTAGTAACCTAGGCTCTAATACCAAACTGTAATGACCTGCCTCTATTTTACCATATATTTTTTTATTTTTTTTAATAATAAATACTCATAGTAACTCTAACACGTACTAAATTGATGTAATCATGATCAACCTGGACTCATGGGTACCAAGGATAAACCTGTCATATAACTCTGATACCTAAGCAGCAGGAAACGTAATTTACAAACATGTCATCCAACCAATCACAATGCTAGAGTCCTACTAAATCTGTTATATATACAATCATCCACCAAAAGACCAAAAAGTAACCTAGGTTCACTTCCCAAAAATAAATCTAACCCTAACTCAACAACTCACCCTTTTGATAGGGTAGCTCGGTCAGACTCTACTATCGCATAGCTCTAACTGCTTCTCAACCTAGATTTCCTTAAATGTTTGAAATGCCGGGGTAAAACATCTCTCAGTATGGGAAATAAACTAACATCGGTTTATGGCATCATAAGTACTTTCGTATTATACATATAAACAGTATAATAAGCATATGTGGTAAAATATGTCTGTAGAAAAACTGAGTAAAACATGATATCATAATAAGGAATACTATATTTATGTACATGAAAATCATCTTATATAACTGTACAATACTAAAATAATACTTATGATGGATAGTTAGCTGATGTCTTGTCTTACCCCCACATAACTAAGTTGTGCAGCTGGAAGGCGAGACCTAGCAATGGCTAACCGACCATGCTAGATCAATCATAAGTCTGTAAGTACGATGAGCCTGCCCCTCCTGGTCCCGGACTGTCAGGGGAATAACTCCACTCAACACTGAAGCTACATCGACAGTCATCTCCCACACTACTAGTCGTGTGGTAGCACTATCATAATTCTAAACATATAGCTGTAGTATTGTGCTCTTGAAAATTGAACTGAACCATACCATCTGATTTCTAATAACATATAGTATGTTTCATATACTGAAAATAACTGTTTTGTATTTAATGATAATATCTAACATGGTTATATTTCATGAATTCTGTCTTATCATACATGATTATGGCATCTACGCCAACATGAATCATGGCATCGGTGTCGGCATAACATAATATACTAAACATGATTTCTCTATACTGTTTAACATTATATTCATAAAATCATGGTTCCTATATTGTTTTATAATTGCCCTGAAAACTATTAAGCATGCTTGATCTGAGAAAAACATATTATTTTGATATATATAATTCTATGAAAATTTAAACTCATGCTACACAGAAAGGGGTAACATTCTAAATGTAAAATATGTTCCAAAATCATAATTTCTGATAAAACACATTTAAATCATATCCCTTTTCATAGCAGTATTTCCTATACATAATTCTGTAATATACATATTTTCTTGAAATTTAATGTTGTAGAAAAAATAAATAATTTCATGTAAAATTATGACTTAGTTTATCCCCTTACCTGCTACTGAGAAGCCCCCAAATCACTCAATTCTACAAACTTCAGTGCTATCTTACCTAACATATTCTCCTCAGACCAGAACACCAAATACCCAATAAAATTGAGATTAACTAACTTACTCAAATTTTGGAATGGCACCCAAGTTGGCCTAACCAATGACCTACTCCTGCAAAAATGAAGAGAAACTTCCCAGGAGTAGCTTGACAGCTTCGGATCATCGAACCAGCAAAGAATCAGGCCAAAAACTTATAGAGAAGGAAGAGGAGTACGGGTAGAGAGAGAGAGAGAGGATTCCTACATGTTTCTTGTAGGAAAAATAAATTCTTGGGCTTATATAAAATGCTGGTCCACATGGCCTCATCAACAAGTCACATCTCCTCATCGACGAGTCCAAAAGATAGTCTTGTCGACAAACACCTTCTCCTTGTCGACGAGTTTCAGGCTCTGGAAACAGTCCTCTCGGTAATTTCTCGTCGACGAGATGCATGTCCCCATCAACGAGCACTTCTTCACTCGTTGACGAGACCCTGCTAAAATCCCTTTTTGAGAAATCCTTTCCTCCCCTTTCTTTTATTATTTAATATGGTAAAATTCTTCGGGTCTCTACAACAGTGGTGCCTCCATTCATGCTACATCTTGGAGTTGGAGATGTCTATTTGAAGACAAATAATGGCACAAGTTTAGTTCTCAGAGATGTGAATCATATTCCTGACATTCGTTTGAATTTGATTTCTACATGTAAACTTGATGACGAAGAGTACTGCAACACTTTCAGTGATGGCCAGTGGAAGCACACCAGGGGTTTCATGCCCCAAACTCGAAAATGGGCCCCAGGGGGTGATTTAGTGACCTAACTTGTCTTTGTATCATACAACCGTCCACGATACCATACAATGCAAGGGTCCCACCCCGTAGGGTTCACGTATACCCTATCCACAATCACATATACATATACGCAGTGGAATAATGCAAACTAATGCCTTCACAAAACCATACCAAAGTCCTAGTGGCTAGCTGTGTAAAAGTACTCATGTACCACTAGGACTCTAGTGTTGGCTACTCGAAGGACCTGAAAAACATTTGTATGATAGGGGTGAGACACCTTTCAATAAGGGAGAAACAAGTTATATCAGTGTGTTGATACATGAGTGTTATTTCAATAGCGCATATACATTTCACAATGCTAGTATTTTCACAAATACAGTTCCAGTATACATATGATACAAAAGCAATACGATCTGGGGTCATCACATCCTTCAGCCTAAGGCAGACTGTCTAGTGGTATTTCATACCCTTCAGCAAAATCCGATGCCCCCGGTAACCTGGCATAACATAAGCCCCCACAGCGATGAATCGATGCAAGTTTGGCATTCTCACACCCTTCGGTAAAAATCAGCCGATCTAGTGGTATTGCGCACTCTTTGGCAAAAGCCAGACATCAAAGCATGAGGTCTTATTTCAACTTTGTTCAATATCTCAGCCTATGGCATTTTCTTTCGATCTGCTTTGATATCCCCATCAGTATTATCCCTCCATGAAATTTTCACAAAACCTAGAACATTTTGGAACTCACGTCCCTATATCTCATTTGAATAATTCACAGCCCATGGTAGTCAATCGGCACGTTTTACTACAAAATACATCATTCAAATTCACCATCTCATTCTACACTCATTTGGGTAAACATACAATCACATATCAGGTATTCCAAAAATATGGTTTAAAATAATCAAAGGCACGGTCATCTCTATATCACAGTTTATACCAATATAAAGTTTTCCAACAAAAACAGAGATGATACCCAAAACCCCCCAATTTTCCCAAAAACAGTAAACCAAAAAAAACCCATAATTTCACCTAATAGATTTTCCCAAATAAGTAACCAAAACTTTTGTAGAATCATAAACTACAATTTTACTGATTTAAATTACAAAAACAACTAATATAAACATAAACCCCTTACCTTTCCCAAAAACCGAAACATGAATTTAATCAGTCCAAAACAACACAGGACCCCCAAAACCTAAAAATTGAAGAACAATACTTCAATATATTCAAAACTACTACAGATCTACCAAACCAAAAATGCAATCGGACTCTTACATCAATTTTAGATCAAAACCTGAAAATCCTCGAAACGAAATTATGATTCGTTATAAACGTAAAGATTCCCCTCCTAATCCACGTGGTAACATTGGATCGTTGATTCGGGTAACAGACGGCCCGAAAACCTAGAGAGAGTGGTTTGAGTTCTAGAGAGAGAGAGAGAGAGAGAGAATTTTAGTTTACTTAGCAATGAAGATATGAATAGATATTTATAACCCCTTTGATCCGACCAAACTCATCGACGAGACAGTGTCCTCATCGATGAGCATAAGAAGGGAGTTCATCGACGACCAAGTTGCCTCATCGACAAGCTTGAGATTGGAGAATTTCCCAAAATCCCTCAACATCCTCTCATCAACAAACGTCTAAATTTCGTTGCCAAGCTGTAGAAGAGACCTCGTCGACGAGCCCTGCTAGTTTTCCATCTTTAATTTCCTTCCTCTTTTTTTATTTATTTAATTCAAAATTCTTGGGTTAGATTCTTACAACCTTCCCTCCTTACAAAAATTTCGTCCTCGAAATTTGTAATCTCTCACTAGATAACTCATCCACATACCAAAACGTATACCCGACTCTAGAAAGAGTCGGCGACCACCCACATAGCAGCCCCATCCTAAATATATAACATACCCTTACTTATGGAAGAGGAATACCATGGTTACATACACAGTGTCTCGGGAGTCCACAATATCATAAAACCCTCCTAGAGACTAACCACGCATTAATACTCTAAACAGATACATCAAATACTTACCTAAACCATATCTGTAACATTACCCTTAGAACAAATATGGATATTTCTGGCATATTTCCATCTCCAATTCCTAAGAAGCCTCCTCAACCGCGTGATTCCACCACAATACTTTCACTAATGGTATCTCCTTGGTACGCAGCTTCTAAACTTTCTAGTCCAAAATTTGAACAGGTATCTCCTTATATGCCAAAGCATCCCCAATCTCAAAGGATTTGTAAATAATCACATGTGACGGATCCGGCACGTACCTCCTCAACATAGATACATGGAACACATCGTGGATCCAAGAGAGCGCTGAAGGTAGTACAATCTTGTAGGCTACTAGACCCACTCGTTCAAGTACCTTGAATGGTCTGATATATCGCGGTCTCAATTTTCCCTTCTTCCCGAACCTCATCACCCCTTTCATCGGAGTGATTCTTCGAAATATCTTACCTCCTACCTCGAATTCCAACTCACGATGGTGAACATCCGCATAACTCTTCTATCGACTCTGAGCCGATTTAATTCTATCCCTAATCAATCTGACCTTCTCATAAGTCTGTTGTACAAGTTCAAGACCCAATATCTGTCGTTCACCGACCTCATCGCAATACATACGAGACCGTCACCTCCGACCATACAATGCCTCAAAAGGTGTCATACCAAGACTAGCTTAGAAGCTATTGTTATAGACAAATTCCACTAACGATAGTAACTGAATCTAACTACCGCCGAAATCTAACACGCAAGTTCGTAATATATTCTCCAAGATCTATATCGTCCTTTTGTACCATCCATCAACTAGGGATGGAACGTTGTACTGAAGTGACAACTCGAATAAAAATGGAATTTGAATAATTAAGAGGGAGAGAAATAGGAACAGAAACAGAAAGAGGCCGTAGATTTCATCGACGAACGTTGCAATTGGGGGATAAAAATAATTTTAAGAGATTTACCAGAGGACTCGTCGATGAACACTGGGAATTCGTCAACAAGGGTAGAAGAAAATTTGTTGATGAAGACTGAATTTCTTCGCCGAAGAAATACCGAGGGAGGTTTTTGAGCCACCTGAATTTCATCGACGATGACTAAATTTCGTCAACAAAATTATAAAGAATTCGTCAACGAATGACGTGGCTCGTCGACAAATCTGGTTCTATATATATGAAAAATCCGATCTTTAACTTCATTCTTAAGCCATCTTCGCTCTCTCTCTCTCTCTCTCCTCTTCGGCTCTCTCTCTCTCTCCTCATTTTTGGGCCAAATTTACTCTAGATCGTCAATCTGAAGTCACCATGACACTCCTGGGGAAGTTCTCTCCAAATCTGCCAGAGCGGATCATTGGTGAAAGCTAGTTGGAAATCATACCTAAGTTGAAGTAAGACCTTTTAAGCCAAATTGGACTTTATGGTAGTTACTTGAAATGATGTACGCATAAAAATACTAATGTTTAATACTGGGAGTTTTGAGTTTCAAGGTATTGATCAGGAAATCATACGGCGGTTAGCCTAGGATATTTTGGAAGCTTTCTCAATAGCCAGGTAAGGGAAAAAACTAAAGCAGTTATTTTCCATGCAGATTATTATTAATTATGAGTAAACCTATTTTCAGAAAAGCTTATGTTATATTTGTTTATTATGAATGAAATGTGCGATTGGGAAAATACTTCTATGATGATTAGAATATATATATGTATGTATGAGATGCCGAAAAATCATGATTTTAGAATATGAAGTATGACTTTTAACAGCACATGTGTGGCATGAATATTATTTTATGTGAAATGTATTATGAAGTGAAAGATTTTACGAACAAAGCATGGTTTCAGGTATTATGAAAAGATGAGTTATGTTGTGATGATTTTGATGAATATATGATAAATGATTTATTTTCAGAATATACAAACCTGTAGCGATTTTGGCACGAGGCCAAATTTATGTTATCGGCATGAGGTCGTATTTATGTCATCGGCACGAGGCCGTATTTATGTTATCGGCACGAGGCCGTAATGATGATATATATATATAATCATGAACCATATGTTATCAGAAACCAGATGTTATTTTAGTTCAATTCAGGAGCTCAGTACCGTAGCTATATTGTAGATCAGATATCTACGTCAGATTAGTGCTAACTATCCCACGAGGGGATAGGAGATGGATAGTCGATGTGGCTTTCAGTAGAGTGTGGACATCCACATGGTAGTCCGGACTAGGGTGTGGCGGGCTCATCGTACTTATAGACATATTTGACTCGACAGTGGTCAGCCAACCATTGTCGAGTCCCGCCTTCGGGCTGCACAAACCGTCATGGGGGGTAATACATGACACCAGCTAGCTATTCATCCTGAGTATATGTTTTCAGTATTATCGGTATAACAGATGTTTATGTATGATATGACTTACTTGAAAATACGAAAGCATGTGATTATTCAGTATGATATGATGAACGTTTACGAAATTTGAAATGTACTGTATACGTATAATTGCACTAAATATTCATGTTGCCACACAGTTGTATTTAGTTTGTTTTCCTTTACTGAGAAGTGTCTCACCCTCAACATTAATATATTTTTCAGGAAACCTAGAGAAACCGGTGGGTCAAGGCCGCCGTTGAGTGAGTGGAGCTTCCCTACTAGAAGGGTAAGCGTTGAACTAGGACTAGGAGATTTTTGTTGTATGGTCCTAGTGTTGTTTTGAATTTTTGGAGATTGTACATATAAACAGTATATTGATGATGTAGTAAACTCTGGTATTATGTTTTATGATTGGATGTTTGAGATTTTATGTTTACTACTACTAGGTTTTCCACTGTGCTTAATAGGTGTCCCCGCTACCAACGGGTTCAGGTTGACCATTTTATTTATTATGCTACAGTTAACATTAAAAGATAGAGAGACGTTACAACATTGTATAGAAAGTAAGCTTCGTCCTCAGTGCTACAACACACAATTCTCCGAAATAGAAAATATTTCCATTATTTGAAAATATCATCAACAAATGTTAATGCAATGTCCGGGTCTACAAATTTGATTGACGGCTCCGGAAGAGCTAATATAAAGTTACCCAATGGTACTTTATTACAAATCAATGAAACTTTATACTCTAGTAGATCCAAAATAAATTTGTTAAGTTTTAAAGATTTAAGACTCAATGGATATCATATTGAAACCACAAATGAAGGCAGTAAAGAATTTTTTTACATTACTTCTATTATTTCTAGGAAAAAACAATTTTTAGAAAAGTGGCGAACCTTATCTTCTAGACTATATTATACAAAGATTAAAGCAGTTGAATCATATAATGTCTTGCACTAGAAGTGCAATGACCCAAAGTTATTTACACTTTGGCATGATCGTCTTGGACATCCTGAAGATGTAATGATGCGAAGAATCATTGAACACTCATATGATCATCCACTAAAGAACTAGAAGATTCTTTTATCTAGAGATTTCATGTGTACTGCCTACTATAAAGGGAAATTAATTGTCAAACTATCTGTTTCAAAATTAAATTTTGAGTCACCCAGTTTCTTACAAAGAATTCATGGTGATATATGTGGACCAATACATCCACCATCTAGACCATTTAGATACTTTATGGTTTTAATTGATGTATCTACTAGATGGTCACATGTTTCTCTACTTTCTACTCGAAATGTTGCTTTTGCTAGACTTACTTCTCAACTGATTAGATTACGAGCTCATTTTCCCAATTATCCAATTAAATCAAATAGTATGGATAATGCTAGTGAGTTTACATCCCAAACTTTTGACAACTACTAGTGTATGAACCCAAAATATGAAAAATGGGTTTAAATATTAAGAGAGGGGCAAAATTGAAAATTGCCTGGTCAAAGGGCTATAAAAGGAAATTTCCTTTGCTTCCTTATTAAGAAATCTCAAATCTCTCTCTCTCTCTCTCTCTCTCTCTCTCTTTAAACCTCTCCCTACTCCTTCTCTCTAGAATTCTTCTCCGATCATTGATGTAATTAGGAAACGAAAGCTAGCACGAGGATCGTGGAAGGATTCTCTACAACTTCTATGGATCAGAATCTCATTTCGGAGATTTTTGGGTTTCTGCGTAAAATCGAGGTAAGGCTCGGTTTTCAATTACGATCAGTAAATTTGTAGGTAACTGTCTTGTGAACATATTTTGTACTGTGATTTGTAGGTTTTGAAACTCAGTTCTCTGTTTAGGGACCTTGGAGTTCGGGATTTGCTTACGGGGTTAAGGTAAGGGGAACTATGTTTATATTGGTTATTTTTTAAATCGAACTCGATGGAACTGTGGTCCACGGTCCTGTGTGTGTTTTGACTACTCATTTGGGGTGATCTAATAGGGAAAACTATGGGTTTTTCATTGTTACAATTTTGGGAAAAGGGGGGCGACGAGCTGAATCCCGGGTTTTGTTGAAAATCGAGTATATGTGTGATTTATACTGTGATATTTGGATGGTCGTGCCTTGACTTTGTTTAAACTGTGTTTGTTTGGAAAACAATGATTTAGATTACCAAATGAGTGTGGTTTGTTTGGTTATATGAGCATGCATATGTGTGTGATATGTTGAAATGCTAGTAGGAACGCGGTTCCGAAATTGTTCCAGGTACTGAAAGTGTCCGGCTCTATATCCAAAGGCATGTTATTGCCTGCCATGTAGGCAAGAGTCTCCGGCTCTATATCTGAGGGCGTGAGCCTATTCCGGCAGATCAGGCCGAAGGGTGTGGATCCACCAGTTTAGCGCCGGTTCGATGCAATAGGAGTCAGGGACTAGCCATGTCCCGGTGGCGCCGTGTTCGCGGGTTTGCTACGGGCCAACGCTGTATGTCGCAGGCCGGCTTCGGGCCGAAGAGTGTGACGATACTAAGGATTACTGATCATGTGTATGTATTGTGATGGGGCTGCGTATAAATGGTCGTCGTATGTGTGCATGTATGCACTATGTAAATTAGTACTAGAATGCATTTAACTGCGTGTATGTTGTATCATGATAACACTCAAATGTCACACACCGCTATAACTTATGTTCTTCCTTATTGAGAGGTGTCTCACCCCTACTGTACGTACATTTTCACAGGTCCTTCAGGTAACTGGAACTAGCATCTTAGTGTAGGGAGTGTAATGGCCGATGTTCTGCATTAGCGCTTGGGTGAATGCTAGGTGTAACGACCCGAATATTAAATGGTCTTTAAATAATAAAAGAAAGGAAAATGGAAACAGGAACAGAAGGGAAGCTGCAAAGCTTCATCAACAAACACAGGGTTTCGTTGACGAAGGCTTTAAAGATTTCGTTGACGAACACAGGGCTTCGTCGACGAGAAAATACAGAGAGGGGTTTTTGAGCCGACTGAATTTCGTCGAAGAGGAGTGGATTTCGTCGACGAAATTTGTGAAGGACTCATCGACGAAGGATGGGCTCGTCGACGAATTCCGTTGTCCTATAAATATGAAAAATCTAGATTTAACTTCTTAATTAAGCTATTCTTCTTCTCTCTCTCTCTCCCCTTCGGTTCTCTCTCTTTCTTTCGTTGATTTCGGGCCAGATCTTTGCCGAATTGACAATCCAAGGTCACCACGATGCGCTTGGGGAAGTTCTCTCCAAATCTGCCGGAGCGGATCGTTGGTGAAAGTTAGTTGGAAATCATCTCATAGTATGAGTATGAGTATCAGTCTCCTCATCAACTAACTGCTCTACTTTTGGCCCCGTTTCCTCTCATTTTTCTTTGACCTCTTTTGGTTCAGCCGTGACTTTCGGTGCTGGGACAACTATTTGTCCGACGATGAGCATTTCAGATTGGGGGTCGTCTTTCTCGCTATTGAAGGTGATGGTGGCCTCTGCTGTCTCAAGAGAAACATCATGTATTTGTTGTTGCGGTTGCTGGTACTCTTGAGAACTAGGCTGAGGTTCTTCGAGTGTTTCCTCGTTTTCTAAGATGTCCAACTGTGTGCTTATCGCATTAATGGTGTCCCGCAATTCATTATTATGATCGACTTGAGTTTGCATGAACTGCTGGAGCATGGTCGCCATCTGAGTTATGCTATCCTCCAGAAATTCTGACGGCGTACAGCTCGGAGAGATCTGTGGTGGCTGGTATTGAGGCGGAGGAATATCCGGGCAGTTTGGTGGTTCATATGCATCACCACCACTAATTGTGCTGATAGGGTGTGCAGTCATGGGTGCCTAAGTGTATCGTGTGTTGCACTGTGGGACATTGTCAGCTAAGTAATCAAAGAATGATAATACCTTATCTGGATCCTCGCTGACGGGCTCTCCATTAGACATAGTCTGGACAAAACACTTGCAATCAGGGGTAAGAGCAGTATAAAAACAGTCAACTAACCTCCATGAGTCGAACCCATGATGTGGACAAGTGCTTAGTAGATTCTTGAATCGCTCCCAGCAAGCTCGAAATGTCTCGTTATCCTGCTGCACAAAATCAAGAATATGTTCCTGCAAAAATTGAGTTTTTTTGTGAGGGACAAAACGCATGTAAAAATTCACGCTCCATATCAGTCCAATTAGTGATAGAGTGAGGTCTCATAGCGTCCATATCAGTCCAATTAGTGATAGAGTGAGGTCTCATAGAATGAAACCAAATCAGTGCCCTATCCTGCAAAGTAGTAAGAAATAAATTCAGTCTAGTAGATTCGTCAGTTCTAGCATGAGAGAAAAACATGTTGCAAGTTAACTCAAACTCTGCTAGGTGCTGATAAGGGCACTCAGATTCCGTCCCGTAAAACTCGGGTAACAATGACGTCCTCCCGCGCTGCATCATGAAATTAAGCTCGTCATAAGGCAAAACAGTGGAAGAGGATGCAGTGGCATATTCAAGCTGCAAAAAATCCATTATCGTGCGCGGTGCAGGTGCAGCCATTTTTCAAAACTCAAATTTTTTTTTATTTTTATTTTTTTGTTTTTGTTTTCTATTTTTTTTTTCTTTTTCTTAAAACTAATAAAAATGACGGGAAAAACGCAAATTTGAGACTAAGACGACAGTCCCCGGCAACGGCGCCAAAAACTTGACTCACTCGAAAAATGAGCAGCTCGAAAGCTATCCCAAGTATAGGAGTTCTGTCGTGTAATATTAAGCCCAAGGGCTAGATCGTCTCCTCAGAGAATGCGTTTAATCTCAGATTTTACGTTCTTCCAATCAAAATTAAATTGCACTGAACTCGGTTCAGATTTGGGTTTTCAAGATGGTTCAATTTCACTTTTGATGAATTAAATGACACGTAATTTAAAACTCTAAACTAACATTCACTAAATAAAAGAAAACAAGAATAGAAACCCTACGTCTACTTAAAGAAACATTGGGACACGCGTTAATAAAAACTGAAAACCTAAAATATGGAACTAAAACATGCAAGAATGGAAACTCTAATCTACCTAAGGAAACATCGAAACACGCACTAATTAAAAATGGTAACATTAATCATGGAATTAAAGCACATAATGGAAACTCAATCACACACACACACATTAAAAATCGAAACTTTAACAAAAATCAAGAACTCGAACCAAAATAAAAAAACACAAACAAAAACCTAAATTTAAATGCTATCGAAACACAATAAAAATGCAAACTTTGATAAATTTGACCCTAATTAAGCTGAGCTTCAAAAAGAACCAAAAATTAAAAACATTCGCAATTCAAAATTTCAAATAACCCAAAGAAAATTAATACTTAACAATTATCCGACTAACACAATATTCAAATTCAAAACTTTAAATAATCTTCAAAAGATAACATTTAACACTTATTCAACTAACCAAAAATTATATAAAAAGAAAGAAAAGATGAGAGAAAGAGAAAAAGAAAAGCCATGAAAGCTTTAGGCTGTGGCAGCAGGGTGCTGTGCTATGGACTGTGCAGTAGTTCGTGGAAGCTCACGGGTGGTTTGTTGATTCACGTACAGCAAAGAGGCTGGAGGTTGGGCAAGAGAAAGCAAAGAAATTGGAGAGAAGAGAAGAAGGAGAGCAGGGAAGAATAAGAGAGAAGAGACAAAGAGCAAAGCAGAATTGAAAAGAACAAATAAAACAAACTAAAGAAGAAGAAGAAAAAGAAGAAGAAGGAGAAGAGGAGAATGGGAGCCATGGGGGCTGCCTCCGCAGGAAGAGAAAGAGAAGGGTTAAATAGGATAGGGGGGAAAGCCCTAGACCCGAATAGGAAACCCGAATTGCTATATTTTTTTCATTTTTTTCATTCTCTATTCATCGCAAATATGACTCTTTTGAAGCCCGTATCTCACAAAACTCAAAACACTAAAATTGTAGATAATCCTTTTCTCTTTCTTCAGAATTTTGAATCGTCTCAATTGGAGCTCGAATGGAAAAGTTATGTATGAAATACGAACAGGTGTCAGTTTTGGTTCCCGGGAATTTTCCTGCGACAAAAAATTACAAAAACTTCATAAATAGTGCAATAAAGTTCAAGAATGATGATTTTGGCACTTTATTAAATATTGGATAATTTTGGACATTTAATTAAAAATATAAACCGTAAAGCTCGGGTTAAACGTCTAATTACGCAGTTTCGGCGCGTAATCACACCCCCCAACTAACGTTTTGCTAGTCTCTAGCAAATGACGTGAATGAATTTCAGGGCGATGCTTACAACTACAAACTCCAGTAATCATGAAATCAATGCACATGCGACAAAATTATACCACTTCACATACAAGAACATAACTGAATTTCACACAAGTTTGTTCATATTCAATGTACACAACTTCAAAGCACGTCACTCATGCAAGCTTCATCGTTTATATGTCATTTAAGAGCAGTATACTCACATGAAGTTAATTAGTGGCACATTCAGGGTTAATGCAATCATGTAAGTTCGAGTATAAACAGGTAAACTCTCGAGGTGTGTGTAATGTGTGTGACTCAGTACACCTAGGACGCCAGTGGATACCTATAGAACGGTCGCTTTGACTCGGCCTAATTGGTATACCCTCAAGAACACTCAAAGAATATGGGTTCACTCATCATATGTGAGAAGGAGTGTTACGATCAAACATCCCACATATTAAAAGGAACAACGCTAAGTATATGGAGTGGACTAGTCTGGAAAGGATCTAGCCTATCTATGAGGTGTCGGGTCCTTCACCCTAGCATCTTCTCACCTACTCGCCATATCCAACCGAGACCACCCTAGATCAACTTACTCACAAACTTGTCGTGAATACATCTGAGGCATTAACCGGGTGAAGCATCTTCATACGTGGAAAATATGTGTCGTCCTTGACTTTTTGTTATATGTATTTGGGCCGGCATTGACATTTCATTTCATGCGCATGCTTATTCTTTATTTTGCTCATTCTTCATTTTCTGTCATTTCTTGATCAATTAGGACAATCATAACACTTTTTTTTGTAATCTTCATACCATCAATAGGAATTGAGCTCGAATAGGAGTTCATGAATTAAGTCTATCTCTAGGGGTGGCTCAGCCTTCACATTTTGAGTAGGCTACAAGGCCTAGGTTTCTATCTCCCCACTAGGTGTCACCTCTAGGCTAGCAAATCAAAAACAAAGACTAGTGTACAAGGAATCATCCAGAAAAAGAGAATTAAGTTCTATGAACTCTGATTTGATATTAACACTCAAAAGGACGATAAATAGCTCAAGGATATCTCACATGATGTCATAGTCACCACGGATGTTCTCTCAATGCTCACAGGAAACCCTAAGTGCAGTGAATCACGTGAATGTGTTTATTCAGCCTCGTGAGATGCCGTGTAAATACAGGAAATTATATAGTCAAATTAACATAAATGTACTACCAATTGATTCTTCATGGAGTCATAAGATCATATAAAGAGAAAACTATGCATGATTGACTCAAGTGTGTCATTCTTAAGTTATACGCAAGTATGCAAAAGGTATGAGTCAGTGTTAAGCATGGCATAATGCAATGTAATCCTTTAGTGCTCCTCCTTTCTTTCTCTCTTTCTTTTTATTTTTATTTTTATTTTTTATTTTTTTTGAAATATAAAACCCGGTACGTGTACGTGCACAGTGTTACATGCGAATGCTCATCCCCCCCAACTAAAATGGAACATTGTCCTCAATGTGAAAGCATAGGGGAAATAGAAAGGACTGTGCATGGGAAAAGTAAAGCGTACCTGAGTGGCGAAATAACAAAAATCAAACTACGAGAAAATGGTCCTGAAAACTAACTAAAAATAAAATAAGATAAAATAAAAGGAAAATACGGAAAAGGAAAACATCACAATTGTCTAGCGGAGGCTCTGGAGGAATTTCGTCTGGTGGCCGCAGGTCTATAAATTGCAATGGCGGTTCTCCAAATTTGAGCCGCCATAATCGATCAGTCGTGATACCTGCACGAAAATCAGCCTCAAATGAATTAATGCGTGTCAAAATACCAAATAATTTGTGTGCAGGTCGACCCTCATGTGTGAATAAGAAAGGGTCTTTATTCAACATTGTGTCCAGGAAATGTGCTTCTTTACGAACTAACGTGTGATGGGAAGTTATTGGAGCAATTACCTGTAGTTCTTCAAAAGCATTAACATTAAAAGTTTTACCTGGTTCTTTGAAAATTATATGCTCACCAGACCAGTCACCCTCTTTATCGGGTGTACATATCATCATACCAATGCAAGAGTCTGCCTCCACATTAGGCTCCTTAACATCTAATTCAGGTGGGAGTGACAGTTTCACGGTTTCTAAGCTCGGAGTATGAGGTACCACAGGTTGGTACTTCGTATGGGTATCAGTCTCCTCATCAACTAACTGCTCTACTTTTGGCCCCGTTTCCTCTCATTTTTCTTTGACCTCTTTTGGTTCAGCCGTGACTTTCGGTGCTGGGACAACTATTTGTCCGACGATGAGCATTTCAGATTGGGGGTCGTCTTTCTCGCTATTGAAGGTGATGGTGGCCTCTGCTGTCTCAAGAGAAACATCATGTATTTGTTGTTGCGGTTGCTGGTACTCTTGAGAACTAGGCTGAGGTTCTTCGAGTGTTTCCTCGTTTTCTAAGATGTCCAACTGTGTGCTTATCGCATTAATGGTGTCCCGCAATTCATTATTATGATCGACTTGAGTTTGCATGAACTGCTGGAGCATGGTCGCCATCTGAGTTATGCTATCCTCCAGAAATTCTGACGGCGTACAGCTCGGAGAGATCTGTGGTGGCTGGTATTGAGGCGGAGGAATATCCGGGCAGTTTGGTGGTTCATATGCATCACCACCACTAATTGTGCTGATAGGGTGTGCAGTCATGGGTGCCTAAGTGTATCGTGTGTTGCACTGTGGGACATTGTCAGCTAAGTAATCAAAGAATGATAATACCTTATCTGGATCCTCGCTGACGGGCTCTCCATTAGACATAGTCTGGACAAAACACTTGCAATCAGGGGTAAGAGCAGTATAAAAACAGTCAACTAACCTCCATGAGTCGAACCCATGATGTGGACAAGTGCTTAGTAGATTCTTGAATCGCTCCCAGCAAGCTCGAAATGTCTCGTTATCCTGCTGCACAAAATCAAGAATATGTTCCTGCAAAAATTGAGTTTTTTTGTGAGGGACAAAACGCATGTAAAAATTCACGCTCCATATCAGTCCAATTAGTGATAGAGTGAGGTCTCATAGCGTCCATATCAGTCCAATTAGTGATAGAGTGAGGTCTCATAGAATGAAACCAAATCAGTGCCCTATCCTGCAAAGTAGTAAGAAATAAATTCAGTCTAGTAGATTCGTCAGTTCTAGCATGAGAGAAAAACATGTTGCAAGTTAACTCAAACTCTGCTAGGTGCTGATAAGGGCACTCAGATTCCGTCCCGTAAAACTCGGGTAACAATGACGTCCTCCCGCGCTGCATCATGAAATTAAGCTCGTCATAAGGCAAAACAGTGGAAGAGGATGCAGTGGCATATTCAAGCTGCAAAAAATCCATTATCGTGCGCGGTGCAGGTGCAGCCATTTTTCAAAACTCAAATTTTTTTTTATTTTTATTTTTTTGTTTTTGTTTTCTATTTTTTTTTTTCTTTTTCTTAAAACTAATAAAAATGACGGGAAAAACGCAAATTTGAGACTAAGACGACAGTCCCCGGCAACGGCGCCAAAAACTTGACTCACTCGAAAAATGAGCAGCTCGAAAGCTATCCCAAGTATAGGAGTTCTGTCGTGTAATATTAAGCCCAAGGGCTAGATCGTCTCCTCAGAGAATGCGTTTAATCTCAGATTTTACGTTCTTCCAATCAAAATTAAATTGCACTGAACTCGGTTCAGATTTGGGTTTTCAAGATGGTTCAATTTCACTTTTGATGAATTAAATGACACGTAATTTAAAACTCTAAACTAACATTCACTAAATAAAAGAAAACAAGAATAGAAACCCTACGTCTACTTAAAGAAACATTGGGACACGCGTTAATAAAAACTGAAAACCTAAAATATGGAACTAAAACATGCAAGAATGGAAACTCTAATCTACCTAAGGAAACATCGAAACACGCACTAATTAAAAATGGTAACATTAATCATGGAATTAAAGCACATAATGGAAACTCAATCACACACACACACATTAAAAATCGAAACTTTAACAAAAATCAAGAACTCGAACCAAAATAAAAAAACACAAACAAAAACCTAAATTTAAATGCTATCGAAACACAATAAAAATGCAAACTTTGATAAATTTGACCCTAATTAAGCTGAGCTTCAAAAAGAACCAAAAATTAAAAACATTCGCAATTCAAAATTTCAAATAACCCAAAGAAAATTAATACTTAACAATTATCCGACTAACACAATATTCAAATTCAAAACTTTAAATAATCTTCAAAAGATAACATTTAACACTTATTCAACTAACCAAAAATTATATAAAAAGAAAGAAAAGATGAGAGAAAGAGAAAAAGAAAAGCCATGAAAGCTTTAGGCTGTGGCAGCAGGGTGCTGTGCTATGGACTGTGCAGTAGTTCGTGGAAGCTCACGGGTGGTTTGTTGATTCACGTACAGCAAAGAGGCTGGAGGTTGGGCAAGAGAAAGCAAAGAAATTGGAGAGAAGAGAAGAAGGAGAGCAGGGAAGAATAAGAGAGAAGAGACAAAGAGCAAAGCAGAATTGAAAAGAACAAATAAAACAAACTAAAGAAGAAGAAGAAAAAGAAGAAGAAGGAGAAGAGGAGAATGGGGAGCCATGGGGGCTGCCTCCGCAGGAAGAGAAAGAGAAGGGTTAAATAGGATAGGGGGGAAAGCCCTAGACCCGAATAGGAAACCCGAATTGCTATATTTTTTTCATTTTTTTCATTCTCTATTCATCGCAAATATGACTCTTTTGAAGCCCGTATCTCACAAAACTCAAAACACTAAAATTGTAGATAATCCTTTTCTCTTTCTTCAGAATTTTGAATCGTCTCAATTGGAGCTCGAATGGAAAAGTTATGTATGAAATACGAACAGGTGTCAGTTTTGGTTCCCGGGAATTTTCCTGCGACAAAAAATTACAAAAACTTCATAAATAGTGCAATAAAGTTCAAGAATGATGATTTTGGCACTTTATTAAAATATTGGATAATTTTGGACATTTAATTAAAAATATAAACCGTAAAGCTCGGGTTAAACGTCTAATTACGCAGTTTCGGCGCGTAATCACACCCCCCAACTAACGTTTTGCTAGTCTCTAGCAAATGACGTGAATGAATTTCAGGGCGATGCTTACAACTACAAACTCCAGTAATCATGAAATCAATGCACATGCGACAAAATTATACCACTTCACATACAAGAACATAACTGAATTTCACACAAGTTTGTTCATATTCAATGTACACAACTTCAAAGCACGTCACTCATGCAAGCTTCATCGTTTATATGTCATTTAAGAGCAGTATACTCACATGAAGTTAATTAGTGGCACATTCAGGGTTAATGCAATCATGTAAGTTCGAGTATAAACAGGTAAACTCTCGAGGTGTGTGTAATGTGTGTGACTCAGTACACCTAGGACGCCAGTGGATACCTATAGAACGGTCGCTTTGACTCGGCCTAATTGGTATACCCTCAAGAACACTCAAAGAATATGGGTTCACTCATCATATGTGAGAAGGAGTGTTACGATCAAACATCCCACATATTAAAAGGAACAACGCTAAGTATATGGAGTGGACTAGTCTGGAAAGGATCTAGCCTATCTATGAGGTGTCGGGTCCTTCACCCTAGCATCTTCTCACCTACTCGCCATATCCAACCGAGACCACCCTAGATCAACTTACTCACAAACTTGTCGTGAATACATCTGAGGCATTAACCGGGTGAAGCATCTTCATACGTGGAAAATATGTGTCGTCCTTGACTTTTTGTTATATGTATTTGGGCCGGCATTGACATTTCATTTCATGCGCATGCTTATTCTTTATTTTGCTCATTCTTCATTTTCTGTCATTTCTTGATCAATTAGGACAATCATAACACTTTTTTTGTAATCTTCATACCATCAATAGGAATTGAGCTCGAATAGGAGTTCATGAATTAAGTCTATCTCTAGGGGTGGCTCAGCCTTCACATTTTGAGTAGGCTACAAGGCCTAGGTTTCTATCTCCCCACTAGGTGTCACCTCTAGGCTAGCAAATCAAAAACAAAGACTAGTGTACAAGGAATCATCCAGAAAAAGAGAATTAAGTTCTATGAACTCTGATTTGATATTAACACTCAAAAGGACGATAAATAGCTCAAGGATATCTCACATGATGTCATAGTCACCACGGATGTTCTCTCAATGCTCACAGGAAACCCTAAGTGCAGTGAATCACGTGAATGTGTTTATTCAGCCTCGTGAGATGCCGTGTAAATACAGGAAATTATATAGTCAAATTAACATAAATGTACTACCAATTGATTCTTCATGGAGTCATAAGATCATATAAAGAGAAAACTATGCATGATTGACTCAAGTGTGTCATTCTTAAGTTATACGCAAGTATGCAAAAGGTATGAGTCAGTGTTAAGCATGGCATAATGCAATGTAATCCTTTAGTGCTCCTCCTTTCTTTCTCTCTTTCTTTTTTATTTTTATTTTTATTTTTTATTTTTTTTGAAATATAAAACCCGGTACGTGTACGTGCACAGTGTTACATGCGAATGCTCATCCCCCCCAACTAAAATGGAACATTGTCCTCAATGTGAAAGCATAGGGGAAATAGAAAGGACTGTGCATGGGAAAAGTAAAGCGTACCTGAGTGGCGAAATAACAAAAATCAAACTACGAGAAAATGGTCCTGAAAACTAACTAAAAATAAAATAAGATAAAATAAAAGGAAAATACGGAAAAGGAAAACATCACAATTGTCTAGCGGAGGCTCTGGAGGAATTTCGTCTGGTGGCCGCAGGTCTATAAATTGCAATGGCGGTTCTCCAAATTTGAGCCGCCATAATCGATCAGTCGTGATACCTGCACGAAAATCAGCCTCAAATGAATTAATGCGTGTCAAAATACCAAATAATTTGTGTGCAGGTCGACCCTCATGTGTGAATAAGAAAGGGTCTTTATTCAACATTGTGTCCAGGAAATGTGCTTCTTTACGAACTAACGTGTGATGGGAAGTTATTGGAGCAATTACCTGTAGTTCTTCAAAAGCATTAACATTAAAAGTTTTACCTGGTTCTTTGAAAATTATATGCTCACCAGACCAGTCACCCTCTTTATCGGGTGTACATATCATCATACCAATGCAAGAGTCTGCCTCCACATTAGGCTCCTTAACATCTAATTCAGGTGGGAGTGACAGTTTCACGGTTTCTAAGCTCGGAGTATGAGGTACCACAGGTTGGTACTTCGTATGGGTATCAGTCTCCTCATCAACTAACTGCTCTACTTTTGGCCCCGTTTCCTCTCATTTTTCTTTGACCTCTTTTGGTTCAGCCGTGACTTTCGGTGCTGGGACAACTATTTGTCCGACGATGAGCATTTCAGATTGGGGGTCGTCTTTCTCGCTATTGAAGGTGATGGTGGCCTCTGCTGTCTCAAGAGAAACATCATGTATTTGTTGTTGCGGTTGCTGGTACTCTTGAGAACTAGGCTGAGGTTCTTCGAGTGTTTCCTCGTTTTCTAAGATGTCCAACTGTGTGCTTATCGCATTAATGGTGTCCCGCAATTCATTATTATGATCGACTTGAGTTTGCATGAACTGCTGGAGCATGGTCGCCATCTGAGTTATGCTATCCTCCAGAAATTCTGACGGCGTACAGCTCGGAGAGATCTGTGGTGGCTGGTATTGAGGCGGAGGAATATCCGGGCAGTTTGGTGGTTCATATGCATCACCACCACTAATTGTGCTGATAGGGTGTGCAGTCATGGGTGCCTAAGTGTATCGTGTGTTGCACTGTGGGACATTGTCAGCTAAGTAATCAAAGAATGATAATACCTTATCTGGATCCTCGCTGACGGGCTCTCCATTAGACATAGTCTGGACAAAACACTTGCAATCAGGGGTAAGAGCAGTATAAAAACAGTCAACTAACCTCCATGAGTCGAACCCATGATGTGGACAAGTGCTTAGTAGATTCTTGAATCGCTCCCAGCAAGCTCGAAATGTCTCGTTATCCTGCTGCACAAAATTAAGAATATGTTCCTGCAAAAATTGAGTTTTTTTGTGAGGGACAAAACGCATGTAAAAATTCACGCTCCATATCAGTCCAATTAGTGATAGAGTGAGGTCTCATAGCGTCCATATCAGTCCAATTAGTGATAGAGTGAGGTCTCATAGAATGAAACCAAATCAGTGCCCTATCCTGCAAAGTAGTAAGAAATAAATTCAGTCTAGTAGATTCGTCAGTTCTAGCATGAGAGAAAAACATGTTGCAAGTTAACTCAAACTCTGCTAGGTGCTGATAAGGGCACTCAGATTCCGTCCCGTAAAACTCGGGTAACAATGACGTCCTCCCGCGCTGCATCATGAAATTAAGCTCGTCATAAGGCAAAACAGTGGAAGAGGATGCAGTGGCATATTCAAGCTGCAAAAAATCCATTATCGTGCGCGGTGCAGGTGCAGCCATTTTTCAAAACTCAAATTTTTTTTATTTTTATTTTTTTGTTTTTGTTTTCTATTTTTTTTTTTCTTTTTCTTAAAACTAATAAAAATGACGGGAAAAACGCAAATTTGAGACTAAGACGACAGTCCCCGGCAACGGCGCCAAAAACTTGACTCACTCGAAAAATGAGCAGCTCGAAAGCTATCCCAAGTATAGGAGTTCTGTCGTGTAATATTAAGCCCAAGGGCTAGATCGTCTCCTCAGAGAATGCGTTTAATCTCAGATTTTACGTTCTTCCAATCAAAATTAAATTGCACTGAACTCGGTTCAGATTTGGGTTTTCAAGATGGTTCAATTTCACTTTTGATGAATTAAATGACACGTAATTTAAAACTCTAAACTAACATTCACTAAATAAAAGAAAACAAGAATAGAAACCCTACGTCTACTTAAAGAAACATTGGGACACGCGTTAATAAAAACTGAAAACCTAAAATATGGAACTAAAACATGCAAGAATGGAAACTCTAATCTACCTAAGGAAACATCGAAACACGCACTAATTAAAAATGGTAACATTAATCATGGAATTAAAGCACATAATGGAAACTCAATCACACACACACACATTAAAAATCGAAACTTTAACAAAAATCAAGAACTCGAACCAAAATAAAAAAACACAAACAAAAACCTAAATTTAAATGCTATCGAAACACAATAAAAATGCAAACTTTGATAAATCTGACCCTAATTAAGCTGAGCTTCAAAAAGAACCAAAAATTAAAAACATTCGCAATTCAAAATTTCAAATAACCCAAAGAAAATTAATACTTAACAATTATCCGACTAACACAATATTCAAATTCAAAACTTTAAATAATCTTCAAAAGATAACATTTAACACTTATTCAACTAACCAAAAATTATATAAAAAGAAAGAAAAGATGAGAGAAAGAGAAAAAGAAAAGCCATGAAAGCTTTAGGCTGTGGCAGCAGGGTGCTGTGCTATGGACTGTGCAGTAGTTCGTGGAAGCTCACGGGTGGTTTGTTGATTCACGTACAGCAAAGAGGCTGGAGGTTGGGCAAGAGAAAGCAAAGAAATTGGAGAGAAGAGAAGAAGGAGAGCAGGGAAGAATAAGAGAGAAGAGACAAAGAGCAAAGCAGAATTGAAAAGAACAAATAAAACAAACTAAAGAAGAAGAAGAAAAAGAAGAAGAAGGAGAAGAGGAGAATGGGGAGCCATGGGGGCTGCCTCCGCAGGAAGAGAAAGAGAAGGGTTAAATAGGATAGGGGGGAAAAGCCCTAGACCCGAATAGGAAACTTGAATTGCTATATTTTTTCATTTTTTTCATTCTCTATTCATCGCAAATCTGACTCTTTTGGAGCCCGTATCTCACAAAACTCAAAACACAAAAGTTGTAGATAATCCTTTTCTCTTTCTTTAGAAATTTGAATTGTCTCAATCGGAGCTCGGATGGAAAAGTTATGTATGAAATACGAACAGGTGTCGGTTTTGGTTCTCGGGAATTTTCCTACGACAAAAAATTACAAAAACTTCTTAAATAGTGCAATAAAGTTCAAGAATGATGATTTTGACACTTTATTAAAATATTGGATAATTTTAGACATTTAATTAAAAATATAAACCGTAAAGCTCGGGTTAAACGTCTAATTACGCAGTTTCGGCACGTAATCAATTGCCACACACTAGTATTAGTTTATTTTCCCTGACTGAGAGGTGTCTCACCCCTAAATTCTATTAACTTTTTAGGAGCCCCAGATAGGAAAGCGGGAAAAACCCCACTAATATATTGTATACCTGCCCTTTTTGAAGGGTAAGTTTTTGTAAAGACAATTAGATTTTACGAGGAATGTCCCTAGATGTGATTTTTGAGATGGGTATATGAGATACAGTGTTTATAGTAACTCTGGTGTTATAATGCATGATATGATGATATATATAAGATTGTATGTTTTCTGCTGCTAGGGCTTCTACTGTATGTTTTGATATATCCCTAGTACCCACAGGTCTAGGTGGATTGTGACCTGCTGAGCTGGATGTGAGATGTGTGGTATTGATTCTATGATGATATAATTATTATTTAAAAAAAATGTGTGAAAATGAGTAGGTCATGACACTAGGACTGTAGTTTTTTTGGGTGACTCACTCGAAAAATGAGCAGATCGGAAGCTATCTCAAGTATAGGAGTTCTGTCGTGTAATATTAAACCCAAGGGTTAGATTGTCTCCTCAGGAAATGCACTTAATTTCAAATTTCATAGTTTTCCAATCAAAAATAAAAAAGGTACTGAACTCGGTTCAGATTCGGGATTTTTGAGATTGTTGAGATTCTTTTTTACCAATTAAAATATCATGCAATTTAAATCCTAAAACTAACACGCACTTAATTAACGAGCAAAAATGGAAACCCTAGTCCACTCAAGGAAACACCGGAGCACATTAACTAAAAATAGGGACTTTAAACATGGAATTAAAACACACAAGAAAGGAACTCAATCAGATTTAAACACGCACTAAAAAAAACAGGACTTTAATACAAATCAAGAACTCGAACTAAATTGCAAACACATCGAAAATCTGAGCTTGAATAATAATGAAAAATAAAAATACGAACTTGGGTAAAACCGATCCTAACTAAAACGAGCTTCAATCAAAATTTAAAATTTTAAAACGAGAAAGATAATTAATTTAATTTCTAGAAAACCCAAAAAAAAACAAGTTTTTTTTTTCTTTTTTGAAGCTAAACCGAACCTTACTAAATTAATGAAATAACTCGGAACATAAAATTAATCTACGATAAAAAATTTAACTGAAAGAGGATAAATAAACAATTAAACTTTAATAATACTAAAACACTCTAAATAATATTCGAAATCTAAAAATTCCAATAACTCAAATAAAAATTTAAAAAAATTCAACCAATTAATTAGTAATAATAAAAAGAAGAGAAAAGATGAGAGAGAGAGAGAGAGAGTAAAAGAGACAGCCATGGGAGGCTGTACTAATGCTGTGCTCAAGATGTGCTGGCATGGCAGCAAGGCTACTTCGCGGGGAAGAAGGAATGGTGGCCTGGTGTGGCTTCTATGGAACACCCGAGAGGCTGCTGATTCTGCTGGTGTGTCGCGGGCTGTAGAGGGGAGCTGTGGCCGGAGACTGTACAGAGATGCAGCAGTGCTGGAATTGGAGGATCTCCGGCTACTGGTGCTGGAGCTGGAGGAAGAAGCCCACGGGTCTGCTCTGGTTTGCTACTGCTGCAGGTTGGTGCTCGGGTTCCAGCCAGAAAGAGGAGCTATTGCTGGTGTTGGAGCGGCCGGAGAGGAGTTCCAGGAAGGTGGACGGAGCTGGAGGCTACTGGAGTGGTCTGCTGGAGTTGTTGTGGACGGAGATTGGTGGAACTGCTGTGGCGGCCGAAGTTGGGCTGTGATGGAGTTGCCGGAGGAGCTGGGGAAGGCACGGGTGGAGCCAAAAAAAAAAAAAAGAGAAGCTGAGAGAGCAGGGGGGAAGAGAGGGAAGCTGACAAGGAGAGAGAATCAGAGAGGGAGAGAAGAGATTAGCCAAAACAAAAGAGAAAACAGAGAAGGGGAGAGTGAGGAGTAAGGGAGCAGCGCTGGGACACCACACCCACAACAGGGAAAAATAAAGAATAAATAGAGAAGGAGGCTTGCCCTAGGATCCGTTTGCTCAACCCGACCCGGCTTGCATGGCCAGGTCACATCAAATATCATGATATATATATTTTTTTTTCTTCTTTCTTTTTTTTTTTTGTTCTTTACGTTCACAGCCAATTTGACCCTTCTGGAACTAGTTTCTCGCAAAATTCAAAACATAAAAGTTGTAAATAATCCTTTTCTCTTTCTATAGAAATTTGAATCGTCTCAATCGGAATTTGGATGGAAAAGTTATGTACAAAATACAAACAGGTGTGGATTTTAGTTCCCGGGATTTTTCCTACGACAAAAAATTACCAAAAATTCATAAATTGTGCAATAAAACTCAAGAATGATAATTTTTGCACTTTATTAAAATATTGGACAAATTTAGACATTTAATTAAAGAGCGAACTAAAATGTCCAATTACGCAATTTTGACGCGTAATCATTGGGTTGCCATTTTGATTTGTATTTGGGCACCCAGTTTGTACGTTTTGTTAGAGTCATGTTCTGCTCTTGTATAGACACTGGTATGGTACTACATATGTACATAAAAGACCTTTTTTCGCTGCATATATGATTATGATTGGATGTGTTTAGGGTGCCTGGGAACCCCACTAGGTCGGACCCTCATCCTTTATACTGTATCTATGATGATTTGTATGATATAGGGACGGGTTAGATTACAATTTTTATCCCCGGGTTCCATTTCCGGGTTTGGGGCGTGACAACTGCATGTTACTTGGAATAGATGTTGAACATCCTATTGCTCATACCCATACACAAAATGATTTAGTCGAATCTTTTATTAAGAGACTTCAACTTATTGCTAGGCCAATGATTATGAGAACCAAATTGCACATATCTATTTAGGGACATGTTATTCTTCATGCTGCATGTTTAGTTCGTATAGGACCAACTGCTTACAATAATCTTTCACCTATACAATTAGTCTCTAGGCAACAACCTGATATTTCTTATTTCAGAACTTTTGGTTGTACAATATATGTTCCTATTGCCCCTCCTCAAAGAACTAAAATGGGTCCTCAACGTAAACTTGGTATCTATGTTGGTTTTGATTCTCCTTCTATTATTAGATATCTTGAACCTTTAACGGGTGTTTTGTTTAAAGCACGGTTTCAAGATTGTCATTTTGATGAAATGGTATTCTCTACATTGAGGGGGAGCAAAATTAGTGCCTGAAGCATAACATGAAATCATATGCAATGCCATGAGTTTATCTCATTTAGATTCTCGTACAAATCAATGTGAACTTGAAGTTCAAAAGATTATACATTTGCAAGGGATTGCAAATTAGTTACCTGATTCGTTTGCAAATACCAAGGCAATACTAAAATCCCATAAACCTGCTGCAAATACTCCAACACGTATTGATGTCCCTAAAGGACAACAGTCGACTAATAAATCTAAACTGCAAGTTAAACGTGGAAGATATGTTGGTGCAAAAGATAAGACTCCTAGAAGGAAAAAATTGAAATTTGTAAACGCTTCAGAAAAGGTTACAGAGGTAAGTAATTCAATCAACATTCACAAACCTATTTCTCCTAAAAATGAAATCCCTATTATAGAATCTCCTGAAGAGCAATCTCCTCTTGAAAAGGAATCTCCTGAAGAGACATCCCTTGAAAAAGGACAGGTACCTGGAAATAATAATGAGATCTCAATACATTACACAGGAGAAATTTGGGATAGAAATAAAGTTGTCGTCAATAATACATTTGTATATACAGTAGCTACTTACATTATTAGAAGTAATAAGGATCCTAAACCAAAATCTGTGGATGAATGTCGATATAGAAATGATTGGCCAAAATGAAAAGAGGCTATCACATTATAAATAAACTCTCTTTTAAAAAAAAAGTTTTTGGACCTGTAGTCTAGACACCAGAAGATGTCCAACCCGTTGGATACAAATGGGTATTTGTGTGCAAGCGAAATGAAAATAATGAAATTACTCGTTATAAAGTAAGGCTTGTGGCACAAGGTTTCTCGCATAAACCCGAAATTGATTATGAAGAGACATATTCTTCTGTAATGGATGGAATCACTTTTAGATTCCTAATTGGGCTAGCAGTCGATGAACGACTGAGCATGTGTCTTATGGACATAGTAACAACATACTTGTAACGACCTGCTCCTTTTTGACATATATTTTTTTATATATATATAAATAAATTATCATCACATCATACATTCCAACTCAGCAGGTCACAATCCACCTGGGCCCGTGGGCACCAGGGATATAACAAAACATACAGTAGAAGCCTATGCAGCAGAAAGTATAAAATCATATACATCTCATCATAATGTGCATAACACATACCAGAGTCACTACAATTACTATCTCACAGTATATACATTTCAAAAATGAAATCTAGGGACAATCCCCACAAAACCTAACTGTCCCTACCAAAAACTTACCCTTCCAAAGAGGGCAAACAACTGATCTAGATCAGCGGGGCTTTTCCCGCTCTCCTATTAGAGGCTCCTGAAAAGTTAATAAGATTTAGGGGTGAGACACCTCTCAGTAAGGGAAATAAACTAATATCAGTGTGTGGCAACATGAGTATTCAGTGTTCTACATATACCATACATAACATATTCAATACTGTTTATCAAATCTGGGAAAACATATGCATATCAAAACATGGCAGAACATACTGCATTTTCATAAACATTTCTCATCTCATATCATAATAATAATAACATAAAAACAATCCTGGTAGGTTAGCTGGCTGTTGTCATGTATTACCCCCACATGA
Source organism: Malania oleifera (assembly GCF_029873635.1). Lineage (NCBI taxonomy): Eukaryota > Viridiplantae > Streptophyta > Magnoliopsida > Santalales > Ximeniaceae > Malania > Malania oleifera. The sequence goes on along the minus strand of NC_080428.1, from coordinate 86,321,391 downwards.
CTGGGTTGTGTGGCCCGAAGGCGGGACCTGACAATGGTTGGCCGACCACTGCCAAGTCAAACAGTAGTCTGTAGGTCCGATGGGTCTACCCAGACTGGTCCGTACACCAGGGGCGATAACAGCGCACTTCTTGAAAATAACCACATCGACCATCCAATCTCATACCACTCCGTACAGCGGCGTTAACACAGATATCATGATCACGAGGACCATGGACACATAGTAACGGTACCGTGCAAGTGCTAGCCTAGATCAAACCAACCAGGTTCTGATATCATATACATATACTAAAACCGTGATACATAAATATCTCATATCATTTATTTTCACATCAATCATATCATTTCACATATATACGTGTATCATGAAAATCATCGGCCCGTACGTCGGTATTACACATTTTAACATAACACGGCCCGTACGCCGGCAAATCACATAGCATAGCCCGTACGCTGGCAAACCACATAGCACAGCCCGTACGCTGTCAAATCACATAGCACGGCCCGTACGCCGGCAAATCACATATACATATAAAAATATCTCGGCCCGTACGCCGGTTTTCCATCATAGAAATCCATATCATCCCCATTCCAAAAAAAACAGTATTTCACAACATTTTTATACTCATGCCACACTAAACAAATTTTCCAAATATAAATCATATATATAAATATATTTATTTTTCCTGAAACCAGATGCTACATATATATATATATACATACATTTTCTCAAAACAAAACTAGCTTAGTTTATCCCCTTACCTGATTCCTGAAAAGCCCCTAAGAAAATCTTCCCCGTACCCACAAGGTTCTCATCTCAACACCCTGAAAATGAAAACTCGCAGAATTAAAATTTAGTATTTTTACGTGTATATCACTTTCTTCAACTGTCAAAAATCCAAATATTGAATATAAAGCCTTACCTTGGATTTGGGATGAAATCCAACTTCGTTTCCCTGACGATCCGCTCCGGCAGACTTGTAGAGAACTTCGCCAGAAGTGTCGTGGTGGCTTCGATTTGTCGATCCGGCGTAAAACTAGCCCGGAATCGAAGAGAGAGAGAGTTGTAGGAGAGAGAGAGAGAGAGAGAGAGAGAGAGAGAGAGAGAGAGAGAGAGAGAGAGAGAGAGAGAAGAGTGCACTCACGCACACTAAATGAATCCAATTCAAATTGGATTTTTTTTTTTTTTGACTTTTCAAAGCTTAAGTTTGTGGTTTGAATTTATTTGACTTTTCAAAGCTTTTTTTTTTTTTTTTTTGAAGAAGCTTGTATTATTTTATATATATATCATAATTACTCTTATATATATATATATATATATATATATATATATATATTTTGTCCTTATCATACTATTCATTTTACTTGTTAATTTAATTAATTAATTTTATTTTATTATTTTTTTATTATTTTTTTTAATTTTTTTTTTCCCGGTTACTACATTACCTATATGGATCGTTGGATAAAGAAATTTATATGAAAATCCCTGAAGGTTTTGAGTTGCTTGAAGCAAAACCTAGTAATTTATATTCATTCAAACTCCAACGTTCCTTATATGGATTAAAGCAATCTAGGCGCATGTGGTACAATCAATTAAGTGAGTGCCTAGTGAAAAAAGGATTCATAAACAATCCAATTTGGCCATGCGTTTTTATTAAAAGATCATAATCCAGATTTGCTATAATTGCTGTTTATATTGATGATTTGAATTTAGTTGAGACTCCTGAAGAACTCACTAAAGTTGCTAATTATTTAATAGCATAATTTGAGATTAAAGATCTAGAAAAGACAAAATATTGTCTTGGCTTACAGATTGAACATTAAAATGGCGAACTTTTTGCTCATCAATCTAAATATACTAAAAAGGTATTGAAACAATTCTATAAGGATAAAGTTCATTCTCTGGGATCTCCAATGATGGTGCGATCACTTGATGTTAAGAAAGATCCATTTCGACCTCGTGATGAGGGGGAGGAATTATTTGGTCCTGAAGTACCATATTTAAGTGTTATCAGTTTTTTGATGTATCTGGCAAATTGTACTAGACCTGACATTACATTTGCTGTGAATCTACTAGCAAGACATAGCTCTACTCCTACTCGGCGACACTAGAATGGAATTAAATACATTCTACGTTATTTGAGAGATACATCTGATTTGGGTCTATTTTACTCATTTAATTCCAAATCTTAACTAGTAGAATATGCAGATGCTGGATATCTATCCGATCCTCACAATGCTAAATCTCAAACTGGATATGTGTTTTTTTATGGAAAAACTATTATATCTTGGAAATCAGTGAAGCAGACGATTATAGCAACATCCTCCAATCATTTTGAAATACTAGCTATTCATGAAACTAGTAGAGAATGCGTGTGGCCTAGATCAATGATTTCTCATATCCAAGAAAATTGTAGTCTTCAATCAACCAAGAATATTCCAACAGTTTTGTATGAAGACAACGCCGCATGTATAGCTCAACTAAGAGGAGGATACATAAAGGGTAATAGGACAAAACATATCTCTCCAAAATTTTTTTATACGCATGAACTCGAGAAGAATGGTGATATAGATGTACAACAGATCCAATCAAATGATAATCTAGCAGATTTATTCACCAAGACTTTGTCAACTTCAACATTCAAGAGACTGGTTTATCTTATCAGAATAAAACATCTTAAAGATCTTAGTTAGATAAGTTAATATATGGGTGACTTCCAAGAGGGAGTGTTGTGAAATGAATGGTGGATGTCACCATCCATGTCTTCATCATACCTGCCCTATTTTCCTCATGTTTTACATGCATGTGAATCTATTATTATTATCAGACAAACTCACTTGTTTCTCCCACGGCTATATAAAGGGAATCACCTGATTGAGATAAAGTAAGGAAAAATGAAGAGTGCAGAGTGCAAAATATAGAGTGCAGAATAGTGAGAAGAAAAAAGCATGAGAGAAAAGAGAAAGTAAGATATTTTGTAAGGTAAGAAGGTAAGATATTTGTACAAAAGTCAGGTATATTTTTTAATTTCTCTTAAATATTGTGGATTTCATATCTCATCCGTCCGTGAAATAAGTATAAATTGAACCATACAATTATTCACGTTTATTTATTTCTGTATTATTTTATAACACATACAATTATTAATAACAATAATTAAATATTTTGTAAGAGGGGAAAGAAATCTTGAGCCCCAACACGTTGTAAATGAACCGAAATTTCCGAGGAGGCATGGTCGGCATACCAAACAACTTTAATACTTTATTGATTTATTCCCAAATTGCCGTTTCTCCAGAACCACAAGAATCATGATGTTTGGTTTGGTGACTTTCTCGGAAGCTGCGTCGAGAAAATTTGTAGGGTTAGGTCTAAACGGCATTAAAGAAAAAGAAAGTTGTGGTTAAAAAAACGTGGGTGACCCATTTGACATTAAAGAAATATTGTGGTTAAAAAAAACGTGGTTGACCCGACTGTATCTCTTCGTTATATTTAGCGTATTTTTTGGGAAATCAATTCAGTGTCTTTTTGACACACCAACTCGCAGCCCCTATTACAAGTTGAAATATTTTTTTATACTAAGTGAGTATGATCATTAATCAGCCTTATGCTTTTAATGAAAAATATTTATAATCAAAAATACAATGCATATGAAGATTCTTTATTCACTAAATTATGATTTAGAGGAGCATGGCTTTCATTATTTCAAAAAATTATAAAAAACACATATAATATATAATATAATGCATAATTTTTTAATTGGCTCCGAATCGAAGCAATCAAGGTCAAAAGAGAAATAGTGAATTCTTCGAATGTTTTATTCAACACAAAATCAGAATCGAAATCGTAATAGAAGAATATAAGTATTATATGTGACAAAAATCACTACACGAGTCTAAATTTTGACAAAATTGGATCAAGGGGAGTTGTTGGGGGAGAATAAATGGGTTATTGTCATTAAAACACGTAATATAGGTCAAGTAATAAATATTGTACTTGAAAAGAAATGCTATAAAGGGCAAGACAATCAATCACATGCAACCTCGTGAACAAGAAAAATATTTTAAGAAAAAATACGTAAAGAAAGAATTAGAATTCACAATAAAACAACAATTATCCATTCCCGACCTTTAACTTCTCTCTTTTCTGCTCATGTTAGACATGTCTCTTAAGGCATCTTTTAATAGTGCTGTAATGCAAATTATAGTGATACTTCTTTAGTCAATTATTGTGGGTAGCAATATATAATATTTAATTAAATTTATAACTTTTAAGTTGTGTTTGGTTTGTAAAATGCTTATTCTCATCAATAGATTAGTTACAATTAATTATATAAAAAATTATATTGTTATTATAAAATAAAAAAAATGAAAAGTATTTTATGAGTTTATAACAAGGAATAGATAAGGAATAACAATTTCCAGATTTTATTATGGAACGTTTATTATTTTCTTATTACATGTTGAATGAAAAAATTAGGAATATACAAGAAACAATTATTCCCTTGATTTTTAAAATTTAAACTCTATTCCATATTGTCTATTTTCCATCTTATTCAAAACAATAATTATTATGTCAAACCAAACAAGTCGTTAGTGTGTTTATGTATGGGTGTGTACTTGTTTATAATTTTTTTTTTTTTATTATATAGGAACTTCAACCACCAACAAGTTTTTCGGACTCCCTGGTGCGGCACCAAACTTACGGATCAACGTCCTCCCCCTAGATCTCACTGATCAGGCTAAAGTCTGAAATACAAACACAGCATTAGTGCATTAGTTGGACGTTCGGCCAACCCGATCCTTAGGATACATCTCCATTACCATCTACGGTCCCCTCTAACTCATAAAGAACTCTCACCATCCACGGTACCCTCTAGCTCAAAGAGCGAACTCTCACCATCCATGGTCCCCACAGGCTCACAGAGTAAATTCTCACCATCCACAGGTACCGTTGGCTCCGTGAGTGTATCTACTTTAAATTGAACCCCCGATACTCCTTCTTACGTACTGATGCCTTTCCACCATGTCATGCCCGTGGGGGCTTGTCTATAAATTATTGAAGGCACATGATTTAGTTGGTACTCATCTTTTCAATATTTGTTTTAACTATACTTTAAGTGGATTGGAATCAAATACTAATTAAGTCAAAACAAGAATAGTGTATTCTTTGCCCCCATGGGCATGTCATGGTGGAAAAGAGCTTGGCACTCAAGTGTGAGCAACAACAGTTCAACTTCAAGTAGATGCGCTCTGGAGGCAGCGATAACAATGGATGGTCAGCTACGGTAAGCAAGCAGTGACTGTGGTTGGTAAAGGAGTTGTGTCCTAGGGATTGGGTTGGTCGTACGTCTAACTTGGCTATGAGTAGACTATGACCACATTCAAATTAACCCAGAGGGCGAACCAAAGAGGAGGGCCGTCATCTCGTGGGTTTGATGCCACATCGAGGGGTTCGAAGGGCTCGTCAATAGCTAAAGTTCCCACGTATACCTAAAAAAAAAATAGTGCATTCCTTATATTTTTTTTTTGTTCAAATATGTATTCAAAATAGGTGTCATGGAAGAAAAAATTTTGTATAAATTATGATTTTTGTTATTAATTAAGTCAAGGGCATATAAAAGGATATGGAGACAATCACCTCCATTGATAAAAACATAGAAGGAAGGAGAATATTTTCTATTAATCTGATCCACTCTCTTTTACAAAATAATCACTCTCTATTTGTTAACGTATAAACGGTGCTACATATTGTGCAACGGTGGTGCTTGTCATAAGGCTTGATTTCTGCAAGTTATCTTCATTTTCTGCGATTTATTTCATAACTGTCAATACTCCCCCTCAAGTTGGAGCATGAAGGTTTGTAATGCCCAACTTGGATCTGAAGAAGACAAACAATTCACAACCCAAAGGTTTTGTGAAGAGATCTACCTATTGTTGGAAAGTGCGTGAATAAGTGAAAGTAAGAAGACCAACACAAATATGGTCTTGCACCAAGTGGCAATCAATTTCTATATCTTTGGTGCGTTCATGAAAAACCAAATTGCGTGCAATATGAATGGCATATTGATTGCCGCAATGAAGTAGTGCGATGGAAGATTGTGATATCATGAAGAATAGATCGTAACCATGTAATTTCACAAGAAGTGTTAGCCATGGCACGATATTCAGCTTTAGTAAAAGAGTGAGTGACAGTGGATTGCTTCTTTGTCCACCAAGAGATATAGCTATCTCCAATTTTGACAACAAAGTCAGTGGTGGGCCGTTGAGTCATAGGGCAGCTGGCCCAATCAAAGTCACAATAAGCTAATAACTTAAAACTGTAGGCTGAACAATAAAACAAGCCATAACCAGAGTGGACTTCAAATACCAAAGTAAACGGAAGGCAGCTTGCTAATGTGGCTCACGAGGAGCATCCATAAACTGGCTTAGAAAATTCACTGTGTAAGCAATATCTGGGTGTGAAATGGTCAAGTAGATGAGACAACCAAACAAGCGGCAGTAGGATGCTAGATCAACAGAAGAGCACCATTAGTGTCATTGAGCTTGAGATGTTGCTTCATAGGAAAGTAAGCAGGGCGAGAGCCAAGTTGACTAGCATTAGAGAGGATGTCCAAAATGTATTTGAATAGGTTGAAAAAAATTCCAGCAGGTGAGCGTGCTATTTCAATGCCAAGAAAATACTTCAGATTCCCTAGGTCTTTGATCTTGAATGCAGTAGCCAAGTGATTATTGAGGGCAATGATGGTGGGTAGGCCATTGCTAATAACAAGAATGTCATCAACATATATCAGAACGGCAGTGAACATGATCCCCGTAGTCTTGGTGAAGAGACGATGATCAACATTAGACTGAAAAAAACTTGCTAAGGTAAGAACATGAGATAGTTTTGAGTACCATTAATGAGAGGCTTACTTAAGACCATATAAAGATTTGTGCAAGCAGCAGAAACGCTTCTCCCCCTGAGGACAATAACCGGAAGGTGGATGCATGTAGACTTCTTCATCAAGGTCACCATGAAGGAAGGCATTGCGAACATCCAATTGATGAAAAAACCAACTTTTAACTGTAGCTATAGCAAGAAGACAACGAAGTGTAACAAGTTTGGAAACAGGAGTAAAAATATCATAGTAATCTAAACCTTTTATCTGGGTGTAACCCTTAACAACCAACCGAGCTTTATGACGTTTGATGGATCTATCAGCCCTAAGTTTCGTTTTGTAAACCCACTTAAATCCAATGGTTTTTTTGTTGGTAGGAAGAGGTTCGAGAGTCTAGGTGTGGTTGGATTCTAGGGCTTTGATTTCATCAGCCATAGCAACCCACTAGTGAGGAAAGAGAACGGCTTGAGAATAGGATTGAGGGTCATGAACATTTTTGGAAATAGAGGTGAGAAAAGCAAAGTGGTTAGGACTAAAAAAAAATGATAAGAGAGAAAATGAGGTAAAGAATGAATTGTACCTGATAAAGTCTGTGGAGCGGGATTTGAACGTGAAGACTTCGAAAGATCTGAGCAGACATAGTCTTGAAGGTAGGATGGATGAGTGATCTGGCAGTGTAGCCGAGAAGAGACGGTGGGGGGTTGGTTTCAACAAGTTCAAGAGAGGGACTATCAGGGTATGATTAATCAAATATGTAGCAATTAGGATACATTCACCCCAAAAAGAGATAGGTAAAGTAGCTTGAAAACGTGAACAACGAGCAACATGTAAGAGGTGACGATATTTTCGTTCAACAACACCATTTTGTTAAGGAGTTTCAACATAAGTACACTAATGAATTACACCATGATCAGAAAAGAATTTTTGCATGCAATGAGCTAAGAATTCCTGACCATTATCGGTGCGAATTTGTTTTATGTCAAAATTGAATTGGGTTTTCATCATGGAAAAAAAATTGGTGAGACAGGAAAAATTGTTTGACTTATGAGATAAACCCAAGTGACACGAGAATAATCAGCTACAATGGGAAGAAAATAATGTGCACCAGAATGAGAGGGGTGGTGGCATAGCCACCCCATATATCACAGTAAATACGATTAAAAGAACTAGCACTTTTATTCTTAACCAATGAAAAAAGATAAACGAGTATTTTTAGCACTAATGCAAATATCACAATGAGTATCTTTATTCAAATGAGAAAAATTTTTAAGAGTACAAGGGATGGATGACCTAAACGAAAAGGTCATAACAGGTTAACAATAGAGTCAGTGTGAAAAGCAATGGGGCCCGGGGCTTGAGGGTGATAGAGACCTCCACGTTCCTCACCCATTCCAATCAACTTCTTCATGTGTTGATCCTGAAAAAAAAAATACAAAGAAATAGAGTTAAAACAAACAAAGCAAGACAAGATGAGGCTTTAGTAAGCTGGCTGACAAAAATAAGATTGTATTTGAAACCAAGGACAAACAACACACTAGTTAGCTAGAAGGAGGGTGATAATTGAAGATTGCCCATGTGACTGACTTGAGTCATGGCCCCTGTGGGTAATGTAAGAAACTGTGAGTAAGTTGTGATATGGTTAGCATGTGGCAAAAATTTCATAGAGGTCACATGCGGCGAAGCACCCATGTCAATAACCCAAGGCAAAGAAGGCTTAGAAGTAGTGAAAAATAAAATCCTAAAGATACCAGAGAAATCATCTGCACAGCTTGGCTAAAGAAGACCCATCAATTGGTGATATTGCTCGGTAGAGAGGCCAGGGATCACACTTGTAGTGGAAGGAGAAAACACCCAAGAGATTGCGTTGGCTAAGACGGGTGGGACAGTGGCAGCAATGGTCTTCTGTTTGGGCTTGGAGGTGGTGCAGTGGGCTACGTACCCAATTATTTCATAACAGCTCTCAATCAAGTCACCTTTTTCGACCCATTTTACTCATTTTTTTTTCGTTTCTTACTCTATTGGGGGTCTAATGGGAAGAACGAGTAACAGCCATGGACTCTTGATGGAGATTGACAAGATTGCGTTTGAGGCAGTACAATCGTGGGTTATTGCTTTGAGAGAATCGGTGATCTAAGTATTTCCATACTTCGGAGGGGATTCTGGCAATAGATCAAGTTTTACCTTTTAGATTTGTCGATGGAATTTAGCAACCAATAAAGGACCATGTCATAGCACCTCTCCCACATGTAGGTTTTGTTAAATTGCCACCAACAAAAACAAGTTCATTCTTGGCATTGAGAGCCATACGTATAGAATGTCGCCATGAGAGATAATTGTCGCGGGTGAGGAATTATGGAAACAAGGTTGCCCTAGGATTGTCTGCAGCAATTAAGAAATATGGTGAAGTGAGATCGCTAATTAGTTGGGATGGAGTTGGTTGGGTGGTGCAACCATAGCGTTTGCAGAAGCGTTTAGAGATTCAAAAGAAGTTGCTCTGATAACATGGTTAAAACGTAAAGAAAATTTTCTATTAATCTGATTCACTCTTTTATAAAATATTTACTTTCTATTTGTAAAAGAAATTAGTACTAAATATGTAATGTTTTTGTCAAGCTGTAGGATGGTACTTGTTATGAGACGATAATGCTTATTGCTAAGCTTGATTTCTGCAATTTATCTTGATTACTACAATTTATCTCATAACCATCATTATCACATTCCTTATCAAGTGTTATATTAAAATGTCAATTGCAGGTCATAGTTGACCCTCGTGATACATGGCTCGAAAGGAGAAAGAACTCAGCGGGGAGAGGGTAAGAAGACAGAGAGGACCAAGAGTTACTCCAAGTGACTTCTCTCATACAGAAAATTTGGGTAATTAATCAAAGTAATAATAAACAAACACAGCCGGAAAACACAAAGGCTGCATCAAATCATCCACAACCCAATCATGTCCCAAACAATTGCTCAAATATAATAATAAATAAAATAATTACAAATAATATTAAGAACATAAGACAAAGGTTCTAAAATTACATACATATATATGGACTGGTTACCATAGGAAAGTTCAAGGAAGCAGACCCAAGACCAATGCCAATTAAGTCCCAAACACCACAAACTAAGATGTGAGTCAAAGCAGCTGACTAGCCAGCTAGCTGTCTCCTCCTAAATCCTACGGTTGGTGTAGAAATTTCAACAAAATTATTATTGTTTTTTTTTTTAAAAAAAAAAAGACAACTATCAGAATCATCGAGTCCATAAAATTAAAGAAGGAACCAGTCTTCTCCGTCATCCATCTTCCATCTAGGCCTGGAATAAGAACTCCCTTGTGGCTGCGAGCTTGTTCTTCTCCAAAAACGCGTGTTCTGGATAAGGCGCCACCGAGGTCAACCTGCAAGCATTTTCAAGGCCACGTGTTATTCATTGGCTTCAGGAGCTTCTTCGTGCATTTCCAGAAGTTGATTCATTTCTAGACGGCAATTATTATACAAAACAATTTTCATTTGTAGAAAATAAAGCATACTCCGTGTCTTACAGTCATAGTCAATGAATGTTTCATGCAGGCGACGTTAGATTTTAAAGTCAGCTCTCTACCTAAACCGTCACCCTCCTGTTCAAAACTCTACAAATCCCATATATGCTTAAATTAATAAATTTTAATATAATTTTAGATTAAGTTTTTATTATACAAATTTAAATAGAGTTTTAATTCTAAACTTATCTGATAAGAGAAATTAATTTGGTGTTGAACTTAACATAATTTTATGTAACTTTTAAGTTAAAATCCAAACTTTCCCAAAAAGTGAAGAACTGTTTCCTATTCCAAGACCGACACACTCATTTTCAATGCACTTCCCAGTCAGCCTGTCTTAAATTATTGCTCTAGAGTCTAGACACAAAATTTGAATTCAACAATCAAGTTTTGGCCTAAATCCCACTAAGAATTAAGAAACTCATCTCTTGCAAACCATAAAATAATCCCTATAATTTTTTTTATATAATAATAATAACAAGATACAAATCTAAAATTCCATAACTCTACAAAAATTATTAAACCTTTTAATTTGAATGCCTCACTACTATTCATCTATCCTACCACTCTTAATCTACTACCAACAATGACAATGAACCAACTCATTGTTATAAAATCATTACACCAGTGCATACCAAACTATTTTTTTTTTTTTTTTTTATCATTTATGACAAATCTATACACTCATTACCTCATGTTTAAAATTATATACAATTTTTTCTCATTATTTTTACTTATTCACATATTTTGTTTCTAAATTACTTACATTTTGGACCATACCACCTTTCTAATAATGGTCTAAAAATTTTTTATTGGTTTTAAGCGTTTTGTTCGATTATATGCATGTCCAAAATGCATAGCTAGCTTCATCTTAATGCCTTTTTTGCAACTAATTAGAGCCACTAATAAAAATTGTCATTTCAAATATTTATTACAAATAAAATAATAACAAAAGGTATCATATAAATTAACAATTAAGCCTCAAACAAATATACTGTTGATCTTGAAGCTTTGAAAACACATAAATTTACAAATATATATACATATATATATATATTTATAAATTATTTAAGACTTATGCAAATCACAATTTATTTAATCTCTATTTTCAAATTTAGAAAATCTTTAAGAAAAAAAAAATATGAAGGAACATACAGAGTTTGATTATCAAGAAATGCTAAAATAAAAACAAAGAACATATTAAATTAATAAATAAAAATGCAACTTTAAACACCAAACATAATTGATTTTATTAATTTTACTTATATTAAAATATTTTTTTACTTTTTAATAATATTGATAGAAAAAATTAATAAAAAATAAATTTACCTCTTATTTTTCTTTCCTTCCCCATCCAAAATACTAGATCCAAACTACCCTCAAACTACCTTCATTAAAAATTTAGCTGAAAGTTCAGTGAACAGACAACAACCGTACAGGAAACAGGAAAATATTGAGGCAGGCTTCGAGAATTGAGAAGGAATTGGGGAAAGCATAAAATTGATGTCAGAAAAAATGGCGTTACTGTGACTCCCCGTCACACCAATCTTCTCTTCTCCACCAGCCGGCGGTTTTCAACGTCGACGACGTACTCCATCGAGGGAACAATTTAAAAAAGCGGGATGGAAAATAATAAATACAATGATAATAAAAATATTATTATTAAATAAAAAAGCAAGGCACGTGTTCAATTTAAAATCTGGAATCTTCTATTGTTGTTTTTCTTTTTGGTAAATTCAAATGTCAATCGAACCAGAGGGCAGCAGATATTATCAACTCGCGCCAGACAGATCAAAGATGGATGAAAACGCGATTTACCTTCCCTTGCGTTTCGCTAGAAACCTCTGCAGCGACTTTCTTCTGGCGATCGGCAGATCTGCACAACAAACATACCCACAATTTAAAATATACGCGCGCGCGCACAACTGTTGCGAAACACAAGGATATTAGGTTCATAATATTCCATTGAATTAAATAACGGTAACGCTATTAATTTTTTCAAAATGTTTTATTAACTTAATTTAATGTGATTGTTATTTTAAGCTCACTGTGATATCAATTATGACACTTCTCAAATCACGGTAATTAGTTTAATCATAGGATCAAATGAACTACGCTACGATCATTAACGTAATTTTTTTAAAAATAGAACCACTGAACGATTGATTACTCGATTACTGAGCATTTCGCTTGAAAATAACAAAGAAATGAAGAATAAACACAACAAACCTCCATCAAACGAGTCGAGCAGCTGCGGTTGGTCAGTTGAAGAGACGGCATCTACAAGCTTCGTACCTGCTGATTCAACAACAGCTTTGGAGCTTTCTTCAGCCGCAAATTTCAGGATATTCTCCGCCTAATAAATTTTAAAATAAAATAGTCTAGTTAGATATAGTTAATTTTAAGAGAGAAATAAAATAGAAACATATAATCATTTAAACTCAAAATAAAAATGAACAAACGCTCATACGAACCTTCTCCTGGGTTACATCAAAAATGGAGACGGTTCCGTTATAGAAAATCGTTAAATGAGCAGTTTCGGAGGGAGCTTCAACCTCGGGCCTGAAAATGAGAATATGAAATTTTTTTGGTTAGCGATTTAAAACAAAGAAAATGAAACGGCTAGATCCTAGAAGATTTTCAGATTTCAAGTACCTTGGGAGAGGATTATAGACAGGTAAAGGTGAAAACACACAGTAATCCGCTCTCGGAGTGGACGGCACCGACAAAGACTTCTTCGCACATAACAAGTTGCCATTCTCCGACGAATTTCCGTTGTTCGGAATGGGAGTTGTCGCAGAGCCAGTCGCGAGCAGATTCTTCAGAACCTCCGGATTAATCTTCGAAATGGCATTAATGCCTGTAAATTTTTTTAGAAAACCCGAAATAAGAAATCAACACAAAAGACAGACTAGAGAGGGGGGGGGGGGGAAGCGAGCTAATTGAAGATAAATTGTCAGCACAAAAAACCAAGGTCATTCTGACAAAATCAAACACTCGCGACGCTTGTCACTGTTTTGGCGTCACTTTTCTATTTAGTTAGACCGCCATTAAAATCTAAACAAACGCACGCACACACAAAGGACGGAGAAGGACAGAAGAGGGCAAGAGAGAACCAACCTCGGAAGCTACCGCGGCGATCGAAAAGCTTTTGGAACTGAGACTTGGAGGAGAAGGCAGTCTCTTTCTCCTTGCGGAAGAAATCAAGCTCCACCATTGCTCGAGACATCGTAGATCGATCTTCTCGTTCCTTCCAACTCCGAAAGCCGTATGAAGCGGCAGATGCAAGTGAATCAGGATTCAGATAGTGAGGAGCAGTACATGAGATGCCGAGTTAGGGATTCCGGAGCGAAGACGCAGAGAGTAATGAGCAGGAAGAGGAATGAGGAGTCGGAAATGGATTAAAAGGAGGAGAAAACGACGATGCGAAGGGTGGGCAGAGAGAGGAGGGGCCTTAAGAAATGAGGCGCACGAGATTCATGGGAAGGAATTTTTTCTCTCTCTGACACCTCTTTCTTCCCAGCGAATTCTGATTGGCCACGTCTTTCACGCGACTTTATTTATGTTGTGCGGCAGAAAAGTTTTCGTGGGGTGTTTGGGAACATGCTGTATATATTTAAATAAAATATTTCAAAATTTATATTTATATTTATATAAATGTAGATAAAATAAAATATAACTATATTGGACAAATAATTAAGGTCTATATTTCTAATTAGTGAAAAAAAACTATCTTATTAAGGCATGGTTTCTGTTTTTAAAAAATATATCATGAAAATATGTTTGATTTTGTTTTGATTTTTAACGATCAATATTTCAGTATTCAAAATTAATTTTTCAGATTAATCAAATCATTTTATTCATTTTTAATTAAAATTACGATAAAATAACCATAAGATATAATTAAAATAAAATAAATCACTAAACTTACAAATTTTAAAATAAATAATAAAAGTCATTTATAACAATATTTCATACTATTTTTTTGTGTCGTGTAAAATAAGATTATTCTTATAAAGTGAATATTAAAATAAAATAATTAAATCAAACTGTTTTAATAATTTTTATTTTTTTTCTAGAGTTTTTTAATTTTTATTAGTTTTTATTTACTATTTTAGTCATCTTTTTTAATTGTTACTTAATTTATAAATAAAAACAATATTTTGCTTATCCAACTTATAAAAGTGGGTCTTCATTATTTTTTATTTTTTATTTTTATTTCTTCACAGTAGAAAAATATATTATTCTCTGTTTTCTATTATTATTTCACAATGGAAAACATATAATGCATTTGTTAATGTTGTAAATATTTTATTTCTATTGTCAATTTTTTGTTATTTGCGAAAAAAAAATTGAAAGTCAATTTTTTCCTTTTTAGTGTTTTGAAAACCTATTTTCAAAAATTTTAATATCTAAAAATAGTTCCTTTAGATTAAATTATTCATTTTGTACACTTTTAAATTAAAATTAAAATAAAATTATCACAAAATCATGAATATAACCGAAATAAATATATATATAAATTTCAAAATAATAATAATAAAGTGAACTACAACAAAATTTTACTATTTTTCAATTGTCATATCTAATAAAATTTTTATTATAAATTAAATTTTATTCCTAGTTTTCAATTTCGTTAATTGTAATAGTGATGTTAAATGGGCCCGTAACTAAAAGCTTCCTAGTTTTGAGTTCTTTAATTTATGTTTCCAATTTTCAAAATTTTATTTTTTATTTTTGTTCTCAAAAATTTTAATAATGATACAAAATGGCTTAATTTTTATCACTAGTGTGTAATTATATTTATTCTTTGACAAATTTTTACACGCAAAAAGTGGATAAAATATTTTTATGAAATATAAAATCACCTTGCAATTTATTAAAGAAAAAAAATTAAATTTTAAGAACCCTATAATTATAGGGTTTTGAGAGCACAACCTAATGTCCTACTATTCCAATGACACAAAATATCATGAGTTATAATCTTCAATAGGTGAGTAATTACGAATTTATACTTTATGATCCCGATCGAGCTTACAATTTTTTATATTTAAAAAATATAAAAAGTTGTACAAACGTTTAAAATTAAAAGTTAAAAGCAGCTTATCAATTTTTTTTATAATTTTAGAGAATATGTGGAATTATGGAGATATTTTTTGAATTCAAAATTAAATTGGATATGACAAATTATTTATGTGACATGCTTTATTAAATTATAATTTATGAATTTAATAATAGAAAATTTTTATTTTTAAATCTTACTTTAGCTCGGAAAAAATCTCTTTCTCGAATAATATGACAAAAAATATAACTAAATTTTTTTATAAAAAAAAAAAAACTGCTCCCTCCTACTTTTAATAGGCACAAAATGCGAATTTTTCTTAAATATCCAAATTATATATTTTTTAAATATCCTCGCAAATCCATTGCATATATCATGAAGGGCATTTGTCCTTTCTTTTTTTTTTGGTGAAAAAGAAACATTATAATAGGGGAAATACATATCAACTAGTAGCTAATGAAAACTAAACTCCCACGAAATTACAATAAAGAGAAACTAGATTAGTAATACTCATTAATTAATAAAATTATAACAGTAAAATTTAATAATATTATTAACAACGTTCATCACAATAGTGCTACTATTAGGTGTACAATTTTTAAACAATTATTTATAAAATACATAAAACATCACGATTGTGCAATTAATTATAGGAATACTTGTGATTAGAAGTGAGTTTTTTGTCAATAATTTTATATTTTTTATTTCAAAATACCCCTAACTTGCTTTCTTCTTTATTTGAAAAATAAAAAATAATGCAACAAAAGATAAAATATAGTAATCTTTTAAAATTATAAAATGTATAGAGATAGGAATCATTAAGGGTTGAAACATAAAAAACTATAGAGACCCGAAAAATGATAATAATAATAATAAGTACGAAAAAGGAGAAATAGTTTGGTGCAAGCCCAAATCGTCAACGATTTTAATTACCAAGGCTCAGTAAAAGGTAAAACAATAGAAATGGTTTGGTTAAAAGGTCAAACTGTCGATAGTTTCAGGAAAACCGTTGATGGTTTCCCCTGTGCCAGCAGCCTATAAATAGGCTTCTAAGTCATTTTATTTGTAAACAAATCAAAACTCTCTCTCTCTCTCTCTCTCTCTCTCTCTCTCTCTCTCTCTCTCTCTCTCTCATAGGCATCGAAACCCTCTCCTTTTCTCTTCGATTTCTCGTCCGATTTCAGCCCAAATTGAAGGATAAACGGCACTTCGAGATCCCAGCGACAATTCTCCACAATTTAACCAGAGCGGTTTCATAGTTTAGGCATTCCAGACATCACTCCAAAATTAGGGTAAGGAAGATTTATTAAAGTTTAATTAGTCATTGAGAGTATGTGGGTCTAGAGATGTTAAAATGGCTGTTGTTATGGGGTTGAGTTAATTAAATCAGGGTTTATGGATACAGGGTTTTGTGCGTACGCTGCAAGCACAGTTTTAGGATCCCTACAGGTATTTCTCCATGAATCAGGTAAGGGAATAGATTATGTTAGGTATTTTTAGAAAGTTTACCGATTAAAATGCAATATTTGTTTACAAAAATTATATCTATGATTTTTCTAGGAATTCGAGCATTTTGAAATGCATTCATGAACTAATGTGTATCTTTTGCAAAACAGACATTTTGAGTTGAGTAAACTTTAGAAGCAGATTTAATACTATTTTTCAACGAAACATATTTTTCTAAAGCAGATAGTATATTTTAGAATAATACTCAAACTGTGTAGCATGAGTGTGACTATTATATGGAATAGATAAGCAGGTCAGAATATTTTATGATTATACAGAACATGTCTAGCTAGATAATGATTTTCAAAATGGGAGACAAGCAGAACGGACATGAAGATGCTACATGCCGAAACAAATACATTTAGTCTGACGTTTTTTAAAATTTTTATTCCCCAACAAAACATCACCAGCTGGATACAAATACAATCTAACAAAGATTTTTTTGTAATATGAGGCAAAAAGGAATTGTTACAACAGTTTTTGTAGATGTGTCATAATAAATGCGAATGAGGGGAGACCAGGATAGAAATTTTTGTTTTTGAATAAATGAAAAAAGTATTGCATTTTTGTAATTTTGGCCATCTGTCTGATATAATTATAAAAAAGATAAATTTTTTTTCTTATTTTTCAAAAATTTTGTGAAACATTGTTTGAAAATATGAATTTAGAGGTTTCGATTTGGATATGAGAATTATATACCATATTCTATCTAAATTCATATAAATCTAAATCTAAAATCCAAACAGTGTACTCCCAAATACAAGGTAAGAAATAAAAATTTTATTTTTCATTTTTCTATAGAAATTTAGAAAATTAATAAATAATATGGCAATTCTATAATGATTTTAAAAAGTAAAAACAAATATAAAATTATTTCCACATGCAAATAGTGTCAACAACTTTTTTATTGTTTATCATTTGTTCATTAATTGCAAAGTTGAAAAATTAGTTATTTCTTTTAAATCTTTCGAAACAAAAAAAAAAAAGAGAAATAACAAGTTTTACGGGTGTCATCTATCTAAATTTTATCGTCGAAGAAGTTTTTTTTGCCCACGTAATAAAATCTTTGAATTCTTCAAATTTAATTTAATATGAAAATTTTATGACTCATATAACTGCCAAAATATCTTTGTGACAAATTATTAATCATCATACTTAGAGGTTTATTGTAATATTATTATTAAAAACTTATTTTACATTAAAGTAAGCTTGATTAAGCTAAAAGTAATTAGATATCCTAATGACTAGTGGTACTACCTTCCCAACCAAAATCTGAAATCAAAAGTCTCAAAATTAGGTCTTTTTTTTTTTGTGGCATTTCTTTGCTAATAGATCTTTTTCTAGTTAGTTGTGTTTATTTTGCGTGTTTGTGTTTATCTGTTTAATTGTTGGCTTAATTTTTGTGATTTTATCTCCAAATTAAAGGATAAAGGATATATGACCCTTTTAATAATTAGTATGTTTTATGGGTCTTACCATCTAAATAGACAATAATCATATTCAATCAAATACAGTTCAATTATCTCCTAGTGAAGTAATTTTTTTGCTAAAGAAAATTTGAATGATTGATTTTAATGGGTTGGGAGGATAGACTAACTAGACTCTCTCTTCCAATTCATTATTTCCTATTCATCATTCTATTCTTTCTTCTCAATGAAATTTCCGAACAGGGTGCTTTGTCCAAAAATTAATTATGGCCAACCCTTAAAAGAGGGGCTTAAATTGGTATTAAAGGTTCAGGCCCATCTAAACCTTTACTTTTATTTGTCACGAAATAAAAACAATTGATAAATTTCCATGATCAGTTCCTTTTGGGCTCGCACTCTAGTTGGGCCTTAACAGTAAATAATCTAAAGCCCATTGTTTAATATGTACTGGGCCTCCTCGGGAGCCCGTGACATCGCAGACCGTTACTAGCCCACTAGTCCTTAGGATATCTAATTTCTACAGGTGCAAGACTTTTTCCTAAAAATTAAAATAAATTTTTTTTCTTTGAAATGATGTTGTTCATTGTAGGAAATTTCATAATTTTTTTATTTCTAAAAACTCTGCAAACTAGCAATGTCCCCCCCCAAAAAAAAAAACAAGAAAAAGTCAAAACAATAGAAAAACAAAGCATTTTAAAAAGATAAATTATGAAACAAATATTTTGAAAGCATAAAAAAAAATTAGAAAGAAAAAACTATCTTTAAAACATGAAAAAATAAAATAAAACAAAAAAATTTAAAGAGAATTTTGAAAAAAAAGAAAAAAGAAAAGGGAAATATCATAAAAATTTTCATTTTTTTATGAAAACAAAACTTTTGCACAATTTTAAGGAAGATGAGCTTTCTTGTTCATTGTTTTATTTTTTTTTTTGAAAAAAAAAATAGAGAAACAAGAAATTTCACAAAAAACAAAAACAAAAAAAAGTCAAACAACAGAAAAACAAAACATTTTAAAAAGATAAAATATGAAACAAATATTTGAAAAAAAAAAGAAAAAAAAATAGATGGAAAAAACAATCTTCAAAACATGAAAAAATAAATTAAAAAAATAAATTGAAGAGAATTTTTTTTAAAAGAGAAAAGAAGTAAAATTCATAAAAAATTATGAAATTTGTTCATAAAATGTTCATTATTATGAAAAAAAGAAAATTTTGTTCGTTTTTTAGGAAGATGACGTTTATTGTTCATTGTTTTTTTTTTTTTTGAGAAAAAAGGAAATTTTGTAAAAAATCTCTAAAAACTTGGTAAACTGACAATGTCCAAAAAAAAAAAAAAAAAACATTTTAAAAAGATAAAATATGAAGCAAAGATAAAAAAACAAAGCTTTTTTAAAACTATCGGCGGTTTGGTCACTTACCAAACCAAATTATCCCGTGTATTATACATATGAGCTCTCGGTAGTTGAAACCGTCGACAATTTTCCTGAACTTTTTGAAACCGTTAACGGTTTGGTCTTGTGCCAAATCGATTTCCTTCTTTCCTTTGACTTTTTTTTTTTTCTCCTTTTTTTTTTTTTCCTTTTATTTTCTTGGTTCGGATTCTTACAAGAATATATTTATCCTATATTTGGAGAGACATTGGATTTTGAGTTGTATTGAATTTAGATAAGATATAGTATAAAATTACATTAAAATTTGTCTAAATTTACTCAATTATAAATTCATGGTCCGAAATTTGTATTCCCAAACACTATTTAGAGTTGAATTTTAATTTATGTAAATTTAAAGAAAATATAATATAAATTATTTTAATTTTTTTTTCAAATAAAGACAAATATAAATTTTAATTCTAAAATCCGTACTCTTGAATATAAAATCATTTTCATTCCCAATTTCAAACAAGGTGCAACGGCAAGTGAAAGGGATAAGAATATATATTTATATGCGCCATGGCATTTACATAAATACATAAACATTTCAACTTCTTAAAGATAAAAGACCTAATTTTAATTAGCTAATTAATTTGGCTCAGAATTAGCAGAATGTATATATAAATTAAGGAAAAGTGAGAACTTACCTTACCTTAAGAATGATGCCTACGTTACTCACACGACAAATCCATTTCAGTAGAAATATTGGGGACGGAGATAGAAATCCAACGACACCTTTTGTTTTTCAATCAGCTGAATATTTGTCAAAAAATTTTAGAAAGAGAGAGATGGTCGTGGAGTAGTCTTGGAGAGAGAGAGAGAGCGTGAGCCTTCTGGAATCAAATTGAATTTGACCTTCAATTGCATGAAATGTTACAGCCACTAACCCTCCACCAGCATTATTATATATTATTATATATAATATTTACTTTAACTTATATTATATACTAACCTTATATATATATATATATATATATATCTTTATTTTAATTTTTTTTCAACACTATTCCTTTTATTTGCTTATTTAATTAATTATTTTAAAAATAAATAAATAAATAATTAATTAATAATGTTAATTAATTTTTTTTCGATTATGATATAGATGATATGTATTTATGGACAGATATCTTTGATATCTACTTTTGAGTGGTTAGCACTAATCTGAATATAAATATCTGATCTATATAGTTACGGTACCGAACTCCTGAATTGAACTAAACTAATATTCGAATTCTGATAACAAATAGTACGTGATAATATAACATCTTTTATAATTTTTATAAAAATAGTCTCGTGCCAAATATTTCATAAACACGGCCTCGTGTCAATTATCTCGTAAATACGGCCTCGCGCCGAAATGACATTGTGAATGTTATTATTGATATTAGAATAATTTTAAATTTCTAGTCGTATGAGAAAAAAAAAATAAAGTAGAATTTCTGGTCGTGACATAAGTAGCTAGCTACCATTCCTTCCTTTAGGCCAGCATGCATGTTCGTCGTATTGCAGTTGCTGTACTACCCTCTCTGCAGACTGTACTATGTTTGAGGTTTGAAGTAATTTTTCTTTTTTTTTTTCACAACTTTTAGAATTTGGGATGCCATTTATCATAAGCATGCTAATTAAACATTGTTTATTGCACCCTCACTTTTTGGTAATTTAATAAAGAAAGAGTTTTTTTTTTTGTTTTTATAAAAAACTTACTATGTAATGACCTCAAATTCCTTAATATAAAATGTAACATAATATATAAAAAAATCAACCCGAACCCGTGGGTAACGGGGACACCTGTCAATCACGACGGAAACCTAAGCAGCAGTAAGTATAAAATCTCAAACATCAAATCATAAAACATAATATCAGAGTTTACTATATCATCAAAATACTATTCCTATATACAACCTCCAAAAAGTCAAAATAACACTACAATCATATAACAAAAATTTCTTAATCCTAGTTCAATACTTACCCTTCTAGTAAGGAAGTTCCAATCACTCAACAACAGCCCTGACCTGCCCGTCTCTTTAGATTTCCTGAAAATCATTTAATGTTCGAGGGTGAGACACTTCTCAGTAAAAAAAAATAAATTAAATACAGTTGTGTGGTAACATAAATATTTAATATAATTATAAATATACAGTACATTTCATATATCTGTAGACATTTATAATAACATACTGAATAATCATATATTTTTCATAATTGCTGATAAATCATATCGTACGTAAACATCTGTTATACTGATAATATTGAAAACATACTCAGAATGAATAGTTAGCTAATGTCATGCATTACCTTCCATGACGGGTTGTGTAGTCCGAAGGCGGGACTCGACAATGGCTGGCCGACCACTGTCGAGTCAAATATGTCTGTAAGTACGATGGACCCGCCACACTCTGGTCCGGACTGCCAGGTGGACGTCCGCACTGTATGAAAGTCACATTGACTATCCATCTCTCACCCCCTCTTAGAGTGGTTAGCACTAATCTGAACATAAATATCTGATCTATATAATTATGGTACCGAGCTCCTGAACTGAACTAAATTAACATCTGAGTTCTGATAACATTTAGTACATGATAATATAACATCTTTCATAATATTCATAAAAATGGCCTCGCGCCAAACATTTCATAAATACGGCCTCGTGCCGATCATCTCGTAAATACGGCCTCATGCCAATCATCTCGTAAATACGGTCTCACACTGAAATCATACATAAATATATATCATTCTGAAAATAATCAATCTATCATGTAATTTCAACATCATAATGCGAGTCCTTTAATAATTTCATCGACGAAACCCACTCCTCGTCGACAAAATTCAGACTGCTCAAAACCTCTTTCGGTATTTCCTCGGTTATTCATTCCAAAGTGCAATGTCGTCGACTTCCTCCTTCTATTGTTGTTTTCATTTTCCACCCTCTTAATCATTATTTAAATACTATTATTCTTTGGGTTATTACAGTAGCAATCTTATATGCGACTTCAATGAGCTATTGTCTGCTTTGACCCATTGATCTCACAAGTTTATCATATAAAATGCGCCTCGAATAGTTGAAGTTTGAATCATCCTTGTTAGCTCAAGATCTTCTGAGTACACATTCGATGTGAGACCGTAACAGGTGGCTAATAATATTAGAAAAATGATTCCTCAAACAAATTCTAAATATTCAAAACACCCTTATAATATTGATAACTTTTCTTCTAGTTAAATTAAAATGTCTTTCAATTATTTATTGTCTCTGCAATTATTAATTTTTTATTAAAATAAATTTTTAAAAAACTTGAAACACATATAATGCATATCTATCACTAGTAAATTGAAAATTAATTAAACAAGGATAAAATAGTTGAGTTAAGAAATATTTTTGAAAACAAAAATAATTTATTAATTATTTATATATTTAGAATTTGTGAACTACTGTAATTTTAATTAAGTTGTAAATCGAGGGCATGTTTAAAATGAAGATTGAAGAAAAAAATAATTAAAAGCAGCCTTCCTTAATTAATAGTAGAGATACAATCATTCTAATTTTAGTAATAATTTTAAGATTACTTGATTACATTCTTGTGTTAAATAAAATAGAGATAATTGTGCAAATAAAATGAGAATAAAATCTTAAATTTTTGTTAAAAAAAATTTGTTATTTGTTCATACCAAAAAATGTTTTAGCAAATATAATAAGAATAAAATCTTAAAAATTTTAAATTTTAAAAAATAAATAAATAATAGTTATTGACTTAATTAGTTAATTTTAAATACTATTTTTTATTTATTTTAAAAAAAATAAATGAACAACTAAATATATAAAATTAAATGACAGTTTCCAAATTTCGTGGCGCAAAATCTAAGATGATTACTGAAATTTTTTTTTTAAAAAAATCATGTCGAAAATTGAGGAGTTTTTTCCCGTTTTATCCCTCTTTTTTTTAAATATATTAAATAATACCTTTTTTGGGAAAATATTTCCCGAAATAACCCTGACGTAATCTCGCTACTTGAAGTAGCGAGATTTAAACAAATCTCGTTATTTCAAGTAACGAGATTTGCTACGTGTCATTTTTATAAAAAAATTATTTAATATATATATTTTAAAAATGATAAATTGGGAAATAAATTATTCTGCGTAATAAATTAGGAAATAATTTAATACACAGAATAATTTATTTCCCAATTTATCATTTTTAAAAAAAATATATTAAAAAATTTATTGTATAATAAATTAAAAATTTGAACTTTATTTTAAATTATCAATTTTAATTGTACCTAAAATTAATATATATATATATATATATATATATATATATATATTGACACAATAAATATTATTTAGAGTTTGACACAACAAATATTATTGACACAACATATCTATATATATGCACTGACAGTTTGTTAAAGGGACAGAAATTATAACATTAAAAAATATGATTCATTTAAAAAAAATGTTTAATAATAATAATATATATTTAGAGTTTGAAATTTACATTATGAATATGATTTTTATGTATTTGTACAAAAAATAAATATTTTTTTAATAATTTTACCCAAATTTAAATTTGACTCTCGAATTCAAATTCCTAAATATAATTTTTTATTTTAATTATTAATTGATTTTTTATGATCGATGAATAGAAAAAATCAAAGTAAAAAGTTGATTCTTTTTATGAGAACAAAAAAAAAAAAAGTGTGCTAGCTTTTTTGGGGTTAAATATTCTTAAGTCAAAGATTTGTGTAATTAATATATTTATTTGTGGATTCTAATTATGTGGGATGCACTTTCTAAGACTACTTAGGTGTTTCCACTTATTGTTTTGTTCAATTAATAAAAATAAATGAGAGAAGATTAAGATATGATAATTATGTATATATTTATTATTCAAAGTAAAGATGGATTATCTTTATTATAAGAGATAAGAAAAAAAAAATGTTAAAGACTCATTTAGTTGTGGAAGATATTTTTTATTTTCTAATATTCAAAATTTTAAAAAGCAATAAAATTTAGTTTTTTTTAAAAAAATATTTTGAATATACATATAAAAAAGGTATAAAATTGGGTGTAACTACCCAGAAAATATAATAAATAAAAGAAATTAGAAAAAATAGATTTTTGACTGAGAAAGGAGAAAAATCGGCGACGATTTTTTGGAGAGGAGAGAAAACCGGTGATGGTTTTGGGGATTTGTCACGGGACGATAAATAAAAACCATTTTAAACTCAAAATAATTTTCTTTACATTTTGTTAATTTATTATTTATTAAATATAATTCCGCCTAATTATCAATAAGACATTTAAATTAAGATAATTTGTTAGCAAC
The DNA here is from genome assembly GCF_029873635.1 of Malania oleifera. Lineage (NCBI taxonomy): Eukaryota > Viridiplantae > Streptophyta > Magnoliopsida > Santalales > Ximeniaceae > Malania > Malania oleifera. The sequence continues at coordinate 86,296,234 of NC_080428.1, read as the reverse complement.
TTTTAAAAATTAAATTGTGGTATCAAAATAATATGTGAATCGCTTTAATTTAAAATTTTAAACAAAAGATAATATTTTTGAGATTTAGTGAAAAATATAAAATATATATATTAAAATTTTGAGATTTGTTTAAAAATATATATTATATTTATATTTATTATAAAATATATATTTTTAAAAAATTATTTTGCTTACTAAATCGAGAAATAATTTATTACGCAGAATAATTTATTTTCCGATATATAATTTTTTTTAAATATATTAAATAATTTTTTTTTTATGAAAATGACACGTAGCAAATCTCGCTACTTCAAATAGTAAGATTTGCTTAAATTTCGTAGCAAGATTACGTCGAGATTATTTCGAGAAATATTTTTCCAGAAAAAATATTATTTAATATATTTAAAAAAAAAAGGAATAAAATGGGAAAAAACTCAAAAACTGCGTGTTGCCTAAGCAAAGAAAAACTCGAATAATAAAATAAAAAAGTTGAGTTGACCGAAGCCGTATGCCTGCCCGAGAAAGATACTCTCCTTAAATGTCACTTAAGATGTTTAATAAACTAATGGTCGAAATTCTCCTTAATAATATGGAGGTATACATAGAATAATTAGATAAGAAAGAATCAAAATATAAATATTTAAAATATATTTACATATATCTATAAATCAGTCTCCGAAGTGCAAACGGCACCCCAAGAATCCAATGGCTCCATCTTTCACCCTCCTCGGCCCTCCTGAAATCCACCGCCCCGACCCCCTGGCGGAAGCCCAACCGGCGGCTCCGGCTACCACCGGAGGCCCCTTCGTCGACCTAATGGTCGCCAACTTCAACAACCCCCCAAAGGCCCCCCTGATGGGCCTGACGGAAAACAACTCGCCGACTTTTGTCACCTCCGGTAATCCCTGCCTCGACTTCTTCTTCCACGTCGTCCCTGACACTCCGCCGGCGACTCTGACCGAGCTACTAGACCTGTCCTGGAACCACGACCCCTTGACTACTCTCAAACTTGTTTGCAACTTGAGAGGGGTCAGAGGCACAGGCAAGTCCGACAAGGAGGGGTTCTACACGGCGGCGTTTTGGCTGCACCAGAACCACCCAAAAACTCTAGCCGGCAATATCGGTCCCGTCGCCGAGTTTGGCTACTTCAAGGACTTCCCGAAGATACTCTATCGATTGCTCGAGGGTTCAGACGTCCGGCAAGTCGCGAAGTTCGAGAGGCTAAAGAACAGGATGTACAAAGGAGGGAGAGCGAAATGCAGAAGATTCCCACCGATCGCTCGCCACGGGAGAATCAAGAACGAGAAGAATTTCAACAAATCGGACGGAAGATCGAAGTCTGCAGTACCTCGTGAGCAGGAAATTTTGGCCGGTATGGCAAGAGTCGAAGCGGAGAAGGCGAAGGCAAGGAGATTGAGGAACGATAAGAAAACTGCGATGGCAAGAAAGGTGGTGGAGAGGTTCAATCGCGATCCCGATTTCCAGTTCTTGTACGAGGCGATCACCGATCTGTTCTCCAATCACCTTAGGTCCGACATCCAATTCTTGAACTCCGGCGAAACCAGGAAGATCAGCCTCGCCGCGAAGTGGTGCCCCTCGCTGGACTCTTCGTTCGACAAATCGACTCTGCTGTGCGAGAGCATCGCGAGGAAGGTTTTTCCCCGCGAATCGCATCCAGAGTACGAAGGGATCGAGGACGCGCACTATGCGTACAGAGTCCGCGACCGCCTGCGGAAGCAAGCCCTCGTTCCCCTCCGCAAAGCCCTTGATCTGCCGGAAATATACATGAGCGCGAACCAGTGGGGTTCAATCCCGTACAACAGAGTCTCCTCCGTCGCAATGAAAAACTACAAGGAACATTTCTCGAAGCACGATGCGGAGCGGTTCGCTGATTATCTCGAGAAGGTGAAGGCCGGAAAGGCGAAGATCGCCGCCGGGGCGCTGCTTCCGCACGAGATCATAGCGTCGCTGGACGACGGTGACGATGGAGCAGTTGCAGAGCTTCAATGGCGGAGAATCGTGGAAGACTTGTCGAAGAAAGGTAAATTGAGGAATTGTCTGGCCATTTGCGATGTCTCCGGAAGCATGTGTGGAATCCCAATGGAGGTCTCCGTAGCGCTGGGAATACTAGTCTCGGAACTAAGCGAGGAACCATGGAAGGGGAAGTTGATCACGTTCAGTGAATGCCCTCAGCTGCACAAGATCGAAGGCGATGATCTGCGGACGAAGAAGTCATTCGTAAGTACGATGGAGTGGGGGATGAACACGAATTTTCAGAAGGTTTTCGATCGAATACTGGATGTCGCGGTGAACGGGAAGCTGAGGGAAGACCAGATGATTAAGAGGGTGTTTGTGTTCAGCGACATGGAGTTTGATGAGGCGTCGGCGAACCCATGGGAAACCGATTACGAGGCGATTCGGAGAAAATTTGAGGAAAGTGGTTACGGATCGGCGGTGCCGGAGATAGTATTTTGGAATCTGAGGGCGTCGAAAGCGACGCCGGTGCCGAGCCACCAGAAGGGCGTTGCGCTTGTTAGCGGATTCTCGAAGAATCTCTTGACTTTGTTCTTGGAGGGAGATGGGGTGCTGAGTCCGGAGGAGGTCATGGAGGCTGCCATCTCCGGCGATGAGTACAAGAAGCTTGTTGTGCTCGATTGATTTGAAGATGCAAATCACTGCTCCAGGAAGAAGTCTGTCTAGAATCTGTAGATCAAGAAAAAAGCCTAATCCAGAACTGAGGAAATCGACCAACTGGTGTTTCTAACCTTACATGAGACTAGTGTTGTTTCTGGTGGCTTAAAAAGCTTGCGTGGCAGTTGGGTATGGTCCATTTTTTGAAGTTAATTGCTGTATTTTATTGTATCAGTTCACTGCTTCTTTTTTTTTTTTTTTAATATAGCTTATGCACCATCTAATCCCACACCTACGCCAAATACCTATGTCAAGAGATCAGCATAAAAGGTTAATCGTAGTTATGCAACACCATAAGTGGTAGGAATCGAACCCAAGATTATACCGACGGGTGGTTCTTCCTGACCCGACCCCAACACATATCACTTTACCATCCTCATCTCGCTCCACAATAAATTATTTTACCATCCACTGTTGGCTCCATAAGCATCAACTGGAATCGAACCCCGGAGTACCTACAAGCGGCGCACACAAACACCCTCTTAATCATCTGGTCTTCCCTCAGCTTCCCGTTTACCGCGACATCCAGTATTCGATAAAATCCTTTTCTCAACTGTAAAAAAAACGTATAAATATTACCAAACACAATATTAGTTTCGATATATTTTTTTTGGGGGGGGGGGGGGGGGGGTTTTGGGGGGAATGAATATATTTATTATATTTTTTTCAAAAAGGAGAGGCCTAAGATTTTTACTAATTAATTATTCCCTTTCTTTATAAAAACTATTATATAAAAAATATTACAAAAAAAATTTTTTAAATCCCTTCTTTTAAAGTGAAATAGACATTAATATTCTATCCATTTTTCGTTCTTCAATTAAAAAAAGAAAAAGGAAACCACTAGAGAAGATATGTCAAAAAAATATTTTTACAAAATCTTTTGTTTAAAGCAAAGAAGATATTGTTATTTATAGCAGTTCGTTTTGTCTCATTTATCACTAATTGCAATTATTTGATTTCTGATCCTTAAGAGTTTACATTCTCTTTTTAGACTTTTTCTTTCCAAATAGTAATAGAAATTGGTCCATTATCCTTTCAAAATGGGTTTTCATATGCTCTAAGATGGGAAAAATTATTATGTGTATCAGGTATATACACTACGACCAATATAATTGTCATGTTTATAGAAAATAATTATATTTATCTAAATCAATTACCTCGGAGATATCTTGAATTTGAATTTATTTTAGATTTGAATAATATGTAGTATAAAATTGTATTGAAATTTGTTTAAATTTACTCAAATTCAAATCCAAATTGTTAAATCTACACTCCCAAACACCACCTTAAAATACAAAGAAGGGTGAAATCATATTAGTATGTGCATATACATATGTTGTACTTGATATATTTTTTTCCCCCAAAAGACCGTTTGGCATCATTGTCAAAAATTAGAGAAATGAAAACCAAAAATTGGAAACAAAAACTAAAAACTAGAAACCAACAACCGATTTGGTTAACATTTATAAAACAAAAATAAATTTTAATTTTAATTAAAAAAATGTTCATTTTCATCTTTAAAACAAAATATTATAAAAATATGATTAAAATAATAAAATTACAAATAATACATATTAAAAATTTATTATGTTAAAAATAAATTTATTATAATCATTTTACTTAATTGTTTTACTTTCAAAATTTGCTTTATAATAAAAATTTTACTGAACATGACAATCGAAAAATAATACATCAAAAACAACAAAACCAAGCCTTTAGTCTAACTATGTGGGATTGGTTATATGAATAATTTTTCGTTAATTTATGCGATCATGAATCATTTCTTTTGACAGATTCAAGGATATTAAATCCTTATTATCTCCTCCCAAGTTATTTTAGGTCTACCCCTACCCTTTCTACTGTTCCCTACAGTAACTAACTCACTCTTCCTCACTAGCGCACTATATCACCTACATTGCAAGTGTTCATTCCATATGATTTTTCTGCTATTTTTTTTTTTATAAATGGCAATAATAATCAATCACTTGTCAAATAACTCTGATACCATATAACATACATAACTCGCCTCGAAGTGGGTGCTGGGTAATCTGTAACGCCCCATCCTGGGTCTGTCAAGGAGCACTGCGTCTCTCCTCCTCCACCTAGACCGGACAACAGGGGACGGACCTTATTGGACTAATGACTGGCCCTACAGATCAACACCTATCCTTTTCAGTGTGTTTTGTCCTCACTCACACACTTCCTAAGAAAACTTTCCAGAAGGTCACCCATCCCAAGATTGCTCTAAACCAAGCACGCTTAACCGTAGAGTTCTTATGAGAAGGGTCCCGAAAAAAAAGTGCACCTTATTAATATGGGTAGTAACATCTAATCCTTTTAAGTCTTTCTTTCACGGGGTATCACATTCTCCCCCACTTATAGAACGCAATGTCCTCGTTGCGAACCCACATTTTCCAAACCTAGGCGATGTGAATCTTATTACACTTCCAGCTGGGTAATGACTCTGATACCATCTATAACGCCTCAACTTGGGTCTGTCAGGGAGCACTGCGTCTCTCCTCCTCCACTTGGACCAGACAATAGGGGGCGGGTCTTATCGGACTAATGATTGGTCCCACAGACCAATACCTGTCCTTTTCAGTATGTTTTGTCCTCACTCACACACTTCCTAAGAAAACTTCCTAGGAGGTCACCCATCCTAAGATTGCTCTAAGTCAAACACGCTTAACCATGGAGTTCTTATAAGAAGGCTCCCAAAAAAAAAGGTGCACCTTATTAATATGGGTAGTAACATCTAATCCTTTTAAGTCTTTCTTTCACGGGATATCACATGCTCCCCCACTTATAGAACGCAACGTCCTCGTTGCGAACTCACATTTTCCAAACCTAGGCGATGTGAATCTCATCATACTTCTGACTGGGTAATGGCTCTGATACCATCTGTAATGCCCTAACCTGGGTTTATCAGGGAGCATTGCATCTCTCCTCCTCCACCTGGACCAGACAACAGGAGGCGGGCCTTATCGGACTAATGACTGGCCCCACAGACCAATACCTGTCCTTTTCAGTGTGTTTTGTCCTCACTCACACACTTCCTGAGAAAACTTTCCAAGAGGTCACCCATCCCAAGATTGCTCCAAGCCAAGCATGCTTAACCGTGGAGTTCTTATGAGAAGGCTCCCAAAAAGAAAGGTACACCTTGTTGATATGGATAATAACATCTAATTCTTTTAAGTCTTTCTTTCACAGGGTATCACATAATCAGTCCATCGAACCTACTATCCACACAGCGGAATACATACTGTGTCTGGGTCCAAAATACAATACCATCCAAAATACAATATAATACCAAAGTGCTATAATCTCCACATATATACATGTACATCCCCAAAAATCCATAGGTACTCTAGGGGTTACACAGCATGTAAGAACCCGAATCGTGATAAATGAGTTTAAATAAATAAGAGAGGGGCAAATTGGGAATTTGGCAGATTTCGTCGGTGAAGCCTTTGTTCTTCTCATCGACGAAATTCAGAGACTCGTCGACGAGAAGAAGCCGAGGAGTTTCGAAAATCAGGAATATCAGGATTTGTTGACGAGGCCATCGATTCGTCGACAAAGTCAGTGAAAGATTCGTCGACGAGAACACCATTTCATCGACGAAATTGCCCGGGTCAAAGGGCCTATAAATAGAATATTCTTTACTTCTTCATTAAGAAACTCAAACATATCTCTCTCTCTCTCACTCTCTCTCTAAAACTCTCCTTAATCTCTCTCCCTCTAGATTTCTTCGCCGATCGTTGATGGAATCGAAAATCTGAAGTTATCACAAAGATTATGGAAGGATTCTCTACAATTTCTACGGATTGGAATCTCCTTTCAGAGATTTTTGAGTTTCGGCGAAAAATTGAGGTAAGGCTCGATTTTCATTTTTGATCTGGTAGTTGTGTAGGCAACTGTCTTGTGAGTATGTTCTGTACTGTGATTTGTAGGTTTTGGAACTCGGTTCGCTATTTAGGGGCCTTGGAGTTCGGGATTTGTTTTCAGGGAAAAGGTAAGGGGAACTATGTTTATATTGGTTATTTTTGAAATCGGACTCGATGGAACTGTGGTCCATGGTCCTGTGTGTGTTTTGACTACTCATTTGGGGGGATCTAACGGGGAAAACTATGGATTTTTCATTATTACAGTTTTGAGAAAAAATGGGCGACGGGCTGAATCTCGGGTTTTGTTGAAAACCAAGTATATGTGTGATTTATACTATGATATTGGGATGACTGTGCCTTGACTTGTTTAAACTGTATTTGTTTGAAAAGCTATGATTTAGAGTACCAAATGGGTGTGGTTTGTTTGGTTATATGAGTATGCATGTGTGTGTGATATGTTGAAATGCTAGTAGGAACTGGGTTCCGAAATGATTCCACGTATTGAGTGTCCGGCTCTATATCCAAAGGCGTGTGTTTATCGCCTGCCACATAGGCAAGAATGTTCGGCTCTATATCCGAGGGCGTGAGCCTATACAAGTAGATCAGGCCGAAGGGTGTGGATCCACCAGTTAGCGCCGGTACGACCATGTGCCGGTGGCGCCGTGCTTCGCGGGTTGGTCGGGCCAACGCCGAATGTTGCGGATCGGCTTCGGGGCGAAGGGTGTGACGACACCGGGATTGCTGATCATGTGTTGTGTGTGCGTGTATGCACTGTGTAAATTAGTACTGAATTGCATTCAAAAGCGTGTATGTTGTATCATGATAACACTTAAATGCCACACACTGATATAACATGTGTTCTTCCTTACTGAGAGGTGTCTCACCCCTACTGTACGTACATTTTTACAGGTCCTTTGGGTAACCTGAACTAGCATCCTGGTGTAGGGAGCGTAGTGGCCGATGTACCGCGTTTAGCACTAGGTAAGTGCTAGGACTGTAATTTTGGTGGGTTGCCATTTTGGGATGCGTTGGGCACCTGTTTGTACGTTTTGATAGAGCATTGTGTCTGCTCTTGTATAGATTCTGGTATGGTACTGCATATGTATGTATGGTTTTTTCGCTGTGTATATGATTGTATTTGGATGTGTTTAGGGTGCCTGGGAACCCCACGAGGTCAGACCCTCATCATTTGTACTGTATCTGTGATGATTTGTATGATACAAGGACATGTTAGGTTACATGTTCACCCCTGGGTCCCATTTCAGGGTTCGGGGCGTGACAACTTGATATCAGAGCAAACTATGTTACTAGATCTTGTAGACTTGGTTAGGCTTAGTTGTGAGTACATACAAAGTATAGGATGTTGATATGGGTAGAGTTGGTTGAGGGTTGTTCGGTTGCTAGACCGGGATTTGTCAACGGTATTCCGTGTTTTTCCTGGGATGACGATTCCGGTAAAAATAGGGCAAATCATTGATGACTTTCATGTCGGTGTGATAGGACATACCTAGACCTGACAGGGAGTAGTTAACATGATTAGTGTAGATCATTGTGTTAACTGTATGTGTTGTAGGGATATTGATAGATTCCTATTGTGTTGCAAAATGGAGCCCAAGGATAATAACTGGGAAGTGGCTCCGAAGAGACTGCGAGTGATGAATATTCTTCTATGCCTCGAGGTTTGATGAGACAGGTGTTACAAGAGATCAGGCGAAGTGTGAGGAGACCCGAGCGTTCTCCTACCGCTGCGGGGTGCACCATTGAGAGGTTCACACGCATACATCCTTCGACGTTCTCTGGGTGTAGTAACCGGAAAAAATATATATATATATAATAATAATAATAATAATAAAATAATAAAATAAAATTAATTAATTAAATTAATAAGTAAAATGAACAGTATAATAAGGAACAAATATATATATATAAATATTAAAGCATGTATATATATATATATGTGTGTGTGTGTGTGTGTGTATATATATATAAAAGGTATGAAAGCTTCTTAAAGAAGCTTTACTTTACTTTATTTTACTTTACTTTACTTTACTTAAGGTTTATTATATATATATATTATTAAATTAACACAAGCTTCTTTAAGAAGCTTTGAAAGTAAAATCCAAATTTAATTGGATTTTTGGTGGATGTGAGTTCATTCTCTCTCTCTCTCTCTCTCTCCTACGACTCTCTCTCTTCGATTCCGGGTTAGTTTTACGTCGGATCGACAAACCGAAACCACCACGACGCTCCTGGCGAAGTTCTCTACAAGTCTGCCAGAACGGATCGTCAGGAAAACGAAGTTGGATTTTATCCCAAATCCAAGGTAAGGCTTTATATTCAATATTTGGATTTTTGACAGTTGAAGAAAGTAATATACGTGTAAAAATACTGAACTTTAATACTGAAAATTTTCAGTTCCAGGGTATTGATTGGGAACGTTGGGAATCATCCCTAAGTTGAGGTAAGACTTTTTAAGTCGAATTTGACTTAGTGGTAGTTATAGAAAATATTGTACGTACGAAAATACTAAACTTTAATTCTGCGAGTTTTCATTTTCAGGGTATTGAGTTGAGAACCTTGTGGGTACGGGAAAGATTTTCTTAGGGGCTTTTCAGGAATCAGGTAAGGGGATAAACTAAGCTAGTTTTGTTTTGAGAAAATGTATGTATATATATATAGCATCTGGTTTCAGGAAAAATAAATATATTTATATATATGATTTATATTTGGAAAATACTGTTTAAATGATGATATGTTGAATACGTAGAAAATTTGTTTAGTGTGGCATGAGTATAAAAATGTTGTGAAATACTATTTTTTTTGGGAATGGGGACGATATGGGTTTCTATGATGGAAAATCGGCGTACGGGCCGAGATATTTTTATATGTATATGTGATTTGCCGGCGTATGGGCCGTGCTATGTGATTTGCCAGCATACGGGCTGTGCTATGTGATTTGCCGGTGTACGGGCCGTGTTATGTGGTTTGCCAGCGTACGGGCTGTGCTATGTGATTTATCGGCGTACGGGCCGTGCTATGTTAAAATGTGTAATACCGGCGTACGGGCCGAGGATTTTTATGATACACGTATATATGTGAAATGTTATGATTGATGTGAAAATAAATGATATGAGATATTTATGTATCACGGTTTTAGTATATGTATATGATATCAGAACCTGGTTGGTTTGGTCTAGGCTAGCATTTGCACGGTACCGTTGCTATGTGTCCATGGTCCTCGTGATCATGATATCTGTGTTAACGCCGCTGTACGGAGTGGTGTGAGATTGGATGGTCGATGTGGTTATTTTCAAGAAGTGTGCTGTTATCGCCCCTGGTGTACGGACCAGTCTGGGTAGACCCATCGGACCTACAGACTACTGTTTGACTTGGCAGTGGTCGGCCAACCATTGTCAGGTCCCGCCTTCGGGCCACACAACCCAGTCATGTGGGGGTAATACATGACAACAGCCAGCTAACCTACCAGGATTGTTTTATGTTATTATTAATGTATGAGATGAGATATGTTAATGAAAATGCAGTATATTCTGCTATGTGTTGATATGCATATATTTTCCCATATTCGAGAAATAGTATTGAATATGTTATGTATGGTATATGTAGAACACAGAATACTCATGTTGCCACACACTGGTATTAGTTTATTTCCCTTACTGAGAGGTGTCTCACCCCTAAATCTTATACATTTTTCAGGAGCCCCTGATAGGAGAGCGGGAAAAGCCCCGCTGATCTAGATCAGTTGTTTGCCCTCTTTGGAAGGGTAAGTTTTTGGTAGGGACAGTTAGGTTTTGTGGGGACTGTCCCTAGATTTCATTTTTGAGATGTATATACTGTGAGATAGTAATTGTAGTGACTCTGGTATGTGTTATGCACGTTATGATGAGATGTATATGATTTTATACTTTCTGCTGCGTAGGCTTCTGCTGTATGTTTTGTTATATTCCTGGTACCCACGGGCCCAGGTGGATTGTGACCTGCTGAGTTGGAATGTATGATGTGATGATAATTTATTTATAAAAAAATATATATATGTAAAAAAGGAGCAGGTCGTTACACTGGGGGACTACCCAACGACAATAGAGAATTGGGTGGAGAAGACTGAGAGGATCTTAGAAGTCTTGCACTGCACGGATAGGCAGCGAGTTCTTTATGCCACCTTCCAGCTGTCTGGGGAGGTGGGTTGATGGTAGATTGCGGTGAGTCTACTGGAGAAGCAGAGAACCGGTCCTGAGGAGATGACATGGAGCCGTTTCAAGGACGTGTTCTTCGACAGATACTTCTCGGCTTCAGTACGTGATGCGAAGGCAGATGAGTTTTCTGCTCTGACTTAGGGGAGTTTGACGGTGTAGGGATATGTGACTTGGTACATAGAGTTGTCCTACTTTGCACTATGTATGATCTCGAGCGAGTATGAGAAGACTCAGAGGTTCGAGAAGGGTTTGAGGAAGGATATCCACAAACTGGTGGGTATGCTTAAGATCCTTGAGTTCTCGGTGTTGGTGGATAAGACCACAGTGATCGAGACTGGTATCTGAGAAGAGGAGGCGGATCAGGAATCGAGGAAGAGGATAGTACCTCCTGGTTCTCAGATAGGATATTGTCAAGGATTGTGGAAGAAGAGGAGCAAATGCTCGAGTTACTATCAGAATACCGAGCGCCAGGACTCTCAGGGGAGTGAGACTAGTGGTCGTTGTACCAGTTGCCACAGGCGGCACGAGGGTAAGTGTTGGTCATTTGAGGGTAACTGCTACAACCGTGGCCAGCCAGGTCACATGGCTCGTGATTGTAGAGCACCGAGGCGAGATGTGCCTGCATTTAGTGGGAATCGAGGGAGCAATTAGATATCTCGGGGGACCGTTCAGGCAAATACAGCTCCAGGCAGAGTATACTCTTTTACTCCAGCGGACGCTGAGCATGCAGGTAACGTGGTGACAGGTACCTTATTATTACTTTCGAATAAAGCTTCTATTTTGTTTGATTCGGGTGCAACCCATTCCTTTGTGTCTGTGAATTTTTTGGGACGATGTGGGGTTGAGACCCGAAACATAAATGAGGTGTTATCTGTTACTACGCCATCTAGGAGTGTATCTTTCTGTAGGAAGATGTTAGTAGACTGCCTAATGAAAATTCAAGGAAAGCTACTACCGGCAAATCTTATGGTATACGACATGTTGGGGTTCGATATCATTCTAGGGATGGATTGGTTGTTCTCCAGTTATGCTGTGATCAACTGTCATAGGAAAGTAGTAGTTTTCAGACCTCCTAAGGAGCAGGAGTACGAATTTGTGGGATCATGTGTGCATCTAGTGCCACAGATTCTGTCGGCACTACAGGCGAGGAGGCTACTCTTGGAAGGATGTCAGGGGTACCTAGCTTGTATGAAGGAACCGCCGCGGGATGAGTTGAGACTCGAGGACATTCAAGTAGTCAGCGAGTTCTCGGATGCGTTTCCAGATGATTTACCTTATTTACCTCTAAATCGTGAGGTGGAGTTTGCGATAGAGTTGCTGCCTGGTAAGACATCTATAACGTCCCTCAATTTATAAACATAAAATCTTACATAATAAATGAAATGGTCAACCCGAACCCGTGGGTAACGGGGACACTTGTCATACACAGCGAAAAACCTAGCAGTAGTAAACATAAAAATCCATACATCCATCCATAAAACATAATACCAGAGTTTTCTATTAACATCAATATACTGTTTATATGTACAATGTCCAAAAAGTCAAAATAACACTAGGACTATGCAACAAAAATCTCCTAGTCCTAGCTCAGGGCTTACCCTTCTAGTAGGGAAGCTCCACTCACTCAACGGCAGCCTTGACCCGCCGGTTTCTCTGGGTTTCCTAAAAAATATATTAATGTTGGGGGTGAGACACTTCTCAGTAAGGGAAAGTAAACTAAATACAGCTGTGTGGCAACATGAATATTTAAAGTGCTTATACATATACAGTACATTTCATAACTCTGAAAATAATCATAATATCATGCTGGATAATCATGTATTTTCATATTCGTTAATAAATCATAACATACATAAACATTTGTTACTCGTAATACTGAAAATATACCTAAGATGAATAGCTAGCTAATGTCATGTATTACCCCCCATGACGGGTTGTGCAACCCGAAGGTGGGACCCGACAATGGCTGGCCGACCACTGCCGAATCAAATATGTCTATAAGTACGATGGACCCGCCACACCCTGATCCGGACTGCCAGGTGGACGTCCACACTCTACTGAAAGCCATATTGACTATCCATCTTCCATCCGCTTGTTGAATGGTTAGCACTAATACGACCTCGTGCCAAATCTAATCTACCCATAGTTACGGTACCGAACTCCTGGTATGAACTAAACTAACATTCTGGTTGTGATAACATATAATACATGATCATACATAACATCATTATGGCCTTGTGCCGAAAACATAGATACGGCCTCGTGCCGAAATCATACGTATGGCCTCGTGCCAAAATCATAGAAAATATGACCTCGCACCAATAATATCAATACGACTTCGTGCCGATAGCATAAATACATGGTCTCGTGCCAAAATCATATAAATACGGCCTCGTGCCGATAACATAAATATGGCCTCGCGCCAAATACATTTTAGGTATTTACATTTGAAAATAACTCATTTATCATATATTCGTCAACTCAATATAACATAACCTATATTTCCAAAATTCCTAAAAATGTGTTTTACTCGTAAAAGCATTCATATCTTATCTCATTTCACGTAAAATAATATTCATGCCACACATGCTCTATTAGAAGTCATTCTTCATATTTTAAAATCATGATTTTCTGACATTTCATATATACATATACTTTTAAAGCATCATAACAGTTTTTTCCCAATCGTACATTTCATTCATAATAAATGAATATATCATATGTTTTTCTAAAAATAAAACTATTCATAATCAATAATAGTTTGCATGGAAAAGAACTGCTTTAGTTTACTCCCTTACCTGATTACTGAGAAAGCCCCCTAAAATCTTAGCCTGACCCCGTATGACTTCCTAATCAATACCCTGAAACTCAAAACTCCCAGTATTAAACATCAGTATTTTCATGCGTACGTCAATTTCTATAACTACCATGAAGTCTAATTTGACTTAAAAAGCCTTACCTCAACTCTGGGATGATTTCCAACTTCGCTTCCCCAACAATCCACTCCGGTAAACTTGTAGGGAACTTCACCAAGAGCGTCGTGGTAGCCTCAGATCTTCGATCCGACGTAAAACCAGCCTAAAATCGAAGAGAGAGAGTGAGAGGGCCGAAGAGGAGAGAGAGAAGAGAGAGAGGAGCGTGAAAAATGAATAAACAATCGGATTTTTTCATATTTATAGACAGCAGAACTCGTCGACGAGCCCGATCTTCATCTACAAGGTCTTCATAAATTTCGTCTACGAGACCCTGTATTCATCGACGAAATTCAGGCTACCTCATAACCCCTCTTGATATTTTCTTATCGATGAAGCCCTGTGTTCGTCGACGAAGCTTGGCAGCTTCCCTTATTTTCTCCTTTTTCCAATTTCCCTTCCTCATTTCTTTTATTATTTAAATTCCACTCTTAAAATTCGGGTCGTTACAGCACCGATCTCTAAAGCTCCGTACTAGATGGCTCCAGCAGAATTTCGGGAGTTGAAGGAGCAGTTACAGGAATTACAGGACAGGAAATTCATTCGGCCTAGTGTTTTGCTCTAGGGAACTCCAGTACTGTTTGTGAAGATAAAGGACGGGGTGATGCAGATGTGCATTGATTACTGTGAGATTAACAAGGTAACTGTGAAAAATCGTTATCCTTTACCTCGTATAGATGATCTTTTTGACCAGTTGCAGGGGACACGGGTCCGACTTGCGGTCAGGATATCATCAGGTGAGGGTTAGAGCGGAAGATGTGGCGAAGACTACTTTTCGAACCAGATATGACCACTATGAGCTCTTAGTCATGCCTTTTGGGTTGACGAATGCATCGAAAGTGTTCATGGATCTGATGAATAGGGTTTTCCATGAGTACCTGGATCGGTTTGTGATGGGATTCATTGATGACATTCTGGTATACTCGAGGAGTACGAAAGAGCACGTGGAACATTTGAGGTTAGTGTTATAGATTCTGCGGGAGAAGAAGTTGTATGCTAAGCTGAAGAAGTGTGAATTATGGTTGAGTCAGATTGCGTTCTTAGGCCATGTGGTTACTAGGGATGATATATCAGTTGATCCTAGTAAGATTGAAGTTGTGGTCGACTGGGTAAGGTCGAAGAATGTGTAGGAGGTTTGGAGTTTTCTAGGATTAGCGGGTTACTATCGTCGGTTCGTAGAGGGTTTTTCTAAACTTTCTGGACCTCTGACATGATTGACTGGAAAGGGAGTTCAGTTTGAGTGGACTA
Source organism: Malania oleifera (assembly GCF_029873635.1). Lineage (NCBI taxonomy): Eukaryota > Viridiplantae > Streptophyta > Magnoliopsida > Santalales > Ximeniaceae > Malania > Malania oleifera. Next base: position 86,281,225 of record NC_080428.1, on the reverse strand, counting down.
GTGATTGCGAGCAATGCTTTCAAGAATTAAAGCACCGGCTAGTTACTGCTCCAGTGTTGACCATTCCTTCGGGAGATGGTGGATTGGTGATTTATATCGACGCGTCTTTACATGGCTTGAGATGTGTGCTTATGCAGCAGGATAAGGTAGTGGCATATTCTTCTCAACAACTGAAGTAATATGAGAAGAATTACCTTACGCACGATTTAGAATTGGCTACTGTGGTATATGCACTGAAGATCTGACGACATTATTTGTACATGGTGTAGTGTGAGATCTTCATTGACCATAAGAGCCTTAGGTATTTCTTCGCACAGAAGGAGTTGAACATGAGGCAGATATGGTGGCTTGAATTGATTATGGATTAAGATTGCACGATCAGTTATCACCTGGAGAAGGCTAATGTGGTGGCTGATGCGTTGAGTCGGAAGTCAGGGCCTACGGTTGTATCTGTGGTTGTAACTCAGTGTCACATTAGACGGGATTTGGAAAGCTCAGGTATAGAGTTGGTAATTGGTGATCATCAGACTTATCTTGCTAGTTTGGTAGTCCAACCAACCTTATTTGAGCGTATAAAAGTCGCGTAGGCTAGTGATGCAAAGTTGGCAGAGGTTGTGGAAAAAAGTACAGCAGGGACTGGTTACAGAGTTTAACATCTCTGAGGGAAGTGTGCTGAGGTTTGGGACCAGATTGTGTGTTCCGAACGATGATGAGATTAGAAGGATGATTCTAGAGGAGGCGTATCGTTCTACGTATACGGTACATCCTGGTAGTACGAAGATGTATCGGGACTTGCGTGAGACCTTCTGGTGGTTTGGTATGAAGAGGCAGATTGCTCAGTTCGTGGAGCAGTGTCTGACGTGTCAGTAGGTAAAATCTGAACATTAGAGGCTGGCAGGTCCATTGCAGCCTTTGCCTATTCCGGTATGGAAATGGGAGCATATTTCCATGAATTTTGTGACCGGTTTGCCACCAGCGCTTCACGGACAGAATGCTATTTGGGTGATCGTGGATAGATTGACAAAATCTGCTCATTTCATACCAATGAAGGTTGGCTATCCTTTGAGTAGGCTAGCAAATTTATATGTACATAAGAATGTGAGAATGCATGGGGTACCGGTGTCCATTGTGTCAGATTGAGATCTGAGGTTTACTTCTCGATTCTGGACAAGCTTACAGGAGGCACTGGTGACGAAGTTTACTTTCAGTACAACGTTCCACCCCCAAACTGATGGACAGTCGGAGAGGACGATACAGATATTAGAAGATATGTTGTGAGCTTGTGTATTAGACTTTGGTGATAGCTGGATACAGTTTATGCCACTTGTGGAGTTCGCTTATAACAACAGCTTCCAATCTAGTATCGGGATGACACCGTTCGAGGCTTTGTATGGTCGGAGGTGTCGATCTCCTTTGTGTTGGGATGAGGTTGGTGAACGTAAGGTGTTAGGACCTGAACTCGTGCAACAGGCATCTGAGAAGGTGGGTTTGATCTGGGAGAGGATTAGATCAGCTCAGAGTCGGCGGAAGAGTTACGCAGATGTTCGTCGCCGTGAGTTAGAGTTCGAGGTGGGAAGTAAGGTATTTATGCGTATCGCTCCGATGAAAGGAGTGATGAGATTTGGGAGGAAGGACAAGTTGACTCCGAGGTATATCGGACCATTCGAGGTACTTGAGTGAGTGGGTCCGGTAGCCTATAGGATTGCATTACCTACAACACTTTCGAGGGTCCACGATGTGTTTCACGTATCCATGTTGAGAAGGTACGTACTGGATCCTTCACATCTTCTTAATTATGATGAGTTGGAAATTGGGGATACTTTAGCATATGAGGAGATACATGTTCAGGTTCTGAACCGTAAAGTTCAGAAGTTTCGTACCAGAGAGATACCGTTAGTGAAGGTATTGTGGCAAAACCACGAGGTTGAGGAAGCTTATTGGGAACTAGAAACGAAAATACGTCGGAAGTATCCACGGTTATTTTGAGCACTTGTACATGATCCTACTATGGGTTGGGATATGTGGTTAGTCCTCAGGAATATGTGTGTATTATGAACTCCTGAGACTGTTGTATATGTAACCACGGTATTTCCCTGCCATAAGTGAGGGTACGTATGTGTATGTGTATGTTGAGGCTACACTTAAGTAGTCGCCAGTTTCTTGTTGGTAGTTTGTATATGTGTATTCCGGATATGACATTATGAATGGGAGATGACAAATTTCGAGGACGAAATTTTTGTAAGGAGAGGAGATTGTAAGAACCCGAATCGTGATAAATGAGTTTAAATAAATAAGAGAGGGGCAAATTGGGAATTTGGCAGATTTCGTCGATAAAGCCTTTGTTTTTCTCGTTAACGAAATTCAGAGACTTGTCGACGAGGAGTTTCAGAAATCGGGAATATCAGGATTCGTCGACGAGGCCATCGATTCGTCGACGAAGTCAATAAAAGATTCGTCAACGAGAACACCATTTCGTCAACGAAATTGGCCTGGTCAAAGGGCCTATAAATTGAATATTCTTTACTTCTTCATTAAGAAACTCAAACATATATCTCTCTCTCTCTCTAAAACTCTCGCTAATCTCTCTCTTTCTAGATTTCTTCGCCAATCGTTGATGGAATCGGAAATCTGAAGTTACCACAAGGATTGTAGAAGGATTCTCTACAATTTCTATGGATCGGAATCTCGTTTCAGAGATTTTCAAATTTTGGCAAAAAATCAAGGTAAGGCTCAGTTTTCATTTTTGATCCGGTAGTTTTGTAGGTAACTGTCTTGTGAGTATGTTTTGTACTGTGATTTGTAGGTTTTGGAACTCGATTCGCTGTTGAGGGGCCTTGGAGTTCGGGATTTGCTTTTAGGGAAAAGGTAAGGGGAACTATGTTTATATTACTAATTTTTGAAATCGGACTTGATGGAACTGTGGTCCATGGTCCTGTGTGTATTTTGACTACTCATTTGGGCAGATCTAATGGGAAAAACTATGATTTCATTATTACAGTTTTGGGAAAAAGGGGGCGACGGGCTGAATCCCAGGTTTTGTTGAAAATCAAGTATATGTGTGATTTATACTGTGATATTGGGATGGTCGTGCCTTGACTTGTTTAAACTGTATTTGTTTGAAAAACTATGATTTAGATTACCAAATGGGTGTGGTTTGTTTGGTTATATGAGCATGCAAGTGTGTGTGATATGTTGAAATGCTAGTATTAACTGGGTTCCAAATGATTCCAGGTACTGAGAGTGTCCGACTCTATATCCAAGGGCGTGTATTTATTGCCTGCCGTGTAGCAAAAGTGTTTGGCTCTATATCTGAGGACGTGAGCCTATATTGGCAGATTAGGCCGAAGGGTGTGGATCCACTAGTTAGCGCCGGTATGATGCCATGGGAGTTAGGAACTAGCCATGTGCCGGTGGTGCCGTGCTTCGTGGGTTGGCCGGGCCAACGTTGTATGTCACAGACCGGCTTCAGGCCGAAAGGTGTGACGACACCGGGATTGCTGATCATGTGTTGTGTGTGCGTGTATGCACTGTGTAAATTAGTACTGGATTGCATTCAACTGCGTGTATGTTGTATCATGATAACACTTAAATGCCACAAACCAATATAACATGTGTTCTTCCTTACTGAGAGGTGTCTCACCCCCGCTGTACATACATTTTTACAGGTCCTTCGGGTAACCGGAACTAGCATCCTGGTGTAGGGAGCGTAGTGGCCGGTGTACCACGTTTAGCGCTAGGTAAGTGCTAGGACTGTAATTTTAGTGGGTTGCCATTTTGGGATGTGTTGGGCACCTGTTTGTACGGTTTGATAGTACATTGTGTCTGCTTTTGTATAGATTTTGGTATGGTACTGCATATGTATGTATGATTTTTTCGCTGTGTATATGATTGTGTTTGGAGGCGTTTAGGGTGCCTAGGAACCCCACGGGGTTGGACCCTCATCCTTTGTACTATATTTGTGATGATTTGTATGATACAGGGACATGTTAAGTTACATTTTTACCCCTGGGTCCCATTTCGGGGTTCAGGGCGTGACACTGTTGGGCTTTTGTGGAGCCTAGTTGTGTTTTAAGTTGGATGACGATCCGAATTTTATTTAATTAGAGATTTCTATCCTAAGGCTTAGTCCATGGGGTTGCCCCCGGGAAATTTTTTGGAGCCCATTCAGAATGGAACCCTAGGCGCAACATATAAAAAGGATTTTGGTAATATTTGGATACGATATCTACCGCTTGTTGAATTTGCATATAACAACAGTTACCAGGCGAGCATAGAGATGGCACCTTATGAGGCTTTGTACGGTCGTCGGTGTCGATCTCCGTTGTACTGGGATCAGGTAGGTGAGCGGCAGATACTAGGTCCAGAACTGATTCAGCAGACCTCTGCAAAGGTTGCATTGATCAGGGAAAGAATTAAAGCAGCTCAGAGTCGACAAAAGAGTTATGCTGATACTCGTCGGCGAGAGTTGGAATTTGAAATAGGAGATATGGTATTCTTGAGAATCGCTCCGATGAAAGGGGTGATGAGATTCGGGAAGAAGGGGAAGCTAAGTCCTCGGTATGTCGGGCCTTTTGAAATCCTTGAAAGGATAGGTTCGGTTGCTTATCGAGTGGCTTTACCTCCAGCATTATCCCGAGTTCATGATGTATTTCACGTGTCTGTACTGAGGAAGTATATACCAGATCCATCACATGTACTGAGTTACGAACCTCTAGAGATCAGTGAGACTTTATCATATGAGGAGGTACCAGTACTGATATTAGGTCGGAAAGTTCAGCAGTTACGGACTAGAGAAATACCGCTAGTGAATGTATTATGGCGTAACCATACAGTGGAGGAAGCTTCATGGGAGTTAGAGTCAGAAATACGCCAGAAGTACCCGCAGTTATTTTCGGAAGGTATGTAATTATGTATAGTAGTATAGGTGGTATGGTCTTCGGGAGAGTTTTGTGTGTGTAATCTTCCGAAGCATCACATTGTAACCACGGTATTCCTCCGCCATAAGCGAGGGTAGATAATAACTTCGCGCCGGAGCTGCTTTGAGGGTGGCTGCCGACTCTTCTGTAGGTCTCTGACGTAAGGTAGAGTACGTTTGGTATCAGTTGGTGAATTTCGGGGACAAAATTCTTATAAGGAGGGGAGATTGTAGTAACCCGACACAAAAAAAAAAAAAAAAAAAAAAAGAAGATATTTTGGAGAAGATATTTTGAGATATTTATATATAAATATCTTGGAGGAGATATTTATTTAGATTACTTAAGGGCTAAGTAAAGATTTATTCTATAAATTCTCTTATCCTCTCTCATTCTCTCATTCTCTCATTCTCTCTCTCTCTCTCTCCCTCTCTCAAGGATTTATTCTATAAATTCTCTTATTCTCTTTCATTCTCTCTCTCTCTCTCTCTCTCTCTCTCTCTCTCTCTCTCTCTCTCTCTCTCTCTCTCTCTCTCTCTCTAAGATCCTTCGCCGTTCATCATCCGTTTCCAAAAAACGGAGGGTACTGCGTGGATCAGAAGAGGAAACTCTACACTTTTAGTGGATCGGATCGTCGTTTCGGAGAGTTTCGGGTTTTCCCAAGAATCGAGGTAGGAATCTTATCCTAATTTTGATTAGATATTTGGATAGCAGTAGAAAACATAGTAAGGTTATGTTCTGTGGTTTTAGGTTTTCAGGATCTAGAGTTGTCGTTTTGGACCGTTTTCGTACGAAGTTTATTTCGAATATAAGGTAAGGGGAATTTGATTACAACAGTTATTTTGGAAAACTAAACCGCTAAAAAGTTAGTTTACGTTATTATGTATGATTTAACTGCTTATTTGTGAAATTCTACCGAGTAAAAATGCCGGTTTGACGATTTTACGATTTTTGGTAAAAACGAGGATTTCGACGTATGATCTCCAAATTTTACAAACATCTTTATTTGTATTTATACTATAGTAGGAGAGGCTCGATTCCTTTATTTATTTAGTTAAACTATGTATATTGAATTTCTATCATTTAGCGGATTTTTGTATTAAACTTGTGTGATATATGTTGAAATGGAAATGAATGTATTTTCTATACTACTGATATAGAATATGGGAATGAAATTCCAATTTGTTATACTGACAATGTGATAAACAGAGGCTGGTGATACACCGAGCCGCATCAGTAAACAAAGAGGGGTAAACTGAGTGGAAAGACGCCGGTTTGAACCCGCTGGAATTATTTCTATACTATTGATATAGATTATGGTAGATAAAATCATATTTGTATAAATTGAATTTATGATACACGGAACCACAGCTTGAGAGTCCCGGGAGGGTTGAAAAATACTTTCTTTGCAGAGTTGAAATAAACTACTGTTATATGATACGGCACGATATCGTAGCTAGATGTACACGTGCAACCACACGTACTAAACGATGTGGGTACCAAGATGGTCGGCTAGCAGGGTGAAACCATTGGCTGATATTGGGCCAATGGAGGCAGTCGGATCGTATGTAGGTACTCGACAGTGTCTGCACGAACAGGGCATTGGACGAGTACCAGTGCACAACCCGAGCCACGGGGTAAAACTGGTTATAGGGATATTTTGCTGTTGGTCATCTGATAAATCATTAAATGGTCAAAAGACAGATGTGGGAATTTTGTAATATGAATAATGATATACCTGATGCATTACTGTATTGAAAATATTTGATTTATATTCCAGATGTTGAATGAAAATATGCATGTATGCAGTCACACACTGTTGTAACTCCTTCTTCCTTACTGAGAGGTGTCTCACCCTATCTTACAACCTTTGTTTTCAGGTCCATCCGTGCGTCGGTCCTAGTAGATAAAAGGACTAGGGAGGTTATTTTGGTTAGCTTACGTAAGCATCTAAATTTTTGTACTAAACTTGATGAAAGTCCTTTTTGGAGGGTTGTAATATGACGATTACTCTAAGTCCGAATGTATGTAAATTATGGATGTATTAGTGAACTCTGGTATAAGGCTAGTAGTAATCCCAATGGATGTTTATGTTTTTCCGCGACATTTACATCATGATTATGTATGTTTTACACCCGTATGTCCCTGTTTAGGGCGGGTTGTTTCCATATCTTGAACAGGTATAGGTATTTGATGTATGTGAGTGACACCTGAGTCCGTGTAAAGGGCCGGGTCGTTACAGTGTAGGACATGAGTTTTTGATATGTCATAATACACTCATTTAAATAATTGTATCTGAAAAAAATATACAGATATGTACTCATAATCATATAGATATAAAACATAATTTCATAAGCTTCGGTATTATTTCTCATATTCATATTCATAAGCTATCATTTCTCATAATCATATACATATACTTTCATTTCTCAAATCATATTTATATGCTTTCATATCTCATCTTTATATTCATACTCTTACATTTCTCATATTCATTACCACATTCTAGTCCATAGGTATTCACCAGCATATATAGCACAATGGGTCTGTAACCCATGGTTGTTCATTTCTCATTTTCATAGTTTAGCTCATGAGTATCCACCAGTATAAAATACACTATGCGTTTGTAACTCATGGCTAATTATTTCACTTTTCACTTTTCATAAACATTTTCTAGCTCATGAGCATCCACCAATATAAAATACACTACGCGTCTGTAGCTCATGGCGGTTCATTTTCACGTCTGTAATAAGAAACTGTCCTGAGGATAATCATATTGTCATGTATTCACCCTACATGACCGGGTTGTGCGGCCCGAAGGCTGGACCTAACTGCGGTTGGCCTATCGGGTTAAATCAAAATAGGAAACACATCTGTAGTACGATTGACCTACCCAATCCTGGTCCGGACCTTAGGGGGTAACACGACCCTTCACAGGCCCAATCGACTACCTCTTCACACGCTATGCAAGCCGTGTGATTGCACTAACACAATGCTAGCAACCGTGCTGTGCTCTATATACTATGGTCCATCAGAGTTTTCATTTCCACATTTTTTTTGTTCACATTTCTTCATTTCTGTAATTCTCATTATTTCTGCATAATTCTCATTTCATTTCATTATTTCTGTGTAAAACATATCTGTATATTTCATACATCATCATTTCTCAATAAAACACATTTGTATATCACATTTCATCATTTCTATATAAAATATAACTGGGTTTCTCCTATCATCATTTCTGTATAAAAACATTTCTAAGTTTCTCATATTTTCATATCTACATAAAACATAGCAGTATATCAACATTTCTCAGTACAAATCATATATTTCAATTGTAGTAATCCGAACCAGGAGATAAAGGAATAAATTAATAAAAGAGAGGGATGGAAAATTTAGGAAAAAAAGGGCAGCATGGCCTTATCGACGAATCCCAGCTTTCATCGACGAGCGCCTTTCTAGGGATTGTCGACAAAATTCAGGTCCTCATCGACGAAGAGTTCACGAGAGTTTGGAATAAATTCAAGCTTCAGGTTCTTCGACGATGCCAAGTGGTCGTCAACAAACGCCCTTTTGCGGTTTGTCGACGAAAACTCCATTTCATCGACGAATGCGGCCGGGTCAAAGACTTAAAGGTGAAGCAAAGCTTGATACTTTAGTAAAATAAATATCCCTCTCTCTCCCTCTCTCTAGAACCACGAACCAAACTCCCTCTCCTCAATTTTCTCCCCGATCGTCACCAGACTCAACGATCGGAAGTTACCACTAAGGTCTAGGAGCAGTTCTCTACATATCTAGCGGAGTGGATTATTGATCTGGGTATTTCGGGCCCCACTCCCCAAAAGCTAGGGTTTCAGCCTTATGGGGCATTTTTCCGGAAAACGGGTAAAGGGATTATATTAGGTCAGCTATGTTATGAGTTCTAATTGAATGGAATGTCAGAATAGTTTTTATATATACAGTTACAACTTTTCTAGGGTTCCCGAGCCTAGGGTTTGGTTAACCGACTTTATTTCTGAAACCAACCGTGTAAATTTAAATATGATATTTTTAAAGTATAGTTTTGGACTTTCTGAACGTTTTCACCGGTTGAGAAATTATTATTTCAAACCATAAGCTTGTTTTAAAACCAACCAAAAACGATAGGTGATTATCTCTATTTTCTTGTATTTAGCTATATATCTATATTTAGTAAAATAACAACCTGGAGATATTCATAACCCAATTTTCGCAATAGTATTTACTTTCTCAAGCAGATGATTTTAATTATGAGTTACCAGATGAAAATTGTGTAACATGAGTATAATTTTTAATTGGCATTAAATGAGTAGGTTTTGTGTACTACTGAAATGTAACAGCTATACGCCAAGATATGAGATATGATGGTTATATGCCGAGAGCTGAGATATGACAGCTAAATGCTGAGTTTATGAAATGCCAATTTTTACCGAACCAGTTTATGACATATATGATATACTAGTTTTTATCGAGTTAGTATCTAGCATATATTTTCATAGAATTATGTATAGCTTATGTCCTATACAGTTTTATGAAATGAATTATGATTACAGTTTTATACTATGTAAATTGCTATAGTAGAACTCTGTTGTTATGATCTCATGTTAAGAGCATGATACCGTAACTATATGTTTGTAGGGGTGCAACTACATGTCTCAAATAGAGTGTGGATATGGGAAAGGCAATTGGTGGCTTGGGTAAAGGACTCCGCGATGCAGAAATTCCTGGGCTCCATCCAATGCAGTAATTCCGGACGACCCTGCCTTCGGGCATAGGGTAGACACCATGCTACTACTATTATATTTGACTTAACTATAGTTGGTCGGCTATATGCTAGGTCCAGCCTC